>NC_067196.1:19565615-20795115 GCF_000699445.3 Schistosoma haematobium | reverse complement strand
CTGAGGCAGGGCATCTAAATTCCCTTGTTCTTCTAGCTGCTACAGATGATGGTAGATTGGATTTCTTGATAGCCATATACCTAAAATTTTGATCCTAAACAAGAATTATCAGGATAAGTTATGCATGAAATACTAGAGTTATTGGAGCATTACTTGCATCACAATTTTATCTGCTAAACAATGTATTTTCAGTCCATTATCACACTTATATACTAATGCTTTTATCTCAGATACTTTAATTATCATCAAATATCATGAAGTAGCATCTAACTCCTTGTTGATAATTTGATCTGACACTAACTGTGATCAATCTGATTAGTCTACATAAAATTTATCAAAATCAGTAGGTCATAAAAAATCCAGCAAATATACGACAACAGAATTAATACCGTACTTTTGCTGTTGCTGTTTCATGGTCACTGTTTTCATTTTCTTCTAGCTAATGGTAGATTATTATAGTTACTCTTTGATAGCAGTGAAACCGCTCTTTATTATCTTATTTACCTCAACAAATGATAACCCAGATATAGGTACTCAGAAAAATGTTTCGCAACTACTGGTTTGTATTGTTGTAATTCCTGTGACAAAGAAACTTACGAAATTTGTCTTACTTTCATGTCTTCGGTATCAATCTGATCACGTCTTTAAGCCGGTGTCTCTTTTGTGATTATTTTTACAGTACAATTTGAAATTGTTTGAAATTAACATACTGATTGACTTACTTCTTGTAAAGCTTGCACAAATTTACTAGCAAATTTTACAACTTGTTCTACTCGGTTACGTAATTGTAAATCACATAAATTATGTAACAGACGGCATATTTCTAGTTTGACACTTTCTGGCAAGTGAAACTCGAGTAGACTTTCATACGTCGAATCACCTTAAGATATCAACAAACAATTAACATGACAATGATAACCGTAGTAATATAAAGTGTGAGTCTATAATACTGAGAATATAAATAAAATATTTGAAATCTCGAACCACTTTGTAATAGTGAAGTTTCATTATCACTGTGATTAGGAAAAAGAATGAGGATTGTGGTCCTTATAAAATGTATGCAACATTCAACTGCAAGATACTGTCAGACACAAAATTTAAATGATAAGCGCTGAATGAATTTTATTAATCAGGAAATGAAATATGATCATAACACTACAATACATGTTTGTTAATATAATGTTTAGAGTCAATTAGCACGTATCCTTATAATTTAGCAATAAGTTACACCTGCAAACTATTCCTTTAAGGATTGAAACACAAGTCGCTCAACTTCATAATTATAGGCGTTACTCCTAAATAAATATACAAGTACAAGACAGAAAGTCAATAAGAATATATATTCATGTACATAACTATTTATATTTTACAAGAATCAGCCACTGAATGCTTTGACATTTAAAAAGGATTTGATAGCTAGATAGCAAAATATAATTTATAGTAAATACAATATTGGAAAAATTAATTAAACAATAGGATGAATAAAAAATTACATAAGTTGTTTGAATTTCATTCAATACATATCTCACTATGACTGGATTATATATTTACCATAATCCTACAAAACTCCGCCTGTAGCTCTTCTAGAGTTACTGCCGGTCCCAAGCCCGGGTAAAGGAGGAGGGTTGGGCATGGGGTTAGCGTCCCCATCCCGTAGAAAACTAACTCGCTAAAAAACGCTTACCAGAAAAAATAATTCAAACCATTTTAACTCTGCCCTGAGAGTTAGAAGGTCTTCATTTAGAAGAATTATGACGCTTCATGGTGAAAGCCGAATTCCTTCGGAAGCCACGAGGCCGATGCCCCTTCTAACAACCAGAGCAAAAAATTTTATAGGTACATGGAACGTTAGAACAATGTGGGAAACCGGGAAGACCAGCCAAATAGCAACGGAAATGAGGAGATACAACTTGGCAGTACTGGGAATCAGCGAAACCCACTGGACCCAAGCTGGACAGAAAAGGCTAGCTACGGGAGAGATGCTGCTATACTCCGGTCACGAAGAGGAAAATGCTCCACACACACAGGGAGTTGCTCTTATGCTGTCCAAAGTAGCACGAAATGCACTTGTAGGATGGGAATCCCACGGATCCAGAATCATCAAAGCATCATTCAAAACAAAGAAGGAGGGGATCTTAATGAATATTATCCAATGTTATGCACCCACCAATGATAGCAACGACGACATTAAAGATCAATTCTACGAGCGGCTGCAGTCAATCATAGAGAAATGCTCAAGAAAGGACCTCACCATTCTGATGGGAGATCTAAATGCCAAGGTCGGAAGAGACAACACTGGATATGAAGATATTATGGGACGACATGGACTGGGAAAGAGGAACGAAAATGGAGAAAGATTTGCAAATTTGTGTGCATTCAACAAATTAGTCATAGGAGGCACAATATTTCCACACAAACGTATACACAAGGCTACATGGATCTCACCGGACCACACTACAGAGAACCAGATAGACCATATTTGCATCAACAAAAAATTCCGAAGGACAATGGAAGATGTAAGAACCAGGAGAGGAGCTGACGTAGCTTCAGATCACCACCTAGTTGTAGCCAATTTAAAACTGAAGCTAAAAAAGAACTGGACAAGTGGACAAACAGCACTACAAAGGTTCAGTACAGCCTTCCTTCGAGATACTGACAAACTCAATGAATTCAAGATAGCTCTCAACAACAGATTCCAAGCCTTTCAAGATCTACTGAAGGAAGAAGAAACTACCATGGAGGACAACTGGAAAGGCATCAAAGAAACATTGACTTCAACGTGTCAAGAGGTTCTGGGCCTAAAGAAACACCATCATAAGGAATGGATCTCTATAGAAACACTGGACAAGATCAAAGAAAGGAAGAACAAAAAGGCAGCAATTAACGACAGCCGAACACGAGCAGAAACAATCCAAGCACAAGCTGAATACATAGAAGCAAACAAGCAAGTGAAGAGGAGCATTAGAGCCGACAGGAAGGAATACGTGGAAGAATTAGCAACGACGGCAGAAAAAGCTGCTAGAGAAGAAAATATGAAACAACTTTACGATACAACGAAGAAACTATCAGGGAAATACAGTAAACCAGAGAGACTGGTCAAAGACAAAGAAGGCAAGCCAATCACTGAAATTCAACAACAGCGAAACAGATGGGTAGAATACTTCGAGGAACTCCTGAATAGGCCGGCTCCAATGAATCCACCGAACATCGAAGCAGCACACACAGATCTTCCTATAGATGTCAACCCACCAACGACGGAAGAAATTAGAATGGCCGTCAGACAAATCAAGAACGGGAAAGCAGCGGGACCCGACAACATACCAGCTGAAGCACTGAAATCAGACGTCGAAGTAACCACAAGCATGCTTTACCCTCTATTCAAAAAGATTTGGGAGGAGGAACAAGTGCCAATGGACTGGAAAGAAGGACACCCCATCAAGATTTCAAAGAAAGGAGATCTGAGCAAATGTGAAAACTACAGAGGCATAACACTACTGTCAATACCAGGGAAAGTCTTCAACAGAGTGTTGCTGAACCGGATGAAGGATGCAGTAGATGCCCAACTTCGAGATCAACAAGCTGGATTCCGAAAGGATCGGTCGTGCACAGACCAAATTGCGACACTACGGATCATCGTCGAACAATCAGTTGAGTGGAACTCATCACTATACATCAACTTCATTGATTATGAAAAGGCATTCGACAGTGTAGATAGGAGGACATTATGGAAACTTCTTCGACACTACGGAGTTCCTGAGAAGATTGTCAATATTATCCGGAACTCATACGACGGACTACAGTGCAAAGTAGTGCATGGAGGACAGCTGACAGATGCATTCCAAGTAAGGACCGGAGTCAGACAAGGCTGTTTACTCTCTCCATTCCTCTTTCTTCTGGTGGTCGACTGGATTATGAGGACCTCGACATCTGAAGGAAAACACGGAATACAATGGACAGCTCAGAACCAATTAGACGATCTGGACTTCGCAGATGACCTAGCCCTCCTATCACGTACACGTGAACAGATTCAGATAAAGACAGCCAATGTAGCAGCAGTCTCTGCATCAGTAGGCCTCAGCATACACAAAGGGAAAACCAAGGTCCTCAAATTCAAAGCGGAGAACAGCAATCCAATCACCCTTGATGGCGAAACTCTGGAAGATGTAGAATCCTTCACATATCTGGGAAGCATCATCGATGAACAAGGAGGATCTGATGCAGACGTAAAGGCGAGGATTGGCAAAGCAAGGGTCGCATTCCTACAATTGAAGAACATATGGAACTCAAAACAACTTTCAACCAATATCAAAGTGAGAATCTTCAACACCAACGTCAAGGCAATTCTACTGTATGGAGCTGAAACTTGGAGAACTACAACAACCACAATCAAGAAAGTACAAGTATTTATAAATAGCTGTCTACGCAAGATACTCAACATCCGTTGGCCGGATACCATCAGCAATAGCCTTCTGTGGGAGAGAACAAACCAACTTCCAGCTGAAGAGGAAATTAGGAAAAGACGATGGAAATGGATAGGACATACATTACGCAAATCGTCAAACTGCATCACGAGGCAAGCTCTAACTTGGAATCCTGAAGGGAAGCGGAAAAGAGGAAGGCCAAAGAACACATTACGTCGGATAATAGAAGCAGATATGAAAAGGATGAATTACAACTGGAAGGAGCTGGAAAGGATTGCCCAGGACAGGGTTGGATGGAGAATGCTGGTGAGCGACCTATGCTCCTTCACGAGGAGTAACAGGTGTAAGTAAGTAAGTAAGTAATAATCCTACAAAATATAGATAATAATTACTGTCATATGAATAGCCATTTTTATAAGTTCATACAGTGCTTAAACTGACTGAATGAAATTGATTTATTTTTCATACAACTATGAACAGTTACTTCTCAATTTGGGTGATATGACGTTATGGTCTCATCACTTACAATAATATCGCTAAATGAATAACAAAATGATAATAGGCTTCTACATTGATCATATTTCAGTTATACAGTGACTATTTCACATGTTGGCGATTAACCCATAACTTATCAACAACTCTAAGAAAAAAACAGAAATAAATTACATGTATACAAACCTCTTAATGGCAATGATGCTTTAAATGATTTAGGATCCAAGATAGCCAATAGAGTGTGAATATCTTTTTGATCGAGCACACCCATAACAAGTAAACAGTTGATTGTTTTTACTAACGGTCTAAAACACACAAAAGAATTTTTTCAAGAAAATAGCATTATTAGTTTAGAATTAATCAACTAGAAAAATTTCCAGACTATGATACTGGTTAGTCTTTGTAAGAATGTAAATCCATGGATTAGCCTTATTGTCATCAGCATATTTCTATCTGACACGTAAGATACTATTTTTAGTTCATTAAAGCTGTTTTAGATCAGGACTTATCACAACGAAGTCCCTACTGTTATAATTTGTCGTTTGAATGCTTATTGTCTTGGCTCTTTTAATGCTACATTTTGTATCCGTTCGTCGCTGATTATGTCGGAAAACACTTATCACTTATACTCCGAACGAGGGACCTCTGAACCCACAAAGTATGCATAAACACTGTATGATTATCAAATAATGATTGACTTCTGTGTTTTCTATTCTGTTCTTTGAGCATGATGTTGTCTTAATATAAGTATTTAAAAATGATATTTTGTCAAAGGACTATAGTTCATGATTAGAATACATTAAATTCGTTCTCCTCATTGATACAACAAGACCGATTGTGTTTGCCTAACATGTTTAACTGATCAAAAAGTAATAATAGTACTTAGGCCCCCTGCTTGAATATCCGGGCTACCTTTTCCTACCATCTAGATATTTCAACAAGTTAACTTTTTTGTTTGTTTTAACACATGAATCTGTCCATTAATCGCGTAACCTATTCAAGAGCGTACATAAAAAGTTTAGAACTTATCATTTTACAAGGTACAAAAGGGTACAATCGGAGATTTCGTGGTGACTGGCAACAGGCATTGTAAAGAGTGAACATTAATCGGATGTCAACTTCTAAATTCTAATCGCCAATCACTAGAAGGGAAGGTGAACTATCTTCAAGTCCTATTAAATCTAAACATGTATCGTAATTGTGGTCTAATCACAATTCAAGAATCCTGGTTTAATGATTTACAAGACTATTGTTTAACATCATTACAAGGTTTCAGTATTTATCGCCCGAATCGATCAAGCAAAATGAAGATGTGTGGCGGCAGTATAGTTACATTTGTAAGCATGAAGTAGTGTCGATCTAATTCTACATGTTTTAAGTTTTCAAACGACTTTATCAACTGTCTAACTTTAAGACGCCGTCCAGAACACTTGAACAAATACGATTATTTGTTATCAAAATCTACGTGACTTTGGACTACATATATACAATATCTGTTTTCGTTGATTAACCCACTGAATTTACTGCTACTGACTTCAGTAGTTCACTTACACCTATATAAGATCTTAGTTGTCACACTGAAACTATTTTTGTAAGTTCTGATTGACTTACATCTCCACAATTACAACGATTACGAAGTGAAAAAGAAAGAATGTAAAAAGGAGAAAAACTCGATTGAAGTTCATAGTATAATCAGAAAAAAATATCTAAGTTCGTACAAGTATGGTAAATGATCTTCAAATACAGAAAGTCACTATGAGGACAATTTATTTCACACTAATTTTTAACATTTGCTAACTTCAGTCATTTTTTAACTGTCATTCAAAATCTTAGGTAAACATTCACTTCTCCTCCTATTTATCTGGTTTCGTAGAGTGAGATTCCTCGTTAAACACTACACATATATCATTACGAATATTTGGGTATATAATATTCAGGCGTTTATTACTGAAAGAGGAGGACAAAGAGATTTTCCATCAAGTTAGATGTTAGTTTTGACTCAATTCATGATAATATATCAGTTCATTTTGTGATGAGTGAAATTCATATGTTCAACTTTATATAAAATACAATATAAAAACTTACAGTGAATTTCACATTATGACAAATTAAATACCAAGCACCACCTAATTCTTAAAGATTTATTAACTTAATTTATGTATATTTGTCTGCAGTCAGTTGTTTTTTATTTTTTTAAAAACTTATTGAAATACTTAGTGCTGAGAACTCCATATTGTACTAAACATATAATGTTGAATAAAACCATTAATAATAACAATAATGGTAATAATAATGACCGAGTGATGCAATAATGAAATTTCATTTGATAAACAGTAACTCAATAATTGATTTCATAATGAGTGTGCTTAAATTGTGTAGAAAGTATGCAATTACTTTAATCACAGAAAAGAAATTTTCAATTATAAAAAGTTTTTCCTCAAATCGATTTCTTCATTCTATTTTCAAAAGATTTATTCAATCAGTCTACAATCAGCAAATCTAGTTCGATTCTGAGATGCAAGGTCGTGGATACCCACTACCGAGGAGTCCCATGCTAGGATAAAACCGCTGTCCAGTGCTTTCAGGTCTTTAATGATGACCTAGCTTCGACCATTTCATTATTTAAATTATAAAGGTAAAGTCTAGATTAGATGTTCTATATAATTTTTGTTTGAATTCAATCTAATATGGAAATAAACATTTCAAAGTACATAATCTATGTGACAAATAACAGGTTGACTGTTGTATTAACATTCATGAGGTTGTATTCATTCTTTATTAATATTGGAAAAAAAGGAAGCCATATTTGCGGTTTTTTCACATCTGATAATTATGTAGATCTGATACTTTAGTAAATAAGCTTTGAAGTGATGGGTTAAAAGAAGCTATTATTGCTGGCTGGTAATTATATAGAATAATTCATTAGATCTGCTATGAGAAAGTGACAGACAGAATTTTGTAGGCGGTTTTTATTTTTAAAAGTACCATACAAATCTACACTTTGAATGTATTGCAGGATTAATAGCAATTAGTGTACTAGATTAGATTTCTAATGTTGGTACAAACAACGTTGTGATCAAATACGTGAATAAATATTGGTGGAGAATTCACTCTTTGAAATGGAATAAAATTTAGTTTAGTTGATTATTGATAGTGAGCGCGTTTTTATGATTGAACATATAGGTTAACAAACTACTGAAATTATCTAGATCTCCGAACTGATCAAATATACACATACCTGACTCATGAATCCCAAAATCAAGTGTTTACTAGAAGAAAAAAACCACTAATCAAATGTTTAAATAGGTATATGAAGAAATTAATTTTATCATTTATAAATAAAGGGCTCAACCAAGGTTGTATCGCTGATCAACTGAGAAAGGATTAGTTAGAGATAGTAAAAACCAGAAGAAAAAACAACTAAGAAAAATGATCCACTGGTTGTAGTACATATCAATAACATAATATATTTGTTATGAGACGAAAACCTTAATCGTACACTTTTTAAGAATATACGTTATAAAACCACTTTTTACTTACAGCAATAAATGTTCATAACTTCCACCAGCTGGATCACGTATACTACCACCTTTATATACACTATCAACTAAACAATCTAAACAGACTAATTTCAATTTAACTAATGGAAATGGTGGACAATCGGATAGTTTTAATAAACCATTCGTTCCAGCTATATTCAATGCAGTTGACATTGCACTATCTTCTTTTGTTTTTTCTGGTGGCGTTACAGGTAAATTGCCAGTTCCATCTGCTCCAGGACTGTAAAGTGGAATCAAATGAGAAACGATAAAATGTAAACTGTTTCTTAATTAATCAAAATATGAGTAAAGTGGATATATATACATAATCAGCTTCATGTAAATAATTTTATTGTAAATATAATGGATGGAAATTCAAAACTTGCTCCATCTGCTTTGACTTAGTATTCATAGTACTCACATAAATAGTATGGCTTCAAATCAAGCATATTGATGAATACTCGGTACACGAGTTGCATAAATTAGTTTTAGTATGTAATATGATGTTCTACTTGATTTGTGTTACACCGAATTCAACATAGAAATCAACTCAAAATAGTTGATTTTCTTTTGAATTTCTTCTATAGATCGTAAGCCAAATGTAATAATTATAATGAAACAACCATAATACTAAATTTTTAAGAGTAAATTAATAATTAAGAAGATATAATTCAATCGATTGAACTATCAAATCATTATCTATCGAGCTTTAAGATCGTCACCATATTTTTCCTGGGTTAAAATTATGGTGATAATGATGTGTGAATCTATGATGAGACTATCTGCACTATGAATGAATCGATAGATTCGATGTTCAATAGACAATACTAAAGTTTAAAAATAGTCACACTATTTAAATTTAATAGAAATGATCTAATGAACTATTCAATTGTCCATCATCATTGGTGTAGATGTTGATAAACTCGTTTTTCTCATGAATATTCTAACATTAACGTATATAAATTGACTGAATTGTATTGTAATAGGGCAAAAAAATTTTTTTGTTTATTAAAAGGAATAGAAACTTATGAACGCAAATAAAAATTAAAAATATATATATTTTGTTATAAGTGAAATTAATCAAGACATGCATTGTGACATTTTATTGAACATAAAATCACAATAACTGAAGTGAATCAATCAAATTTAATTATACATTTATTCAAATACTAATTGAAGTTTAGATGTAATGCCTAATAAATTATAAACATTGATTATATTATAGCAGTTGATTGAAAATAAATGATACTAATGATAGTTGTAACTTTTAACCACCTCTTTTCTATCAATATATGCTGTAATTCAATCCAATAGAACTATTTACTTTCTTGAACTTTACATGGTGTTGCTCTTTACTATCATAAAAATGGTGTGACAATTGATGATTAATTTATGAGGAATAAAATTTTTATACTTGAAATCTACTAATGAAGATAAAAAGAAGAAGCAGTTTTGATCTAACCTAAACTTTAAAAATAGTTGTTTCCAATACAGAAATAATCACTTTGAGAATATTACAGATTTGAATAATCATGAATGCAGAATATGACCATATGTCACATGGATAGAATTATTTTAATTGTAAGTTATAGTAAAGCAGAATATGTTTTTAACTAATCCGTACAAAATTAAGAAATGATTGACTGAATATGAGAGCTCCATGCAATCATATTATTACAAGTTAGCCTTGACTGATTGAGTTATTACGTACACATTGTGTGAATGACCCAGATTTATTCGATGCAAATACATTAAGATAAAAGTTTAAAAAAGCTAATTTGGTGTGAAAATTTTGTCCCTATATACACTTGACATATATGTCTGTTCGTTCAGCAGCCAATCTAAGGTCGTTACGATGACAATAAGTTAAAAAAATAAAAGCATCTCACATAAGCAAAGTTAACTTGATAAAATTCATAACACAAGATTTTAGGTTTATGATTTTGGAAACTGAAGTTCTAGGTAAATTGTATACTTATTCCTTAAGCGAAAAACACATCAATACACACACATTGTATGATGAAGATATAATACGAATCAGATGGTCTTTCTTTGTCAATCGAATATCTATAATGAAAATTCCCATTTAAATATTTAATAAACAACTTCATAATGTAAATCCCAGACTGATATTAACTGTACTTCCAGAGAAAACCAAAATGTACTGGACTTCTAGTTTGGAACCCTCCAGAAGTAATTGTCCACGATCGTGCCACAGGTAATCGGATCCAGGACCTTGAGACAAACAGAACTCAAAATTTCTATAGAACTAGGTTTTCACTATGTTTCTCTCTCTCTCCCATATATCATATGATTTACAACAATAAAATAATACTAATCGAGTAATGGTGCAACACAATAATTGTTGGATTTCAAAATGATTAAAAAGACAATATCACATGGTTACCTGAGTAACCATAGAAAATAGGATTATGATAATCAAAGTAATTATTAAAAAGGCTAAAAACAATCATACGGTTGCTAGATTACATAACACTTAGTGAGAAAGATAAAAAATATTTCGATAAAGATTCAATTTTATATTTATTATGATGTATATTGGGAATATGTAAAAAACAAAAATGGTTGAATTCTCAAAATTACTTTGATGGCTTTTTTAAGAATAGTATCAGTGGAAGTTCAATTAAAATTGTTCCCTTTATCTATGGCTAAGAAAGAGAGAGAAGGATAGCGCAAACTTCTTTTGAGTACAAAGTTTGTGCAGACCCATAATGAACATTAACTGATAAGAAATAAAATAGTTGCCTACATCAACATGGCACTCAAAGATCGATTATGTTGATTGATAAAAAAATTAAGTCAACAAATTATTATTAACTTGTTCATGTATAGATTCCCTTTTTAAATCTGGTAGTTAAGAATTTTATCTCAAAGAATTTAAATATATTTACCAGGGTAAAATGAAATTTGTGAAACTATTGAAAGAGAAATGTTTTTGCTTGAATATCTTCCAAAATGACTGAGCTCCAGGCTCAATAATGCAAATAATGCAATTACCTATTTCCTTATAGATACATAAATTTTTCTAAGTTCTCGACGGGTAGTCTAGCCCTAAACTACTTGAAATTTCTAAAAACACGACCATCAAACACTTAAGCCTGAAGAAATCACTGCCCTATCGTTTTTCTGATAGCAAAACACCTTTTAATGCTCACTATATTTGGTTTTATAACTACTCAGCTCTTAAAATTATTTATTTTAATCTACTGATTGTGCTTGACGTGTAGCATAGTACAAAGTTTATTTCTAGAAATCAAATTATTGGATACTCAATTAACCCAGCTTTGCAACTTCCCCAGAATATAAATCTTTCATTGAATCTCAATTATTTTACGAAATCCAGGTTTATTTTATAATTCCAAAAAATAATATTTAATTGTTTCGGGCATCGAATGTGAATATTAGACGTTTGGCCTAGTTCTTCATATAATTCGCCCTATTTGTATAAATGAAAACAATAATGATGCTGACGATGATAATAATGATGAGGTAAAGTCAAATGCATAGCAACAGTTTAGCAGGTAAATAAATTACAACTATGAATAATTATCAGACAATTACATCGTCAGACAAACAGGTTACTTCATATTTAATTTCAAGTAAAAAAATGTTTTTGTTCACTTCACTGTTGTAAAACAGTAAGCAGACATGAATATAAGAATTTGATACAAGCTGTTACTTTCCTCCAATCAATTCATATTAGAATGAATTAACTGAAAGAAACTAATTCAAGCGAGAGGGATTGGGTTTGAATTTGCGAACATTAACACTAAGGTTAAGGTGCATTCAGCTGACGAGTTCTAGATAGGGCAAAATGAACATTCTGGATTCCACTACTAGCCAATATCAAACTGCTTAAAAATAGTTGAATTGTGAATGATAGAAATTTTGGTAAGAGAATATTGCAGGGACGAGAACAAAACCACAACTAATTTTTAGCCAGTTCTTAGCCAATCAGGAAACAGCTTTTTTGAATGGATAATTTGAAGGAAAGACAATACTAATAGTAAAAAGTGCAAACAGATTTCATATAGTTGATAGATCTAATAAAATCTTCTTTAGATTACTCTGTCTTCAAATTAAAAATAACGAAATGTATATTCATATTTTGGGACATATATTATCCATCTCCTTGAACCATTATAAGGACCTGAATAGACTTTCAAGAGTCCTCGCATTGTTCTCGGTTAGAAATTTACAGTCAGAGTTTTGTTCATGAACTGGGAATAATATTGTCCGACCGGCCATTTTTTTTTAAAAAAAATTTTCCACCCCCAAATTACAATATTTTTCATCCCGTGTTTCGTCCAATGAAATGGCTAGTTTCAAAAATTAGATTTAATTGGTTAATTATGTCTTGAAAATTGTTATAAATTATCAGTACTTGTCGACGAAGCACAATTTCAATCGTCATTATGGAGCAGGGTAACGTGCTGAGTACAAGCGCTGGTGTTTCTCACGTAATGGAAATGGAGGAAGTCTTTTTGACTACCTTGTTTCTGGTTGCGTTTCCATCGGTTGAAGCGTTAAAGACCACTATCACAAATTTTGAAAGATCGACTTACAGTCATTATGTGAGGGAGTCGCATATTGGCAGAGATCAAAAATCGTACATTAAATTTGTGTGTTGGCGAAATGGGCGTATAAGATCTCGCGGTTCGTCACAACGTATTGGACGGAGGAGGTAATTTGGTAAATTGTTTTATAATTTTTTTAACGAAGGGCTTCTATGAACACCCAATGCATGAATGTAGTATCACCAGATTAAAGTTTGTTTCAGGATTAGTAGTTTGGGGTTCAGATTTCTTGATAGTGTCGATTTACTCGCTATATACCATCTAAAAAGACATAATCAATCATTTCTTACGCTTAATACTATAAGTTCTATCCCATGGTTGCGAGAAGCAATTTGTTATCATTTTAAAAGTTCTGAATAGCCTAAAAGTTTTTTCCACTGATCACCATACATGATATTTGAATTTCTCGCAAAACTTGAAAAGTCGCTTTCTCGATACTGATTCGCTCGTGCGAAGCTATTCTGATACCAAAATCTCCAGGATACTTTTGTGTGATTTTTCTTATATTATAAACAGTATGAAGCAAAAAATAAATGGAGCCATGCTAAGAAAGCCAATCTTTTAAACATACTTCAGTGATAATTTAAGACATTCCTGTCCGTCTGGACACTTTACTAATTAAAAACTCCACTCAACTTGTTACATTTCTGACTGAGCATTCTAATATCATCCGACTAGTTAATTAAAACACAGATGAAGCTCTCGATATTTCACCTTTAGAGATTTACTATTTGTGTAAATCAAGGCAAAATAAGAAAGCATCATGCAAAGAAATCTTTTGTACAATAACTTAACTCACCATATAAAATGTATCATTCACTTGTTAAGCTTAACATAACAGGGTGCATAGTTTACTAGATAATAAGCTAAAAAAACGTTTCGCCAATCTCATAACAACAAACAACTGAACAAATAGTGCTTAGTTTTATTTTGCAAAACGAAACACTTACCACTCTTGACATTGGAGTCTATTTAATGTGGAAAATAACGGCCTATTTGTGATATGAATCTTTCCTTGGAATGGCATGACTTTTACTTCAACAAAATATTTCAAAATACTTGTTGAATGTAAGACTTATGACTGACAATGAAATCAAGGGTTAGGAAGGTGGAAGGTTTAACGATAACGAGATCTCAATTAGAACGAAGTTTGTTTGGGTTGAATAACATAACAAAAGTTCAACAAAACATGTATATACCTATCGAATCTATAGTCTGGATGAATATTTCTTAAATTTCGATATTGAAATAAGAAGACGAAGATTATCAGAACTATGTGATATATTAGCGCAATACATTTCGAACAATCTGATCACACATACACTTGTTAAAAACATTTATGTATAAAAAATAAAAGGGCAACTAGACTGGAAATGGGGTAAGAGGAGACAAGGATAATAATAATAATAATGTGAACACAATTTGAAACCTAATCACTCTGGTTAATAAGCCAATATTACCAGGGTAGGTTAAGGTGAGAACAAATTGTTTCTGAATACACAAAGGGGGTTTGAATTTTCGTATGGCTAAGACTTCAGTAAACCTTAGTATACGCCATTTTACACTTTTATACAACACCACAAAAACCGAGTTAAGAGCAATCTTATGGCCTTTTTCGATATTTTCAATATTTTTTAATTTATAAAGCTGTTAGATGAATTATATTTCTCATGTTCCCACTCATATTACTGTTAAATTTATCTCTGCATTACAAATATCCTTCCCTGTCTTAAGTATCACTGTTACTTGAATGGACTTTTCTAAATAGGACTTTCTTATCTCCAGCTCTTACCAGTAAGATCAACCTAAGTGCTGTAGGTTTGAAACTCACTGGAGTTATTATAAAAATACTTTTTATGTGATGAGACATAGCATGAAATTCGACTACTTGATCAAACGAGACGTGAAGATAATAGGTTGCCATTACCGATTGTGTGACCTTTATATTTCTAAGACAAAAACACTCTCACAAATCATTTTAAGATGTGATTTTCGTTAACAGTGGAAAAATTGTTTTAAGGAAAGATGAGACTTTCCAAGAACAATATCTCTAGAACATAGCGTAATGCGAGAATAATTTAAATAGTCTGAATACAAAACTGCTGTTCTCACTGTGTAGATGTAACATTAGCTTAACGAAAGTACTCATAGTTCTAAGTATAGAACTAGTTATACTGCCATACGAAGCTAATCTAAAATCAATCACTTTCGGACAATGCAAATATGTAGCGCTTCAAGTTGCAACAATTCATCCAAATATAGCAAGATAGAAGGAGAGAAACAGTTAATAAAATAAAGGCAGAGAGACGAAAATTAAAGAAAGCTAAAAATAAAAATAATTATTCATAAAGTAATGAATAGGATGGAAAAATAAAAAGTTTGCAATAGCGGAAAGATTAGGATTTAGAACAAAATAAAATCTGAGATTTGTCAAATAATTAGTTTTCAAGTTCATCACCCTTCCCAGGGGTGGGTATTTTCTTAAATTTTAGTTCCTCACTATGATGTCATAAAGTGAGTATGAATTGATTTTAATCCCCATAAACCTTCAATACTAACACTAAATTTACTTGAAACTTGTAGAAAACTGATGACATGGTTGGTGCACAATTAAAGTTAATCTTTATATTAGCTTGCATCATATGCCGACTTCAGTTAAGCGCTCATTGAAAACTGAGTACCAATAGGCAGTTGGTTAGTCTTAGCAAGTGACTTTTTAATGACATACACTCACGAGCGTACTAGGGATCAAGCTAAATTCAGGAAGGATTATCGATGTACTGGTGAAAATTCGATTGGTAGTTTTCAACTATACCAGGAGTAAGACGGGTATTATATAAGGGTGCAAGTGTGGACCACTGGATGACATCTTAGCGGTCTGGAGATAACAGATAGGTTGTACGGCTTGGAGGTCTTAATTTTGATCACTGATGAGTTAGTCCTCATAAACAGACACTTACTGGGATGAAACAGCTGTCCAATGCTCCCTGGTTTTCAGTGGTCAGTCTGTAATGTAAATTATCGTTAAGATGAATAATCTCCACGATGTCTCCATCTCAAAGTTAATGATTAAAATAATATTCATAAGAGTATATTTTAGGAAATAATGAAAAAAATTTATATATATATATATATAAACTAAAACGTCTTAATCGATGAACTTACATAAGTAAATGTGGATCAGTTTTCAGTTCTGGACGAATACTGATATGTTCTTCAACAGCTGGTATCCGGTCGAAATCATATTCATCAACTTCTTTACCGCCGTCATCGTTTATTTTTTTACCGTCTAATTCTCCTGTACGTTCATCAAAATCGAATATATATTTTTTCGGTTTCGGTTCAGTTTTAAACATTGGTACAATGAATTCCTTTCCTGTGACTTGTTTCAATTTTACATGACTACTTATATGCATAACTAACATTAAATCAATAAAACCAGAACGTAGAGGTCCAGGCATATCTATTTATAATAATAAAACACCATAATTATTAAATTAACTGTTTTTGGAAAAATGTATTCATTGTAATTTTTATACATAACTAGTTGAAAATTTATTTCGTGAATAAAATTCAAAGAACTCCACAATGAAAACAGTAAGAAAAACCAAAGGAGATACTTTTCTGAATATTTACATACATATATACTGAGCAATTCAGCTAAATCTCTTACCTGCGGCTGTCATAGCATGCAATAATTGATATTCATCCACATGATTAGTTAAATAATGTGCAACATTGTGATTATCGTGACAGCATAAAGCACGATATAATTCCAGTGTATGAGAATGATACCTGTGTTGTGGTTTTTAAATAAAAACGATGACTGTTTTAAAAATACGTATTGGCAAAGTTCAACAAATAAAATTTTCATATAAACAGATCCCTTGATATATTTAAACAGAGCAAGGGCAACAAGTTTTGGAGAATAAAATGAATGCATTCTATTTCGCAGTTTTTCATCAGCTGCATACAATCGAAGCTACAGTTATTGTTATAATTAATGACAAATGTTAAGCATATTTTAGTTTATGAAGTTTAGGTGAATGTTCGAAACGCAATCAAAATCATAGTGATCAGGAGAATAAGAATAGGAAGTGCATGAATAAACATACTTAAGATCGATGTGTATTTATATGTCGGGATGTACAAATAAACAGGCTCTTCTCTTTATCCTTCTTACATGCTTACTACCGCAGGTACATTTAACTTCATAGATGTGATCTGAGGTGACGGAATTGAATTGGTTATCTCTTTCATTTTCCAGTGTAAACTTTATATCTTGATGAGAGTGGCTGAAGTCAGTAAGTGACCTAGAAGCGTGATCCATATCATCACAGATAATGAACATAATGTCAACATATCTGTTTAATTATGTTTAATCACAAATCCTGAATAAGCTTTAGCATAGAGCACTTGATGTAATGAATGAACATCTCAGCTCTCTCAATAATTCCATTTATGAATTTTATTCAATACAACATAATAACACTGTGAATGAACAGAATATTGAGATTCAGATACATCTAACTGACGAGTCGCGGATAGGGCAAAACGTGTGACATGGTTTGTTATGATGGGATGAAAAGTCAAAATTAGATTAATTTACTCATTATGATTTTTATTCAACATCGATTCCGTTTAATTGCATTTGATGATTACTCAGTGTAGTATTTGTTTCGTTTTCCTCTATGACATTTTATTCTGTATAACACGATATTCTTGTATGAAGTATTTTTCATATATGTGATTTATTCTGATTAGTAATCAAAAATAAGTGTACAAACCAATATATAAATGAGTTTATTTCTAACTAAACTTGTCGTGGTTGCTCGTGTTCCTGGCTGCTCGCGGAATATATTTCCCCGTTTCGAACATGGACTTCTCTCTAGTTAGCGGGTCTGAGACGCATCAGAACAGCTAGCTTATTGGTCTTTGGTCACAGAGTCTTGTTCCGTTCGCAGATTAGGTGAACTCGTAATCACTTCAAACATAGCATGGTTTCAACGGCTAACCATAATCTAACTCTTTGTTAAATGGATCAGTGTAAATAACATCCATATGAATAAGGTTTCCTCGAAATCGGATGATAAAATTTTTATCGGAATCAAGTAGGTATTTTTTGACAATATTTACAAGATTAAGGTAATCGAGGATTCCAAAATTTTGGGCAAGCTTATATTGTAAGTGCACGGCAATTAGGTTATCAGTTCACTGTAGTCGTCATGCTGTTCACTTTTCTTGTTGATTATTTCTAAATAAAGTTTTTTAGCAGTTTGTGCTAAACAGTAATACAATTCTACGGTGATAAAATGTTTATCATTTAGAGTGACCAGTCATTAATAATGGTCTATGCACACTTGCAAAAAAGGTTCAACTTCAAAGCAGAATAAAATTTTTATTTCACTTACTTTAATAATTCTGGCATTTCCTCTAATTCAAGAGCTATAAAGCATCTGTCGGATTCTGGTAAACGAACAGCAATTTCGGAGACTGGATATTCAATAGAGGTACCCCATCCGCGTAGTTCACTAATCTTCATACTGAACATCTTTATAGCTTTCGGTGGTACACGAGCCCAATGAACACGCTAGGCAAGAAAAAGTCAGTCAGTCAGTCAGCTACAACGTAGGACCAGGCACATACATGCATCGGTCCAAGTTGCCATAACTCATTAACACAACAAGGTGAACACCGGATTCATAAAAGTAGTTAATTCAGAGGTGGTAATATATAAAAGAAAGATTGCAATAAGGATATAGTACAGCAAGAAATAATTAGTTCGTAGAAAGATAGATATGAAGTGATTTTAATCTCTTAGTTTAAGGGAAGACAGAGAGTGTATACACCGACGCCATTGTGATCGATTCTGAGCCATGTCACCCAGAGTCTACAACCATTGGTTACGATAGTCACGCGGACCCCAACCAAGTAGTCTGCATCTACCAACCTGGCTCAGACTAGAAGTTAGTGACTTTAAGCACTGATGCCACGTTTTGGTTTGGCCGCCCCTAACTTTCTTCCAACCATCTCCAACACCGGTTAGCATTTCACGTCGTGGTAATCGGTCTATGATGAAGTTAAATAAAAATGGAGAAAGTGGACAGCCTTGACGGACACCACTTGAGGTTGCAAAAGCAGATGACAATTCGCCATAAGTTGGTGAGTTGAAGACAAAACTATATTCTTTTACTACTTAAATCTATGTATTAAGAATGAAGAATAATTCCCTTTTATGTTTCATGAGTTATTTCAAAGCTGAAAATTGTAAAAACAATATCCAATTTATCTATTGATTTATTTCGAGATTTCCTGCACACTAATAAAGTTAACAGGTCAGCTGATAATGATGATGATGGTGGTGGATTTACTAATTTAATTTTATAAATTTTTTTGATAGGTTGAAAACTAGACAATTCAGACAAATGGGTTTATTTCTATATGAAAATTCATCATCTATGTACATAACTTACTGTTAGAATATATTTATACAATACATATTACTAGTTATGTTTTAGTAGCTAACAGTAAGATATGTATAAATGTCATCACTTAGGGATAGATTTAGAAAATGGAATGATACCTAGCTAATAAGTTATACTACTCTAATGGTTGAATTCATGAGTCAATTTAAGCTAGACCACCATTGAAAACCTGGGAGAACTGGACGGTCATCTCGTCCTAGTATGAGACTTCTCACCCACGATCCCACACGCGGGATTACGAACCTAGGACCTTCGGTCTCGCGCGCGAACGCTCAACCTGTAGACCGTTGAGCCATCATCCAACGGTGTCTAACTCCAACCAATCCACGACGAATAAATGGTCGTCCAGTGCTTCCAGGTTTCCAATGGTGGTCTAGCTTAAATCGACTCATGAATATAACCATTAAAATTTCTAGGATCTTCATAAACCCCCCATTTTGATTATATTGTTTTTCGAATGTCTAACAAAAATTAAATATAGTAATTGCGATCATAATCTGTAGGTTAATAACTGCTATAAAAAATCTAAGCATATGTAATTAATCATTTAAAAAATACCTCCAATGCTTGAACTCTTAAACGATGTGGCAATACAGTGGATGTATATCTTGGTGGTCGAAGCATACTCGCCGTAATTGGTAAAGTATAACGATTTCGTCGACCAAATTCAAAATGGATAGCCTCTTTAACAGTAGGTCGATAGAAGACTGCAGCAAATAAACGTGTGGATGGCTCGACCTGAACAATTCGAAATAAAAAGTTCGCAATCAGATAGCTATGAAGAAACATACATACACATACACCTAAGTACGTTAGTAAATAAATGAATAACTAAGGAAAAAATGGAGAATATATATATTCTATGAATAGAAAAATCAGCAAACTGAAAATACCAACAACTATTCAAAAACATATTAATTGTTATATGAAAATACAAAATAGGAGAATTGAATTGGTGACTGCCGTTACAACGAAGAAAATTAATATTTGTTGACAAAAGCTGGATAAACTGTAATCTCATAAGCAACCTAAAAAGCAATTACCTGAAACCGTATCCCACTATCACGACCATTTAAATCAAATCCCAATGTTCCACTGGCTATATCAACCCAACAAGTTAGCGATAAGCCTTGACTCATTCGTTTACCTAAGTCTTCTGCTGTAGCCATCTGATTGAGTAATTGCCCCAAGTTAACCATGAAAGATGCACGTTCAGCAACAGCAGACTATGATGTAAAATAAAATATTACACTTATCGTTATTGTTATGAATCAGATAAAACTTTGGATCATGCAATTATAAGCCATTAGTTATTTGAATACCTATTTTAAATTCTATATAAAATTATGTATTTACACTTCTATCGTTCAAAACGTTCCTTTGCTAACTTGGATCAACTCACTGTATGAGACATTTTTAATGTTTTATGTAAACACTTAATAATATCAAAAGTTATGTAGCAGAGATAATAACAATAACGTTCAATTTGTATTAAATTATAAACTAACTAGAAGTCTTTATTTTAAAAGACAGTGTACACTCACAATAAAAACTTAAGTTGTAAGTTCGATTCTCAAAAAGAGAATTCATGATTTTTAGTCAAAAAGTTTATGTAGATGTGGAAAATATTGCTTCTCACTTATATATTATGATTATTATTACTCGTTCTACAATTCAGATATATGAGAGTACAATACTATTGAGTTGATATTCAAGAACCTACAATTTTCAACTAGGATAGTTTATATTTAACATTATCAGTGAAATATTCGTTATTAATACTTTATAGACCAAACATTTTCTTATTAAAGATAAGAAATATCACAATCCGTAAACACTGTCTACCTTTAATGTTAAATCTGACTCCAAGAGACAAACAGCTGCTTGACGAACAGTGAATAAGTCGGCAGCGTATGGTTGCATACCGCTGCCACTAGTATCACCAAGCATAGGATTTTGATTAGAGTGACCATGTAATTGTCCATGTGTTGTGTCGAATTGTAATTGTGATGATACATTATGTAAAAATCCACTAATATGATCCGGTTTACTTGTTTTAGCTAATTTGAAGTAACTTGTGACCCAACCAATATGAACTAGGCCAGGATCTTGTCCGGGTAACACTAATACTGTGAATGAAAATTCATCGACGAGATTAGCTAATGGACTTGTGTGTCCACTTGATGTTGGCTAAAAAATTTTTTTAAAAAGGTGAAAGATTTCAGGAAATAATACATTCAAATAAGTGATCAAATGGTTTAAAATTTCCTTATATTAAAAAAGATATTGCAACAGTATCTGTGATCTTGTATAACTACTTTTTTATTTATATGAGAAAAATTCACAATTGCAAGTTATAAGAATTTTAAAAGAAATATAAGCTCTTCAATGTGTATTGTCATACAGATCTTTCATAAGTTTATCCTACTGGATAGATCAAACTCATGACCAATTGATTTTCATCTCCATTCGTGATCTCATTTCAGTAAAAAGAGAAGCTATACTTCTATAAATTATTATTAATATAACAAATGCAAGGTGCTCACCAATTTTATTTCATTTACAATATCTATTAACTACTCTATCAACACTGTAGATTTATGATTTATATCTCTAGTGGTAATAAAAAAACTAAGTTCAGTCTAGAAGTTAGTGATTCAAATTTACATACTTCAAGATAAATAAATTCAATTTTAGTGAACTTGATTGTTTACTTTGATTATGCTTGGTCTTGTGAATAAGTGGCTGACGATTAGTTCTCACTCTGATACGTTTTAGAAAAATAGTTAATTTCACAATTCAAAAACTTAATATTAGTGTTTTTCCGCAGAAATATAGTCCAAACTTAACTATTACCGTTCTGATGTTGAAATATCACCAATAGTTAGGAAATATAAACTCTCATGAATGGATTTATAGCGCATTTTAAGAAGTAAAATAACAATCTAGGTATTATAATAATAATACATCATTCTAACAGTTGATTAGTTTTTCATCACAAATAACATCAACACCACCCTTGATATACTCGGATCATTAACGAGCAAAAACGCGTCACTGGTTAGTAGAAACATTTAATCTAACTTAAATATTACTGTAAGTTTATCTTTCCAAAGTATAAGAAATGACCATTTCATGCTCACATCACTTTGATCTGAATAGTGAAAATGTGCAAATAAACCTGTGTTGTATCATAATCCCCGTGTTGTTTATAAAGAAAATATGATGAAGTGATTATTATACTTAAGTATTTTTGGCGATTAAACGAACAGTGATTCTATCATGAAATAAAGCAGAATAATAACAACTTTTAACGTACAAGAAATAAGTCCATATCATCTAGACCAGTTGCACCTGCTCTAGTATTTTTTATATCACCAAGAGCCCCTGGTGCCGGCATTCCTGCCTGTTGCACCTGCCTCTGACCACTGATAGCACCAGGAGGATTTTGATCAAGTTGAGACATTTGGGTTGTTGTAACTTGTGGCCCTGTGATGCCAGTGGAAAAACCCCCAGCTGTTGCAGAAAGAAGACTACCAGATCCGGCACTTCCCTGACCACCACCACCACTAGGACCCAAAGAACCAGTTGTAGCATGTGCACCACCACGTTTGCCACCAGTAAGGCTACTACCACCACCACTTAGCAACGACCCACCACCTTTATGTTAAATGAGGAATAAAACAATTACTGCATCTAAATAGCTCCAAATCATTAATGAAAAGAGATCACATTACTAATCTCCAAACTCTAGTAAATCAGTTCTAAAGCATTAAGCACATTGAAAACAAGTTGCTTGATAAGATGATACAAAATTCTTGCAAGGAAATGTTTATTATAAAATATTTTGGCTACGGCGGGATACAAATGTATAAGTTGATCCAATGAATGTCAAATGTACATCAATTTGCTATTCGATAATAGGTGGATAGATAAATTACAATTAATTCACATACAAAAGTAGATTACTTCTTTTACCCTTGTCTTTTTCTGTTGACGCTAAATAATAGGTGGATTGGTAGATTTTAGTCAAATTTTGAATTTACTAGAACCAGTGCAAATCTCCGAATAAATAAAGTAAAGAAAACTTAATCATATCTTTTATTATTGACAGAAAATTCTTCGACAAATCGCAACAGTAATAATACCTAAAAGTATGGGGATTTGTGGAGACTGCAGTGTTTTCACAGTTGAAATCATGAGTCAATCAAAATCGCGCAATAAAAAGTAGTTTAAAGAGAACGAAAGAACAGAGGAAATCTTTCTAAAAGACAAATTGAAAATGGATGTTGGAAGGAAATATCAAAGTAAAAGATTGAGAGGAAGATAATGAATGAATGAATCTAGACCACTGTGAACGATTCCAAGTTATATCACGTAACGTTACCAACCGCTGGTCATAGTTATTGTACGGACGTCTATCAGTAAAATTGTATCTTAGAAGGTGACCCAGACTAACAATCAGTGATGTCATGGATCGGTGTAATGTCTATTTCTACACAACAAAACATTGCCTATAGAGGTAGGAAGCGTCTGAAAGTGCATGACACACGTCCCATCCACCTCATCCAGTGAAGATTTACATCACCTAGCTATTGGACAACATATACCTAACCTCAGCATTGTTTGAGTAAGGATCAGGAACACTGGAGCTGTACGACTATCATCGACAAGGCAGCTGAAGAGCTTTGATCCTTAGGAATTCTTGAAATGTTTTGAATAACAAAAAAAGATGGGAAAATGTATTGTTACAAATGGAAAGTATTATGATATGAATGATAAATCCTATCTTGGGCAAAATTAAGTTTCTATGAACTAAATCCTGATGTTTGTTTAAGAAATCACGGTATAGTGTTCTAAGTTGTGTTCAAAAGTCGGAGATAAAATGACAGGTAGTGTAATTACTGTTGAATAACTGGTTGAAACAGATTAGTATGTCACTAATGAGTAACGACTGATTATTCCACTTAGGTATCAGTGAGCAACTAAAGTTCCATTGATCTATCACGATACAATTAAAAAACATTTGTTTGAGCAAAATGAAAATAAAATAAAACAATGGGTGTCCACAAATGTGGAAACCAGCCAAGTAATTTGACAGATCTACATCTTTATTTGTAAACACAGGTGAAAGGCATGGAGATTTGAATAGGAGGAACGATCTACTTACTTACTTATTTACGCCTGTTACTCCCAACGGAGCATAGGCCGCCGACCAGCATCCTCCAACCCAACGATCTAGGGTCATAATTAATAATAACTTGTTTTATGTATTAACAGAATTCATACGCAAATAAATTTCTGTCGAGAAAGAAATTGAGCCAAAACAGTACATACAATTAAACATATAGTTGTATCATCATTAACCCACTAGCTAAGAGTTTTACAGAAAACCAAACACTTATGTTGTCAATAATTGGAAGAATCTTTGTGAAAAAGTTACAAGATCTACACCAAATCAGTTTGATAACAATAATAAGATAGGGAAAGATTAAAATTGGTCAATTACATCCTTTTTGCTTGGAAAAATTTTTTTTTCAAATTTCTAACCTCCTCCACCTAAAGTCGATGTTACTTCCGGGCTTGGATCCCTTGATCGAGCTTTCTTAAACATATTTCCAAGTCTAATTTTCTTACCACGTCTATCTCGAACTTCTAGTGTAGAAGCGGACATATCCTAAAGGGCAGGGAAAACGAAAAAACGTCAAATAAACCGATTGTCTAACTATCTAAGCTTTAAGTAGTAGAATCAATGATGAAATACTACCACTAGCTACTAACAAATGCATATTCCTATTAAATTAAACTCTATCACAAATGACTGGGCTACAGATAATACCTCATCAACACTGCTGTAATACAGGCATGCACTTTGAAGTCAAATTAGACGTACAAAAGAACAAAAAAGCTGTCTTTATAGAGCCCTCCATAACACAATAATACCACTTCTGTGGTTAAGATACACAGGATTTTGTAAGCTCCATAATTAGAAAATTCTGTGGAAAATCATATGTAGATGTATATGAACCATAGTGGATTATTCAAGTAAAAAAAGAAACTGCTGATAAATACACACTTACATGAACTGTGAAACAGTGAATGGACAATAATGTAGTCTTGCGTAATAACATGTCAAATCTACACAACCACATTCTCGTTACAGAATACAAGGTCATACAAAGCATGTTAAAGTTCAATCCATTAGTTCAATTCTGTTGGTTGCAGTGTTCATTTCTGTAAACAGTTCCCAAACTATATATATCTATCTAGCTAACCAACTAACTAGCTAACTAAATTACTAACTAACTGACTATTATTCATCCATCTACCTATCTTTATTTATTTATTTTTGTATAACCAAACATTTTGAAAACAACTCAATTCCATTAAGAAGAAATCTTTACAACGCAGTTGAGAGACATTACGATTTTATTACAATTGTTGACAATTAGAGTACCAGTGTAATTTCAACTCCAACTCAATTTCGGAAGCATCTTATTTTGTAGTTGATTCAATATTATCATTACTTTAGTCTACTTTGGTGGCTATTCACTCTCATTACACATTGATTCTGCCTGTTATTGATGTACCCATATAGATTAAAAATATGAACAATAAAAATGAGTCAATCCAACAGTTCAGTATCAATTTCATGGGCTAATGAGTAACCTAGACAACCATGATCTAACAATCATTTATATTTAAATGGTGTCTAATAATCACTATATTTAATTCAAATATTCTACAAATAAATGTATCATATGACCATATATAACCACTCTTTCTACTGACCAACTGCTTTGACCGTTGGGAGCTTTCTGTCAATAATTCATTTTTATGAGTAATCAGTAATTCGTGCAACCATTCGCATGCCTTCACATATTTAAAATATCCCTTCATTATAACAAGATCCAAATTAGTTTGAACTATGCTTAAGACGCACAGTCCTCAAAAGATTTCATAGCATATAGTCATGTTGACACAGTACTTAATTCTTAGACACAGAAAGTAAGAACTCGAAAAGATAAGGACACTTGACCGCGTTTCTTAGGTATATCTGCCTACGCTCCCACTGATTGCACTTCGGGTAAAGTAAAGGATGACTTTTAATGATAACTTTTCAGCCTCCAAAAATCTTAAAACTCAAATGTACTAATCGTATGAGGTGTTTTAACGTCAAACTTATTGGTCTAAACCAGTCTTAAAGGCATATATACGAGTTATAAGTTGTCCTAACTCAGCAAATAGATAACAACACAGGTCTCTCCAACGATGATTAAACAACAGTGCCTTACAAGAAAAATCCAACTTTAAGCATAAAGCAAGACGTCATCTGACATGACAACCGCAATCTTAACACACTGATGGACATAAACAGATTAAATAAGCCACATTATGATATTGATGATGAATGGCATGAATCAGTCGGAGCGGTGCATTTGAATTCATTTTTTCTCTTCTCTTAACTCCCAAGTTTGAAAGTAACCTTATACGATGTTTTACTTCATAAATTCATACCTTCTTTGTCAATCATTTCTTCCATAAAAATACTTTACTACTTCTACTATCACTGATACTTCATCTACTAATCTGATAATTTTCTTGACAATTTCATATAACTTTTTTAGTGTGATATGAAAACTTGAACTGATGCGGACATGTGACAGGTATTTCATTGAATAGGTCTCATTGGCCTGAATGTGTATTTTAGGAAATTGGTTGTCTATGTTCATGAATGAAATCATCAGTAATTTTTTTGCATCAGTTTACAAAGGGTCCCTCCTATTGAGAAACCATAAATAATGCGTTTCAAACATATTCATTTGCTATCTAAATGGATCATGATAAGTTATTAAAAGTCAGTTTTATATTTGACATCACTTCGTGAAGTTATTCACCATTTTAGGGACTTAGACTACAAGAATAAAGACTATGATATTACAGCACATCACCAATCATGAACTATTAGTTGTTAGCACTCGTGTATAATCAGATTACAGGTTGATTTCAAAGACAACGTTCACAAATATTTCAAATTCTCTCAACAAAAGTATCAGTAATCAATACTGAACTTACTTGTCCCATCATAATCAGATTAGAAGAATCTCCAACTCCAACACCTTGTGTGTAAATTGGTTCTGGTTCAAGTTGACGCCTTAAAGCATCAAGATGTGCATGACGTTCATTCAAGGTTCTATGAAAATAGAAATCAAATTTAAATGTTTTAAAACTTGTTAAGAAAAACTATTATGATAATCGCATCAGATAAACCAAAACAATTTCAAAATGACTTCATCATTATGATATTGTTTCAACCGATATGTAAATTCTGTGTAATTCATTGGATAATCCATTGGTGAACTTATGTTAGCTTTGACGCCTCAGTTATAAACTTCAATGGTTATTGGTTTTTTCTTGGTTTAGGTTATGGAAATAAAAATGGTCACTATTTACCACATAAAAGAATACCCTAATCTATGATTCAGAAAACATTCACTTATTATCGAATATAATGCTGCAGTTAAACCAAATGAAACAAGATTTTATTCAGATTAGTTTTTAAAAATTCTCGAGTAGCCCAATTAAAAATTTTATGACTGTTTCGTTAAATTCATCGGAACATGTTCATTGTGATATAGATTGATGTGCATAAAAATTCAGATATTGTACAATAGGGAATATTTTCAATTAAGGAGTTTTGAGATTATTTTAATTTGCTTGTAGTATTCGTCACAAAATGACTTCATTCAAGATGTAATAGAAAACCAGAGAACATATATTTCTTCTTAGTATGGGACTCTTTGCGAGTGTGCATCTAACCCCCTCTCCAGGAACCAAATCCAAGATCTTCAGGTTTAGAGATGAGTGGCTACTCACTAAGCCAATGGGTTCATATTCAATCGTCGATCTACACACTGTTAAATCTTCACAGGTCCCCTTCTTCGAAAATATGATTATCTCCCCTATCGATCAATTTCAAGGCTTTATCTTGAAACCTTATCGAGAATTCGTTCATTTTACTCATATAAAAAACATTTCTATTTACTTTTTCAATCATCAATTCTTGTGATACTCCATTTATACTAGTTTTTAAGAAAAGCCAATAAGATCGTACAATGCTTTTGGTAACAGAACTTAAAACTAATAGTCATATCCTACAGGTAAAAATGTTCATAACGCCCAAGCTAAAAGTGTCCTATTCTTTATTTAAAACAAAAACCAAAATTGTCAATTAATTGACAGATAAGTAATCAAATAGTAAATTCTTACTTTGATGTAAAATGATCTTTACACTGTGTGCCTAAACTTAATCGTAAAAATTGTATTTCTTCTGATGATATATGGTCTGCTTGTTTAACTGTTACTTTAAAAGTGGGTGTTCTGAAAAAAATTAAGAAAAGGTGAAACAGCAGTAATGTATTGGGAATCGTTATGAAGAAAGAAAATACATACTTTAGTGATAAGTTATATTTCTCAGTCAAGCAAGTTTATTTATTGACTTCGTGAATTATATTTACGTCCATCAAATTACTAAATGATTCACGTCAACTAGTACCCACTCTATACACTTAAATTCATTTATTAACCGAACATTTAAATGGGTATATATTTTATTGTGATAATTTGATGTCGTTTTAGTGAATGATTGGTAAATAAATAAGCCACGATGGGGATTTATCGAGATTGTAGTAATTCTAACAGTTGAATTCTAGAGCTGATCTAAGCTAGGCCACCATTATAAAGCTGGAAACACTAGATGGCTGTCTCGTCCTTGTACGAGACTCCTTAAGAGTGCGGGATCGTGGATGCACAATCGGTTGAAGTTAGACACTAGCACTGTTGGGTGCCGACTCAGTGGTTTAGAGGCTAAGCGTCCGTGCGCGAAACCAGAGATCTTGGCTCCGAGTCTCGCGCGCAGAGTTGTGGTTATTCACCGCTGAAGAGTTCCATACTGGGACAAGACAGCAATACAGTGCTTGACGGCTTTCAACAGTAGTCTAGCTTAGATCAAATCATAAATTCAACTGTTAAAATAAATAAGTTTATGTATATAATCTTGTTCTATTCCTTGTGTCCGGCATATCGATCCTGCTGCATAATAATAAGTAGGAATCTTTTCGCAGTCATAGTAAATAACCATACCGATAGCAGCAATCTGAATTTTACCGAACCATAACAATTATAATTAGTAATTAGTTATATATCACTTATGTAATTCATTAACTATTAACAAAGGAAAACAATCGAATTCTTTATACATTATTATCAGATCGAAATGATTGATGATGATTAAAAATTCCAATATTATGTTTCCCAGCATAGATTTCACATAAAATGAAATATTTGTGTGAACATTATCATTATCAGCCTCCGATTTTGATATTTGAAGTTAATTTTCATTATGAAATGATATTGACTTATTCATCATAGTTTATTGTGCTTCAGTAATGTTAAATTATTTACCTAACACACCATTGTTCACAAAACAAAGTCTTCTAGTGAACACAGTACAAATCATGAAACATGATTTTCAACAATTCTGTAGCTTAAGTCCATTTAATGTTGAAGGTCATACTCAAAACGTTTACAGAACTGCTAATTAAAGAAGCAAATAGAATGAAAACTTACGTTCCAGATGATACGTTAACTTTTAGCGATGGGTGCTGCCGATCAACATCAACAAATAAAGATGGATCCTCTCTGGAATACCACATAGGCAACGGTCGACACATATTGCTGAAATTATAAATAGAAAATAGCTAATGATCATATCTCTTGTGCAAGAAATATTATGATTTGATAATTGATTGTCATTGGATTAGATATCTTCAGTTTTCAGAAGCTAATCAATCATACAAATTATTCAAAACGTTTTAAATATTTCCATGCTCATATATAACTCAGAAAAGTTAGGCAGATTACAGACCAAGATGGATTTATTGGATTGATATCTTTGACTAAAGTTTGTTTCGCAAGAAACTCGCAACTCAACAATGAAATATTGTCACGAATATAAGAGTGAGTAAATTGTCGTGGTAAATCGTAAAGATTCTAAAACCTAAAAACTTAATGTTGATGACCGAGAAAAGCTTATTTTCTTCCGTACATTTACTTTTCACCGATACAGTGTAAGATGCTATGTCTAAGCGGTTACATTTTTGTGATCATATCTCTTTTGTTAGAAGATAACTGTCATCACGAATTCAACTAAGTTTGTTGAAAACCCCGAATCGTGTAACGATTAAAGTCAAACCATTAAGCAAAGAACGAAAACCCTTTTATAACCATCATTTATTCCATTGACCCACTTCTCTTTTTTAATATATAATTTGTATCTTAACTGAAGCCAGGTTCTTTACTCATATGTACGAACACTTATTATAAGACATTTAAACTCATGTATTAATTTACTCATCATTCGGAGCTGGATGAACAACGACCTAATTGAAGTATAGTACGGCTTCATATACTTCAGTGTTAGATGAACGAAAGTGATCAGTGTGGATTTTTGTTTCATGGTTTAGTAACTTTTAGGTGCTTAACAGAGAAAACGTAATAAGCTCAGTAATAAACCAGAGTATGTTTCGCTTAAGTGCTGGACTCTTGACTGGACAGTTTTTTATAAATCAGGATATTTCTGTTTATATAAAGTTGAAGACTTCAATGGAGTAATCTGATCGTATGGTTGTCAAATGTTTATCTGTTCAATCGTGTAATTTACGACCAATAAATAACAGCTGATTCAGCTTTCATAATTAGAGAATAAAAACAATAACCACAAAATTCAGCTAAGTAAGTAAATTAAAAAAGTTGAATTACACTCCTAATGGTTTATATCCTTCTTGTAGTCCACAATAAGTAAAGAATTTCAGTGATTGAACATCATTTCCATAATTGATCTTAACTTGCTGTCCAGATCCAAGAGAAAATGCTGGCACGTAACCTTGAAAAAATCAATTTTGGAGAAAAATATTTGCTAGCTTATAATTAATGGAGGTGTATTTCAAAACAAATTTTATTCTTATTGAAAATACAGTCTAAATATACATTAAAACTACTATTATCCGATTTGGATATATGTTGTCGGTTAGATATGGTTTATAAAGTAGGATTTTAGGTTTTTCAAGCATTTCACAATGATAATAATGGTAATTATGTGACTGATTTTCCAAGTACGGGTCTATATACGTAATATAAGAAGGACGTCAGTGAGGACATAATACACGTGGTATAATTACAAAGGCGAACCATATGAATTTAGCGGTAAAGGAAGGAATGAGTGGATAAAAAACGATAATATCTTTCCTCATTTTATTTTACATACAGTATAGTAGTATAGCAGTTCAAATAAACTCATCAAGAAAACAGGTAAACAACAATATAAAGTGTTACTTTACCAGTGTATAGAATCCATGTTGCATTTAGAGTCGAAAAAATGTCAGATCAAGGAAAGTGAAATATATAACAATAATACAAAAATAATCCTATAGTAAGACATCCAAGAATAGTTTTCAGCCGTCACCAAGGATGTTTGACCACTGGCTCCCAGTAGTTCATTTCGTTACATGAATAAGCTCAACACTTTTATACATAGCTCATATGGATATACAACCAATTCAACAACATACTATGTCACTTTGTAAATGTTCTTTGTTTTATTTTAGTCTAGCTCATCAATGTTCTTTAACAGAAGTTGGGAAATATAGTGACTTGGTCTGTATAACATATATCCTAGTTAAAGAGGAATAATATATATTTGTAAAATCTCAGCGAAAGATTTTGAAGTAATTCCAACGTTTCGCCTGGCAATCTGGTCCAAGCTTTTTCAAGGAAAATATATATTATTCCTTTTTAATGACTCACATTAACTCGACGCCCAAATATTGTGGAACTATTCGTTAAAATTTAGACGAAAGTTCTTATATATCCTAATTAATTTTAAATTTTTTAATTAGTATGACAATTTCGACCTGATAGTCTGATGAAACATTCATGTCTTAGTTAAGTCGGTTCGTTCAGATTAATCTTATAAACTACAAGCATACAAAAAAACACTTGATTTACCTTCTTCCACTTTTATATGTTTAAAGGCTATTTCGAGTCCAAGAGGATCCATCATCAACTCTCCATTCAATGAAAATGCTGAACAAATAAACAAATGATATACTTTCATGTACTGAAGAAGGGATATTTATGGAAAATATAAACAAGTATCATTTAAAGTTAGTAAGACAACGAGGATGAGTCAACTATAATAACATGAAAAGTTGTATTTCTTTCGACTACAGTTATTAATTTTTTAATCTTATCCGCAGGTTGGTTTATAAATAACAGAATACATTCACAGCTTCATCTAAGTTTTTTGAATGATGTTTCATATGAATTGCTGATATGCACGTTCAGAGACTGATAACTATATTGATATATTTATTTCTAAATCTTGTATCTTAATTTTAATGTCCCCGAGTCATTATGTTGAGAAAAGCATTTCGGGATAAACTAGCACTGAATATACCACTGTATTAATTTTAGACCGAATATTGAAAGTAAAAATTCACATAATCTGATTACGATTGTATTTTTCCTTCGATAAATTATTTTACCCTCATGAACTGGTCGCGTAACAGTTAACATTTGATTATATTTCCAGGAAAATGACCAAATAAAATTGGCATTTAATAGATGAAGAATTAAAAATCTAGACGTTTAAAAAGATTTAAGATTTGAATTTTACATGTAATTACATATATTTTTGATGAAAGAGCTATAATCTAGTGATTACTTGGCGTTCCATCAAAATTAGATCTAATACATTCTATCATGAATTCTGGACAGATGTTCGTATAGGTCCAAATTGGATTTTTTAAATTATTGTTTTGCACGTAGTAAATATGATACACTTGAACTGTAGTAACTCAGTTTCGTTTCCGAAGTATGACATTATCGAAAAACATTCCATATATAAATTACTTACATATAGTTTTGTCTACTAAATCCATCATGCAACCAACTACATCGCCTGGTCGACAGATTGTACCATAAACAGAACCATTTCGATTCCACTTACGAGCCTGTTAAAGGAAAATAAACAATAACTAACCAAGCCGTTACAATTCACTTTTTCTTCTAAGTAAATTCGGATGAAATAATGTTATAACTTATAAATTTGTAACTGTGTAGGATTTTAATAACTATAGATCAATTTTACATAATTACTTCATAAAATGATTCTCCACATCGACTACTTGTTGTCAATAACTTACAAGTCATTCAAGCCACTTTCGGTTAAGGAAAAAGCATGTTTATCGATAACCATAGGAATAATGTGGTTTCTCTGAAACTTTTATAGAAGAAGAAATATTGTTTAATAGATTAAAGAAATATCTTCATATCCTTTGAAACGATGTTAGAGATTTATTGCCCAGGCCGAGCATTTTGATGTCAAGTTTTCCGGGCTGGATAATTTTATTGCGATACTTTCAGTGTTATTCAGGATTATATCATCAATGTACATTTTACAATTAATGTCTACATGTATATCTTTTTAAAACAATTTATTTATCAATAAAGTGTGATATTTAGTTTTCGGCTTTATGTGTCCTGTCTAATGCAAATATCATTAAAGAAAGAAGGTATATTAATTGCTGAAGTAGACTTTCGCATTACCTTATTTACACCATAATCGTTTTGAATATACTTATGACAATCGCTGCCATTTTTTAAGTAGATAAATACGTTACAAATCGCATAAAATGTAAAATGAGAAAAAGGACTCTTAAATCTCCCTTCGTTCAACATCTTAGTCGGTGCTTGTTTCGATAATCTGAAAAGAAGGCTAGAAAAGTATAAAATGTTATGATTTTATAGATCACTAAAATTTACTTCAGACGTTTGAATCAGGTGATAATATATGTAGGTAGACATGTAAGTATTTACAATACTTAAGCTAGAAAATAGCTGACAAATATTTTACGATAAATGACTAAAATTATGTCAGCATTTATTGGGAAAATAAATTTTAGAATGATTGTTTAACCATGATCTTTCCATGATGCTAACTATGCTGTTAATGAATCTGCATCCACGACATCACATAGGCTTCAAGTACAAACTTTAGTGTTGCCATGAGTACGATAACTTAAACTCAATAGGCCATAATCAGACAGTCTTCATTTTCAACCTCCGCCCGATTGCTAATCAATGACAATTAACCATAAAAACGTCTTTATAAAATTAGGACAGTCTTAATATTTTGGTATGGTGATGACTAAAGTATAGAGGAAGTCCAAATCCAAACTAACAGCTTTTCGTATAAGTGGTTAACGATTGTACAAGTGTTACGTTGGGTGGCTGTCCGAGTCTAATACTAATACATACGCCTTCTATCTGCTCCCTCATTCAGCCAATTAAGTTATAAAGCCGAAAGTGAGTAGAAAGGTTTTGTTGGATAATCGAATCGAAACATGCGCACAAACTCTTTCACAGATACATATTTTCTCCTTTGCATACGCTAACATCTCTCACACGTCATCAAGCTTTGAACTGATAAGTCCAGTCTCCCCAGTGTATCGTCTTTCTTTCCTAAAAAATAAGTCTGGTTTTTGTATTCAGCTAAGGTAATAAAGATGAGAGTACATCAACAAATTTTGCTAAAAGAACTTACTATCAATCGGATCTTAGTTTAGTTAAAATCGTTAGCTATTCTATTAAACTACAAGTATAGAATTCTGGATTACATAATAGTTGTTTTAATCCATCTAAAAACAGGGTTACATGAGATTATTATAAACGCTTCCCCATAACTCAAATCAATTCACAAAAAAGTTATCAAAATTAATAGTTACCTGATGTGCAGCAAAAGCATACGAACTGCTATTTGAACCAATTATTAAGTCAGGCGGTGCACTTTTCTTAGCCCATCCAATTCGAATAAAACCAGATGTTAGTATTTCTGCTTCATAGTACCTATAATTGAAATTTGATACTTCATACTTAACAATTGAAAAGTGAATAATTCAGAAACAAGTGAAAAATATGACTTTCTTATTCTCTTCTTAGTCTTGTTTTGAGAAAATACTATAAAAAAGTAGCATGCGGATGCAGAGATGACGACCTTTCATGCATTTATTATAGAGGCGGTAATTTACTCACCATTTACCACGTGTTACTGCTCTAGTAGTTTGGCCACGATAAGTCCTGGTTGGTCCTGAATAATCCATATTAGAATTACCACGACCTGAAACCACAGGTTATAAGTAGTATGAAGTGGAATTTGCACAGTAATCAATACGTAATTAGTTTGGTTTCTAAATGTTTCGACGAGAAGGCGTTGTCATTAGTTAGCCTTGTCATTAGTGAAACGATCAATAATCACCGATAGCTTAGGACGGTGGTTAATTCTAAATCGCAAATCAACCGAAATTTGAAAGGTATGAGCTATCAGATTCTGATTCGACGCATCAGCAGTTTCGTGACTATTATATGACTTGGGGGTCCTAGATCTTACCTTGTCAGCATTGGTTGTTCATCACCGATATGGATTCTCAAACTAGGGTTATATGCTTGCTTAGTCAATCTACGTTTCCAATGGCTTTCCAGCGGATGTTAACTCGAGTTGAAACCTATCTTGACAACAACCATAGCTTGGTTTGAAAATTCACCCATCAAGGTGTATATGTTTAATTTTCTCTGTCTCAGTACTATTTATTTTCATGTAAATATATTGTATCCAACATATCTTGTTCTCCATGAATGATCAACTTTATTCCAAAACCTCAAATTTGTTATTGCGCTTAACCTTGTCTTATGAATAATTACTGGAATAGCAAATTAATAACCTAACTAGTCATGAGATTTAGCCTTGACTCATTTGTTCCATCATCTATGAAAAACTCTCAATATCTGTATCATTTATCTTATTCTAGTGTTCGCTCTGACTTTTTATCATTTATCTTGAATTTATTGTTAGGAAACTTCTCAATCAAAAGTACCATAATTGAAAGTTATTTATTAATCATTCTAAGTGTATTTATTTCGAAAGAATTATATCTCTGTATTCTTTGAAACAGTCTTGTTGTCTCTCATGATTTGACCGAAATAAATATTGTTTCCTTTTGATTAGTTTCTGAAATTTTCTCACGTTACCCCACTGGGTTTATATAAAGCTGAACATGTTTAACTGTTTGTTATTTTTAGAATGTAGTGAATTTGTTTTCAATCCACTTTAATTCACAGAGTGGATAATTGATTAATTAATTTTATAAAATTGTTTATGTATTACCTAATTAGTATACAAATGAATATAGAACACTATGCAGAAAAAAGTTATAAATTGAACAAATAATTTTGTGATTTCATTATTTCAAGGGTCATTTGATATGAAATAATGTTTGTCAGTAGAACTATTAAAACAAAATAACTACTAAAAAAGTCCGTTTTATGTGAATTGTTTACAAGATTTACTTAGTTGTCAATTTGTTTTTTTAAACAATTTTCTGAGTTTTGAACTGTTTATGTATTTCATGTGTGTTGTGAATTTATGAGCCGCTTGTGATCACGTAACCTATTCGCCAATCAAAATACGACTTATTCGATCTTATACTGTACTAAACCAATGACGTTCGACCGGTCTGATCAACCTAGCGTCCCATCGGTCCGTTGCTCGCCTAGCCCATCCATCTGAGTCCAGAATACCAATAACAGCCTCCACTATGCGAATCATTTATTTCAGACATACTGAGTTTATATACCAAACAAACAGACCGCAACGCAGCATAAAATAGGAAATAACATTCATACACAATAAAGCCAAAAGGTGGTTGTGAACGTGGAAGGCAGTAGGCAATAAACTGAACATAGCTTAAGAACAGCAAATCGTACAATGATAATATATAGGTCAAAATAAAACTTATAACAAGGGGAATATAGACATACATAATTTAGTTACTTTACATTCTGTAGTATTTACTATTATTAATATTTTTTTCAGTGAAAAATATTAAAGAAGCTAAGAAATATTTTCGTTAATTCATATCAGCTAGACACACGACTATCTCCGAAATAATTGAAATCTCTCGAATTAAGTTGTTATGAATGAGCTCACTAATGATTGTGTTAAAAAATGGATTATTTTTAGGTTTTAATAGGAAGTCATTTAAAATTGAATTTAGAAATTTTCAGATGATAACATTAAATAAATGATTACGTTGACCGAAAATGATAGTAAACGATTTCGGTTCACTGGTTTAAGAGTACCTTATTAGATATAAGATCAAAAGGTTGTGATCGTACTCTGCTGAGGGTCTGACTAGAAAGGTAAATTTGTCAAGTTCTCATTGATCTACAATGGTTTTCCAAGTGATATCAACGTTTGTGATATACGCTACCTTCCGAAATATAAATAACTTTTTAATAAAAAATGTTAAGCAAACCTGGATCGGAAGAGTCTGAACTAATGGGTTCCAGTGAATATCCATAGGCTATAAGTGTTTTCACTGTTTCAATCGCTGTGTCCCTTGATAAAAGGAAATATATACGTAAATGTAAAAACTAAATGATAATATCAGTTGCATTATTAGTTTCACAATAAGTGAAATAATTACGATAATAATGACTCTAATAAATATATTTAGCTTCCTTGAAGTTGAACGATATTGTTAAACATAGTTAATGTCATCCACATTATTATGATTCAATTTATTAGATCTGGTGTACATTTCATATGACATTTTGAATATCTTGGTTATCAATATTTATAGACAGTATACATCAGAAAATCACTTGTTTACACAATTATTAAAAAATAGGGAGCACTAGACAAATATTTCTTCTTTTTATGGGACCTTGTCGGAGAGAAAACATAGTACAGTGGAGTCTGAAAGAAAAACTTAGAACTGATTATACGTTCAATAAAACCTTTTAATGACTGTTTATGACTAAGAAAATCTTTTAAGCAGTATTTACTAACCCAAGCACATGTTGAAATAAGTAAACATAATAACTTTATTAGGCTGAGCCATGTAGGTCTATACAGACTACCCGGTTGGGGTCCGCGCGACAATCATAATCAGAAGCTAGGAACGTTAAATGGATGGATTAGAAACAGTCTTAAACCTCAAACTCCACAGCTTTTTTCTTTCTATAATTGATTTTTTCTACCACAACTGATACTATTACTACTCTGGGATTTATCATGATAGTTTCATATTTTTGTGCTAATGCCCTATGGCAACTTGAACCTCTGTTTATACCTGCAATGTTTCTACATTGTATATATATATATATATATATATATATATATATGAATGAAAAGATAGTCGTAACACAAGTTTATCATTCCTATAAATCTCATATAGATTATCTGTTTAGTTTCATCGAAATATTTATTTGCTCATTAACTGGAATGTTTAACCGTTTTTTAATGATATAAAAAAACTTGATAAACTGAAGTCTAACTGGTGAATCGTCATTCAACAGAAAACCTAAAATTAAAACAAATTAAAATCTAAACAATATAAGAATTTATCATCAAAAGCTTACTTGTTTGACTGTTGAATAATAGGATCAACTTCACTGTATGGAACTAAATGTGGACTTCGTTTCTGTGAATGATCCTTGAAAAATATTAAACAAAAGTCACATTTTACCTCTGATAAAAAAATATGCTCAGAAAATGTGATTTGAATAAAAATACATTATGTGAATAAGATAAAGGAGCATTCTCAAACTTTTAAAGTGCATTACGACTAGTATGATTGAATATTTAACTGATCAGAAAATAGTTCATTTAAATAATTTATTCATATGTTAATTATTATAAGCTGAACAATAACTTACAAAAAGTAGCTATGTATATATACCTGTACAATTATATCATGTTTCCACTTTCACTTCCCTCACCCATTGCTGAAAAATTTCAAAAGATGTTCTATCGTTTCCATAATCACAGATAATCTTAGACGTTTCGAAGTGTTTACACAGTTTTGATTTGGTGAAAACTGTTTAAAAAGTGAGTTGTAAATCAAGTCTATTTGGAATAAGCGTAATCCATAGGGGGAAATTACCTTTCATCATTACTGCTGTCAACAGCATTTAATGACAGACAGTGAGTTAAAAAAGTAAGCCTCACATCAGTCAATCAGAACCTCTGTTAGTACAGGATCAAACAAACTTATTATCCGTCCATAAACGTTGTTTGGCTTGAGTGAAATTACTTAGTAAATAAACGAAGTATATTAAACACTAAATAAACACATTATTCCCTTAACAAGCACAAGAAAAAAATCAATGAGCCTTGGTTTTTTTACCGTTTTTGTTTGTGTTTAGCTGACTGTTATCGTTGTTGTTGCTAGAGAAGCCCGCAATATGTTTTGTAAATATTCACCTGGTAGTCTATTGTTATTAGTCATGTATTCACCAGTGACTCATTTCGAGTGGTAATTACCGGAGTTCTAGTCAACAGCTGTGACTAGAGGAATTCAACCAAGTCGATTGTGAGGCCGTCAGCCAACAATAAAATTGGACGATGGTCGCTCACTAGCTAGTTGACTGAGTCAGATATTAAAACTTTTGAGTTGTGACTCAGTGGTCTAAAAGCTAAACTCTCGTTATGAGGGCTGAACGTCATACCTTTCAATCTGTAGTTGGGTTGAGAACAAACATTATTGAGGAGTCCAATGGTAGGATAAAACATATGTTCAATTCTTCCTGGCTTTTAATAATAGTTTGACTATGATCAACCAGTAATTCCTAATATGAAAAATTTCAACAGTTTTGTTATAACTTGTGACCGCCGATTAGAGGGCAGTAACTTATCGATCGGACCAATGACGCGTAAAACACGTGCGGACAGTCTAGAGTCTTGATTGGTCCTGCTTTCCGCCTAGCCCAGCCTGTTAAGTCCAGAACACCAATCTCAGCCTCTACGATATGAATCATTTGTTTCAAACATACTGGGTTTATATTACCAACCAAATAGACCACATCACATCATAAGATAGAAAATAACATTTGTACAATATTTGGCCAAAAGTGACTGTGAATGAGGGAGATAGTAATTAATAGACAGGCCATAACTCAAGAATGATAAATCGTATAATAATAGTTCATAGGTCAAAATAAACCTCATGGTAAAAGGGACATGAATATGAACAGTTTAGTTACATAACAATTACACGACAAAAATATACTCATAGTATTGGTCCATAAATGGATCCCAAAAGTTACCATTCATTATTCTTGTTGGGACATAGCAAGTTTCCACGAATTCGCCATGGTATTATCATTTACTTTCTAGACTTTCGAAATTGAGCCACTATTTAATGGTCTGAAAGTGTAGTTCTCATTGTGTTATCTAAAGATCTTAGATCAATCAAATTTGACTCGTGAGTGTACACTTCACCACAATCCGTGATTGTGAAAAAAACATTGCATAAATATCGTGCTAAACCATAAACTAATCCATTGTTTTTGCTATTAACTAGATGCTACAATATGTACATAGAGAGTATTTACATAAGTGGTTTTACTGAAATAAATGCAGTTGAATAGTAATAAGGTGAAGAGAAATAATAATTTTTTGATCACAAATATTGAAATAATAACACTTTTTAACATAGCCACTTTATACCTGAGAATACACGCAATTTAATTCACTAAGTTTAAGCATATTGTTGATAGAATCATCCTTAATTAAATGAATAGTCTAACGTTGATGGGGGTGATTTTTAAGTTAATTTTCTAAACTAAGTAAAGAACCATGAACATGGTCTTTGTTATTTGGTGTTGGCGTATGTGTGGATGACAAAAGCCGAATAATTCATGCATTATATAATTAAATAATCATCCAAAAAACTACTTACTTCAACAAAACCATAAGTCCATCCTAGTGCAATACGATCACGTGCCCACATATTATGTGTGTTTTCAGCTAATTGATCAACTAATGCTTCTATACGCACAGACAAACGAATTTGTGTTAAATCCAATGGCTGAGGTTTATAACCATTCACTTGAGTAAAACTATTTTGTTACGATTATTAAGAGAAAAACAAAATGAAATAAAAGGTTATCTGTAGCCATTTCCAGTGTTGTTCAGTATTGAACTTCCTTATGTTCACATACTAGAGTGGTCCCAGTGAGAACGAATGAAGCAGAGTTTATTTGAAGTCAATTTGTAATGGTATGGATTATTCTTTGCTGATATTTTGACTGAATTTGTATCAGTTTTAGTTCTCAAATGTGTATCCTTTGTGCATTGTCTAAATATAACTAATATATCAGCTGGTTGTACTTGGGTCTCTTAGTTGATATTCACTTCGGAATTAAAACCTAGTATCCTTAGCTTTAAACGTTAAACAGGTTTTCCATTTATCCACTGAACTATCAACAATGGAATAACCCAAATTATTACGAATTGAATAAGAATTTACTCAGTCCAAAGGATTCTTTTCATCTATAAAAAACCTTTAGTGTTAACACATGCAAAGAATGTTAACGTACTTCTGTCAATGGTTACAAATGCAGGTAAAAGTTCATTAAGTGAACTTGCTTCTACTGATTCGCTTACTTGGACCTAACTCCGCATCGCTTTAAACGGCAAAACATTTACTAGTAGGCTACTGAAATGCCATAGCTATGTTTGTTAAATGATTTTCATTTGTTGTAAATCCTTGTTGGCTTCTGGGACTAAATTACTGAGCTTCTGTTGAAATTTAGGTTGGTTGAATGAATGCCTTTATATTATAGACACTCTTTCGTTGTTATATATTTTTTCTTGTAACTAGCTATTGACATGCTTAATTCTGGTTGATATAGATTATTTACAATATACAATCATTACTACAAATAGTGTAAGCAAAATAATCAGCTGAATATCTGTTGCGATGGGCGGTGTCCAAGATCTGATATGGTTACACAACATGAGACTACTTGAGCGAGAAGACAAGAGTAAAGAAGAAAGTCTATTGGACTACCAAATAACACGAATGTAATACTTATTTGTACTTATACATTTATATCCCTTGGAAAATCAGTCCATTTCTTAGCTAATGGAATGCATTTGTCGTTCAGGACATTTATGACTGTCGTCAAGTGACCATCTCGTTTGGCTACTTTTGATTAGCTCAATGTGTAGATATTCAAAAGAGATTGAAGTCATTTATAATCTGCTTTATGATACTAACAATGTCATCAAAGACACACCAAGGTAAATCACACCCGTTTTTAGATAGTATTCCATATCTCAGTGAACTGACTAAGAATTGATGGGGTTGGTTTCAAATAGGTCAATGATATTACAATCTGACATAAAACAAACGAACAAAACAAGGGAACAATGTTTAAAGTCAGTGTCAGTTAGCCTGAGATGTCTAGGGAGGCGTGAGCTTCTTCGGTATGATTGTGTAGTTGATAGGATCACTACTGAAAACCGAATGTTATGCAGCATGGGCATCTGTTTTTTATTTCGTAAATCTAAACCATTATTGTTTTCAGTATGGGGTTGTGGGGATTTTTAGGTTATGGATTGAGGTCGTGAATCAATTGATGTTAGACCACTATTGAAAACCTGAAGGGACTGGACGGTCGTTTCGTCCTAGTATGGGACTCCTCAGCAGATCTCAGCCAAAAACGTACCAATCTCCACACCCTCATACTGATAATTACCATGTGCTCACCAGTGACTTGCTTTGTGAGGGAATTCTCGAAGTTCTAGTGAGAAGCCGTGACCAGTGGAACTAATCCATGTCAGGTAGAGACAATCTAAGATGGTCGTGCCACTAGATGCTGGCTCGGTGGTCTAGGAGTTAAGCGTTCGTGTGCGAGACCGTAGGTCCTGGGTTCGAGTCCTAAGAGCGGGGTCGTGGACGCGCTGCTGAGGAGTACCATACTAGGGAGAAACGGCCGTCCAGTACTCCCGGGTTTCCAATGGTGGTCTAACATCAATTGATTCATGATCTCAACCATCACTGTTTATTTATCTACTTCACTCTTAGCGTTTTAATAGGTTTTCATTGGTTGTCTTTTTCCCAATGTTGTAACCTATGACAACATGAGATAATGCTTTACTGTGTGACTCATCACTTATTTGTGTTTTTTAGTCTGTCTTTTTACCAATTCTTTTTCATTATTCATATCCACTCTACAGTTAATATGCAATTGCAAACGTTAAAAATATAGTAACATTACGACCATAAACTTTTGTATTACTGTGAATAGTGCTTCATTTAGTCAGTCTGTGAGTCAAATATACCAATCACTAATAGGTTTGAAAAGTGTAGTAGAGACGAGATTGGATAAGGTAATCAATAATATTACTTAATCATATTCATTGAAATGCTTACCTATTTGATAGCTTCATTGTTCTCATCCTTGTACCCTCAGGTAATGGTTCATAAGTAATATTATAACCTAAGCTAATTATTGTTCTTAATGTTTCGTAGGCAAGTGTTACATTATACTGCTTATCTGACGGCGGCAGCTTGTCAAATGTAGTCAAACAAGGATGAAGATTATTTTCATCATCTCGACGCTATTTTTTCACAAAAAAATGAGTAGGATATTTCAATATTTCCAAAACATTGAAGATAAACAATCACGATAATCAATAAACGAAATTATTTCATTTGTCCATCAAAACTTATTACAACACATTTTAGCCATCTATTCGGTAAATACGAACTACGAATAATGTTATTCAGGATTCGTAGTAATAAACTACTATAAAGGATTATGATCGCTGCAGTATACTTGTAGCCCTAATTAAATCTCCTCATATATATATATATATATCTTTATCAAAAAATAAATCGACCATCCCGGTCAGCAAAATAAGTGTGACTAAAAAATTCAAATTTGTCCCATAGAAAGTCCGGCTCTCATAGCAAAACCGAAAATATGAGATAGTGAACAAACTGATCTAAGGTAATTGAAATAGACGAAAACATCACAATGTAAAACTGTAACCGTGCTCCTAATAAATATAAAAACACTGTAGTAGGATTCGTAGTGAACCACGCACAAGGTGTCAAAGTTATGACCAATAACGCACGTTTTTCGTGTAATATTCTAAAATAATTACATGTACTTATGGCATTTATTGTGTTCATCATTATAATTGCTCTATCTCAATCACTGTAGCGGTTATTCACAGATCCGCATGGTCGTCTAATCCTTGTTAAACACAACGATTTCCGTGTCTATCTGCTTTTAGTTCCGTTTTTCGCATGTTGAAAAACTGTTATCAAGATTAGACACTGCTATCAACTGTTATTTGCACTCTTGTGTCATAACTAATCTTTATATTATTATTTCGGGAAGTCATTTTTATTTCAGACTTACAGCTGCTTTAAGGGCCACAGATACCTCACAAGTTAAAGTTTGTAACTAATTTTATATATATTACTCAATAAAGAACCTCCTTTTAGACAAATCGCTACTTTATGAACTTCGGTTTCGCGTACATCTCAATCGTGTAATTATACGCTTTGATAGGTTCAACAAACACCTTGAATCAAACCACCAAAAAGACACCCAGACTGCATATGCTACAGCGTAGAGTAAAAAAGTCGGAAAATAATAAAGCTCCTAGAAACAACGTCACAAAGGAAAAAATAAAGTATCAAAAAAACAAACTAAAAACATTCTTTTAGAACTAATGAACCAATTCTCGTATAGCACAGACGAACTCCCAAAACAGTGGATTCGTTCGGACGTTATCGGAATTCTACAATCGCAAAGACGTGAAGGCATTCCTAGACATTTATTGGAGAATATTCTTGCTGGACACTATCCGAAAATCTTTGCGACGATAATATGCCAGGACTCATCACATCGACAAATCATCTCATACTATCAACTCAGTTTGGATTTAGACACCATCTGTCAACGGCTCAGGAAGTCACATCTCTTCGACAGATCATTCAAACTTCACTAGACAATGATACTCAGATAATACTGACTTTCGTAGACCTAAATAAGACTTTCGATACCATCCCGAAACAACTGCTACTGAACAGGTCAAACAACACCTGCGTCTCTCAAAACATCGACTAGTGCATCATGTGCCTTCATGATGAATCTAAAGGATATATAAAAGGACAAAATGTAAACTTCACAATGTACAGATTAGTAAGAGAATGCAGCAAAGAGGGTTCTTCTTTTTTCGGACTATTCTTCCAAGAAATCCTCAACACTGCTAATAATGAGGAAAATATATGACTACAACTAATTGAAAAAAAGACAGAATAAAGACTATCGCATCGAATACGCGGATGATCTCTGCCTTATCATGACAAATACCAATGATTCCTCCAAAACGCTGACTAAACTTCAAAAAAAACTCAAAGCCTTGGGAATGTTGAACACAATAGACAGAAAAAAGACTGACCGTAAGTAAACAATGGAACAACCGGTAAATCTACTTTGACAAAGTAATCATTGAAGAAGTAACCTTCTTTTAACTATCCGAGACCCATAAACCGAGTAAACGGGCTGCCTGATGATGTAGTTAACCAAAACGTCACTAAAGCTCGTCACGCAATAATCGAAATCTAACCATTATTAAAATGGAATAACATCAGTCTACCGACCAAAAGGAAGCTGATAGAATCTACCATAATACTGGCCTTAGTCTACGGTCCAGAGACTAAAATATTAAGAACTAATTACTAGAAGCTGTTCTCAATACAGTAGAATAATTGATTCTCGGAATCAACAACCAAAAAGATCTGACGACGGTGGAACTAGATTAGTCTCCCAAACATACCATCAAAGTCCGGCAGAACCAATCAAATACCTGGTGTACGGCTCACAAACGACCAGAAAACTCAATGATGCATAAATGCACATGCACAAGCAATACAAATCTTTACTGATAAAAAAGGGTATAACAAACCATTGTTACGTGATACATAAATGGTCGCCAATAACTAGACAGGAAATAAGACCAAGGAAGAACAAAACAGCTTTTGCTGCCCGGTAGTTGTGCCTTGTTTTATGGAGTGTATCTCCAAAATAGCTAATTGGCTAAAAGGAGTAATTAAATAGAAATTCTATTTCCCTGACTGGCAGGGAAGTTTAGAATTAATAGTTTGTTCTGTGTGAGATTTTTCAACTGTATTTGCATTCATTTTAAGATTCGAACCTAACGACTGTTGTCTAAAACACCGACCAGCCTCATTTAGTTCTTGACAGATTAAGAAATGAAGAAATTATTCCCTTGGGACTGGTATGGCTCACAAATAAAGAAGAAACAGTAGTACTTTTCAGCTGTACACAGCAAAATCTGATCAATTGTAATGACAAACCAAGTATTATCTGTTAATAATGGTTCACTTTATCTTAGTTAAATACGGAAAAATAATAGCGATGAACGTAATCCACAAAAGTTAATTGTAAAACGTTGGTAAACAGTCTAAGTAACATACACTCAATTAATGACATGAAGTTAATAATTAAGCAAAGAAGAATTGGATAACAACTGAATTAGAACTAGTGGGTTTCAGGTTACAGATTTGATGTTTTACACACTGAGACTGTAAATGAAACTCAGCCACTGAGTGTTATAACCAACTATTGTGTGAAAAATTAACAAATAAGTACCTCTATGTCTTAATTTTTAAGGCCTAACCAGTTGTTACGCCTTGGATGATAACTCATTCTACAACTGATTTGAATTGTCAAAGATATTTATAAAATGTCTTAAGATAGTAGGTAACATGTTCTCATCAACTACTCAGTTTATTTAAATGATTATGTAAACTATTACTGAATGTTAGACTGCCGTAATAGTATATCAGAGTGAATAAATGAATTAAATTACTTTACCTTAAGCCTTACATCAGACGCCAACAGCTTTCATTTATACCAGATTATCAACTCAGTTAATCCATATTATTTATACCCGGTGATAAACATCCAGTAGTTTCCACACTATGCGCCTAAATGCAACTGAGTAAATACTTTTTTCAGACGTCAAACACTGAGAGGATTAGTTTGTTCCAACTAAAATTCATGTTTCATCTCATTATATTTTTTATTTTAATCAGTTTAAAAGAGTAAAACTTACTTCACCATATTTCCAGCCCTGATCAATTTTACGCATAGACCACATTTCATGTAGATTCTCAGCTAATCTATCGCGAACCATTTCAACATAGTTTGGTAACTGGATCTTTTGGGAAAAAAAGATGGAAAATCTGTAGACTAATCAACATTGTAATCATTTTCAATCGTGTAACAGAATTTAAAGACAATAATAGGATTTAATTGCACAGACTTTAGCGGTGATTTTTAAAAGATATGATGTATTCTGAAAAATTTAAACAAATAAACAAAATTATAAGATTGTAGTAAACGAACGAGGCCTTCTCAAATGTGTTTATATGTTACATTTGTCTGGTGGATTGATGTGTATGGTTATTTGTTTAGTTGGCTGGTTTGTAAAATCAAGTTCAGTTGAAGATGAATTTTGTCTCTGGATAACACCAGAAGGAGAACCATTGAAAATCCAGGAGCAGTGGACCTCTATTTTGTTCTAACTTAAGATCCTTCTATATATGGAAGTGGGTGTATATTGCTATTAATACCCAATCTTAGACAATAAATGTTTAATGAACACTGGCAGTCAGTCGTCCTTTTGTATATGCCAATGCATGACGGAAGTTTTTTTAATCGAACTACATTGCATAATAAATTCTGACGTTAGTGATGATTATCAAATAAAAACTAAATAATAGAAAAATGGATAAGCTATTTATTGTAATACTTACATGAGAAGTACGCACTGTACGTGGTACAAATACATATTGTTGTGGTGTTGGTGAATTCAGTGGACCGGTGAATACGTATTTATCAAGTTGACCGAATGTAAATACAGGTTCAAGACGAAGTTTTTGCCCCGGTTGTCTAGCATAATATATAGGTGAGTAACCGGGTGGAGGACCGTGATGTAAACGACCTTGATTTGATCCTAAAAGAAATCTTGCACTTGCTTTTGCATTCATACTCATACATGGATAGAACAAACCGCTTATATTGAAATCCTAAAAACATTGATAAATAGTAACAGAATATTTGTGAAAACATCAAAATGAAAGATTAAACTAGTGAAAATATATTCAGTGATAATAAGTATCTCACTATGGTGTATGTACGTTATAGATAAATTCAGAATAAATGACACTGAAATAATAATGCATGAAAAATAATATCCAATAAAATTTAGTCACTGTAATCACAACAAAGATGGATTGTCATTTTCATCAAAAATGTACACGTTCACATTTTGCATAAGCTAACTACCTGAAATTTTGTTTAAACAGAAATATTTATCAAATCAAAGATTTCTGTTATGAGATATATGTACGTACTTAAGTGACCAGTATCCTAAACTTTTGACGTCCATATTAATAACCACAAACGGTACGAATCACATAGTGATTATAAGTACTTCAGCTGATTCACCTAGGCACCTTTCGCAAAGTCAAGCCACACTATGTAATAATGTATCAGTTTATCAGTTCTCTTGTTTTACAATAAATGAAAAAGAAAAGCAGTTGGAATAACTTATCTGGCAAACGGCAATACACTGTCGACACAAATGAAAAAAAAATGACCAGATGAAAGTTAAACATAAATTACAATTTGATCATGGAAATTGACTAAAAAACGCTCACCTGAAAATATCCCCTTACTAGACGCCCGTTCACATTAAATTGAATAACAGGTCCAGTTAAATCCAACAAGCATCCAATAATATCACCACGTTTCAATGGTACATTAGATGTTGCTTCCTCATTTGTTGCTTCATCTGTTCCGATTGTAGCCCGTTTCGGTTTACCACCAGCCCATAAACAACTTCCATCAAATGCATAACTAAACAGGTCATCACCCAATCCTGCAGCACCCCAACCAGGTCCACCACAGGGATGTGCATTGTAACCTTCTGTATTAGCCCAACCAACCCGAATTTTTGCTGGTTGATGTGTAACTGTCTCAAGTGAATCAATAATTACTTCAAAATACCACTTCGGATACATAGCTCCACCCTTGAAATGGAGGAAATAGTAAATGTAAACAATTTTCTGGAAGAAATAATCACATTTTATAAGTCTATTGTGACCAATATTTATAGTACTGTATCTGGGATAATAATCACTGGAGTGTCAAGGAATTTCGTCTCATTACAAAAACAACATATCAGAAGGGTGAGTTTTGAGTTTCATGTTTATAAAGAACATCTCAGAGATTCCGAGTGTAAATAAGAAGCAATGTTGATGAGGAAAATGTTATTACTTTAGAAAATGCATGTATGACTATCGAAAAGGATTATTTTAGGTTACGACTCAACTGTCTTGACTTTTACCTTTTAATAGATGAGTCATTACTAAGTACAATCTATCAACTTGTGTTCAACCTTATTCAAGCCTTGATGGGAAGTGAAAACTTTTTGGTTGACGCTTGAGTCGTAATTTATGGCTATAGGTGTTGGACAGTATGGCGAGAAATCATTCGCAGTGCTATAGTTCCATCGATTTTCTAACTTCCTCTGAATCTATATTTTCATTTTTTAATTTTTAAACTATATCTTAAATGTCTAGATTTTTAGTGTAATTGACATTAATTCATTTACTTGGTTTCTAATTTCATAAATTTCCTCTCGTACTGTGATGATTCGAGTCATAATAGCTTGATCCTCCACTTGCCCAATGATAGTCGATCGATCCGAGGTTATGAGTAAGAACTCAACACTTGCTGTATAGATCTTGAATCAATCTACTCGGGGTCGATTTTAGAAAGCTATGTCTCCGTAATCTATAAAACAGAAAAAGCTGAAGAAATAAAGTATGCAAGACTGCACCTAGAACTTTTGGAATTTATCAATCCCTCATCATCATCATTATTATCATTTTCGCTTTCTGTGTGCAGTTACGAACGTCTTTTTAATTACTACTAGAAATTGTGACATATATCCCCGAATAAGCTTCTAAATGTATAGCATTTAATTCGAGTTTAGGGATATATTCGTAACACTAACAACTCAACTGTTTCCAATTTTTCAATTAATCATGAAAGAAGTGAATTTTGTACATACTTTAATGATCAGTTCTAAATGAGAATAAGAAACCGATAAGAAACCATTTTGCCACTAGTATCTTTTTAAGCGATGTAAATTCATGACAAAAAGTGTGTATGAGTAACTAGATTATCTATCAAAAGTTTGAAAATCGTTTATATGATAATTCTGACTTTCTAATTAGTTCAATAAGAGCAAACATAAAGAACTATTGAAGATTCTGAAAATATTTTAATCCGGTATAACATGGTACATGAATTTATCAATAACCTTTCGCCAATAGCATGGCATATGATTCTCATCAACCCTCACTTTTGTTCATTCAAGAAAATTTTCCATTCATGGTTAAAATCACGAACCGATTTTAGCTAGGCCACCATTAGGAACTTTCAGGCACTGGAAAGCTGTTTCATTCTAGTGTGGAACTCCTCTTTTAACCGAGAATCAAACTCAGGACCTTCAGATCACTGAACCGGTGTCTAATGGTGCTAGTGTCTAACCTTATTCGATTCACATCGATTGCCAGCCCAGTGGCCTAGAGGTTAGGCTTTCACGCGTGAGACCGAAGCTCCTGGATAGGATTCCCGGTTATATGAGTGCGGATCCTAACTGTTAAGGAGTTCCGCAATAGGATGAAACAGCTGTCCAGTGCTTCCAGGTTCTCACTAGTGGTCTAGCTAAAATCAGTTTATAATTCAAATTGCGAAATTTTATATGCTCCGTAAATCCCTTTATATAAGTGCTTAAGATCAACATCTTGTTCGTAGAACTACCATCAACAACTAACGGAGGCTAAGTATGATTATTAGTGACATCATTCATGAAAAAGATGAGTCAGTGTGAAATTAAAAGTGGGTCGGTTAGAGTGAATATAGAAAAATCATGTGAACAACTTAAATTTGTTTTAATAACCATTGGCGTTTTGTTTCCTATACATATTAAGTAAAATCAGATAAAGGATGATCAGTAATAATTATATATAATCATCAACAAGTATAAGGCTCACATCTTTATAACCGACAAATATATTTGGTCGAACTGATCCACATTGATCAACTAATTTTGTTTGTAATAATAAATCTTTTTGTGGTAGTAAGGTTTCATATATCAACTCCTGATTTAATCGTACAGCTCCACCTTGACGTCCTAGACATAATGAACATAATGCTTGTAGAACCTAAAATAAGAATTGTAAAAACATTTATGCACTCTGTTATTCGTATAATATCTGTACCATATATTAGGAAACTTTTATTTCTAGAAAAGTCATAGATTTGTTATATCATCACATTAAGTAGCCGAAAAAAAGAAAATAATCAAATTTCAAAGTTAAAATGAACGATAACTCAGACTATAGATAATTTTTATCACGAATTAGTAGTAATTAACGAACCATAGAAAACAAGGTAGCGGCACACAGCTGAGTCATCTCAATCTAATTGAATTCTCTACTATTCTATAAATTGAGTGAAGGTGAAAATGTGAGACTTTAGATCCCAAACAAGTAGTCATGCTCTCTGATAGACTCAAGTATCGACAGCTCCATTCTATGTAAAATCGTGAATGAATACCACTTATTTTAAGTTATAAAGTAGAATGAAGCAATAATTCAATTTCCCCTCCTGCTTTCAATAATTCACCTGACAGAACTACCTACAACTAAACCAGTAATCTGATTAAAAATTAGTTGAATTATTATTTGTTTACAAAGGAGTACAACATGCCATATCGTACAAATACATTTAATACAGCTTTTTAAATAAATATTTAATAAATTTGCAAGATAGTGATTAAGAATTCTCGAGTTTTTTTTCATAAAAATATACTTTGTTAGGTATGTGTAAAAATAAACTTTTTAATAAGTGGATAATGGTATTATGTTTCTTAACACTAACGCTTTGAATAACATTGTATTTCACCCATTTACTCATTAAAGCTGTTCTAGTCTGAGAACAATAAAACTTACTATTGAACCTGTAAACACTAGTTTTCAGCAACAGTCCGTCAACCCACTGGCACACCGATACTGTTATAACTCAGCAGAACACTAATATGGCCATTTTTCATAACTGTGGAAGACCGGAGACTTAGAACAGTGAACACTGCAAATCACACGACTCATGTGAAAAGGCGAATATTACGGATGAAGGTTTATTAAGCACCAAAGATAAATCAAAACTTCACCTAAAAACACTGAGCTATATATGATTTACTTTTTTGGTCAATAACCAGACGTGAATACATCGAACTTAAAAGTACTTGAGATTGATACATCAGTAAATTACAATTTACAATATCAATAAAATGAACTGTTTCAACCAACAAAGGTAACTAAATGCCTCGTCCTCTCTGAGTTAATATTTACAAATTTTCTATAAGGCATCAAACTAGTTGTTCTTCCTCATTTTTGAAGAAATGTCTTGAATCACCTTTGCTTGAACTCCCAGCATTTTAAATGATATACTGACGAGTTCAATAGTGTTTACCGAAATAAGATAAACATTGTTATCTCCTGAAATAGAAGCAATCATTGTGTTTTCACCCGGAAACTTCTGGTTACCAATTAGTCTTGACAATGCATTGATATGACTAAAGACATTAGTAAATTTATACCGGATTCGAAAATCATAATCCAGTAGGTTAAAAGCCCATCTTCGAAATTAGCATTCTACCGAGAGTAGAACCTTGACATTAGATCCAGAAACTCCTACAAGTAGTTCATGTCTGTAAGTAATTTTGAGTGTCAATCATGAAGCTTTTTTTAAATCTTTTACTTTATTGAATGACCGTTCTCATCAACTTTCATGGAAAATTAATAACCTTATCTTAGAATATTTCATGTAAGTTGACTGTCTTCCCATAACATGCATCCGTATCATCTTCGTTGTATTTTGAAAAGGAAATGTTTTTTTATTATTCACAATGTAATAGTATTCCACTCAAACCACGTAAGTCCATATGAAGAAATCAGTCATGCACAAATCGAATCAGAAGTCAACTCAAACTTTAGATTATTTAAAAAAGACTTCAAGAAATACAGTACTAACCCTTGGATCACGACCTTGTTTGTCCAGTAACCCAATCAGTGTGCGTATGTGACGCTCTGTTATCAAATACAAAGCTTCGTCACTGTCAGTTAGAACACAATGTAAAGCATCCAATACACCTTCAGCGAAACCCTGTTGTAATTCCAGCCTATTGAAAAGCCAATCTAATCGGGTAGGTGTAGCGAACTGTGCACAATTTTCACGATTGCCACGAATAAGTGCAGCTAGTAGTAAGTATAGATAATTACCCAATTCATCAAACTGATCAGCTTTATCCTCACCAACAGCTTGTGAAAATTCTCGACGCGTTTGGAATGTTCCAGTGAATTTTTCTATAGTGCTCAATACGTGCCCAATCATACCTTCATTCTGGAGTAGACAAATAATAAGAGGTGAAAATAAAGCCAAAAGTAATGTGGAACTATGAGATTTATTTGTTTTGACAGTTCGGTGTCAAACACAAGACATATCTAGTCAACGATCTCTATATGATAGCAACTAGCCACGAATTGCAAATGACTCGGAATTATCATTCTAGGAAATTTCCATCCATTTTTTAATGCAATTTAAATAGAAGTCCAAAGTCACTAATATTTGATATGTCTGGTAGGCTTATCATAATTTCACCAGATGAAAGTCCATTAACCACCTTAGGAAACTTTGATAATTAGAACAAATATAATACATTACTTACAATTACCAAGTAGTGTAACAGCAAGTATTATATTTGTATTCACATTATTCATTTTCGACAGGTTAATACAGAAAGTGACATTAATATATTACATATTTCCTGTGTGTTATAAGAAATCAACATTGCATACAGTTTACTATCGTTTCAATGATCAGAAATTTTTTGTCAGTTTTAGTTAATTCAATTATCATGAAAACCGATTATCAATCATTCATGTAGTATCTCACTTTATACAGTTAAATGACTTAATGATAAAAAACACAATTATTTACCTGAAACAAATTTTGACGATTTCTTAATGCAGTTAATTTAGATTGTTGAATTTCGTGTTCTTCATGTGGATGCGGTTGAGCGAAAAATTCAATCAAATCCTCTAAACATTGAGTTACTTCACCTAATAAATGTCCACTGCTTAAATTACACTGACTCTGTTGTGATGGTAAAGTTATGTTTTGCGGTGATGATATATAATTTAATGTATGTATAAAGTTATTAAATACAGATGTGCATCGACGTATTGCTGATGCTGACCTGATTTCTTCATCTTGTGCTCTTACTAAACTAAACAAATCATCCATATGACCTTCAATTAATAGGACAGCTTTTTTCTCTTCCACACGACCAACACCACGTTTACGTGTTTCGTATGCCTCATATGACAACCATCGACCAGATGCCGCATGTTGAAGGTAAGCTAATGTTTCACCTAATCTAAGATCTGGTTCACCCATACCTTCAGTTTCGTGTTCTTCTGAACGTTTTTTATCATCCTGCAAATAAACAAATTTAGAGTTGCAATAAATAAACGTTCACTTTTTATGAAGATGTAAGAAGACAATGAATTTTTAGTCTAAAATATAATCTAGTATAATTTATTAATATTCTGATTCCATCAAAATGATATTTGTATGCACAACATTTTGTTTTATTAAGAAAAACAAAGGCGACAATAGCTGTAATTGGTCCACAACTAGTTCACTTCCTAATCTTCAATTTCAAATTACTAAAGCCTACGTGCCATAAATATCAATGTTTTGGTTCTTAGTCTGTTTTTCTAGTCCTTGTCAATTAATATGAATAGTGGTTGTCAGTCGCTCTCATACAAATAGTACAAGATAAATATCACAAAAAATTACGATCAATTAAATATGCAAGGGTTTATTGACGTAAGCAATTATGATATATTGCATCATATCACTTGTTAACTGTTTGAAAACAGTAGTTAGCGTAACTGATAATTACTACGAAGCTGAAAATTCTTTTGAATTTTGTTACGGACATTATCCATATAAACAATTTTATGAATTAATCAAGTGTATAACTAGACAGGACACATACTATTATTGCTTCAAATAGATAGTAAATTAATTCAACTCAGATATTTTATATAAAGGAAGAAACTGAATGTACTACTCAAAATAAAAACATACTTTACTAGGTCTTATCAAAAAGATTGAAGCTGCATTTGTTGCTTCATGTGCTGACAAAGTGACGACATCACAGTGTCCACTTCCATTGGCTTCACTAGGCAATACACCCAAATAACGACCAGTAGTTACATGACGTAAACGAATTTCAGAACCCCATGAGAAGAAACCAGCACTCCATTTAGTTTTCTTATGTTCAATCCGCCATAATGAGCGAGCACTTGTTGAAACAGCGCCAATTTCATACATAACCGCATGACGTGAACTATCAGAAAACATATTAAAATAGGGGAATAATATTGGTTGGTTGAAAACAATGACTACCAATGAGGTAAGAGTACATTAAAGAGAAATTTTGAACTTTACTGTCAAGTGTGGACATGAAGTTTTCAACATCAGCAACTATACAAGGTGAACATTCTCAAAACAAATGAAATCATACACGATACATAACTAACTCTACTTCTGACCACCAGTAATAATTTTCGAGATTTCGTGTTTTAGGTGTTGAAACACAAATGTTTTAGAAAACTTAGCAACAATGACTCTTGAGTTAATTAACCAAATTAAGCATGGATAAATTTGAATATATGACCTAGTGCATAAAACTCAAAGCCCTAGAGACTACTATACTAAATCTGCTACAAACCATACATACATAAACTAATGTTTTTAGGTGATTGTTATAACGTTTAAACAGAAAACCCTGTGATTTAAGTTTTTCAATAAATGGTATAATACGCTGAGGTTGTTAAAAATTCTTTACTGTGATAAGTGTCCGAACCGTTGCTTAAGCAAATTCTATTATTTTTTACACAAGGACTGTGTATGCATAAGCCCTGCACTGGTGTTTTGGTGTGTCATTTTCCTAATAGTTCAGACCAGTTCAACACTTTAAAATGTACATTTATATCAAATAGAAATACTGTTCATAAACTGAACATATAATATATATGAACAATGAAATCCAGTCACATAAACTTTGTTAAACATTGGTTTAATTTTTCTGAACATAGATTTTAAGCTATATCAACCTCTATCTACGCGTTTGCTTGCTAGCCTGTTTGGTTGTCTAAATTAATCAGTAGGTGAAATTTAAAACACTATCTCAATTGTCGTTGCTCTGCCCCTTCAGAATCTTCTTCCAAAATCAACCACAGAGACCAAAAGTAATACGAACCAAAAACCTCCACGCTTCTAAGACCTTAGTAATCTACTGGTTCTAAGGTGAACTTGGTGTGCGAAGGAGCATATTCATTATTTTAATCTATCATGATTCTAACACTTCTGCAACTCATCATTTCTAATGATCAGTTGCTGTTATCTCCTTTTGATTTCTCAAAATTACCAGTTAGTAGTTAATTTGGTATTAAAGCTCTCTTGTGGACTAAGGTTTAATGACTTGATGAATGATTTTTAGACTATTATGCACTGGGTTCCCCTTATTAATTGGTAAAATCGAAAATAACGTTTGAGAGCAATAACATGGATTGATTTTACTTCATACCATCTTAATCAGACAATTAAAACCTATGGTTTTTTCAAACCAGAATTACAAAGCAAGCCGAAAATACTTGTAGAAATGAGTTTGTCTGGAAGTTAGTGTGATCACATTGTTAATCCGGCCTGCGCCTCATTGATTCCTTTTAATCGAATAATTTTTTTCTTACTAAGTTATGCTACTTGTTAATATTCAATAACTAATTTCATTCTCAATCATTTTGAGCACAAAGTCTACCATACTGTTCGTTGTATTTATACGAATTCGTAATATTCAATTTATTTCTGACAGTAACTCCAACTGCTTATATCTGTAACATCTACCTCCATTAGCGTACGTTCACTGAACTTTTGTTTAACTGTGAAGGTCTTTATTTTCTGTGTCCAGTCCCAATTTCAATAGTTACCAGTTATTATACTCTTAGTCACAGCTACTAGATTCCATTTGAACCAACAGATGTTTGTAAATAATCTTCCCGTAATTATTTCAGGAATCATTTTTTTAGACTGTACGCGTTGAGGCATACAACATCGCAGATAACTAATGAATTAAGGTGTGTTGATTAACTGGATCCATTTCGTAATAGTAATACCACTTCATGAACAAACATTTTTGTTTAGGATTCCGGATTTTTGGGTGTAACTTCTTCATTTAGTCAGAATTTACTCATAAGGCCCCGATCACCTCAAGGAAATTGCATTGGCAGAATAGGATAAAGTGTCCACCCTAGGTTTTCTGAACATTCTCCGTAAAGTGTTCCCTCAAGACACTTCATTTCCTCCTGGACGCAGATCATCAATAGAGAGCCATGAAATCTTTCACAGTGCTGAATGGACAGCCGAGCCCTAGTCTTCTGAAATTCCTTAAGACTTTTTTTAATGGACCCTGGAAATAAGAGTTATTTTTCTAGAGGAAACTGTCACAAGTATGTTTTTACACTGGTTATAAAACTCCTATTTGATTACTTTTTTTCGAGACGACTGCGAGTTAAATAGCTACAAATACATGTGTACATCATCAGTAAGCGGTATCATAGAGAAAAAAATTGACTTTAATGAATGCTTTTTATGTCTTCATTAGTAAAATTCTACAGATCACAAAAAATCCTACATCCTGTTTAACCATTAATTATTTCGTCACAAAGCATCGCGTAAATAAATCTAAACAAACAGTTTAAATTACAATCCTACTAATTGAATTTTGACGCCCCTGATCGTGAAAGAACAGTTGTTTACAGAAAATTAGATCAACCATTATTCTTCATCTTTGCAATAATAACTGATTTTCAGTGATCACACTAACTAATGTATAATTATGGAAACCATAAAATAATGTTTCCTAAATAGCTAAATTCGTCCTTATCCCTTCAGTTTTGTTTTCCAAAGAAGAGTATTAAAATTTATGAATTATTGAGAAAGAGCTTCTATTTTACTTACCCAGACAATAAATCAGAATTCACTATACTTGAACGTTGTATTTTATTAGGGGGACTTCCGGGAGCTGATCCGTTCATTGTCATTGCAACCGACGATGAAAATTCCTCTGACTCAGTGGCACACGCTGCTGTCAAAGATTCATCACCATGAAAGAGGCGAACAACATCACCACCTAATACCATATCTATTTAATACGTACAATGTAAACATCACAAAAATTGATCGTTAAGCCAAACAATTAATTTTCATTTATTTCAAAAGTTATCAAAATCCACCTTCCTTCATTTATTTTGTTAAGAAGCTAATCGGGTTTAGGTATTTTTTGTTCCACTACAATATTTGCACAGTAATGCTTAATAATCACAATTACTTACAAGGCGATAAGATATCTAATCTGCATGCAATTTACTGTACTATAAAAGATCAGAAATAATATGTAAGCTACTAAGTAGATCATCTGTGCGAATTTCTGATAGAAGTTTATTAAGCATTTAAACCGTCCATTATGAATAACAGCTGATAAAATCCCATGTAGATAAGTTTTGTCTTTACTAAAATGATTTTAAATGGTTTATGGTCTTTTTAAGGCCTAAACTGCGGTCACTTATAAACCCTGAGTAAATATCACTAAGCTCCTTTGGTTGAAAAGAAACCGTAACTAGTTTGATCATAGACAGTGGTTAGGTCTTTACATAACGAAATAATAGGATACACTGGCTCCTGATTTTTCAGTAGATATGACACACAACAGAGCTCCATCATAGTAGCACCTATGAATTATTTGTTATATGTCATTTAGTAAATAATGGTCTATTATCATTAGCTTTATTTGATACATACATAAACTGGAACTTTCCGATACAGAGTGACCTTTTTACTTATTTTTTTGTGAAGCAATTTACTTTCCCGTTGTTGATATTAAAAACTACATTTTATCAGTCTTTCGAAATATATGGATTATAAACAGATGCCTTGACACTATCCATGGTTATGTTTTGTTTTATGTTTCGATTGTGATAAGCATTGGAAACCATAACACACGTTCCATTCAATTTGGGACTCGTCACTAGAGTGTGCCTTCGTCCCATTGATGTTCATACTTAGATTCGAACCCAATACCTGCCACTTTTGAAGCCGACACATTATTCACTAAACTAAGTTCGAAAGGTAGTCGACTTGTTTAGCTGGTATTGCGTCATTTGCGGGGGCTTATATTTTCCTACTCATGATTTTCAAGACTCTGGATAATCAGTGTCTTCGTAGAGAACTACACTTTCATGATTGAAGTGATATTAGATATACACCAAAAATGGACAGAAAACTTACGCATAGACTTTTGCCTTATTGCACCACTGGAAACGGGAAGTACTGTCCACAGAGTTTGCTGGAAACTCGCAATTACGCCATTGCTTGAAATGACTTCCCCATAAACATGCTAAGAAGAGCCAAATATATTTAGGAAACAGTTAATTGTGAATATCTGCGTTAAACTATTTCAGATGGAGTCTGATATGGTTCAAACGTGGTTAGAACCTCAAGAAAAATAGGTTCTTGAGTTGTGCCAAAGCCCCTATGTTTGGCCAGTTTTTATAGGAGCATTCGTATTATCCAGTCATTAATTAGTTCCCCAATATTCCTTGTAGAACCGATGACCTACTTACCAAATGACACAGCAATCAATTACCAACAATCAAAACCCATAAACTTATTGATCCTCGAGCTCCTTCCAGCCCAGTGTTGAACCAAAAGACAAAGATATTAAGTAAATCAATCCCCTATTACATTATTCAATCATGACCTAGAACTCAAAAAATAATATCCCTCCAACATCTGACTGCATAGTAACACAAAGTAGAAAATTGCGATGTATAAACAACTCAGTTACAAGTGACACCAAAAAAGAATAATAGGGAACTAGTTAACTGATGATAAATCTGGAATGACTTGACATAAAAAGTTCCTTTACGGGTTCAACTAAGGTTAACGAATAGGAGGACTTAAAAATTTAGTCACTAAAACGTCCAACAATTATGCAATAAAAATAAAGTTAATAATAATAGTTCTGAAATGTGAAGGCGCGGATCGGCCAGGCACAAGCAGCATATCTACAACTGAAGAACATCTGGAACTCAAAACAACCGTCAACCAACACCAAAGTCAGAATTTTCAATGCAAATGTCAAGACAGTTCTACTGTATGGGGTGGAAACCTGGAAAACTACGAAAGCCATCATCCAGAACACACAAGTGTTTAGTAACAGCTGTCTACACAAAATACTTCGGATCCGTTGGCCAGACACTTTCGGCATCAACCTACTGTGGGAGAGAACAAACCAGGTCCCAGCGGAGGAAGAAATCAGGAGGTGGATAGGACACACATTGAGGAAAGCACCTAACTGCATCACGAGACAAGCCCTCACTTGGAATCCTCAAGGCCAAAGGAAAAGAGGAAGACCAAAGAACACATTACGCCGAGAAATGGAAACAGACATGAGAAGAATGAACAACAATTGGATAGAACTAGAAAGAAAGGCCCAGGACAGAGTGGGTTGGAGAATGCTGGTCGGTGTCCTATGCTCCATTGGGAGTAACAGGCGTAAGTAAGTAAGTAAATAAGTTCCGAAAGTTCAACTTTTGGCAAGTCCTATTCCGTGTGACAAAGGTACGGTGACAAAACTATTATTTTAAGGATTATTAAAGCTTCCGTTATTCAGCGATGAGGAACTACAATACCTAGCCCTGTTTGTGGCTGACGAGACCAGTTAGAAACATAAGTGCGCACAAGATATCTACTGTAGAAAAACATGGGGTTATATGTTTAGGCCTTAGAAAACAGTATTTAAAATATAAAAAAAAACAATGATCTAACAGACTTGTAAGCTGATAACAGCCTTAATAAATGCTTTAAATATGAGACATCAATTGGATTCTATTCGTAATTAACAGATGAAATGTTTCACAATCTGAAACAATTCACTTTTTGAGTCGACTTGCTTCAATGAACAAATGTTTTTGTGTCTAGATTTTAACAAATTCAAATTCACATCTTAACTAAGGAATGAAAATCTGGAGTCGGAAATGTGGATTATTATTAGCAAAACGAATTCTGATTAATATACACTAGTGAGAAACCATATATTTGTATTCATATGTTTGATAAAATGACACGGTTAGGAATAAGGATCATGTTGGCAAATATAAGTTCTATTAATAAATAATACATATCAGTATCTTAAATAAAAACGTTCTGGCATTTTAATTCATTTTTGTGTTGGTTGTTTGAGTCTTCCTATTGATGTCGAGGACTGCAAGTGATCAGTTGGATATTGACATATGTGCATCTCGTGTGGATCGCCTCGATACTACCTGAAGTCACAAGCTGCATAAGCAGAAATAGATGGTGGCTAGCGGTGGATGTGTGTTTCTTCCCACTTTGAACCCGTCAGTTGGATGTACCTGAATCTCAAACAACCAATACAAACGTCACTTCATTACACAAGCTAGTGGATAACTGGGCTCGGTAGCTAGGTAGATAACATGATGGCGTTTGAGGTGAACAGTACTAGTTTCAAGTTCCGGAGTGAACAACAACTCTGGGATCCAGGTATATCTGGCTAACAAGTCTCAGATAGGACGAAACGCGTGTCCTGGGTTTCACTGGTAGCCACCATCCATCTCTGCTTATCCTGGCATTTTGTATATGTGATCGTCCTGATGCCGTATATAAATGAATTTACACCTTTAATAAGGTTTGCTAACATCTAAGTTAACCTAAGAGTGTCCCAAAGTAAATACATGTTATTCTTAGTCAGTATTAGCTATGGAGATATGGTGACTTTCATAAAATTCTTCATAAATTTCTAGAATAATGCACAAAATTGTTTCATACAGCTAATTACAATGAATAAATTCGTGAGTAAATAGAAATTACAAAATGAATGTGATTATGGTATGTATCTCTATTGTGTATTGCAGTTGTAAATGAAAGGGTTATGTGTACTCTAAGAATTTTAACATCATGTCATTAGCTCATTTTTGAATTTATATTCCTTTCAATTACATCCTGAAATTGACCATAAGTTAAAGTCGAGTAACAAACCAAAAAATTATGGTTTTACTTTGTTAGACCGTCGAATAATTTAGTTAACTTTTGATGAGTAGGCTGAAATAAGTGAGATATCTAAAATAGCTGGACGAAATTAGATTGTGCTCATGTATGCTTAGATAATTCAGTTTAAACTACTAAACTCTACTGTTTAGTCTGTTTAACCTTCTGAATGATAATATAACTACATAAATGACATTTGACCTGTTACTTATAGTTTGACATTCCGTTTAGAGTAAACTTTTCAGTGAATTCATATCATAATCGAATAAATCACAGTATATGATTCTTGTGTTTAAAGGGATAGATACTTCGGTTCGATTTCACTAGATACACTGGAGCTATTATAAATGCTTTCAGTTATCCTATTTTAAGTAAGCAAGATGAAATATGCATCTGCGATTTCACTGATATTTTCCAGGAGAATATCTAAAGCTTTCTTCAAATTAAATAATTACTAACTATGGGTGTGATTTTCTTTGAGTTATTTATTTTTACGCAAAATTATGAAAAATCAAACAATATTTAGTTAATATGAATTATTTTAACTGATAATCATCAGTAAATTTAAAGAAGAAGTCATAAAAAAGTAAATAATATTTTTTCAAACCACCGATTGTATGATTTAAACAAACTTTAATTAATAGCAATATGATGCTTAAAGTATATCACTCAAGTTTCACTACTACATTTCTATTTCGAACACTACGATCAAGTTATGTCATCAACTTATGATATAGAGAATAAAAGTAATTCAGTGAAAAAATATTCCTTTCCATAAAATCGTTTACTAAAGTTGTTTAGTCGTACTTGTGGTGATTTAATGATCTAAGTTGTTCATGCCATAAAAGGACACCAGGAAACACTAGACACACATAAAAGCATATTTCTTTACGCGTACTATATATATATATATATACGTGTATGTATATCTATGCCTAAATGCATATACACATATTATTCAGTATACTGATGGTAAATAATGAATTCCACACACATTTGGGCACAGAGAGGAAAATGTTAGTTATTGATTTATGCACCAATCACTGATTTACAGAACTTATTTTAATTGAACAAAAAGTAAAACTATCTCTGAATTTGGTCAAATTTAGTAACAGCCCACAGAATTTATTGATTGGTTGTTAGTTTATTGTATTGTAGCTTTCTAAAAACATCTGATTCAGAAAAAGCAAGTATTAGCCATTAGAGGATATGAATGATTTTTGATCATATATTGTGAAAATGAAAATGCTATCTTAGCAAAACTAGAAAATGGCCCACTTAAAAGTTTATTCAAAAGTTCACATTTGCTGTCGAAATATAGATAATACATTCATCTTTATAAAGATAGTAAAGAAGAATTAATTGTTATCAAGCTCACAAAATGCGGAGAAACACGAAGGTAGAATAGTCTCTTTAAATATTCTACAAACGAAAAGTCCAGATGAATTAATTAGAAAGAACTCAAACTGAAAAGTAACTGAATAAAGTAGTACATACATTTCCTTTGCTTTGTACCTATGAAGTACGAAACTTAATAAAAAAAGCCATTATAGAGAGTCAAATTTTCTATTAATACTATTGAAAAAGAGCTGAAAGCCTTGTACAATACTCTTCGGAAAATAGATGGCCTGAAAAGTTTATAAACAAATATATGGCCACAAAAGTCAAAATAAAAGAAATACAAACCCTCAATAAGAAATAATTACTCATGCATCTAAAGTTTAAAGGCGAGGCAACTAGTGAAATGTTAATCCAAAGACTACTCAGAACACTCCGGAGGACGCTCAATGCTCGAAAACTGCGGCTAGTTTTTTCTCGTGAGTCAGTTTGTAACACAGAGATTAAAAGATAAAATACATAGGCTAGCCATCTCGTTTTGAGGTTATTAGTTCGATTGTTCTTAAGGAACAAGTTAAGCAGGTTAAAGTTCCAGGAATACACATTTGTGTGCTCATGAACACCTTCCGGCATAACTAAGCAGAGGTGTAGTCAAGGCAGTAAACAACTCAGTACCAGTCCAATTAGTTCAAAATAATTGTAGTTCTAGGAAAAATCAGTCGTTTCCAATTGTTTATAAGATTAGTAATTTTCTACTAAAGTCTAGTAGACTCAAAGAACTCCGAATAGTAGGATGAATACCTATTCCGATTAAAATACTGGCGGTATGAGTACAAAATAAATATGTTCGACTCATTATCTTGCCTTGAGTAACCTCAGATTCAATATATCAATGGTCATCTTAAGTGTAGGATAACCTAATTTTACTGATGTGCATACAACCTTCCCCTTTTGTATTTGCATCGATCAATATTAATCTTATTCAAATATACATGGTTTTCATACTTATTATCATCATTATTACTATCAATCTTACTTTTATTATTAATCTTTCAAACACGTGAATGATTTAATTAACATTCACCAAACCATTTTGCTCCTTCTTACTGAGTTCATATGATTTTATATACTTAATAATCTTTCACAAAACATCTGACTTGATCTGTAACTACATTATTACTTTGTTCATCCTTACTGTCAATATTTATATTCGATCATTGCTTTCACAGTTTCATTCAAACTGATATTGTACACTAGTCATTTCAACAATAAAAATTCTAAATATGGCGAGAAGAACAAAATCTGCAGAATAACCTGGATTCATTTTATTTCAAGACTTTTTATCAGCTAAATGCGGCTGATATTTGCATTAATAGTATCAAAAAAACGTTTTACGTATCATAGTCAATGAAGTTTAGTTCGAAACTGCATAATAAGAAGAGGAAACAACATATTTAACATAATAGTTGAAATTGACTAGTATTTATGGGTTGAAGATGGAGTCATATGAAGAAGGGGTTATAAAGATTATAAAGAGACGATGAATAAAAAATCTGTTAACAAATGGATGATAAAGACGGCATCTAGTTAACATAAAATTAAAGTTAATGAGTGGATATCAATGGATTGTTTTAAACTCTTAAATCTTAAGGCAAAATCAAGACATAATAAGATGGACAAGTGTTCAACTAATATTCATTATCTTTTTATAATCAGTTGTAACGTCAACCCCTTCTTCATATGACTCCATCTTCAACCCATAAATACTAGTCAATTTCAACTATTATGTTAAATATGTTGTTTCCTCTTCTTATTATGCAGTTTCGAACTAAACTTCATTGACTATGATACGTAAAACGTTTTTTTGATACTATTAATGCAAATATCAGCCGCATTTAGCTGATAAAAAGTCTTGAAATAAGATGAATCCATGTTATTCTGTGGATCTTGTTCTTCTCACCTTACTTAAATTTATCAAGGGTTCAGGATTTACGAAATGGCGATTTTATTTTATTTTACAAATTCATATGAGACAGTTTTAGACGATGTATCTGTTTTAAACTTGGTTGTTCTTTCAGTATCTTAACTTGTATTAATAACTGTATGATTTGTTGACAATTTATTGTAAAGAATATTCCTCGTTCATATATCTGTTTTAATATGATGACTTCCAGTTTGTTCGATTTTCCAGTAGTCAGCTTTCTTCTCTATAATGTTTTACAACCGCTATTTAATTTACAAATACTGATTAAGTGTCACAGACAAAGCTTAAACATTTATATTCACTACGACTTGATTTAAATAATGTTCTTCTATAGTCTGAATCTCTAAACCGTTTGTGACGTCTTCCATCAAATCACATTTTACAATGTCAACTAACTCAAGTAATCTAATAAGCAGTAGTTTAAAATAATTCATAATCTGTTTAAAAACCCATTATCAACAGTACGGGGAAGAAATACAGGAACAAAATCTCAACAAAATATGTATTTTCATAGGCTGAATTAATAAAAAAACAGTATGTCATTGATGGGATTTGAGTGTAAAGAGAGTTATTAGAAATATTTGTAATCTCAAATGCAACTGTACATTCACTACTTATACTAATTCAACTTTTAGTCTTGAGAATTAACCTGAGCCATTATACCGGTGACTATCAATAAAAATAATATTTTGCTAGGAGTTATTTGTTTAACGGTATTTATATCACATTCATAGTTACAATTACAAAACACTTACTAAATAACGCTCTGATGAAACACTGACCAAGATAAGATCATCTCCTATCCGGACCTTTTCTCCAACAGAACGCTGTTTTGACGCTGGATGTATTGTCCACCAGCAAGCTTCAGCTTAAAAGTGGAAGTACAACGAATTTGAGTGTTTGATAATTCAACAAATGACAAGTTTGTAGTTTGAATGTGTACTAACAAACTATTCAGTTTCAAGAAGTCAGTCACCGTACGAAAAGCATACTATATTTTTTAAGGTCTTCAGTAAGAATACATAGATTTTATATCCGTGGTCGATACTTGTTAAGAGTTGAGCCTGTTCCTAATCTTAGGATGATTTAGTTTGCTCTCGAGATATAAACCTGTGCGTCCTGGTTTAGCACCAGGAGATATCTATTAAATATCATCGTCATAATATATCTTATGGAGAGATATACTGTGCAACTGGATTGGCATTGAAATGCTAATAAAAACGATAATTTTTATATTTACATTTTCTACATGTCACTAGTGATTGATTAAATTGAGTTTTAATCTTAATATGCACAGTTTGTAACAGTCTACATAGCATTCTGGACGGAGTTCTTGTTTTTTACATCTGTGAATCATTATGAATGTTGTGGGTATTCTTTATTGACAATAATTAAAAACATCAAGCTAAGTTTCAGGGCCAATTGTTAAATTATCCCGGGGCATTCATTGTCGAATATGGTTTATAACATTACTTAATTCACTTGCCAGGCCCTATTTCCCGATCTATGGAAACCAGTCAGTACTGGGCGCAAAATTAACAATTTAGAGAGCTTCTAAAGACTAATTTATCGCGCTAAGTTTTGGTTCGTTTTTGCGGTAGTTAAATTTTAAATCGGGTTTGTTCAAATGTTTGCCATAACTGTTCGATATAAAGTTATGGCATTTTATCATCGCACGGATTTTCAATTCCGAATAGTTTTATCACTTGCTTAACTAATTTTTTCATCCTTAAAAGCGTTCTGACTTGGATCTATAGACTCTTATGTCAACGAGCAGAATGTTATAGTTAGGTGGATTCAGATGTTCCTGTTTACCTGTGAATAAACTATGAGTATGAATAAAATTACATAGTAAAGGGAGTTAAAATCTAAGCCTTATCACCCATAGTCTTCGAATAATAATCATGATAATCTCTCTAACTTCAACTAGATAGTGTAGCTAATCATGAATATGGGCATAGATAGTCAGGGTTTTGAGATGCTGAAAAATACTTTTAAGTCTTGCAAATGGTTTTAGTGGTGTTGAGCTCATTGAATTGAATAATTCGTTTGGAGAGCCTTCATCTCGATTCTAAACAATATCTTTAGCTCTTGCCTTACGTAGAAGTGAACTTTTGTTTATTCTGTAAGTCGTATAAAGGCTAGCCATAGAGGTACTATTCATGATTGGTTTTCTTGGTAAGCTTCTCCTCCTTTGTTTGTCCTTTCGTACACATTTACTGTCTTTGTCAATTGATCTTTAAACTGATGAGAGTGAGTTATCCCTTCCGTATGTATTCATAGATCAGGCGTATGTCAATGTGTTTATTGAATAGTGATTTATCTGAAGTCCATGTTTAGAAAGACTCTATGACATTCGTGAAATATCCCCCATCCAGTTTTAACAAAGTTTCTATCACAGACGAACATATTAAAAAATTTTATGGAAACAACGAATCACTGGAGTAGGGTTTATTGTCAGAATCAAGGCCTCCCTACCTTTTAAGTTTTATTAACTTCACGATAACATACTCCAAGATAAAAATGATCGTATGTTTGTCTGAGAAACAACAGCTCATTTAAATAACTAAGAATACATTCTCCTTGTTGTGTGATTTCTTATAACAAATATGTTGGATTAATTTCTTAAAATATGAAAACATTCATATACTTAAATTAATGACTTACTCTCAGCATTCTGTTGAAGACCAACATCAAAAGCTAGTTTATCTTGTGATGTACTTGTCGAAAGACACGATAGGTACTAGGAAAATTATTAGAATATGACCAAAATGATGTACTATTTAAAGCAATATGAGGCTACAAAAATTTATTCTTAAAAAAATGAAGGTCATAGCATAATAAAATATTACTTCTCGAGTTTAAAACTAATCCCTAATAGTGGTATGAGATACTAAATTTTAGTTTACGGAAACAGAGATAATAAAAACTGGGATTTTTACTATAGTTTTAAGAAATACGATTGCAAACGTAATAAAATTCAGTAGCCTTCTACCCATAATATATAAAAAGCCTTGAAGCTGCATTTTAACGTCAGAAACGGGCAACTGTCAACGATATGGTTAGTTAAAGTAAGTGGATTTAATTGAGGTCGTTCGATGCTGATAAATTAGAGCACAATAGATATCCCGACAGTGATATGTCTGAAGACAAAATAATTTTTGACAACCAATAAAATTAAGCGGATCTTTTATGGGGTAGTTGTATCCCATGTGTCTATAAAAATAGTCAACAGATTATATGTACCTAAAGATATACTTTTAGTTTAATTTAAAACCATCTGTGGATATATTTGACATGCCAAACATTTTAAATTTAATAGTCAAGTTAAGAAACGCAGGTAACATGACTCAAAAGCCACAACTATTAATATCACAAAAACAATTATACACCTATGCAGTTTAAAGTAAGAAATCTTAAGGTACGGTACCCTTAAGAAAAGGTAACTTTCAAAAACTCCAACTGTCATTTCTTAAAACCTGTATATTAGGAAGGATTAATCATATAACTAAGTAAATTAATCACATTTCTTGGTTTAATGTAATAACACTGGAAGTTGTGTTTTACAACTTGTCACTACCTAATTATTGCCTGGTAGTATTCAGCTCAAATTATTAAAATTTGACCAGTGATTGGTAAAATTTAAACAAATGCAACCCAGTGTACTTTTTCGTTTCTTCCTTGAATCGAACTACATCACTCGTTCTGAGTTATGACACCATACTGAAAAAAGAATTGAACCCAGTTGGAAAATTATAGATACAGGAGAGGAAATACTACTGAGCTTGCTGTAGCTTGGTGGATTGTTGATTTATACAATTAAACTTTACAGTTAAATTAAATTGTGAAAGGCGTTTCACTTTCGAAGTATATCATTTATTTTAGTATAAAAATTGACACAGATAATGAACAGTACTTACCATGTTACTTTCTCTATGTTTTAGCCGGATAGCATGTCCATAGAGCAAAGTTCTATGACCAGACTGACCGCTTCCCTATTAAAATTAAATAAACTATCATTTAATTGTTGTTTCTTTCATGTTAACAACATTTTTGGTGCAAAAAATATGTCAATAAAAATTTCTTACTTATTTCATTTTGTTTACGTTCTTGCTAGCCCAGACTCAAAAAGTTGCTGAAATTGTTAGTCAAGTCTCTGCATGACAAACAGTGTATTTTACTTCAAAGATGAACTTTATTAAGACTCCCAAATTCCACGTATATTTCTAAACTCAAAATTTCAAAAATGATAACACGTTTATAGCTTGTTAGTTCATATATATTTTTGTAAACCTTTATTACTTAATAGATTTTAACAGACGTTCCCAAATTTTCTCAGAAATGTCTGACTGACGTTCCAAATGTAAAGTGGCTTAAACCATACAACATATTGCTCTACGATTGTAAGATGATAGACGACTAAACGGGCTTGGCTTAAATAATTCTCGTGTAATATCTTAAATCCACTAAAATAATCTCTATGTTAAACTCATCTTACCACATTGCCTGAACGTACCTATATTTTTGACACCCAATTACGATGTTAATTATATATAGTCATCTACTTGTAGTTAACCCAGTACATTGAGAAAATAGAATAATGCTGCATTTTTGCCCATGGTACGAAACAAGGTTCGTCCTTTTGTCACATAAGTGAAAATATGACCACAGTAAACATTTCAAGACTGAACTTAAATTTTTGCAAGTAGATTTTCCACAGTATTAAACTCTTTGCATTGTGATAATAGCGTAACTTATCGCGTCATTTGGTAATTTTAAGAACATTTGCTTCGTTGGTAACTTACATCTGAGCTTTGATGTTGAATGGAAAGCATTTCTTGAAGGGCTCGTACAGAAAGAGCTTGGTCCAGAACAAAAACACACGGGGGCATATTTGGAGGAGGTGACTGTAACACAAAGGTCGACAGAAAAAAGAATAATCATGGGGTATTATTTTCGTAATGGAATCGTGTTTAGCTATCTGATTCGTTATATACAACAGTATACAAACTACGTATTAATGGGGACTCAGCAAACAGTAATGAAGGTGAACGGTAGTTGGCATAAATCTTGCAAACTACAAGGTGAGGTACGAATCGCACACTTTATACACTTTTTTTCGCTTTATAAACTTGAATGAAGTAAAGACGACAAAATCCGAAATAAAAATTAGATCCATTTTATAATATGATGCAAATCTAACTATTGTTACATTGTTCAGACTGTCTCACTTTTCGGAATGTTAAAAAATCAATATTAATAACTGCTATATATCTTATAAACGAAGGAACATTTGAATTTTTGTAACGAAATATTATATAGAATAAATTCTATAAACAATCCATTGTCTAATTTAAACATCCCACTCCACCCTACAATGGTATTACATGTTGATAGTATGAATGGTTGACGTCGCTGGCTTGATCTATGCTTCACGCCGCAAATTTTTGAATAAAACTACTATTATCACCAGTGATAGTCGCATTTACCGTTAAAACGATGTTGCCTAGGAAACAGATAGAATGCGTTTGATATCAGCAATCCATCGAAAACATTAAAAGGCCATAATATTGAAGTATAATTCAACAGATTCAGTGAACATCCTACCACTCTTGTTTCGAATTTTTATCATGTTCTAATACTGATCCGTCAAAATTAATTTCGTGAACTACGTTGACATCGGATCATTTTTTTAAACTCAGATAGCGGGAATCTTTTTACCTTCTACAAAAATAAAGTTTAATTCTGCCAACTATCAAACAGGCATTTAAAGTAAGAAAAATTGTGAAATATTCCAGCTGAATACTAGAGATAGATGATAGTTTTTGAAGGTATTTGGTTAAAAAAATTGGACTACTACACTGAACGGCTTGGCCGTGGTTCCATTGCAATTGAAAGAAATATATGAATACATTGAGTACAATATAGAAATTCCTACAGAATGGCACATCTTCAATCCTATAAAGGCGTTTTGCTAAGTTGAAAGAATGTTTGTAATCACATTTGTGAATATTTAAGTTGCTTCTCCGTAAACAAATATAACCAGAGCTTAGCATACAATAACTTGAAGACTATGTATAAAACTACCCAATCGCCGCTATAGAAACTCTTAAGAATATCTCGGGGAGACAGCAAAAAATCTACAAAATTTCCACAGGTTAGGGGAAAATCCCCAAAGTTTTGTGGAAATCCTCAAAATTAAGGGATTTCCACAATATTTCCCCAGAATCTTATAACACTTTGTGGTTTTTCACCAAACTTCCCCAGAACGTTAGGTAACTTCATTGAAGACTACCATACTTCCTACGATTTTGGGGAAAACTCCAAAATGTTACATTAAATATCGCATATACAAAAACTCACCTCTCTTGAAATTATTTCTAAAGAACACATTCTGTTCCCAAATCCCTCTGCAGCCAAGCAAAGTCGCTCCGAGCTTCCATGGGAAAAGCAGCTGAGGCAAATGAAGTCTTCCTTAACAAGAAAACAAAATGAATAATATGAGGAACCATACAGTCCTGAGAAAAGAGGTCTCCTCCTCAACTGGTAATGAGGACATATTCGAAAGCAGTTTTTAGGTTTTGTAAATTTTTCTCAATTTTTAGGGTCACTAATTCATTTTAAAGCCAATGTGGCGTAAAGTTTTCGGTGTGAGCGATAACACCTAGTGAGCACTTCAGAATTCGTCAACGTAGTGGATATAACATTAGTGTATTTAAACAAGCATAAACTATACTTTCTGACGTGTTTACAGATGGATTATTTTGAAAAATAAACAGAATAAACAACAAACTTTCGGTGAGCTGGTATACTGAGTAATCGTGTTCCATAAAACCAAATAAACTCCGTCTGTAGCCCTTCTACATTGAGGTACTGTGCTTATTTTGATAGCTTATGGACGTAGTGCCCTGTTTTGTCGACTTCGGGTTTTTAATAATAGCCTACTAGATTAAAAATGTGGGTAAAGTCCTGTTGAATTAGATAAGATTGTCGAATGATGTAGCTTTTCGACGAACCTATAGACACTCATTTTTCCACATATAGAAAATCCTTAGAACAAGTTTAATCATATTGCATTTTATATTTAGGAGGAACAGCTGATAAAGATTCGCATTTCGTTTGTTTTACTACGGACGGTACTTTGCGTAGATATACGGGCTACTTTCTCTGGAACATAACCTGTCATCTCCGAGTCTTTAGAACCGATAATCCCGAATCGTTTCGGTGATCATGGATCTATATTGTGTAATCAGGAAGTAGTCCGAGAGAAACACTATCAGGGTTTTTTAAATAGTAAGAGCTCGAATATCTCCACCAAAATATTATTTCTTACAGTGGTTATTTTCCTAGCTTTTCTCTCTACTGTATTCTCTAACCTTTATCCAAGACCCACTTAACCACACTTTTATGCTTCACAATCTTTGTGTAAACTTTCATTATTTGATTCGCTTTCATCATTGTACTTTTGCGTTTCGTAATCCCGGACCATTGACAGTACGGTCTCGTTTGACTAAACTCAAGGATAAGGTGTGGTATGATCAAGTTTTTTCTTCATACTCAAGTAAGGATAAGCGATCCTACGCTTGAAGATTTAGAGATGGCCTTCTTCGTGTACTAAACCGGAATACCATCAAAGATTAAGAGGAACTGAGCTCAATTTAGATAACAACTGTTGGTGAAGAATATGTAAGCAACAGCCACAACAAATGATCGACGCAAGTAAAGTCTTGTGGTTGCTTAACATTTATATACCTACTTGAAACTCTCGAGACCTACTGACTCCCGTGTCTGGCTCATCCAAGCTTAATGATCAATCTTGTGTGCCTCTACTCCTAAATTTACGAATGAGTACCAACTTATCGGCCACAGTTACTAAACGAAGCTGAGAAAAAGAAATGTATTATTAATAGATTGGGACAAACTACCAAACATACTGGTCCCTAAGTTTACTAATAGGAAAATGATCCTACTACCTCTGAGAAACTGACATTTATCATCTCACGTTCGTTGATAACTGGTTAGCAGTACGTCCACGCTTAATAGAAAACGACAGTTTATCTATTTCATTTGTGCTACGACGTTTTCCAATCCATAGATCTGTCAAGGTTCCAACCCAGATATTTTGGATCATATATCAAGTAAAATAGTATTTTCAGTTGTAGTTCACTCTCAACATGGTGCTAGTGCGATATTATGTTACCGGTGATTGAGCGTTTGATACACCATATACCTGATATCTAGAAGTCACAACGCTGATCTAAAACTGGGAGAACCCACCAGAAAGTCAGCATCTGATATGCACTCAAGCATTGTCAGAGACGTAACGTAAAGAAAAATCTGAAAACCTTTGCACAAAATTTCATTAGACAGTATTATGATTTATTTGTTTCGTCTCCCTCTCTTGTATTTCAACGTTTATTTAGGCCTTTTTTAACCACATTTTATGTTCTTCAGTCTCCTTTGTTGGGGCTTTTGCAATTTTATCCTGGTTAAAAATTTTACCTCATTACTTAATTTACTGTTGTATGTTGCCAGATCACGGACAATAAGATCGTGTTTGACTAAACCCTAGGTCAAGGTGTCGTCCAGTGCTGATTGTTAACCTTTGACTGTCTGCCTGGAAATGTTGCTCGAACCCTTGTAGATAGATATCTGGTCTCATCTTGTTGAGGATATTTTTACTGATTCTCAGGTATCAGATTCTTGTTTGTTAACTGGTCGTCTTGTTGCTTATCATGTTAATTTGTGTTTGAGAGACCCTTGATTGCATAGCTTAGGCTGTACTGTTTGAGTGAGTGATTTAATCTCATGAGTTTGTGATATGTCTTCTAGGAGTATCTAATTATGTCTTGTATCTCCAGGATAACAAACAACGTCCAAGCGTGTAGCTGTTCCTATCTGTTGTATTATTTTTGTGTGACTGGAAAGCAGATTGAGGCTTTGCCTGAATAAGTGACGTGTGATTATAATTCTGCATTCAACTTACATTAAGGCTAGTGATTACACAAATGTAAACACTGTGCCAAAGAAACTAGATTCTGACATTAGTTGTTAGCATATTTTGAATATGTTAAGAAAAACTGATAAATATTCCACGTCAAAAAGTCAAACATCATTTTCACAAACATATTAAGTAATGAAGATTGTGAACAAATATAAAGAGAAATTACTGGGTTTTCTGAGAAAGATATGCAAGTGGAACAAGCTACTGTTAAAATCCAGCTGATATACGCAGTTTTATGAGGGTTTCTGTACGGAACTATTCAATTCAGTTAACATTTCATGACACACAATTTCGTCATGGAAACAAAGTAGCTGACATCAATTCATACGTTTACATAAAAATTTAAGTAAAAACACTTTCAGTGGCAAATAAAACCGCGGAATTTGATAGTTGTGTGTGGTAGCCACAACCCGAAGCTATGCCCCAGTTTCTGTCAACAGTAAGAAGCAGTGTGTGGGTGTTAGGAATGGAAATTGTAGTAGCGCCGTCCTCACATTGAGGATGAAGACGCCATCCAAAATCAACCGACTGTATATGACATCCCATTGCCGAAGCGTAGCTCACCTGATTTTAGAACAGCTTTGATAAAGAACAATGGGAGAAATGCAGCACAATGTTTAGAATGGGTACTACTTCAGCAAAACTGTTCTGCCTGTATAATGGTGAAAATGTAGCGGAAGATAACCCCGCTCGTTAAAAGTAGTTTTATAAATTTTATAGACATGCAGGAGACTATAGGTTAGGAGACCTCAGATCCCACTCAGACGCGACAAACCGTGAAGCAAAGGAAATGCAACTAGATCACAAATAAACATCCGATAGCCAACCAGTGTGGTCGTTCACAGTGCGCCTTAGCTGGTAAGTGGTAGCTCGGAAGAATCTCACGAAAATTATATGCAATAGAGGCGCCGTCTCTCTAGCTGCTTAGGCCTTCACACTACCATGGCAGTTGGAGTTTTCCGGTTTCCTGGTCCGTTGCCTAACGACCACTGAGTCTCTCTTCTGATGGTTGTGATTTTTCTAGATCAAGACGACCTAACCGAGGCTCATCAGGTCCGATACAACATGATATATCCAGCAACATCAGATGTTGTAGAAACTGTCCCAGATCGGCAAGACAATAGCAGAAAAGCCAAATTAAATACCTTCAGGGTCAAGCGATCTTGACCAACAACCCGCAACACAGGATATTGGGGCCACTGTCTTGTTGATAGAACACGTTATACAGGCCAAACACTGCGTAGGCCAGTTCCCACAACCCAGTCAACACACTTTAAATAACGATTTGTGTGGAACCCTGGAGTTAATTTTCACTGCACAAGAGCATCAAATGATGTGATGATTGTAGTATTTTTACTAACTGCTATTTTTTTAACTTTGTCGCGCGCTGATTAAGAATTCCAGTTACCATACGTTCGTTCGTTCTCATTTAGCTTTACCTGTCATAAATTTCACCACTTCGAAAATTCTTTGTTAGTACAAATATTAGAATACTTCTAATTACCACATTGACGTCGCCATGGAGTCAAATCTTTAACACTTTGACACCAATTCAAGTGGGGAATTCTTTGAAAACACCATGAAGTGGTTCAAAATCTGATGTATGACTAGAAAAGATGAATCTCTCAAGGAATTACTACTTTGTCATGTGTAGTATGCTAGCTTTAGATACAAAGAGAAAGTGAAGTTGTATAAAATGAGAGAGTTGAAGAATTTGTAGATGAAATACAGAGACAGGTCATCAAGTTAAGTTACAGAGAATGGTTGGAAATTCGACTTCATGACCAGATAAATATTACGAATTTACAAAAAGAATTAGCTCAGAAACCTAAAAGTTCATTACAACAAATTAAAACATTATATAATAACTATTAGGCAGTGAATGAACTTCATTTCCAGTCAGTGAAAATCTGTCTTCGTGATAAACTACATTCTCAATGTCGCTCTAGCTCGTGTTTGTCTAATAATGGTCCACATTCCTGTAGAAGTATGAAAAGTGATTCAACAAAGGATAGATAAGCAGGTACGGAGGCGAGCACAGGTTTGTTAAATGTCTATCCTGTGATAAATTTCACTTAATCCATATTTCTTTCTTCATGCTAAATGCCTTAAGTGTGGTAAGATGGGACACATCAAATCGGTCTGCAAAACTAATGTTCATTTTGACAACAGTAATGATAAACCCTGTAGTGTGGATTTTATCAACATGGGTATTTCTAATGATCATCTTTCTTTATCTACGATTGCGAAAGGTCATTTTCATATTCAAAGAAGATTATGTACCTCCTTTGGCTCATTCCATCACTTTAGTGTTGACACAGGAAGTATAGAGTCCATTATTTCATTCAAGAACTGAAAATTTCTAGTTTCTAACGTTGAAGTATTGTAGAATTATTGACTGATTCTGCATTAATTCATTTATCTCTGCTGCTATAATAATAGACCCAATCCAAAGATTGTACATTTATCATGATGTGACCACGTAATCTATAATGTCTTACGTGGAAGTTACATCACCGTCTATACTGACTAGTCCTACCGCAATAATGAGCTATATAATATCCAGTACTTCTGAATGATATATTTCAGCTGAAGATAAAATAATGTATTTCATGTGAAAAGGTATGAGTTACATAGAATGACCATGTCTGCAGCGCTGAGTCATGCTATAGCAATCAATTGTTCCCTCACTCACCATTTTTTGACCTTCAAGTGTCACATATTGGATGTAATTCTTCTCATTACTCATATGCTCGGCTACAGAGATCGTGTGATTGGGAACCAATGAAACTACAGTATGACCCACTGAATTCTTTGTATTATGGATTACCGGACACAGGCTGCCCATACAAGAACGCTGTGAATTGTTGATGACAGAATAGAATTCTCCATATATACCTGGTGAGTTTTTAGTTAGTGACGTTGGACCGTCAATACTGAGTTTGAAAAGTTTGTGAAGGCTTAAGGTGGGGTCGTCTTTATTAGCTTCCAAAAGGATTTACTTAAATATTTGGTAGCTGTATGTGCTACGTGCAGTGGAAAGATTAGAATGATTTGTGTATAGAATGTTTAATTGAACCGCTCCAATCTTTGGCATGGGGCACTCGTACTGTTACTCCTTTGATATCTGATGGCAAGACGCTTAGAACATGTGATGATTATAGATTGGCACTGAACTCTCGTTTGTTAAATCAAGAGTACACGGCGGTGGAGGCTGAAGATATTCTAAATCGACTTCATAGATCTAGAGTGTTCTCGAAAGTTGACCCAAAAGATGCTTATCTTCAAATCCGTTAAGATCAATCTTTATCTATTTTGACGACCATTAACACTGCTTTTGGTCTGTTCAAATAGATATTGCATTTGGTCTAAAATATTCTCCAGCCATATTTCAGGAAGTGATGAATAATATAACCAGTGACCTTAAAGGTGTTGAGATTTATCAAGATGATCTCGTTTTTCATGACCAGAGACTTATTGCTTTATTGTGTCGTTTGATTGAGAAGAATATTACGGTGAATCCAACTAAGTGTTTATTTTGTGCATCCAGATTTAAATGGCCTGGATACCTAGTTGATGGTAGATATTGTTTCAGACCAGTTCAGAGGTGAGGAACAAGAGTCATGCTTGCGAAGTCTACTAAACTTTCTTCAAAGTGATGTTGTTCTTCGAACTTACCCTGTGTACACTCCTTACTTATCGCCTACGCATCACCTCTGGGTTTTGGTGCAGGTTTGAAGCAGGAAGGTAGACCAGTTATTTGTTTTTCAAGCAAACTTACTGTTGCTAAAATAGGTTAATCACAAACTCAACCGTGTTTCGGACTGTTAAAAGACCTCATAAATATTTATTCGGAAAGAAAATCACTATGGTTATTGATTATAAAGCTCTAAAGTTCATTGATCATCCTGAAAAATCCTCAGCATGTGCCTCAGCCGCTAAGGTTTAACAATGGAGTATTGAGTTGAGTGCCTATTACCATGTTGAATATATGTCTCGACAATCATTACAAGATAAACTTTTTAATACTGCAAACTGATTGTTAGTGCGACATTTACCGTTAAGACGTACAGATCTCATAAGAGAAACTAGTCGAAACCTTGGATGTGTGCTCAGTGATTTAAGAAAAGGTTGAAATGCTGATTTGAAACGTAGATTTCCTGTCTGTTTTTCGAAGCGATATGCGTTGTTCAATATTCCTGATGGTAATTTATGCTGAAGTGATCGTGTTTTTATTTCTCCTTCATTGCATAAATCTGTCCTTGAAGATTTTCAAAGGGGATATTTAGGTGTAGAGAAAATGAAATCCTCGGCAAGGCCCACATGTCGGTGGCTGGAGGTAAACGCACATATCTGTCGTACAGCAAACAATCATGGAATTCGTTACAGATCGAAAAAACAGCCTTCGAGGTGGACTTCATGGCCAGTATTGTTTGAGGCTTGGCGGAAAATTTATGCAGACTATTGTGGTCCTTAACTCTGAACTGAAGAGATACAACTTGGCAGTACTGGGAATCAGCGAAAAAACGCTCCACACACTCAAGGAGTTGCTCTAATTCTGTCCAAAAAAGCACGAAATGCATTTGCAGGATGGGGATCTCACGGATCCACAATCATCAAAGTATCATTCAAAACAAAGGAGGGGATTTTAATGAATATTATCCAATGTTATGCACCCACCAATGATAGCAACAACGGCATTAAAGATCAGTTCTACGAGCGGCTGCAGTCAATCATAGAGAAATGCCCAAGAAACGACCTCACCATCCTGATGGGAGATCTAAATGCCAAAGTCGGAATAGACAACACCGGATATGAAGATATTATGGGACGACATGGACTGGGACAGAGAAACGAAAATGGAGAAAGACTTGCAAATCTGTGTGCATTCAATAAATTGGTCATAGGGGGCACAATATTTCTACACAAACGTATACACAAAGCTACATTGATCTCACCGGACCACACCACAGAGAACCAGATAGATCATATTCGCATCAATAAAAAATTCCGAAGGACAATCGAAGATGTGAGAACCAGGAGAGGAGCTGACATAGCTTCAGATCACCACCTAGTTGTAGCCAATTTAAAACTGAAGCTAAAAAAGAACTGGACAACTGGACAAACAGCGATACAAAGGTTCAATACTGCCTTCCTTCGAGATACTGACAGACTCAATGAATTCAAGATAGCTCTCAACAACAGATTCCAAGCCTTTCAAGATCTACTGAAGGAAGAAGAAACTACCATGGAGGACAACTGGAAAGGCATCAAAGAAACATTGACTTCAACGTGTCAAGAGGTTCTGGGCCTAAAGAAACACCATCATAAGGAATGGATCTCTATAGAAACACTGGACAAGATCAAAGAAAGGAAGAACAAAAAGGCAGCAATTAACGACAGCCGAACACGAGCAGAAACAATCCAAGCACAAGCTGAATACATAGAAGCAAACAAGCAAGTGAAGAGGAGCATTAGAGCCGACAGGAAGGAATACGTGGAAGAACTAGCAACGACGGCAGATGAAGATGCAAGAGAAGGAAATATGAAACAGCTTTACGATACAACGAAGAAACTAGCAAGGAAATATATTAAACCAGAGAGACTGGTCAAAGACAAAGAAGGCAGGCCAATCAATGAAATTCAACAACAGCGGAACAGATGGGTAGAATACTTCGAGGAACTCTTGAATAGGCCGGCTCAAATGAGTCCACCGGATATCAAAGCAGCACACACAGATATTCCTGTAGATGTCAGTCCACCAACGACGGACGAAATCAGGATGGCCATCAAACAAATCAAGAGGAGGAAAGCAGCAGGACCCGACAACATACCAGCTGAAGCACTGAAGTCAGACATCGAAGGAACTACAAACATGCTTCACCTTCTATTCAAAAAGATTTGGGAGGACGAACAAGTGCCGATGGACTGGAAAGAAGGACACCTCATCAAGATTCCAAAGAAAGGAGATCTGAGCAAATGTGAAAACTACAGAGGCATTACACTACTATCAATACCAGGGAAGGTCTTCAACAGAGTGTTGCTGAACAGGATGAAAAATGCAGTAGACGCCCAACTTCGAGATCAACAAGCTGGATTCCGTAAGGATCGGTCGTGCACAGACCAAATTGCGACACTACGGATCATCGTCGAACAATCAGTTGAGTGGAACTCGTCACTGTACATCAACATCATTGATTATGAAAAGGCATTCGACAGTGTAGATAGGAGGACATTATGGAAACTTCGACACTACGGAGTTCCTGAGAAGATTGTCAATATTATCCGGAACTCATACGCCGGACTACAATGCAAGGTCGTGCATGGAGGACAGCTGACAGATGCATTCCAAGTAAGGACCGGAGTCAGACAAGGCTGTTTACTCTCTCCCTTCCTTTTTCTTCTGGTGGTTGACTGGATTATGAGGACCTCGACATCTGAGGGGAAACACGGAATACAATGGACAGCTCAAAATCAATTAGACGATTTGGACTTCGCAGATGACCTAGCCCTCCTATCGCATACACACGAACAGATCCAGACAAAGACAGCTAGTGTAGCAGCAGTCTCTGCATCAGTAGGCCTCAGTATACACAAAGGGAAAACCAAGGTCCTCAAATTCAAAGCGAAGAACAGCAATCCAACCACTCTTGATGGCGAAACTCTGGAAGATGTAGAATCCTTCACGTACCTGGGAAGCATCATCGATGAACAAGGAGGATCTGGTGCAGACGTAAAGGCGAGGATTGGCAAAGCAAGGGCCGCATTCCTACAATTGAAGAACATATGGAACTCAAAACAACTTTCAACCAATATCAAAGTGAGAATCTTCAACACCAACGTCAAGGCAGTTCTACTGTATGGAGCTGAAACTTGGAGAACTACAACAACCACCATCAAGAAGATACAAGTATTTATAAATAGCTGTCTTCGCAAAATACTCAACATCCATTGGCCGGATACCATCAGCAACATCCTTTTGTGGGAGAGAACAAATCAGCTTCCAGCTGAAGAAGAAATTAGGAACAGACGATGGAAATGGATAGGACATACATTACGCAAATCATCAAACCGCATCACGAGGCAAGCCCGAACTTGGAATCCTGAAGGAAGGCGGAAAAGAGGAAGGCCAAAGAACCCATTACGTCGGAAAATATAAGCAGATATGAAAAGGATGAATAGGGACAGGAAGGAGCTGGAAAGGATTGCCCAGGACAGGGTTGGATGGAGAATATTGGTGAGCGGCCTATGCTCCTTCACGAGGAGTGACAGGCGTAAGAAAGTAAGTAAGTAGTTGTGGTCCTTCTCCCGACAGATCCTATGCACTTTGTGTCATCGATAATTCTCCTGAGTGGCCTGGTCTATTTCTCATAACTTACTCAAATTCACACTTCACACTACAAGCACTGAGGAGTTCATATTGTATTAGTGACTGACGGTGACTTATTTTACTGTGAAGAGTGGAAATATCTGTTAACTGCTCTCAGACAACCCTGTAATGATGTTTAGGCAGAAAAGTTTGTCAGGACGTTGAAAAGTGATATTAATTCCACGAATGCTATAAAACTTCATAGACTAAGGAGGAGAGTATACACATTCCTATTGCAATATAGAAATGCCAAACACTTTTCAACGGAAGACATCCCAGCAAAGTTATTAAAGGTATGTATTTTTCGTTTGAATATGATGTGTTTGGAGTCTGTAGAAGTTTTATACGCCCCGAATGCCCTGGTACGGCCGAGAGTGGGGAGAGTCCGCTCTCCCTCTCGAAATACTCTCACACGGCCACGCGTATACAGCCTCTGCCAGGGAAGTCCTACTCATCGCCTTCTCGTGGTGGGGGTGTTGTTTACGAAAATGAGAGGACGAAAAGCGAATGTCCGGCGCTTTAACCGGATTCCAAACCAATAGTGCACATGGGCTCCAGTATCCTGCGTGAACAAATGGTGTATGAACCAATCGTTGGTCACCGGCTACCATGGGACTGCATCTCCTTACGATTCTCCACTGCCTTGTGGGTTAGACCTTTAGGTCAAAGGCTCGGGGTGTGGCTCCGTAGGATAACCATCTGCTTCGGTTTGGGCAGCCGGGCAGTATCACAGCCCACACGCAAATGATGAACTCTCTATATCTATGGAAACTACTTTTCTCGCTTCGAAAAACAATCAAATGGTTCAAATTATTATCATTACTATTATTGTCATTATTATTACTATTATTATTATCACTATTATTATTATTTACCACATTATTCACCCTCCTTTATACTTATACAGTGGCTCGTCTTTGGTAGAAATTCGACTGTATCTAAACGTTCTCGAGTCACTGTCCGGCTGAAAATTGTATGTTACCACCGAATATGAGTACTGAAGCAGTTTTTCTGAAACCGCGTGCGCCATTCAAACTGGCTGCCTTCAACATTCGCACACTTATGCAGGTTGGACAACAGATAGGGCTGGCTATGTCTTTGTAAAGTCTTCATATCGATGTCTGCTGTCTATCCGAGACCCGTATTTAAGAGTCTGGTGAAGTACTACAAATTCGCTCTCCATCCGTCACTTCAAAAAGCTTGTTTTACGTGCGTTTATCCGGGGACCCTGTGGCAAATTCGTCTGGTCTTGCTGACGTTGGTGTCGCACTTAGCGCTACAGCTGAGGCAGCACTAATCGATTGGATCCCCATTAACAGTCGGTTATGTGCTGTTAGATTAGAAAGTTCCATCAAAGTGAGAAGAAATCGGCGTGAGAAATGATGTCCTTTCGTCATTTCCGCCTATGCCCCAACAGATTGCAGCCCGGATGCAATCAAGAATGAGTTTTACCACCAGTTATCTGTTCTTCTCCAGAAAGTGCGTTCGACAGATATTGTAGTACTAGCCGGAGACTTGGATGCTCAGTCGGGTGTCTAGGCACAGAAGAGAGTCGTTTAGGTGGCCAATGGGGACTTGTTGGTCGCAGGATAGATAACGGGGCGTGCTACCGGGCGTCCTCCCTCTGCATCTCAATCCCGGACTCAGATTGATCACATCGCGATCAGCCTCTAGGCTAGCTACCACTCCACCGAAAAGTATAGGTGAACATTGGTTGCGATTGCATGACGCCATGATAATGGCGGGTACAGTCAGCTGTGGGTTCGCGAAACGTCCCGCTTATAAGCACTGGGTTTCTTCAGGTTCCTTACAACTCATTGAAGCCCGTCGGTCTACTCCGGGTGACCGTGGGTTTGACCATAAACGGAGGATGTTACGTAAGGAAACTGGGCAAAGCTTGCGTAAGGACAGAGAAGCCTGGTGGTCTAAGCGTGCTAATGAGCAGGCTGGGTTTCGTTCTGGTCGAGGATGTATTGATCATATATTCACTCTTCGCCAAATGTTAGAACACCGCCATACTTATCAAAGGCCAACAATCGTAGTGTTTCTTGACATCAGGGCTGCCTTCGATTCGTTGGACAGGACTGTTCTCTGGGGTTGTCTATTGAAGAAGGGTGTGCCTGAGAAGTTTATTAACATCCTAAAAGCCATATATACAAACACCTCAGGCAGAGTGAGGGCATACAACCACCTCTCTCCGTTGTTCCATTCGAGCAGTGGGGTTAGTCAGGGTTGCCCAGTCTCACCATTCCTCTTCAACTTTGCCATCGATGACATTCTGGAAACAGCTCTGATGGATGTAAGTAATGGTGGTGTGGATCTGTTGCCTGGAGAAAGACTTCTCGACCTTGAGTATGCGGATGATATTGTCTTACTGGGCGATAATGCCCAAGGCATGCAAACCACACTTAATCAGTTGGCAATCAGTGTCCGTAGGTATGGTATGTGCTTTGCACCTTCGAAGTGCAAAGTACTTCTACAAGACTGGCAGGATTCCAATCCTGTACTCACCCTGGATGGTGAGCAGATAGAAGTAGTCGAGAAGTTCGTGTATCTGGGTAGCTGCATAAGTGCTGGTGGGGTTGTGAGTGATGAGATCAATGCACGTATAGTGAAAGCCAGAGCGGCTTATGCCAATCTGGGCCACCTTTGGGGCCTTCATGATGTTAATCTGGCTGTGAAAAGGTGGGATCTACAATGCGTCGGTGAGAGCAGTTTTGCTCTACGCTTGTGAAACCTGGTCTCTCCGAGTTGAGGATGATAGACGACTCTGTGTTCGATCATCGCTGTCTCCGAAGGATTGCTGACATTCAGTGGCAACACCATGTTAGTAATGCAGAGGTTCGGCATCATGTGTTCGGGCACAGAGATGATAATGCAATCGGTGTCACCATCTTGAAACACCGACTTCGGTGGCTTGGACATGTTCTACGAATAACGTCCCAGGGAATTCCACGTCGTGCATTATTTGCCGACTCTGGGACTGTTTGGAAGAAGCGGAGAGGTGGTCAGTGTATGACATGGTGTCGTGGCATGAAAGAAAGCTGCAAAGGACTGGTTTCTGTTGGTCCTTCACGACTCCCTGGTTGGGGTCCGAGAGATGGTGCTACACAGTGGCTAGAGACGTTATCAGATATGGCTCAGAATAGAAGCCAGTGGCGATCCTGCTGTATCCTTCTTCTACTTTGTTCATAAACAGTGGTTGTGTCTCCCTTACCTGAAAGATTTCTTCCGATTGTACCTTTGCGTTCCCTCATTACTACCACACTACCTTACACCAATCTCTTCGTTATTGTTCCCTTTTTTCTACGCTCTTCACCTTTTTTTTCTTTTCGGATTCTCATTGTTTTGTGTGGCGCATATATATTGGCGCTCTCTTGTACCAATATTTATGTGTTCAAATAAATAAATAAATAAATAAATAAGAAGTTTTATACTGTCATGGAAATGATCTTCGACCAGCCATGGGAATTGTGGTGAAGAATGTTGGAAAATATATGCATCGAATTCTAGATATCAATGATTTAAGTACACACAGCCGACATGTTGATCAGGTACAATTACAGGGATCAGGTGAATCTGTTCCATTTTCATTTTCCTAATTCTAATAACAATAAGTACATTCTAAGTCATACAGAGTGTACATCCGATACACAGACAGACATATGATGGATCTCAGGAGGAGAAGAACAATTGATTGCAGAAATTCGGATTACCATTCAAGCTGTGGCATTTGAGATGCCTTTACCAAATGATAATTTTTTGAGCTTTATTGCGCACTGATTTAGAAGTCCAAGTACGATATGTACCTTCGTTCTCATTTAGTTCTATCTACCTTAAATCTCACTATTTCGAGAATTCTTCGTTAGCACATTAGCTCAAATACTTCTAATTATCATCATAAACCATCAAGTAAATCCATAACAACGCAATGAAATTTCTACACAACTGAGGATAGATAAAGAAATGCTTTCAGCTAAATTTAAGGACTTTCGTTCTTACTGAACTATTGCTTACATACGAAGATGATGTGAGAATACATGGCACTAAAACATAATTCGGCTGCTTTTAAATGGTGAACTACCATCTATGATGATCTTTTTTCTTCTTTTCCTTACATTTTGATATCACAATGTCTTGATTACTAATAAATAACTTATTTATTTAATCACATCTTGAGATAATTCTCTTCTATCATCCAAATTTTTCATCACTACTTTCGACATTGCAATCAAACAACCTTCTGTTTGGTAATTTGACAGCTGCTGGTATCCAAAACCCCCTATTACTCAGAGATAAACACACTCAGATTACGAGATATGCAAACCAACAAGCAACTACCGAACTGCCAAGCATTAGTCCTGTCGAGTGACTAGTATACCGCCCATTACGCGTTGTCAAACTCGAGAATCAGCACCCAGAGTAATGAATAGCAAATTCGAAGAAATAACTCAATTTATGAAGGCATGTGACAAAGATACTAAATGCTGAACTTTGAACGATCTTGAACCGGGCTATCCAAATATTCACAACTACCCTCTGGCTTCAATTGTCAGACTATCATAATCTTACGTTTTCTCATTTCTGAATGTTGTCTACCACTTTCATCAATAAACTTAAGTGCGTTTAATGTGATTTTTGAGTCCTTGATTCACTTTTCTTTCCAGATAATCTCCACGCTCCTTCAACACGCAAGGTACCTTCAGGTTAGAATCAAACCCACCGAAGAAGGAACGTTACTGCTTGTGTAGACCCATCTAGTTAAAAATGGATTTCCAACACCGTGTAGGAGGGAAGACCGGTTCTGGTGGTGTAGCATCGGAAGCTGAAGCTAATCGCGACCGTAGGGAACGTTTGCGACAACTGGCACTTGACACGATTGATCTGAACAAAGACCCGTATTTTATGAAAAATCACTTGGGGACATACGAATGTAAACTGTGCCTTACTTTGCACAATAATGAAGGGAGCTACCTTGCACACACTCAAGGTATTTTTATTCTCTACTTTATCCCATCCTGATTTTATATCAGGTTCATATGAGTTTTGTTGTTCACGTACTATACAGAATACCGGTTTTTTTATTGACCTTACTCTATATGAGTGATCGTATGTTCTCCGTGTTTCGCTCTCAAACCTCGTTCTCGTGAGTGGTTTAAATTGGCTTGTTGCAAGACGTCGAACGAAACTTGCAATTACTGAATCCTCGGTTTTCTTCACGAAACTCAATAAAATTTCTAGGTAGGATGCTCTAGTCCTAGCTTGTGTACGATTAACAACAAGGTTGTGTAAATTTTGTCAATCACGAACTTAGTACACAGATCTGTAGACGGTATTTCGCTAACATTGGGACTATATCTAAGATGTTCTGACGAACGGCTAGGTTAACTGCACGTATTTGAGTCAAATGGCATGTTTTGTGTGAAAATCATATATCACAGACTAGTCACAGTTCATGCTTTCCCACTTCCTCACTATAGAGAACATACCTAGAGATTGATATTTTGCTGTTCTCTAGATGTATACATTTTCCGAAGTACTGTAAAAATATTTAATACCACTGACCAGTTTGTTAATTTAACCACCGTTTCCATCCGCCTTTTATCGGTAATACATCTAGGTATCTAATGGTTGGTCATGTGTAACATTTACTAATTCTATGTAGGAAATATTCGTCGTACCATAGTTACCACGTTCTTTAGATCGGTATAGAGCAGCTTACTGTTTTTACAGCGTAATTCACGGTCGAATATTTTTGTATATATTGCTAAAACTGCTTCATTATCGCCCTTTAACTACAAGTGTAAGATCAAACCTACCTTGATCTAACAGTCTTGTACTCTGTGTAGTCCAACCAGTTTCTGAGTGCTTATATTATTTCTAATTTAATTCTCGAATCCTGCTTTGCCTTCGCATTAAATTGAAATTTGCTACTATCTCCATCAGCCGTCGTTGGTGATGCTCAATAAGAGATTGTTGCTCATTCGGAAGCACATATTTAAACTCGGATCATGCCCTAGTTCGAGCACTCGTTTGTTTACGTCTTACTGGAAAAATACCCATTAGAGCCCAACTTAGTGATGAAGACATTTAGGAATATATTTCAGGAACTACTAGATAAGCAGCTAGTCAACCATGAAAGTAATACACAACCCGAGTTTGCTTGGGGTGGGATCCAAAAAGCTATGGAAACAGCAGCGATATCTTCTAGTAACAAACCAAAATATTAGGAAAAATCAGTGAATTTTAGTGGTGTCTACATAACTAATATATGCTCGGAAACTCATCCCATCTGGCTCTTAACATGAAGAGGAGCGAAGACAGCTCAAAAGTAGGCTGAATAAAGGCCTATATAGTGATTGTGATCAGTGGTAAGTATCTAAAGCAGGAGACGGAAAGTGCAGTAGCGATAGGTAACAGTAGACAACCGTTCAGACTTATCAGGGAAGCGGGTATTTAAAACACGACTGTTAGTGAAACTATCACAGAAAAAGACGGCCATTATTCACTCTCAATCCAGGAAATTGGACCTATAGGCAGAAAACTATAGGGAACCTTCAGCCACTTTAGTTACCCACTATCTCCAAGCAACCTGAGTAGCAAATTTATGTAAGTCTCTCAACTTTTAGTAAGGTTGGAAAGGCTATAGGTAATCTAATGGTCTGAACCATGTTAGTAGATGCAAACTACTCTGTTAGGGTCCGTGTGACGATCGTAACCAATGATTAGAGACTGGATGACATGGCCCAGAACCGATCACCATGGTGTAGGTGTATACACTTTCTGTCTTCCCTTAAATTATGGGATTAAAATCGCTTCATATCTTTCTTCCTGTACTATGTCCTTATATTCAATCTTTCTCTTATACATTACCGCCACTGAATTAACTACTTCTATGAATCCGGTGTTCATCTTGTTGTGCTAATGAGGTATGGCAACTTGTACCGGTGCACATATGTGCCTGGTCCTACGTTGTACTTGACTGACTGACAAATAATCTAAAACAAGGGACAAAAGCAGGGCCCGATTGGCTAACCCTTGAAATGTTTGAGGGTGATGGTTCAGTTTTAGCAGTTAGATTAAGTGAAATATTAGCTAAAATCTAGAAAATGGGCGTAACTCATCAGACTATTGTCGATTACTGATCGTCTGAGTTCACATGAAAGGACTAAAATCCTTTTGTAACAGTCACAGAGGGATTAGCTTAACTAATACAGGGACTAAAATATTAGCCTCATTAATAACTCGATGTCTAAGTAGGGCTTTTGAAGAGCAGACCTGAAAAATCCAGGCTGGTTTCAGACCTGGGTGTGAATGTATAGACCAAAATTTCACCCTTCGGTCGATCCTGGCACATCAAAATCCTACTATAATTGTGTTCCTTGGCCTTGAGACAGCGTTCGACTCTGTTGATCGTGAGGTTCAATGTCGGTTTCTATCGCTAAAAGGCGTCCCAAAGAAGTACATCAACCTTGTACAGGCTTTCTACCCAAACACTTTTGACGAACTGTCATCGGAATTAGTTACTTCAGATAGCGTTCGTCAAGGTTGTCTACTTTCTCCATTTCCTTTTAACTTTGTCATTGACATACTTTTAGAGATAACACTCACCATCTAACTTCTCGGGGGCTGATCTACCAGGAGATTCACTGGATGAATTAGAATACGTAGATGATATAGTTCTGTTTAGTGAAGACTGACAAAATGCAGTTTTCTGACCATCTTAAGCAACAACGCAGGCATGTTTGGAATCAGGTTCTATCCCTCTGAATGTAAAATATTACTTCAGGATTGGCTGGCGTCAGTGCCTAAATCAAGGGTAGGGAATGGATCAGTTAAAAAATCGATCACTTCACTTATCTTGGGAGTCTCATCAGGCGGCTCGACTAGTTTTTGCTAACTTGCGTCACTTGTGGTGTAGGTGAGATCTCCATCTTCCAACCAGTGGACAAGTTTACTGGGCAGCAGTTCTCCCCGTTCAACTTTATGGGTGCGAAACATGACCATTAAGAATAGAAAATATTCTTAGGTTACTGGCATTCGATCGTAGGTGTCTACAAAACATTGCTCATGTATTTTAGGGCCGCGGAATAAGCAATACCTGGGTTAGGAGTGGAATGTCAGGTAACGATGGTAAATCAACTAATGAGGTAGTAAATATTCATCAGATGAGGTGGTCGAAACATGTGTTATGTATGCCTAACCACTGCCTACCTCGACGGGTACTGTTTTCTGGTACGGAGTGAGTAGGATGAAAGAAAGCTGGGGGCGGCCAACCTAAAACATAGCATCAGTTCTTGAAGTCATTAAGAATTGATCTTAGCCATGTTAATAGTTACAAACTACCTGGTTCGGGTCCGCGTGATCATCATAATCAATGGTTAAAGACTGAATAGCATGGCTCAAAATCGTTGGCAATAGCACAGTTTTATCTATTCTTTATATTCCCTCAAATCATGAGGTTCTAAATTCCCCATAACTTTTTTGTTTTTATTTCACTAATTTATATTTTCTTGAGTCGTATCTTCGATGCGTAGTCTTTCCTATCACCACTGAAACTTACAACCTCTACTCTTCTGGGGCTTGGCTTGACAATTTCATTTCTCTGTGCGAATGGAGTATGACAGCTTGAACTTGGTGTACATACGTACAAAGTTCTACGTTATAATTGACTGATTGTTGCTATCTAACTTGTTTCTTTAATTATATGATGTTTTCTTTAGGGAAAAAGCATCAGTATAATTTGCAAAGACGAGCTGTTGAGCAGGCCCGTGAGGCTCCATCTACAATGCAACCAGAGCGCGTTAAAGTAGAGCCGAAGAAATTCATTAAAATTGGTCGTCCTGGATATAAAGTAAGTTTCTGTGTATATAAAAACGTGACATATATATATATATCCGTCTGGTTGTAAAACCAATATTTATGATTTTATGGCGGATTAATATTTCCGTGATCTTTTCTTTTCGTATCTCTTACGTAACTTGACGGAAATATATGGTTTCATAGGTTCTAAATGGTGCTGTTTGTAGTTGAATAAATAGTGGTTGAAAACTTAAAGGATCTTCGTAGTAATTGTTGTTTCTCCTAACCGATTAGCATCCCAGTTAACCGAAATATGCTCCAGTCATTCTTACTTTAGAATTCGAAATATGTTTTGTTTTAAAATAATCCTATTTAAACTCGTGGTTAGTTATGTTTGGATTAAAACTTACAATTTCCAACTACGTTACCTTGTTTTTTCTTCTCAGGTAACCAAACAAAAGGATCCGGATGCTAATCAACAGTCTATGCTTTTCCAAATTGATTATCCAGAAATAGCTGATGCTTCTGGTGTAATACCTCGACATCGGTTTATGTCTGCTTATGAACAACATGTTGAACCACCAGATAAACGATGGCAATACTTATTGTTCGCTGCTGAACCATATGAAACAATTGCTTTTAAAATTCCTAGTCGTGAAGTAGATAAAGACCCCAAGAAGCTGTGGACTTATTGGAATTCCAGCTCTAAACAATTCTTCCTACAGGTTAGTTTGAAGTTGTTAAACAAAGTGGGTAGCGTAATAAAAGTTTCGTTGACTGTTGGTATTCACTCCCAAAATACTTTGTTTTAATCTTGTATGAGTAGTTACAACGATGAGCAAGACCATTTTACGGCAATGCTAGCTTTCTAAAGAGGAGATTTATGATACAATTCTGATGTTTAAACCTTGATAATTAGTTAAAAGGAGGTTCAGACCAGTAGCTCATTGACTGAAAATTGATTGCCTCGAATACTACAAAGCCACTTTAGATTATACTTCTCATAAACAGTTAATCAAGAATCAGGTTATTTTATTAGTTTCCATAATAGATTTTTTTATAGTGATGGGTGTAGGGCCCAAATTAATCCCCATCATAAAATTACGGTTCGTGTGATGCACAATACTCTCAACTTAACCATATTCTTATAAGCATCGTGCAGATTATTTTACCTCTATCAACAATTTTGTTTCATGTTAATTATGTTTTGGGTAATGACCGGCAGTGGAATCCAGAACACACGTTTCGTCTTTATATTCATTGGATGGATGTACCTAAATTCCAACGGATTCGACTAATTTCGAGTCGTCTGCTTAAGGTATGCGTATTACAACAGATGCTGATTAATTTCAGTCCCGAATTTCAGCAACGATGTAAATAAATAAATAATGACCTGAATTCATGTTAATATCTCCAAGATCTTATGGGAATGCATAGTTTTGATGTCAGAAAGTTAAAAATGAATATGTGGGGGGAAATCTTCACTATTAAAATACTGATTTGTTTTTAGCTCGGCTGATATAGAATTAAAAATGATTGATTTCATAGTTGCACTACAGTAAAAGATTATATCTATTTTTAACTACGGACTCACTTTTCGAGATTGATTCGCAAGTGATATCAGCGTAATAAATAAGAATCACGTAAATAATCCGTTAGACCACGTTTGTGAGCTGGTCTTAATTTTCTTAATAGAATAAAACGTTAAAATAGATGGGTTTTTCGAATTTTCGTAACATTTTATCACTGAAATGTATATACTTGGTTGATACCTACATTCGCCTTACTCATCATCCGAAACCTTGCGGTACATCTTTATGTAAATGTTTTTCTATACCTTATATTTTTACGTTTGTGGCAATTATTCGTTCACAAAACACCGTGCTCTAATAGTTTTCAGCGAACTGAACTGTAGGGTTCAAAACCAATTCCGAATATTGAGATGTTTTGCCACGATTTTGAACAACTAAATTATTGTTATATTCTGTGATATTTTGCATTCAACATGACCAGCTGCTAATTTTGATGTTACCACTTTCCAACGGCAGTCTTCACTGTTATAATCGGTAAAAGCTAGGTTTTTATACTACACACGGAATGCTGAACGTTTTCGCACAAATAAATTAACTCATCCAACAAACACCCAAACTGCATTGTGATTTATCACAGATATTTATTTCTAGTGTGATTTTCAATATTGTTAGTGTTTTCACTTTTCCAAACACATCTCACTTATTGTGCAACTTTATTTTCCTAATGTAGTTCGCTTTCAAACTAGAAAGTCAATCATCTTCTACCGCTATGCTTCGTGATTTAGAAATGCAAAAAGCTAAAGCTCAACATGCCCAACTTCAGCTTCAATTACCTCCACCGCCACCACCTCCGCCTCCACCACATGCTATTGGTCTTCCTATTCCAAGTTTCCTTCTTAATATGCCTTTAAATACCAGCATGACTAACATGCCGCCGCCCCCGCCTCCGCCACCAATTATGGTTGGAGCAAAAGATACAAAACCCTTACTACCTCCTCCTCCTCCACCACCACCTTCATTCTCACTAGGTGCTCCGCCGCCCCCTCCACCGCTGCCCGCTTTTGGAGTAAATTCTAGTGGTGTAGGGACAAATGCTTCTTCAGCACCAATCCCACCACCGCCGCCACCAACACCCCCAGCTTCCCTTCAACTGAATGGGAACTAAGCAGTTGATTGTTGTACTCTGTTAATATTTATATACACGCATGAGTTATTTACCTATTTGTTCTAATTTGCTTATACTCGTCAGTTTCCGTTGACGGGTGTTGTGATCATAGAAAAAATGATGTGGATATAATCAAATAGGTGTAAAATCCACAAATCTGCCAACATTATGGATGAATGTCTCATGTATAATCTTGTTGCTAAGGTCGTACATATTTTTACACGAAAATGACGTGATATTCGGTTGGGGATAGTATTTAATCCATGTCTTGAAAATTTTGATTGACCAGAACCGAGATCGTTTGTAGCAGCACTGGAAAGTAAATTCGGATTCCCACTGAAGAATTAGTCACCATTGATCGGTGCAGGGGTCCTCGAAAACTGTTCTCTCGTTAGTCATTGCTGCACCACAGATTTCATGATCATACTGGATTTTCGTCGTCTTAGTAAGTACAGGATTCCATGAAAGACGGTTCCAGTCGCATGATATCGACCTAACATTTCAGTTAATGGGATACAAAAATTTTTGAATATGGTGGCACTTGATCGTTGTAGAAATTACTTGCGAATGTTTTCATCTAAATTTCTGGCATAAAAGCTTTAAGTACATGTCTAAATAAAACAAACATGCGTAATTTTGGTGAGACATATATTTTGAGTGGTTACACCTAGTTGTACTAAACCCTCATGATTCAAGTGCAATATATATCTCACAATTCAGCTCCTCGTCATTTTCCAGTGGCACCAATAGATTCAGTCCTCAAGAATTGGCACGTCTGTGTCATCTCTTTGTATGATATAAAACGTTGACGTGGAACCTAACATAGAAGCATTCCATTCTTAGTTTTCCTTTTTATAAACAGTGGAAATGTATAAGTCACATAGTCATAGACATCTTAGATCCTGGGATAAGTGCACATCGAAGTGGAGCTACGCTTCAAACCAGAATAGCAACAGAAGATCCAATAGATGAAAATCGATAGTCGGAATAGTAGTAGTAACGATAGGAAAACGGAAACGTAAAACAAAAGAATATGTAATGAGATAGAACGTAGCTGGTTTACACTGATTACTTCTAGCGGGACAGGGTCGAAGTGTAAACAAATACCCGAGGGAATTACACACTTTTTAGCCACTTGGAACTCTACCTACTCCCCCCTCCAAAAAATACTAAAATGGCTCCTCAGATAATCATTGGTAAGTAAACTTACGACAAGACGAATCTCATTTGTAATTCAACCTAGAAACATGTAATTAGATACCCTGAACGCTGACTGGGACAAAACTAATCCAAATCATTTTGCAACTGGTACCAAAGCAAGACTTTATCTAATTCTTTTGGGACATATTTGCAAAACTACTAACACATAAAGTTACCGATGGAGCGTCGCTGTATTGACCAAATTATGTTGTCCCCATGTAAGTGTTCTAATTGGATAAAAAGGCGAGACCACGTTACCGATTTTGTGATGTTTGTTCGATATTCAATTCCTCCGTTTAATATTTTCTTATTTTTAGCGTTAGTTTGTTCATTGTAACATTGGTTACATTTTACTATGATTTGTATTAATTCGGTATAAACTTAGTTCACTATGAAATACAGCATGCATTTTCGTAGTAACTCTGTATCCCCTCTACATGTGGTTGATGTGAACAGAAACAAAGAATCCATAACAAACAACGGCAGTTATTTTTGGGACGTTATTTTGCTTGATTCAAAGTTCTTAAAATCCTAACATTTGGTTTTATCCCTAGGTCATTCTATCGACCATAATCTTTCGCTTGATGTGTGATTGACTGCCACACGCTTTTCTTTGCCAAAAGCCTTGTTGTTTAAACGTAACCTTTTGTACTCTATTTTTTCTGTTCTAATGCCCAGTTTGGACATAATTGTATTTTTCCAATTGTTTGTACGTTGTGGTCGGTTTAGTCGTCTCTACCCATGTATCTTTGCCCACTAATCTTAATCAAGAACAAATCGGGTGATGTTCCAGTCTTCGTCTTTCTTCCCAAGGTCATTAGTCGCGATTCGGACTCATGCGTTTCTAGCCTCATGGTTAAACCAGTTAGCTCGCCGTGTCAGAACCTCAACCTAGAGTGAGACAAGTTCTCTCCTGTATATTATTGGGTAGACAGATCAAGTACGTAACAAAGATATATGTTGACTAGTCATCAAATGGCAGTAAAATTAATAAATGAGTGTATTTTAATAAAAAAAAATTAAAGCGGTTTCGAGGGCAAAACAAATCTACAATCAATTTTGGTCTTATTATTTGCGTAGTGTAAATCATTAGCTCATTGTTCAAAGTAATCAGCTATTCAAAATCGAGGCAGTTTTCCCGTCATAAGTATTCACGGTTTCATCAGTAAACATCTAAGCCTGATCTGTTTTCTTCATTTGCAAATGTATATGCTCCTGTAAGAAGTGTTACGAGTAGAGTTACACCAGCCCTAATGCCACATCATCGTACACTATTCAGTGTAGTTATCTATGTGAAACTCAGTATCATATCATTTAATGAGCAAGGACTCTGAGACAGGCTCTCCTTTCTACATCCTGTGCCAGAATCTAATGTTGTTTTTACATGCATACTCCTAGTTACTGTAAGGATTTTCATCCGAAATTTTTGGCTGTCCTGGTTTATTTATTCAGTATTTTTTATAGCTTTTGTCCACTAATTACAGCGTTGACGATCTCCCAATGCCGTACGAGTTTGACATAACGATTGTATTCATAAATACATTACTACTACCTTCAGTTTACTAACAATTCCCCTTTGCTACTTAAATTCTACGGGCTTACGTCCCTCCTGTAAAGCATTCCACACACGCAAACCTAAGATATCCACACGTGAGCTATAATAATTCTGAATTTATACGTGACTTTTTTACTTGGTCGGTCAAAGTGCAGTGATGTTGAGAAATTGTCAAGCAAGTTCGTAAGCTCGCTGACTTGCGTTCAAACAACAACTATACTGTCCAATAATTCATCCTGCCTCATGCTTGTCACGTAATCCTCGAACCCGGTAAGTTGAGAGACCAGTTCCAATTACCCCTACAAACCATATTGTGGACAACTGACAAGTGGTTAATAGCATACTGTTCACCCTGAACCGACTGACAACAGATGTAACACCAGTAAGATTTAATATCGTTCCTCCTGAACTGGTCTGTATACTAGGTCTAAATAACTAACCGCTGTCGCATTTATTACTTATCAATGCACTTGGTTAATATATACCCCAGCCTCTTTCGGTCTTTGTCATTTTATGCATGCTTTTGAAAAAAGCTACTGATGTCCGCATGATTCTGTTATTTTTTTGTAGCGGTGTGCCTCAACGCAGTCAACATCGGTGTCAAAACAATACAACCGTCAACGCCGAACTAAACATGTACGCGCTGAATAATACCTTGAGACGAATACCAAGGTTACAGTACCTCGGCGTCTTCACCAAGTTATCCGATCAGGTGAAAATCGATTGTCGAGAAAGAGTGATGAGATATTGACACCACCAGACAGTAAATTCCAGAAACCATGGTACAGTGTCGGGGCGTCCCGACCCCGATGTTTCTAGCGCGCTTTGTCAATAGCATTATGTTAAAGGAAATGAAACATTGTTGACAATCCCATACTGTCAAAAACCTATACCACTTGTTCCACAACTGTTTGTTTACCGTTAATTTTGTCAGTTGAATTATTTAAGTGTTATTTGAATAGTAACAATTTGTTCACCTGTGTTATTACTACTATCATTGACAGTCAAGGGATATGCCCCCCTCTCCAGGTTATATGTTAGTTAGCTCATAAATATATGTGCATGCTCGAATCTTGTCAATTGGTTTGAATCCGAATTATATTAAAGCCAAGCCACTATAAACCTGTAAGTGCTCAGGAACTTCAAGGTCTGTGACTAATTTTAGTCCGTCCACTTTCAGAGCAAGAGGGAAATTGATAGTAGTATTGAAGTTAGAATTTAAGCGATAGTTTCTGGTAGTCCTTAAAAGACAGAATCAATGACGAAATAATTCTCTGTATTTTATATTTATAGCAAAGCGGACACTATTAATAACATTAAATTGTTTATACGTAGAACTTTACAAAAGCTTTCAAGATTTATTAACTTATCTGTAACAAATAAAGGACCGGGTATATAATCACACGTTACGTGAGCACAACAAAAGAACGTGAAATTGATAATTAACCATGTTTTTCACAGCAAATATAAACAGGAAAATACGAAATAAACCACCAAAATGTTTAATACAAGGCTGAAGTGCTTATAATTATTTAGTAATTAAAGAAAGCATCACAGATTGTTGTATAAATTATGGCCTAAAAAGAGGGCAAACAGAAATAAAGATTTCTAGCAAAGCAAACTCAGATTCGTCAAGAGAAATTTCAAGTCGAACTGTAGTTAAATAGTAATTCACCAAATGAAAATAGATAAGCTGTACATAGATATAATTATATCATTTTTATAGGTACGGAAATACATTAAGACCAAGTTTGCCGAAGTAAATCAAGAAGAGAAATGAAATGTCGAAAACAACTAAAGATCGTTCAAGAATAGCTATTATATGTATGTAGTGTGTGAAAGTCTTTGCAAGTTTCAAAGGAATTTCTGAACAAATAGACTTGATATTCAACAACCACAGGTTTTCCACTGGTTCTCTTGAGGAGGCTCGATCGGTTTCAGTTCAATATCTGCAGGGAAGTTTTGATAAATAAAACCAGTTACAAGTTTTTGAATGAAACGAGAGAAGAATGGGTAATGCAGTATATTATTGGTGTATATTATGGGGTTATTAAAGTTAAGGATGAATAGGCCTAAATATACGCACATATCCATAGATGTTAGAAATGAAAAATACAATCCAATGATCAACTAATTTTGGGCGGTTGATTCTTAAATGTTAATATGAGAAGAACTTGCTGTCAAAAATTATGCTACTACAAAAACAAGGTAACCATATCATGTATAAAACATTTGCTGCTATTTAAAATCAGCGACCATTGTAGATGAGAAGACCAAGTGTTGTTTAGGCTTAAAATAAATCCAACAAGTTAAAATTTGAAGCGTGAGAATCACTTACCTATATTTGGGCTAGTGTGTTACCACCAACTTTACATTAAAAATGATAAACGCAAATTTATTACATCTCTTTTCTACTACACACACACAGAATAAAGTTCAAATATCATCAGCACAAAAAAATTGACAATACAGCAACCTACTACACAAAATTATCATTTTCAAAACAGAAAATTCATTAAGAGGAAAAATCAAAAATGAAACCACCGAGAAATGTATCCAAAACTACATGTGCATTGAATTAGTAGCGCAAATGTGCTAAAAGGTGTGTAAACAAGTTTATAAAAAAACAAATGCTTACAATTAAGTGACTTAGCACCAGCAAACTCGTTGGTTAAAATCAGTATCCTTAGAGGCATCGTGTAACTTAACCTCGATGACTAGATTTATTAAACAAAAACACGACACAAAAAATACAATTCGCAAACACCGATTTCCGAAATGGAAATTATCCAAATCAAGGAGAAAAGCAGTATTGGTAAGTTTAACATTTTTATATTCTAATCATTTTGAATAAAACTGATCGAGTCAGAGCTTATGGAAAATTGTCACTAGAGCTAATATTATCACGTAGTGTTTATCAGGGTTATGAAACGTCTGGGATGATCTAAGTTATCGTTCCAAATCAGATACATAATTATTATACCTGTTAGTCATTTTACAACTCGTTCAATCATAAGATACTGTCATGGACTGAATAATGGTAACGAATTGTTTTGGCCTTGACCAGAGAGCAGTACTGAATACTTACAATAACCAAGACCGTTAAATCAGTTTAGGAAAGTTTTATAGACATAAAATAGTTCAATGACCCCAGACATTTAGCAAACTAATGAAGTAGGTGGGACAGTTTTTGAGCTTGAGACCTACCAGCCAAGTGTTTCAATCAATAAGTCACCATATAACTAACCAGCATACATGCTTTAGGTGTCTAAAATAAATACGAAATTTCTTTGTAGTGCTGACTAAATGAACAATAAAAGATAAAACAATGGCTGTGTAGATAAGATCGGAAAGGATACAGTCATCATGTCTAGAAAGTGGACTCTTTTGATCAACCAATTCTGTTGCGATTCGACGGAACAGCTGAAAAAAAATATACAAAATGAAAATATAATTACTGGCTTATCACAGATATTTAACATCATTACCGTCAAGCCACTAATAAAAAGCTGGAACACGGTTTAGAAATGAAGATAAACTTCGACTAATTGGTTAAAATGCGCCCTTAAATGCCCTGGTACGGTCGGGGGTGGGGAGAGTCACCTCCCTCTTGAAATGCACTCACATGGTCATGCGTATACAGCTACTGCAAGGAAAGTCCCACTCACTGCCTACTTACGGTGAGTGTCGTTTACGAAATTGAGAGGACGAAACATGAATGTCCGGGGGTTAACCGGGTTGGTGGACATGGAAAGTCCACTTAGGGGAGTTGGAAAACCCTGATTCCAAACCAATGGTGTACATGGGCTCCAGGACCCTAAGGAAATAAATGGTGTATGAACCAATTATTGGTTACCGGTTACTATGGGACTCCATCTCCTGACGTTGCTCCACTGCTTTGTGGATTAGACCTCTAGGTTAAAGGCCCGGGATATGACTCCCTAAGAAAACCACCTGCTTCGGTTTGGGCACCCGGGTAGTACCACAACCCAAATACAGATCAAATGCGGTGCATATGTATTTGGTGCCCCTTTGTACTAATATTTGTGTTCAAATAATAATAATCAATTATTAACATTTTACCAAAGTGAAAGAAGAGAACTGGTGATGGATGCAACTGAAAAACAACAAAGGTGAAGTAGATAAGAGTAATTCGAGACAAAATTATATAGACCACATACAAATTTCTGATATTTTTAGGATGCTAAACAGTTCACGTTTCCTTGAACACTTTATATGTATCTATCATTTATGCACAACATAACTTACTTGTACAATAAGTTTATTATTATAAATTAATTTGAGTTAATTAAACATTAGGATAGGAAGCAACTGTACATTAACAGCTCACTCGCAAAAACGGTTCAGCAAATACAGTTTTATGGTAATCCATATCGAAAATTTGAAGCCTTATCATGAATTTGTCTATCTGCTAATTACGTACACCGCAAAGTAGCATTTGAGTTATATCAAAATAAACGTAACCGAATTCTGCTACACAATAATCCACAAGTCAAAAAATGATGTGTAGCACCACTAAGTTTTATCACGTTTTAGAAAACAACTTTGAGTGATATTATAGTCAACATAATTTTGTTCTGGGTTGAAACCAATATTTTTGTGATAACTGGGAACGAGCAGTGTTAATTGTATCATATCCACATGTATCGTTAAGTGGACCAAAGCAGAACTATGCGATATATTTTCAAACGTTCACCAAACATACAAACCACCGAAATAACTGGGAACCTAATATAGTGCAGTAATCAGACGAAATGTCAGTGGGCATTAGAATACATGGGGGGAAGATGTCTAGCGTTCAAGGAAAGAGAGTAAGTGTACCTACAGGGGAGGTCTGTCGCTTAACGAACCGACTAACTTTTCCGTATAGAGCACAACCTAATTCTACAGCTAGTTTTTTCAGTCTCAATATATGAAAACAGCATAAACGAATGTTACTAAATCGCACAGGCGGTGCTTCCACAACTGCTTACAGAGAACGCGGCAAACAGAGCGTCACGATGTCTGATAACAAGAGCATATACTTAAGTGCTGAAGAAAATGTGATCAGAAAATTTTATTTCTACACTAGCTAAAAGCGTGTTTGTTTGGGATGAGACAGTGCCAGCTGTATGGTTAGTCGAGATTAGATCACGACGTTTGGAATCATATTTGTAAAATCTAGTCCTAGAAAACCAAACTGGGTGAATATCTCTGGAAAACTTTTGTGTAGTGGTGATAGATGTACCCATTAACGAGGAAGACTGCGCAAAAAAATTCACTACGTCACACTTTATAAGTCTTTAAAAACCCGAATACTAGAACAAGATAATAAATCCTCTAAATAAAACGCCATAAACGCTCAGACACTTTGAGACTTGAAATCGACGGAAATCAGATTTACTTTACAGATTAAAGCAGCTGAGATATTGAGTCATCTTTAGACAAAGGGGAACAGAAGTTTAAAGTGAAGACTAAGATATTACCTATACATATGACAATCAAGCAAACTTAACCAAAATTGTATTATTTCACTACTCACAACTTTGACATTATATCCAGCCTTCGCGCTCGTTTCAATAAACATGACTTCTAGTTTTTTAGCAAGATGCTCGCCCTCTTCAGTAGTCACTTTTCTGCAACATAAGGATCCAGGATATTTTTACCCACCGTTTATCAGATAGATCCGTTTTGTTTCCAACGAGGATAATAATAACATCCCCGCCACGTTCGTTTCTGACGTCATCAACCCACTTTGAAGCCTGATGGAAAGATCCAGCGTCTACAAGATAAACAATGCAAGTAAAACATACTGCATATGTCATAAACAACAACTGCGGCTGAGGAGTCACGTATGTAGCTGGGAATCAAACTTCGAAAACGTTCCTGTCCCGCAGTGTCCCATAATTGCAGACGAATCTGTTGGGTTCGTTTACATTCTTAAACTTACAGTTCGATCCTCAAGGTACATAGTTTTTGATAAAAAGTCAATACCAATTGTTGCCTGAAAGGAGAGAATATTATAGTACCATTTGTTATTGTACCTGATACAGATTGTCAAAAGTTTCATACATAAACCTAGTTATGAGGGACGTCTTCCCGACTTAAATTGGAATGCATTTTGGCAATTTTATAAGAATTTACCACTCTGTTCTCCCAAAAACACCAGCTTGAACTTTTGCAAAGGATTGTTAAAGTCGGCCATCGCTCAGTACCAAAGGACTAGCCACGCAAATCACCGCCACAAGCTAATTTGAGTGAGTAAACAAAAGCAGGTTCCAAATCTTCATATTTATTTCATCTTCAGATGAGTGCCTAAATTTTACGGCGCGGTTCCAGGTATCTCACTTCATAATATAAGTAATCTAGTCATGCAATCCCAGTAGTCCTAACGAACCTGTCATTTGTAGATGCGTTACAAGTAACCCCCTAGTTGTTTCCGTGAATTTTAGGTGTTGTTGTGGTATCTTAATGTCGCTGGGATAAATCAATTGCCTTAAGTTTTTCAATAAAACCTTTATTACTATCAAAAAGCACGTTGAAACCCTTCATAAAAAATGTTGGAATGATAGTAATATAATGGAGATGATTTCTTGATGAATAACATTTTGAATCTAGTTTTCGTGTGAAAATTCATCATTATGAAGTCTTTTTCCAGGTTGAGGTCCAACCGAATCACTTCTATTGACCAGATTTATTATTAATTTGCAAAATGGAACACGCCTTCACCAAGATTCTTATACTCAGGGTAGTGACGGAATTTACGGATAACATAGGGTCGCAGATGAAAATGACTGCGTTTTCGCCGTCTAAATTGCCAATAAAAGTTTCCATGCTTTGAGGTCAATACGTTCTCATTTACACAGAGTCGTAAATAAGTTATGCTTGGCTCCATTAATATGGAAAGCTTTCAGTTATATGAATTATAGATTCAGCGTGGTTCTAAATTGCTCAAAGTACCCAGAATTTGTGTTCTTCGGTAAGCATACTGACAGCAAAGACACACCTAGCATCAGGTTCACAAGCTGAAACCCGTGATGGCTGTGCAGAGGTAAATGAATCCCTAAAATAAACAGTTCTGTATGTCTTCAATGTCGATGCTGACCTCATTAATTTTACTGGACGCAACCTAGCTGAATGCTCTTGGTTACACGTTCGCACAAGAGCACCAGTGAGGTAAGCCGTGCCACACATCCGTTGCATCTACTTGCCAGCTTTCCAAATATAACTTAGAACCGTTTCACTCCCGACTACTAATTTGACTAGGTTGGTATTCGTCAATTACGGCGCTGAGAACAAAAGCGTCGTCAAACCCTGAGTATCTAGGGCATGTCTATGTCCATTCCCATTATAGTCAGATCTTAGCCTGCTATAGTGATGACACAGAGTAATGACCTCCTAAACCTTAAATCTGGCGTCAACTTCTGTCGAGACCTAAGGGTTTCGATTCCGTTGACTTTTTGAAATGTAAGTGAGCAAGTAGTTCAACCCAGTTCGGCTTTGATCTGAGGAATAATACTTAGTTCAGCAACGGCATTCACAAAAATACTCAAGCCTGAATTTCTGTCTTCAACATGAAAAGTTGACTGTCTAGACTTCTCCTCACGTCGTTACGACGTTAAGGGAGTCTTTTGTCTCTCATGTTAGTTGTCGTCCGTGTGGGCCAGGTACGTGGTTAATTGTACCCAGGTGACTTGACACTGAATCACCAGTGGTTTCAGCATAGCTGTTCGGATTTTCTGAACGTTTGTTTTCTGCTTTCTGGTCTGAAACTCGGTCGTTTTGGCGACTCAATTTTGTTTCTATGATCTATTTGCGTCTTCGCAATAGTCTCTTTGAGACGTTACTTTCAATCAGTTTTGATGATAGTCTTTTGATGACTTCTTTTCAGGTGTGATTTATCGTAAGTGATTTTGCCGGAGGACTCCTCTCTATTATTCCTCCTGCAACGCATGGTCACTGAGGCAAAGATGAGTTCATTTCTTGGGCATCCAAACAATACTAGACGTAGTATAAGAGATCATGTATCAATCGTTGATTTAGGACTACTTTAATCGCGGTGTTGCCGCCAGCTAAGACTTGGAGTTGACAAAGTAACCACGAGAGTAACCTATCGCCCAGTGTCTCCTCTTAAAAAGCCTGTAAATTCTCTTACCGTCCGACAATGACAGTTCGTTGTCTCACAGTTTAAGACAATAATAATAGTAATTTATCTTTAAATGACTATCTGTTGCATGAGGCATGCCAGTTTGCAGGCAAGGTCAAATCGATACAGAAGGTACAGTCTTCAGTGTAGTAGGTTACTCAGTTAGGTTGATATTTTATAAGGTACATTGATCATAAAATTACGGGGGATAACACTTCTCACATATCAATGTAAATAATATTATTAATACTCGTATTGTCAATATGACAGTTTGCGAGCTTTATATAGGTTGCGTTGCAACTGATGGTCAAGAATAAGTTCACATAAAGTTGAGAGCTTCTGGAAACTACGACCTTGTATTCCTCTGGAACGTCTGAGGCATTTTCCATGGACGAAGTCGCCCGTTCCATGTGTTTTCGGTGACATATCTCAAAGGGGCTGAAAAGATGGTGGGAAAAAGAAAGGACGAGAAGTAAAACAGATAATGCTAATGTATACTGAAGTTGAGTCATTTGTGGTGGAATAAGGTATGACTATTTAGTTTAATTCTCTTTTATTAAGATGCTTTTTAAGCAAGAGCATTCTAATAGGTAGAAGAAAATAAGTGTAAATAAGCTATGAATGTATAAAGAACTGCGTAAATTGAGGTGGTTTAAAAAGAAGCTGAAAGCATATGATTATGTGTGGTTTCCAAATATAATACTGAAAACAGTATTCTGACACGCAAATGGCTATCTCACATTTTGTCGAAAGTATTTCAGCTCATTTTTACTTGTATTGATTTTGTAGGTACATGAGCAGTCTTCTTTTTTAGCAAATTATCTAGTTTTGCTTGTAATAGGATTACTAAGTAGGATGTGAAACCAATTCAACGTCAAAAACACGACTCAAAGAGATATTTTTCATAATAAATTAGCATCAGTACCATTTATCCGTGACATCCCGCTTGATCATAAGGAGCCGTAATTTAACAACATTTTCACGCCTACAGACATGGGTGGACCGAAGTTATCTCCCCACCATCATTTTCGCTGGTCAGTAACATCACCCCCTATCCTTTTGTGATGTTAGGCTCTCTTACGTTTGTGGTAAATATGAATATTGCTTTAATTCATGCTCCTTGTTGGGATGTACCGTCTCTACTAGTTCCATGTTGCAAGCAAATCAGATGGTTAAAGCTTCTGTACTGTGGGTTAGATATCCATTTTATATATCACAACGCTATGAAGATAAGTAATGGTATAAGTTATAGGACAGTGATCAGATTATATGGGATTTAGAGATGGTAAGGTTATATGACAAATCAAAGAATATGCAAGAGTTTGGAATTGTAAACGTTTCGGAGTAAGAAAACAAAACAATGAGCAGCTCACAAGAATTTAGGATATTATGAGTTTCTTGCAAATGGCCATAGCTGATCAGCATCCATGTGATTAGTGTGTTATCTATCTACTTCTAATGGGAAAAGGGATTTGACACTCTGGAGGAATAACCATTAGAGTGATTCGGAGTCTGAATGTGAAGAGTAGGAGCATACGTGCAAGACTAATGGTCAATGAATAATGGGATAGGGTAAACCATGTGTTCTATCGTTTGATTACATTCATATTATTGACAACTTGGTCCGTTAGATTCATGATCGGTCTAGATATTAGGCAGTCCCCAATAAAGTGCCTCATTTGTGGGCAGAAAATTAGCGAATAGTTCATAAAGCTTTTTAGCGTCAAGTAACACTGTTATTAGGTTTTCGAGCTTGGTGGTAGTGTCACAGTTACGGATAGGTATTGGCAACCTACTGCATAAAAAACTATACCGCACTGTAAAAAAATTACAACGCGTTTGTTTCCGGTGTTCAACAATAAGTAGTGTATATGCCTTGTTTCTGAGTCTGTGGACTAGGTCATGGGTCACGACCGGGCAGGAGGTTAGCAGTGGAGGTCCGCATATTAACTTGTAGAGGAATATAAGATTTTTCCATAGCTGACGGCGCCATAAGGGTTCTAAGTAGAGGTGCTTACATCCATCTATGCAGTTGAGAGTGGAATCATATCATAGCAATCGGTGTGTGAAGCGACTTTGGAGATCTTGTACGCTTGTCTTGTCTGTGGTATTCATGTTTGAGAAGATAAAAGTGATATTCATTGGAGCGTCGTATACATCTTTTGTAAAGAGTAAGCTTAGTCTCTGTTGTGGGGAAAATTTTCATTATGGAACCAACTATCCGTCTAGATTTAGAAACAATAAAGGAGGCATGTCCTTCAAATTTTAAGCTTTCTGTGTAATTAATACCTTGATCGTGCACTGATTCGAGTGTTTGAACTCTACTTTTATTTAAGTAAAGTTGTTATTCATATAGATGTTTTCTAAAATACATGATCCCACAGTTGTTGAGGCTAAATGGTAATTGCCATTTTTTGCTCCATATAGTTAGGTTATTGAGGTGACTTTAAATCTGGGATACATTTTCACTTATAAACTCAGAATTAAAGCTGTGTGCTATTTTGAGATCGTCAACGTATAAGTATGGTCTCAGATTTTATATTGTTTATATATATAAGAAACAAGAGCAAACCTAATACACTTCCCCGGATGACTCCACTAGATATTGGTCTAGGTGATGAGAGAGAGTCATTGTACTTTACCATTTGTTTACTTTCTGTTAAGAATGAAGCAAACCATGAATATAGTGGGTTGTTGATTCCAAAGGACCTTAGTTTGACGAGAAGCCTTTTATGTGGGACCTTATCAAAAGCTTTCTTAAAGTCTAGGAATAAAACCGATACAAAGAGCCCGCTGTCTCGTTTCAGAGTTATGTCATTCAGGTAGTCTACTAGGCATGTATCGCATGATCTGAACCTAAGAAACCCATGTTGGGAGGTCGAGGTGAGATTATTAGTAAGTAGACTTTGAACAACCATCTCCTTAGCTACTTTTGCCATCACTCTAGATACCACTGAGGTTATGTTTATGGGCCGGCAATTTTCAAAATTTGTTTCTGGTTCTATCTTAATTTTGGGGATGATATGTATAGTTTTCCAGGCAGTAGGGTAACACGCTGTGGGGAGTGATATCGCAAATAGTTTGAGAAGTAAAACACACATGTCATCATCACCATTTTTAGAATGCTGGCCGGAATACCATCTGGTCCATCAGTGTATTAGTACTTCAATGTACTAATTGCCTTAGAAATATTCAGTAATATCTCCATATCCGGTATTATCCATTCTGACTTCGGCGTTCAGTTCTCCTATCAAGTCCGTTCTAGATATGCAGATACAATGTGAATGTAAATTGGCCTACATATTGTGCATTGCATACATTTACTACTACTTTGAGGTTTTTTTCGTTCAGCGTCAAACAATTGCTACCACGTAATCACTTAAACAGGCTACAGAATCAAACCATTACATAAACCTTAAGCATTTATTGCTGCAATCTTGACTGAATGGAGGATCACATTTTGTCGCAGTCAAATAAATGTCACTGGGCCCTAGCCAAATCAATTGGCAGTCGGGTCACTAAATATCGGACAGTTTGTGGATTCTCGTTAGAGTTAAGAGCAGCTATCGCTCATTAACCAGTTGCACTCCATTGTGACATTCAGTGGAGATATATTCAACGATGTCATGTCAACTAAATGTAAAAAAGAAATCAGCTTAGACTTAAAGTTGTTGATTAAGTGATTGGTCAGATTAGTACCTGTACTCGGGAGGTTGAAGTTGCTTGGAGGATAACTGAGGCGAGAATTTATGTGCAGGGGATTAACTTCAATAGAGTTTTTAACGCCCCTTTAAACCTTGTGAGGAAAGAATGTTTGCTTTCAATAAACTGGAACGTGTCAGCAAGCTTTCGACTAGTTATGGGGCTCGTTGTGTGAGATACCGGACAGTTCTCTTACTAATGGCCGTTTCATCTTTGACACCGATGCAATTGACCAGATTGTCGGTCCTGCATTGTAGAAAGTTTCTTCAAACGGAAAAGAAAGACTGATTGTGTATGGAAACCGAACGTTGCGTAATTCGAAGAAAAATTATTTTACAACTTCGAAAAACATGCTAGCAGTCGTTTGCTTTGTGCAACGGCTTCAGTATTACTTCCTGAAACGTAGGTGTGTCATTAAAACCAATGGTTGCACGGCTTCATATATCCTGAAAGGCAAATCGCTCGACAGCAAGAGTGGTTGCAAGAATAGTAATACGTGTACATCCATCGTCACAATCAACAGCATCACGACGCAGCGGCCTTATCACATGGAGCAGCCTAACCTCACAAAACCTGTCTTGTATGAGTCGCACCGAAAAACAAGTCAATAGAGGTAAAAATTATGGAAGATAGTGAATAGGCTCATAGTTAGGCAACAGATCCGTAAACTTCAATAGCGCATGACGCATTGAAGAGCCATCTTCAGGATAAACACAAGGTGTAAGTTGAGAAGATAAGTGTCTATGGTATATGTGCGAATTCATAATAATGATAAAGTACTATATTTTTTCTATGTGCCAAATTATTCGAGTAAACAAACTATCCCACATTACACGGTTTTTGGAGTTTTAGATAAAAGTCACACAGATTTGAGGCATGCAGGCCAAAATAAAGTAATGGAGGAGATCGCACGTAAGTAATGAATGAGAAATGAAAAAAGACACACGCAAAAATATTCGAGCACGCAGGAAGTGTCAAATGTTGAGGAACACCATGTCCAGTGAAGGGATCTCTTTTAAAGGTATTTATTATCAAGCTGTACAACCATATATATATATATATATATATATAAACATTCAAGAGTACTTCATCTGTTGGGTAGGAATCTCCTTTTAATGCCTGGTTGCTCTCAGTTACGACACAAACCTCGAGGAAAACACGAAGACTCTAGACGCGCCACATGGCATACGGATTGTAGGCAGAAGTTAACTATTTAAAGGTTATGATTTCCTAGAATTCGCTTCAGTCTCATATGGTTCAAATCACTTTCCAGGAGGGTTTTAGAGAAAACCTGACATGTTGTTGCTGAATCAGAACAGAATCTCGCTATGATTCACCAACATTTTTATCCTCACTTATACCTAGGTAATTACCTGGAGGCATCAGTGATCCAACACTACTAGATGCGGGAGCCCGTTAACTAAAAAGTTCCTCTGTTTCGTTCGGTTCCAGTTGAAGCATTTGATCGTGCAGCTTGATAGTTAATACGTTGAACAGAGATCGTTTAGCTAAACTCCATGTTTCTAAAAGATTACAGACTCAAAAGACAACCCCCATGCGCCCTTATTAAATATGACTTCAGGCTAATCCAATGAGGTAACGAGGATTAACATTGTCGGATCGTTAAAGGGGAACAATAGACAAAATAAATATATATTAGTTATGGCCGATCACATTACTGAGTTGTGCGAGGCGATTTTTCTAGAAAGGATGGATGCTCAAACAGTAACTAAGGCGTAAGTTGAAGCTTTTGCCACTCTTTAGGCTATATTCGCCCAATCACATTCGGATTGATATACCAACTTTGAAATCGTACTTTTTAAAGAATCATGTCAAGTGGTGAGAACTTGCAAAGCGCGAACAACGGGCTTTCCGGGCATTCATTTAACTCTAAAAACCTATTGAAAGTGTCTGGTAATCAGGTGGAAGCTGTTTAATGAGAACTAGCTATGAATAGATGTTCACTGGCATTGTTGTCAACAGAACACCGAGTGAGGATAATCGAATGTATTTGACATAAAATTACAGGACTTGTTAACGAAATCAAACAGTCATATAGTAAATACTTAATTTGCAGAATGCCCACCGATCGTATCAAAATGACTCAGACTTCATTGTTCTTGCATTCTCACACAAATTCCATTCTGTTTCCATTCTTTAATGTTCCATCCTGTTGTCTCTCTGCTGCCAGACATCCCGCTTATGGCTAGCATCATATGCTACTAATGTCGGTGTAAGTAGCATACACCACAGCATATTGAGTCGGCGTCAATACATCTGCTTGACAAACCCTCATTTATAAGGATTTCAGATGAGCTACTGACACTAAAAATGCACCAAGAAACTTTATTAGTTTCAAAAATGACCGTGAAGTTCAGAGAGGATGTATAGATGCATCGTAATATGGCTCTAATACAACTGGGTGTGATGTAAAAAAACCAAAAGAAATATTATGATAAGGAAACCCATAGGTCATCCTTATAACAGGGGGGGAAAGCACGGCAAAAAAATCAGATTACTCACTAGCAGGCGCAGTTACTGAACCACGCAGATAGTGGACAGGTCTTTTTGAAGTAACCTGAGTCTTAACAAAATCTGCATACGAATTAAAAGATACCATCGACAGTGTTCGGCTACTTATGATAGTTCGCTGTAACCTCCTGAAACCGGTGTATAACAGCTTACATCCATGTTATTTGTCTGTTTAATTCGTTATGTTTTGTGTTCCGAGACGGCTGTTTAGTTCTGCGTTCCTGTTTGACAATTAATTATGTGTTCCTGCTGAATTATTACCATTCCCCTATTGAATCATCGTGCTTTTTATGGCAGAAAAGGATGAAAGAGAATTTTTCTTGTTTGAAGATTATTGAAAGCGATTGAGGACAGTGCTTAAAGGAGAGAAAAGCCGTGTAAAATTATCAGCACGGGTAAATAGAAACGACTTTTGATTAGTTGGTTGATTAGATCGACACTTTTAACTGAGAAGTCGCAGCCACATGGAAGTCAATTCAGCTCAGACTTTACACACACCTCGTGAACGATATTTACTTCAACGGCATTTTCAGCCAACTTACTGAGTTGAACACTACACTATGGACAGGTGCATGCGCCAGTGGCATATTGTTATCCTTTCCATTCTTGCTAACACATTTCTGTCTCAACAATACGTTTTTGTTACTGTCATTAAAGTAACTATGTTGCGTGGATACGGTAAAAGCGTACTCCACGTTAGGTACTAACCTCGAGGTGTGATTTTGACGTAAGCTAGCTGGTCATATTGTTACTGCCCATCTTGAGAAGGCACCAAATCATCGACACAGATTACCCACACCGGTGATCTACACTGGTGAGCGGGACTTTGATTTGTGCAAAGTATCATGATCATTTTTATAATTGGACTTCATACTTTTTTCATTTTCATCGCTGTCACATACGTTTTTGGATTATTTCGAACATTCGCCACTTTATTTTGGTATGGATTACGATAGTATTGACAAAAATTTTCTCTAGTGGTTTGGACGTGCAATCTACACCTTAAGATTTTCCAGCCAATCAGAAAAGGGCACGAGAATCAGAAACGCATTTCAACTGTCAAACAGAAAGAGCCACAACGTCAACTGATGCAAAAAGGCAATTAAAAAGACAGGCTTCAGTATCAGATAAAGCTTATCGACAAATTTGTCTACAGTCCGAAAAGATTATTCCGCCACTCAGCCTCTCTTCGACAAGTCGAAACCGGAGTTTTCCGACTGTTAGGTCCTGATGGCCCAACCAACAATGGCAGTGACGCCGCCATTCTGTTTCTATCTTGGTAACACCGTTTAGCGTTATATTCTCTCATTCGCTAAGCCGAAGCATATTACCAGAAAATTGGAAGCTGGCTCACATTACGCGAATTTTCCAAGTAGGCCAACGTAGCGAAACTCCAAGCTACCAACCAGGGGCACTCCTCTCAATAACCTCAAAAGTTATGGAGTCCCTGAAATGTGACAGTTTACACAACTATTTATTATCCATAAACTTCTTTACACCCCAACAGCACGGTTTCAGAAAATGTCACTCTCGTATAACCAACCTGCTGACTGCGGTGGACAGGTGGACAACCATCCTTGATCCCAAGGGGAGAGTTGATGTTATATATCTTAACTTCTCAAAACCCTTTTGCAGGGTCAACCTTATATATCTTATCAATACGCTCGGACGATTAGGTATCAAATCGCCTTTAATTGGTTGGCTCACTTCATTGTTAAATAATCGACATTTTAAGGTTAGGGTTAGCTTCACTTTCTTCCGGGTTATGGAATGTTCTGGTGGGGTCCCTCAAGGTTCAGCACTAGGACCTGTCCTTTCATTCATTTATAAAAACGATCTTCTACAGCAAGTATCGCCAGACTCATTAATTTTCGTTGGTAATATGAAGTTCTGGAGAGAAGTATACAACTTAGGTGACAAACTGGAACTTCAGATGGATGACTCGACTTCAGATTTCGGCAGATAACAACGGAATAACCGATAACCCTCCAAAGTGTAAAGTAGTCCATCTGACACATGTTGCAGACTACCAGCACAACATAAGTAACTACCCTCTAGAGGCATAGAGGTTTAAAAAGATCTATTGCTGTTTGTACCCTACGATCTGAAGTCTTAAACTAACTGCAACCAAAATGTCTTTCGAGTAAAACGTCTACTGGTAACGGTGAAGTGTATTTTTGACCATTTCGACGGAACTTTTCATCTAATCTTCAACAGTTTTATTCGACCCCATCTAGAGTACGGAAACATAATGTTTTCTTCCTCATTCCACAAGGATAAGGACTCTCTGGGACATATCCAACGGCGAGACAAAATATCAGTTCTGGGACTAAAACTCAAGTCTTTTGAAGAGCAACTTCAATCACTTAACATTTGCCCACCAGAGGTAACTTTATAGCATCCTAAATACTTTTGAGCATCCCATTAAACACCTACTTCAGCTTAATCTTAACACAAGCCTTAGGAGTAGCGCCCAGAAGCTGGAGATACAACACAACAGAACGGATTGTAGGTATACATTCTATTATTTAAGGGTAGTTAAACGTCGGAATTCGTGGCCGACTGAGCTATTCCAAACGGCTTCCCAGGAGTCCATTAAGAGAAAAATTGACATATTCTTAGGGACTCAGGACAGTATCTTACCATAATTTACCAACCACTTTTTTCTTTTATCATTAAATACACCTAGATTATTTCCTGGAGGAATCGGTTATCCAATGCCACCAGATACGGAAGCCCGTTAAGCGAAAGCCTTTATTCCGTCCAGAACCATTTGGGTTGGTTGTCAGACTCAAGGTTAAAATTACGAGCAGGAGTGGGGTTAATCTCCATTCAGTATTTTTGACATAATTGTTATTATACTAGAAGGATATAGTTACTATGTGAGATATAATGTAGAACGATATAAAATTCTTTGTTTTCGAATTACGAGAGGGTACTTTTCGGACCAACCACATATAGTACTCAAGGATTGTCATGCGCCAGAACTTTCTTGCTTTGATGTCGTTTATTTTCTCACTGGTGAATCTATAACTTGTGGACGACCTTTGGTCGACGCTTAAGTGACATTGTGAGTGTCCACCTACAAACGCGGACTGAATGAGGGTTGTAAAAGTGTGAGGGAATAGAATCATGATTTACAGTTTATGGTTATGGTTAGGAATTCGATTTATGGTTTTTATTACGAACTGTCAGCTGAAATGCCAAGACGCTATGTAGCCAAATTGATGTGTGAATTTCGCGCCAAAACCCAAGTCCCGTTATCTTATGTCTAATTGGTCCGTCCATAAATTATAGTCTCGTGTATTTCAGTCTTCAGTAGCATACCTCCTGTTTTCATAAGGACAGGTCAATCGACCTGTGTTTACCCTTGCGATCTCCAGTACTGTGAAAACTCGATCTAAGATTGAGTTTATGATTTCAAAGCGATCGCTTTGGAATTTTAAACAGGTGCTGGTACTACGTGTTTTGGTAGAGAATTCCAATAATTCATTACTCGGTGCAAGAAGCGGGACTCGGGAGGTGGACGATATGGTCTCGGTTTTTGAACCTTCTTACAATGTCCTCTCAGATGAGCAGTCCTAGAGTGAAGAAAAATATAAGACATAACGGTACTAAAATAATCGTTTGTGTTCGGTAAGTTAGTATCAAATCAGCCTATAACCTGCGGCAAAATAAAAGAACTAGGTTAATTCGTCTCCGTCTGTCTTCATAATATAGGCGAGAGACCATTTAGCATTCTGATTCCTCGCCATTGAATTAGTTTCAAAAAGGATTCTCTGTTTGAATCCTATATTCCGAATGCAGCCTCACGAAATTTGTAAGTAGAACTAAATGCTTAATTTTCAAAATCTGATTGTATGTACCGATTTGGGCTTTTTAATCAAATATTTTACCAATACGTTTTAACTATTTGCAGGTGTATTGAAGAATGTGGTGAAATGAAGTTTGGTAGTGTATCAGTTTAAAATGCTGAAATATATTTCACGGTTTACGAGGTTTTATCGTTATCGTGTTTACAGGTATGTCGAACTTTATGTTTTAAATGGAACTGTCTGTCTCTACCTTCAGCCAAAAAAATTATTTTGTTAAAATGAACTCCTAATTGATTGCCTATCATTTTTCGGATTTCCTTATACTTTTGTGGATGCATGAATACATCCAAATGAACCCCAGTTTTTGTAGTTTCATATCAATGAGAACGGCTGCTAAGACTTACTAAAATCACTTCATTTGTTCGTGTTAGGAGTACTACGGCAAATTTCTTGTACGTTGTAACATTAATGTTTAAACACTAAATTTAATGTACTTTGTTCGCTGAATGCGGGTTTCTGCATGTAACTTTGAAGAGCACTGTCTAGTGTTTAATGATGTTATTTAACTCCCGAAATCAGAATGGTTAAGGAGAGGTTTGAAACTTTTCTGAAGTGGGGGGAGGGTCTAAAGGAGGCGTTTTATCACTGAAGCACCTGCTTTTTGCTATTACATTCACCCCAACTTGTGGGTAAATGATGTTCATATTGATGTAATAACTTGCCGGGTAGTTCTACAAAACACAGCAGTCATTCTACTTAAGTATGTAAAACCGTGTTATCACTTCCTGCTCACACACAGACACTAAGAAAGTATCTTTTCCAAGGGCCCTGAAAATGAAACTTGATTGAGGGGGAAAGTTTTGCGGTACATAAATTGTATCCTCATAGCTTGAGTAATTTCTGCTTCAGGCTCATCACTCGCAACTTCGTGAGTTTTCGATGTCTTAGCTCCTTACTTTTAAGACCTCAACATTAGCACCGGAAATAAGATGTACTATTTCTCGGTCCGGCCTTTCCGGGTCTCTTTTCTCGTTTTCAGTAGGCCGTATTGATGGAGATACTGGCTATTCGTGGGGAACGTCTTACTTCTACTATATACCAATACAGTCATCACTATAGTTCCGCTGTCGGACTTTAAATTTATTATCTATAGTTTTATTACTCTTCGATGTAACGAACAGCAAGTCACTTTGCCTACGAAGTAATAAGTTTGTTAACTATGTTACTGTTAAAATAGAGAAACCCATGTTATTTAAACTCTAAAACATTTATTTTTATTTCTCAGTTTATTGTGTACTCAATCCAGTCCTCGAATTTCGCCAACATTTACCAAAACTTTGTCTTTTACTGTATCATTTACTTGGTGGCCATTGGAATTATGGAAAAAGAAAGATATACACGAACAGTGTCAACAACTATTCAATAATTCGTTATTTCATATAGCTACGGGTGAATTCAGTGTGGCAAATGATAAATTACATGAACTACTGTGGTTTGTCAACCAGTCTTATCAAAATCATGAGTTAACCAATCGCGAATACATCGATAAACGTGCACGGATATGTTCCGAGATGGCAAATCTAAATCTCCTTATGGGAAATTATTTAGAAGCAGAAAAATTAATTAAACAGACAATGGAGGATTGTTTAACAGCCAAAATATCACCGAATGATGCAATGTTTATTGAGCTGTCACTTAAAATGTCCATGCTTTTCGAAAAGTCTGGTAGATTAGATGATGCTGAGAAGGGTTTTCGATTTTGTATAGAAAACCAAGAGGAAAAGTTAACAAGTTTCGATGAAAGTATCGACCATATAAATGAAAAAGCTTTACTGGGAATGTGTTGTAATTATTTCGCCAAGTAAGTCCTGTTAATGGTTTTTGTAAATACAATTAAATGAGACTCTTCATGGTCATTTGGCCTGTCCAGTTTAGGTTGGTATATATTTTTTAATAATTCTTCCCGTGCTGATAGTATAAGCTAAATTATCGTAAAAATATTTAGCCGTCAATTGAAATATTCAACAATGAATTTGATTGCATCCTCTGAGCTAATCAATTTTAGGGGCTTTTTACTGGATGCGTAATTTACCAATTCCGGATTTAAATGACCAAAAGCATCAAATGTCTAGGTTTCGAGATTAGTTTTTTTTTCGTAATGAATCGTTGAGCTGTCATTGTTTTGATGTCGACTGACTCATTGGGTTGACTCATGGGGCTCCATCTACTAACGGCGTTCTACTGCGTTGTGGAATAGACCTCTAGGTCAGATGCTCGGAGTGTAGCTCCCTGAGAAAACCACCTGCTTCAGTTTGAGGACCCGTGCGGTATTCAAGCCCTCATACTAATCGAATAATGAAGTGTGGCGCATATATATTTGGTGCCTCCTTGTACCAATGTGTATGTGTTTAAATAAATAAAATACAAATTGAAACAAATAATGTTTCATTTGTACGGTAAATCTAGTAAACAAAGTGTAGCTAGCCAATAATTCCAAATTTTTGCACATTTTATTATGTCTTGCTAGAATGTTCAGTGAAAAATATTAAATCTTACAAAGCATGCGGAATGTCGATGGTGTGTCCGGTGTCAAGTAGATGTCGAGCTATTGCACTGTTGAAGGCCTTATTCCCTCGCAGACTCAAGTTTTCTGGAACATGCTCAGAAATGCGGACATGCACTCTTCTCTCAGTTCTTCCAATGTTTGTGCTTTGGCACGTACATGTGAAATGGTAGATGCAGTTGGAGCTACTAAGAAAAGAGGGCTTGTCGATTTTGGTTTGTTGAAGTGAGCAGTTCGTTTGCCATACTGTCATAAGTTTTGCTGCTGGGTAGGTGATTTTCAACGCAGAGTTTATTCTATGATTAATTATTCCAGCAATTTCATCACCTTTGAAACGTAAGTGTAAGAAGCAGGTTTTCCTTTTTACTCCATCGTATTTTGTACGAGGATCGCTTTTTGCATATTTCTGGATAAATTTCAATGGGTATTATTCATAGCTATGGAAAATTGCGTCCAATTACTTACATATTTGTTTTTAATTCACAGATTTCTCTTTGCTAATCAAAGACAAACAGAAGCTTTAGTTTATGCTCAACGAGCTTATGAAATTGCCAGTCAAATTTATCCTTCAGACCATGCAAACTGTTTAAATTTATTAATTGATATTAGCGTTATCTATGCTGATTTAAATGTATTTACAGAGTCTCAACGTATTCTTGAACAAGTTATTCAAACAAGTCAAACCAAGTATCAATTTTTCATTGATAATTACTCTAACGATAATGAACTACTGAAATCAAACGTTTCAAAACAACGTGAAATGCATGAAATTGTGTATACTCTAATACATTCAATATTACAATTAGCCGTTGTTAACGTAATGTCGAAAAAACTAGAATTTGTGAACCAGTTATTATTACAAGCTGATCACATTATTAATCAAATTGATCAGTTGGGTTTAAAAGTCTCTACGCACCGTAAACTTATTAATGATTTCAAAATGGAACATCATTTTCAAATCTAGAAATGTTTTCGACTCCCTCATCTTTGTTTTTTCTTTCTTCAATTTTGTATAGACATTTATATGAATGTATTTTAGAGTGAGTTATATTATAAATGACTGAAATTGTATATTTGAGTGACGTGACAAGGTTACTTTCTTATGTTCACGATAATTGCTGTAAATCATTCTTTTTTCATACCTATTTATCATTATATCTTGTTGATAAGTACCGCTTAAATGCTCTTTATAGTTTTACAATTCAGTTTGTTTTACTGTTATGAGTCCGAAATTCCTAATTCCCTTCATAACCTTTGCTCTTTTCTGGCTGGTTACTTTTTGATTCAGTGTTACATCATTTGTTACAAGATCACTAACATAGATTATATTTCCAAACAAGTACAGTAATACCACTTCTTGTAGGTAAAATAAAACTATATACAAAATGTCAGCTTGTTAGGTATGTATATTAATAACGTTTGTTACATCCGAAGAATAAATGAATGGTAACTGCTAGGAATTATTTATTTATTTTTATTGGGTAACTATAAGAAACTAGAATATATGTATTCGTATCCCTTTTATTATGAGCTTTCATTTGACCTTTTGGCTACTGCAATACGACTTACCACTCTTAACTTATTCCCGATTTATCAGTTGCATTATCTCACACAAACACTTTGACTTAATCTTGCTTAATTATTATTCCTCATTTTATAGTGTGATGTAGTCTGATCTGCTTGTATATAAGCCTAGTATATCTGAATCATACGATTCAGTAAGAGTCTGAAATTGTTTTCTGGACTGAACGGGCTGGGTTAGGTGAGGACCAATAAGGACTCGGAGTTGACTCAAGGCTATTCGTGCTGTATAACGCATCATTGGTTTAGCACATGGACAAGGTCATATAAGTCGGTGTTCTGGTCTTGTCACGTGATGTTTGACGGGCCATAGGACATAACAACGTTTGAAGTACTGTTTACCGTGTATCGTTACGTCGCATTAGGTTGATATCATTTGTAGAGTTAGCGTTTGAACTCTCCATCATTGGGCATGAAATACGTGACCTTTGATTAACTTGTTCAGACATGTTTTTGATTGATCAAATACTATTCTTATTGTTCCGTTGTACTATTTAAACTTGGATTAATTCTAATTTTAATATTCTCTGAAGAAGTGACTTACACTAAACCACGAAACGTCAGAAAATCTAATTTTCTACTCATTGGGATATCACAAATATATTATTTATTTAATAGTATAGGAAATTAACGGTAAGTTGGATGAATTATTAGGATATATATATTTCATATTTACAGATTATTTATTATTACTAGCTGTATACAAAATAGGTTTCCTTGTACAAGTGGTGAGAAACATACATAAATCATTACTTGTTTGTACTTCACACTCTGACTCTCGTAATATCCAACTCTTCGACGTTATCCTAGGTGGAGAGAATTCGTCTACAAGATAACATATATTGAGAAATAACCTCTTTAAAATAAGTGAAAATATTATATTAACTTATTCAGAAATAGTAATGTCCTGGTCAAGCATGTAATTATTTTAGTGTGCGGTTTAAGTAGTAAATTGTGCTGAAATATTTAATATTGTCCTCTCTTACTCATAAATATGCTAAGATAACATCTAATGAATGTTTTGTTCTAGATTATTTAGTTTATCAAACATAAATTTATCGTTTCCTAGACCATTATTACCTCATATATTGTGTTAATTTATCATTTCAAGTTGAATCGTTCTAGTCACATGCTAGAAACTCTAAACGAAATGATTTCCGTGTTTAAGCTATATTAGCTTCAACAGTCTTTACTAATGCCACTTCAACACAAGCTAATCAATGTCGTAAAGAATTCATATGAATTCAAATAAAAGATCTCAGAGTTATCTATCAACAAGAACGGAACAATGGTATGATGTATCTTTATACACAGCATTCCAGTCGATAGATGTCTTGATTTCGTTAATGATTTAGTAGAGAATGATATTACTCTATTTCGCAGATGTCCATTAAGCATTAGTTTAATCATGAAATCCCTCAAACTACTTAAATGTAACACTTTTCAGCTTCGAAGGGACCTTATATAAACAAACGAATGGAGTAGCTATGGGACATCCAGTATCCCCAATTGCTGTAAATTTATTTATTTCCCACATTGAGTCGCTTATTCTTGCCAGTACCATCAGACCACTCATCTGGCTCAGATATATAGATAACACAAATGTCCTCTTTAAAAAGACTTGTTAGCAATTTCTCCAAACACATAAACACGCTCTCAGAACACATCAAATTCACTTTCGAAATGAAGATGAGCATGGTGAACTACCTTTCTTCGACAGTTCAGTTAAAAGTAATTCTAATGATAGTCTCAATCTAACCATATACCGAAAACCGACACATTCTAATCGGTATATCGATTTTAACCCTGCACATCCATTCGGTACGAAAATTTCCCTAGCCCTGGATCTCTTCAGAAGAGCAACCAGGATTATTACTTCAGAAGAGACAAACTAAAAGGAAAAGAGAATACAATAAACATCCTACGTTTTAAAATTTTCCCTAAGAATATTATAAAAAACTTATCAATACAAAATTGTCCATCTGTAAATAGCAATCTTAATGAAAGTTCTGCCCCCAAATGCCCTGGTACGGCCGAGAGTGGGGAGAGTTCGCTCTCCCTCTCGAAATGCCCTCACATGACCACGCGTATATAGCCTCTGCCAGGGAAGTCCTACTCACTGCCTTCTCGTGGCGGGGGTGTTTACAAAAATGAGAGGACAAAAAGCGAATGTCCGGCGCTTTAACCGGATTCCAAATCAATGGTGCACGTAGGCTCCAGTATCCTGCGGGAGCAAAAGGCGTATGAACCAATTGTTGGTCACCGGCTTCCATGGGACTGCATCTCCTTACGATGCTCCACTGCCTTGTGGGTTAGACCTTCAGGTCACAGTCTCTGGGTGTGGCCCCCTAAGAAAACCACCTGCTTCGGTTTGGGCACCCGGGCAGTATCGCAGCCTTCACACATCGAATGAGATTTGTGTGGCGCATATGTATTTGGTGCCTCCTTGTACCAATATCTATGTGTTAAAATAAATAAATAATGAAAGGTCTTGGATTAGTACTGTGGTTTTACCTTGCCGCCAAGGTACGACGGAGGAATTACAATAGTTATTGAAAACGTACAAAATTAAAGCTTTCTATAAGACAATCAACGCTCTAAGAAACGCTGTAGTTAGAATAAAAGATACGGTCAAGTTCACTTCCACACAAAATTGTGTCTACTGGTCAGGCTGTATCGATGCGCTCTATATTTGAGAGTCTTCCCGTGAAATCTCGACTCGTGCCAAAGAGCACTTAAGTTACATAAAAAGACCTAATAATCATATAGAATTGGAAAATGTACAGATTAAATTAGCAATATCAGTACGTGTTATTGTAAATAATCACCAAATTGATATTGAAAACATTAAAATAATTTAGAAGCGAGTAGCCGAAGTGCTTCACATTACGCTAAATCCCTCTGCACTCAATAGGAAAGGTGGTCTGGATATTTTTCATACTTCTTCCATTCGGTTTTTTAAAAAAAGTTTTCAAATTTTGTTTTTGAACTTTATGATTTTTCAACATTCATCTCTTGATTCTTACGTAACTACTATTCTACTGACCATCCATTAAAAAACTCTGTTCCTTCTCTCCTTTTCATATATTATGCAACGTAGCAACTTCTTGATTTATTAACTACTTTGAATATTAATAATCCTCTTTCTTCCAATTACTCAATGTTAATTTAAATGTCACTATGTAATTATTACATAACGTATCCACTCGATGAGTATTATATCATTATTGTAAAACATATATATATATATATATATATATATATATATATATATATATATATATATATATATTAGTGTAGAGCCATGATGAAAAACTAATTGAAAAGAACTTTCTTCGCTCAGTTCGTCCCTTCTGATCTGGAAGTTGAAGAATATTCATTCAGAAGAATTATGACGCCTCTTGGTGAAAGCCAAGATTCTTCGAAACTCATGAGGCTGGTTCCTCTTCTAACAACCAGAGCAACAATTTAAATATGTACATGGAATGCCCGGAAAATAAGGGAGACCGGTAGGACTAACCAAATAGCTGCAAAAATGGGGAAATACAACTTGATGGTTCTCAGAATCAGTGAAATCAATGGGATTCAAGCTGGACAGAAAAGGTTAGATTCGATAGAGATTTCGCTGTACTCGGGTCGCGAAGAGGAAAATGCTCCACACACACACATGAGTTGCTCTGATGCTGTCCAAAGAAGCACGTAAAACACTTAGACGATGGGAAACTCATGGATCCAGGATCACCTAAGCATCTTTTAAAACAAAGAGAAACGGAATCACAATGAATGTTATCCAGTGCTATACGCCAACCAATGATAGCAATGAAGATTATAAAGATCAGTTTATGAGAGGCTGTAGTCGATCGTGGAGAAATGCCCAGGAAACGACCTGACCATGATGATAGGAGACCTGAACGCCAAAGTTAAAATAGATAACACCGGGTATGGAGATATTGTGGGACGACATAGACTGACTGGAAGAATGGAACGAAAATGGCGAGAGGTTTTCAAATGTATGTGCCTTCAACAAAATCGTTATATGTGGCACTATCCCCCCACAAGCGCAAACAAAGCCATATGGGTCTCACAGGATCACACTACAGAGAACCAGATCAATCGTGTTTGCGTCACCAAAAAATCCTGAAGGTCGATCGAAGACGTGAGAACAAAGAGAGAAGCTGAACGAACACGAAGAAAGCAATTAACAACAACCGAACAAGAGCAAAGGAAGTCAAGACACAGGCTGAATGCACAGAAGCAAACAAGAGTGAAGAGGAGCATTAAACTCGACAAGCAGAAATACGTGGAAAACCTTGCAATAATATAGGAAAAAGCTGCAAGAGGAGGAAATATGAGACAACTTTGTGATACAACGAAGAAAACAGCATGGAAATATGGCAAACAAGAGCAATTTATAAAGAACAAAGAAAGCAAGCCAATCATTGGCATTCAAGAACAGTGGGACGGATGGGTAGAACACTTTGAAGAATTCTTGAATAGATCAGCCCCACTGAACCTACCGAACATCGAGGCAGCACACACAGACTTTCTTACAGAAATCAGCATGGCTATCAGACAAAACAACAGGGGAAACTCAGCAGGATATGGCAACATACATGTTGAAGCACTAAAGCCAGACATAGAAGTAACTGCAAAGATGCTCCACGTAATATTCAGGAAGATTTTGGAGGAAGAACAAGTGCTGACAGACGAGGATGAAGGATACCTCACTAAGATATCAAAAGACATGTTAGCAAGTGTGAGAACTACAGAGGTATCACACTACTATCAGTGCCAGGAAAACTTTTCAACAGGGTACTGTTGAACCGGATGTCGGATTCAATAGACATCCAACTTTGAAATCAACAGGCTGGATTCAGTAGGAATCGGTCGTGCATAAACCAAATCGCGACACTACAGATGATTGTTGTGCAATCAATTGAATCGAACTGGCCACTATACACCAACTTCTTTGACAATGAGGTAGCATTTGACAGCGTGCATAGGAGAACCTTATAAAACGTTCAGCACTATGGCCTGCCTAGGATCATCAACATCATATGGAATCCATACGAAAGAATATACTGCGAAGTTGTGCATGAAAAACAGCTGACAAATGCATCCGAAGCGAAAACCGGTGCCAATTAATACTGCTTAATTTTACCCTTTCTCATTTCTAGTGGTCGATTGGATTATGAAGACCACATCTCATTGGAAGCACGGAATACAATGAACAACTTGGATGCAGCTAGACAAATTAGACTTTACAGATACTTTACTATCTGGTCTTTCATTCATAAAATCGTATAAGTCGTGAATCAAAAGAATATAATAAAACATGGGACTACTCATCCTGACTTCAGCTGTTCTGAATAGAGGATAAGGAAAGGGTAGCGTTCATTTGTGTATCAAGTTTTCGAAATCACAGTATCCGAGGCGGAGTTAGTGTAGGTAGCTTCGGGAGATATAGCGATGTCCCCTATCGTACGATGTGCATTAAATAAATGATCAGGCATGATGTATTTTCGAATAACCCTCTTATAAAAGTCTGTGTTGTGGAGATCCAGTGTTTCTTGAAAAAGTCCAGGAGAGATGGGGGCTTAGGACTCTGTGAAATATTTTATCTAATCAGCGTTGAATAAAAGCTTCTCAGAAACATTTAGAAAGTGAGAACATATATCACATTTCTGATTACCTATCCTGCTTTTATGTTTAGCATGGTTCAAGGACCATCCAGAAGACCAAGGCCATCTGAAATACTATAATTACCCTTGATTTTATGTACGCAAACTGACCTTGCAGTAAAGGGTTCTTTTCACACTTCACGCCTTTCCTTTCATGATCAGGTTGCCGTGTGGATTTAGCCTGGGGTTATTAGAAGAACTTAGGAAACCGATTCAATGGTTCATTTAGGAGACTTATCAGTCTGGTTATTAGTGGTTCCATACAGTTTAGTTATCAGCACTGTCATCTTTAATAGTGACATATGTAAGTACAACCCTGAATGAAGTAGGATAATTTTACCCTATATGAAGAGCATCTCCGAGGTCCTGAATGATTTAATTAGATTATTAGGAACGGGTGTAGACCGCGAGTCGAAAAAATCGTTGCAAACAATATTATGATCAGAATGAAGTTTGAGGAAATTGTAGTGATTTTAATAGTTAAGTTCATTAGTTCATAAACTAGACCACCGTTCAAAACCTGGACGGCCGTTTCGTCTTAGCCTGGGACTCAGCAGAGTGCATCCACCACCGCACACGCGCGGCTCGAACCCAGGACTTTCGGTCCCGCACGCAAAACGCCAAACCTCTAGACTACTGAGCCGATGTCGTGGATGCACATTGCTAAGTAGTCTCATACCGGGATGAAACGGCTGTCCAGTGCTTTCAGGTTTTCAATTGTGGTCTATCAAAAAATATTCTCCAAACCAAAGAAAATCTCAACATCGTTTACAAGATAATTTGTAATAGCTGTAACAAAATCTATATAGTACAATATAGCCGCCCTTTTCGTCTGTCTACATGAACACCAGTTAGCTATTTAACGATACGACATAGGTTCGCTCATATTAATGCAAGTGAATAGCTATAAATATGAGCTCGACGGATGAAACATCAAAATATTATACAAAGAAAGCCAGAGAATATTTGGAAGCCTGGCACTCCAATCAAGTACAAATCAATAGAGACACGTCGAAATCCATCAAAGCTTATCACCGAATTAGAAAAAGGACTAACAACAAGGACAAAAAACAACCAAACCAAACATACAAGCAACAACCACATCGTTATGGATAACAACTAATTAAATTCCAGAGATACGAAACAAGCTGTTATTCAGTTGTGGGAAACTTCTATTTATCTACTTTTTTCGGAGTACGTACTGATGATCCTGTTCAGATGAATAATGAAAAGGTTTGCAACCAACTATCCAGGTCGGAGTCCACAACATCAATATAGTTTTTATTAAAATTTTTTTTCGGGATTATATAAAGCGATTCCGTCTTAACTGAATATAAACGTTTGGGCAAGTAGTTAAGCTTACTTAAACGTACTTATTAAGTTCACCGGAATCCATATTGACATTACAGGTACCTTTAGAATTAATCACATTTTCCTGTATACAACATCTGGAAAGTATTTCCTGAACTTTTTCTTCCTTTATTTATTACAAAACAATAAATTATATTAAAAAATTTATCCAAACTTTTCATTATTAGTCATTAACTCAATCAAATCACTGTCCAACACAAAAAGACATAATCACCTCCACCCCTGTGTATTCTTGTCTGTAAATGCATCATAATGAGCACCTATTTGAAATCATTCTCTTTTGCACCAGTTAAATGATACAGATTATATAGAATTGAGTTTTGGACATGACAAGTATCTTATAATTATACACACTGTATGAATATGTTATTGAAATAACTATAAATATCATTCAATTTAGTTACTACAATCATTGACATAACATAGAAATGTCGTAAAATTAGAAAGGAATTTATTAAAAAAATTATGTTTCACTATTCTTACTTTGATCTGTAACTAATAGAAACTTGATATTTAGTTTTGAAATTTTTCATACAAATTAATGAAGTGATAGTGTCTATGTAATAAATAACTAGTAGTTAAGTACAATAGTTAACTCTAACAAATATTCACTTAAAGCCTGAATAATTCTCTTTACTATTTTCATATATGTATATGGTATTGGATGAAAACAATTATTGTTATTATTATTATTATTATAAACAATAAAGGTGATTGAAAAAATATCATAATAAGCACAAATCAACTTACCCATTTTCTGAAATATCAATTTTATTATATCAATGACAACTAGAAAAGTGTAAAGTATTATTTCATTGTGCAAAGTGTATTAAAAATCTATTACATAAGTGCAATATACAATTGCTTTCATTTTATTTGCTAGTGAATAAAATAGAGTTCTTTAATGAAGACATATGATTACAAAAGCAATTCATGAGTATAGGGAAGAAGTTTCACTTACTTATTACTTTGTGTATAAGCTTAACAGCAATTTTTATTATTATCAGGTATTTTGAAACGGTAATACAAAAAAGAACAGAAAAGGACCTATTAAACAGAATACAACTACACAAAACAGTGCATACTATAAACAACAATGTTTTCTGACAAAGTGAAGACCAAGGTAAGGACGAAAACGATCTATTGTACAAAGAAAAAGCTAGATAGTCTAAAAATCAATTCGGCAATGTGATTTTGATATATAGAGACGGCAACTCATTATAAGACATCTGATGAACTGATTGAGGGTTATTTCAGTTCCTTATGTAAGAGCGACGCAACATCATGCAGCATTATTGCAACAAACTTTCAAAGAAAAAAGCATTGGAAATTTCTTGAACAATAATGTTACATTCCAGTGATCTTTATTATGATTGGCAATGCAATATAAATATATAATCTAAGCGCTGGTCTTACAATTATTATTTTTTCCTACTAATTGGTTAATAGATTTAATCTGTAATATTTTGTTAACTCACTGGAGATTGGTCTAAATCTATAGAATCTAAAGCTTCATTAACAACTTAATTTTTTAATTACTCCGAGTTCACTATGGATATTCTCACTAGGAAAAGTAACTCACAGTTGTACATGTCCATTTATTTAAAACAAAATATTTAGCATCATCGGTCTGTTGTCTAATTTTTATGCAAATAAGAGTGAAGAAGATATCATATACACATCGTATAATAATACACGTGTTGTGATTTATAAAGTGGCGTTTATTATCTAAGTTCTGTCAAGGACATGAATTTTCCATATATTGACTAAAAAACAGTTCGAACTTAATTTATTTCCATAGTGTAATGTCAGGTACATGTATTTCTTTTCAATCCAATAGTTTTATTACATATGGGTTGTGAAGTAGTTATTTGTACAAGTAATCTATTGAAACCTCAAAAATTACCGCGAAACTATAATTTATGAACAAACCAATCAGATTTAGGATAACAGGTCTTGGATTTTGGCGCGAAATCCATTCAACCATTTGTCTAAATAGTGTTTTGACATTTTGGTTGATGTCAGTTCATGATGAAAACCATAAATCTAATCTTTAACCTTAACTATCAACTGTAAATCATAATCCTTATTCTTCAAACTACTTTATAACCCTCATTTAGCTCTAGTAATTAGGTGTATATTTTCAAGGTTTACTAAGGCGTCACTCAAATGTCGTCTAAAAAATTTCATTATATTGATAGATGACTACATTTAAAAAAAAATCAGTATTTTGATTGGTCTGATTGAACAAAAACTTTTTAAATGGATCATTTAAGATTGATCATTTAAAATGCCGCTAAAATAAAATATAATATTACATAAATAATTAATCCATTGACTATATTTTAATAAATGAAAACATGAACAGAACTATCCCTGAAATTTCAAATTCGTAATGATTCTTAATCATTTGGTGTTAATTCATTTAAATCAATATTTAATTGTTCAATATTATTAGATGAATTCTTCCATAATTTAGTATAACAAATCAAAAATAAAATTGCATTTGACTAACAATGAAAGCGTGAAAAATATAGGAATATTCACGTGATGACAACAACAATAATAAGTGTATGTGTGTATTGGTGTGTGTAGGGGGGGGGTAAGCGGAGTTGGAAACAAAAAATGAAATTGATCGATAAGTGTGTCATACAGTAGTACCAGAAATATATAACATGAAAGTTATAAATGGGAGAACATATTCCTTTTAAGAAAGTAATTTATTACTGTACATCTAACATGGAGGCATATTTCAATTAGATATGTTTAAAACTACTTAAGAATTCAGTGATTTTAAGTGCTGTTTACTTAGAATAGATATGACTTGATAGTGTGTTCTAGAAATTACAATTCTATAACATATTTCTAAGAAAAAGATGTACAACATTTAAACTTAAAATCCTTAGTATCGCAAATAAATTAAACTATAGAAAAAATATAATTTTCGAATTCCCCAGTCATTTTATTTCCAAGGTCGTTGCAAATTAGACACATTCGAAAGACTGTAGATAATTTGGGGGAATAAAGTTCAAATATTGTTTATCTTCAATTTTATTAAATAGAAGTTATTTTTCAGTCACAACAAGATAACTAAGTATGTCTATTTATGAGAATTACGTCCAAAAAACAATATTCAAACCCAGTTATTACTTAAATTTTAAATTGAAATCGGGATTTAGTGTTTCACGTATTACAGCGGTTCTTATGACTTTTAATATTTTCAAAACATTTCAAAATTAATCTTAAACTTCATCCCATTTATGTACAAAACACGTATTCGAAATCAAAATTAACAATATTGAGTGCATAAAAGTGCGGGAATGGATGTTTAATTTACTTTTGGTTGTTCACACTCTGTCAGCTGGAACGCTTAAAACTCTCATGAAGTTTGTGATTACTTGACAGCAGTAAATTTTTGTACACTTTTGAAAATGTATATTCCACCAAACCAGTTTTGCCAAAGATGTTTCAGATATAATGTGTATTATTCATTGATGTGTACGATACATATATCAGTCATTGAATGGTGATTACATTTATTTGATGAATGAGAAATCTGTTATACAAGTTACTTTAAATGTAACCACATTTTATTGAAAATAACAGTATTCACTTGTTTTAAAACTACAAGTTACTCTCTTTAATTAGATCATTGATAATGTATGTTCTAAATGAGTATGAAATATTCAACTGTCAACAGATAGTACATCTATTTAATTATTACATATTTACTCATTCTTACTAAAAGCTTCTGAAGCATAGACGTTTTTATATGAAACCGTTAGAATATAAGAAAAATTAAGAATAAAATTGCTTCATGATTACCATAGCTTACCTCTTCAAAATTAATTTTTTGAATTTGAGCAAGTCGAGTTTCAATTTCATTGAGGCGTTTTTTTACTTCACGAGTTTCTTGGTATTTACTGAGTGCATATTCTCCTGGGCGTATAGATTCGTTCAGGATCTTCATATAAATAATGTATAAACAACATATTACACTAATTAGTATCATTAAAGAAGGAAATTATATTTAAAAAATTCTCAACGATTAACATAAATATAATTCCCCACCATAGTGTCTTACATTACCTTTGTGCACAACTATTGTGAAACTATTCATTGAAATTTTGACAAAGGTTCTTATTAATTAATATTAATCGAAAAATCTAATTAAGTAACTAATTTTAGAAAAATACACTTATGATAAATTAATAAATATTTATCAACCAATAGTATAGAATTGAAGTATTGAGTGTAATAAATCTAATAGATCATAAGTGTTACATTTACATGAGACTTCCTCATTTGAGATTTCGACAATCCAAACTATCGAATCCTCATACATTAAAATAAGATTCATATTGAAAAAAAAGTTAATTCATCAAGAAAAATAGGTTCTGTTTAGTGAATAAATTTTCTAAAGCGTAAGTGCTATCCAACCCCTATGTTGTGACAAGACTGATGACCGTCATTCTTCATAATCATAAAGGTGTTTGTGAACACTTGTTATGACACCTAATGGATATAGTAACAATGATGTACGCACCATATATACATTGACAATTTTGGTTTTCAGAACGAAATAATAATGTTAAAATTATAGATTTTGTGTTTGCATTATCGACTACCAAAAGAAATTTACATATGAAATTTTGCAATGAACTAAGGTTAATTACAAAAACCAATGGACGCCGTTTGTCTTTTATTAGTAACTTGACTAATATCAAGATGCACAGCGAAATCATCTTCATTTTTCGTCAAAATGCTTCAAGTGTCAAGGCACAATCTGAAGAAAGTATCGAGCATTTGTTTCGCGCAACTTGACATTGATGCTTCTAATGTGATTTGAACTCGTAACATAATATCACAAACACAAACTGTATCAATATATTGCAATACGTTGTGATAAAACATTATTTCATAGGTATTTTCAAACAATACCTTGTTTTCTTCTTCAGTTGATCTTAAAGAAGACAATATTTGTGATGTATTTTCATTGTCTATTCTCCTTTGAATTTGAAACTTTTCAAGTTGTTCATCGATTTCATTTAGACGACATAACATTCCTAGCAATTGATTATCTGACTGTTGGCAATTTTCTTTCAACATTAACTGATTAACTGAATTAGGTTTATTGTTTGTAGGATTCTGGTCATCATCATTATTTGGTACTGGCTCATTTAAACATGAGCCACTTCTCTTGGTTCTATTTAAATATAGCTGTAATATACTGCCCATATTGTCTATCGACAGTAATCTATCATTATGAATTGAGTCACCAGATTCTTTGTGCTAAAATGAAATGAGAAAATCTAAAACATTTAGTATGAATCCAAGCAAGAACAATAAGATTTGTAGAGTAAAAATACTTCATTTGCATTCAAGGCTTCGCATCAGGTGCAAACAGCCAAACGTTATATACAGTAATATGATCAATCACAAAGGTATGACATTATGTTATGTTTTTAGTATAAACCAAATCACGCGACTACATAAACGATTATCTAACTGTTTTATGAGAAACAAGATGTCCGTAAGAAAAAGAATGTTAACAACAATTAGTTATAACATTATAGTTATTACTTTATATATAATTCATCCGGCTGTCTATGACATTAAATATATAATGTTATCCGTTCAAAGGATAATTTACTTCTGGTATGAAATTCAACAGATAAAACGGTTGACAACTGACCATCGTTTTAGGAGACTGAAACTAGTAATACCTCCTTAACCTCACCACAAAATATGTTGTTACCATTTTATATTTAAGCAAACTTTGAGAGATAACAGATACACTTGACAATTTCAAGTGTTCCATGTGACCTACTTTAAAAAAACACTTGTATGAAGGGAACGAAGTTGAATTTACTTACATCTGATTGACCGCCAATCTAAAAATTCGTTATTCAATGGTTTATGAAATGATCAAAGATCATTAAGAAATGATGTGTCATATGAATTGAACTGTGATTAGTTGTTAAATGAAAACGGACAGCTCGTCTGTAATTTATGATATAAAGAAGTATTTCTACAGATTGTGCGGGGAGTCTTATTTTCAGAAATTTCAAACAAATAGTGTTGGAACAGGCGTAACTGGATTTTTGTTAATTTTTTTTGTCATGTCATACAATCCCAAATCAATTATATAAGGATTCACGTTTGAGTAAATTGCAACTAAATATCTCAAATCTTATTTGACTGACAACATCATATATAGATAATTGTCAAGAGAAACTAGTAAATTTAATCGAATTGCACACTTAGACTAAATTTATGTCGTAATGCTGACTTCTTTTTTGGGTTTCACTATGTGTTTGCATGTACTTCTGTTATTAAAACCATCGTCTACCATAAAGTTTGATTCTCAATCGTTGGTCAGGATTGTGTAGTTGTGTATCACGTGATCCAACGCATCTCGTCCGTTATTCAGTCGATTGCTATTGTGCTATCGTATTTTGTATCAGAGGACAAAACATTTTTCGTGTTCTGTTAAACATAAAGGAAAGAATGATTTAAAGCAGAAATCTCCGTATTGAGATTCCATCGTCAGAGTTACCAGCAAAGCGAATAGGAATTTTCCAGTTTAGTTGGGTGACCGTAGACTTTATCATGAACATATTGGATCCCAAACTATATATGGAAAAGAAACTTGCTCAACTTTTACTATTACCATGGTTGTAATGCTTAGTCATACAAATCTCTCCTTCCCTTTCCACTTTTATTTGCCTCGAGCCTGCCAATCCGTATCTCTATGGCTTTTCTAATTGCATTTCCTTTTCAAAACTAAATTATACCGCTTTATAATCTATTTCAGTAATTATAAATACTTATCTCGATTTTATATGGTTATCGATTAGTTTCTAAGATCAATCTCATTTCGTTTCACGGTCTTTGAATAAGTACGATTTCCTTTCTTTTTTCTATGTTATAATGTTCAAGCAATTATTGCAAGTGACAAGCACGTAATTAAATTATCATCCAAAAAACCCAAGTGTTTGAGGTTGTACAGATTTAAGAAGAAATGTCTTCTAGATTGAATGCTACTTTGTTAATATCTGGTCGTCGCTCATTATCATGTCGGAATCGCTTATCACTTATACTCAAAACGAGGAAACACTGCATTTCCCACGACGCGAAAGTAAGAACACAAGACCGGTACAAATGAAGATTTACGAACCCCGAAAAACGACGACGACGTCTTAACAAGAATAATATCACCGAAAAGAGATCTCTTTCTTGAATCCCTTTCTCATGACTTACATTCATTTATCTTTCACCAAAGCTGCTAAGTAAATTATTGCTTAATGTATAGTTTACAATATTTAATAAACGTGAAGATCATCAACCGAAAAACAAGGAGTCATTGAATTTGAAGTGTGAACTCTTCTTCATGGTTCATAAATGAAATTTATTATTGGGCTGGAGATATTTATTACTTTATGACACTCTACTTTGGGAAAGTAACACAATCAAGAAGTAGTTACTCAGTGCATCCGATATTCTAAGGATCTTTTGAAAATATAATATGGTCAAATCAATACAAGATATTGAATTTGGAAAATGTAGCTTCTGTCATTTTCTTGTTTTGACCACATTTCACTGCAGAAGATAAATGAAGTGAGTTCAAACATGATGTTACTAAAACGATGAAATACACTTTAATGAGTGTTTTGGATGCTATGAAGCGTCAGTAAAGACCAAAATGGCAAGTTCTAATTCTGTTGACCTACACTATCTAACTATTACGAAGATAAGAGAGATTCAAAAGTCTGTTTCAAAATACAAATCGTCTCTGCAACACTTATTTTCATCTTTTTCTATTGCCTTGAAACCTATCAACCTAATAAAAAATGTACTGTGAAGTAGAGAAAATCAGTATGCTACAGATTTTCATTTAATCATCTTATGTTTTACTGCTATGATATTTGTTTTAAGGATTCTCAATCTTCAGTTTTGGGTATTGTGACGATTACAGAATTTTCATAGATTCAATTGCGAAATGATCTTATCTAGACAACTATTAAAAACCTGGAAACACTGAATGGTTGTTTCGTCCTAGTATGGGACACCTAAACAATGTACATCCACGTATCCGTATCCACGAGTTGAACCGAAGACCTTTGATCTCGCTCTCGAAAGCTCAACGTTTAAATCACTGAGCCGAGATCCAAAGATGCAGAAGTCCAACTTCAGTCTACTCACAATATTAGAGACCATCTTATATCGCCTGTGGTTGTTGAACTTCTTTGGTCATGGCTTCTAACTAAAATTCCATGAATTTCATCTTGGAGTCGAGCATACGATTATTATCAGTATAGGGCTTTTCAAAATAAAATTCTTCGTTTAACAATAAAAATGTTTTTAGCGAGTTCATCTCATTACTTGTGTAACCGCTTCACTTTTTGAACGTAATACCTTCCAATTCTCCTCGATAGTATCTCTCTTTGAAGACTTTTAGGCCAAGAAATATTCCAATTTTTCATCTTTTAAATCCCCCATTTTAGTTTATTCATCACTATATATATATGTGTGTAATCGATCCTGTGGGAGCAATCTGCCTGTACATTTTTGGTGGAGTTTTGTTCTCTGAGCTGGATGGTTTGGTTGTGGAGCTTTCATCGTTATTCTGAACTTTAAACACAAATCTGGAGTTTGTACTGACGATGTCATTCAGAATAACGATGAAAGCTCCACGATCAAACCATACAGCTCATAGAACAAAACTCCACCAAAATCATCCACCTGAGCTACAAATCTTCTCCTCTGCCTGTACATTATTTTGCATTAATATAAAAAATTGGAAAAAAATTATTTACTATGGCAACATTCATTTCATTTTGAAGTATATCATTCTGTTTGACAATTTGCATTTCTTCTTCGTCTTCAGCTAGAATTTCTTCTAGTCGTTCTTTATCTTCAATTGTCATTGGAATTATATCCTTCCAATGTGATGCAAGCTATTAAGATATTTATTCAATATGAAAAGATTTATAATGAAAAAAAGATCGACGAGATTATAATTTACGGACGACTTATGAATGAATTTTAAGTGACCTTGGGGGATACTAGCCAATTATAAAACAGTTAGTATAGAGTAAAAATATACTATACAAAACCAAAAAATTAGAGCGAATGCACTTCTTTAACATGGTTTAAAAAATTTCCAAGGTTAGAAAGAGGCTCTGCAGTTCTGAAATCGTAATACATACGATACAGGAACTCATCCATGTGACTCCATAATAGTCGACCTCTGGAGCCATGATAAGGTCGCGAAAATTCTTTTAGCCTCGACCACATTGCTTCTATATTAGTGTGTACTCTGGTGGTGGGGTCCATAAAATACCGCTTATGGATGGCGACATGATACACGTAACCAAGCCTATGTAAGCATCGATATGATCTCCAGTCATCCGTGTATATTGTGGTATCCGGCTGCTCATATTCTCGTATAGTTGGTAGTATCGTTGTAGACTAACGGTTTCTCACCCTCTGAAAGTTCCTTTTTGAGTTGGTCTATCGTATATACCAAGGACATGTTAAGTATATTTATGGAAATGCTACTTACCCAGTCCTCTTTAACACTTCGCCCTCTATTTACTTTGCGCTTTCTAACGGCCGTTTCGTTTAGTTCTACGATTCTTCCAACTCCTCCAAACGACTCATGCAAGATTATCACTTTTATTGTACATATATCTAGACAATATTCACACCACTGAACTGCTGAAGCTTCAGTAACAGGTGCAAAGGTCGCAGCCAGTGTTACTGGTGCCTTTATTATCCAGTTTGCAACAATTATCATAATCTCTGAGTCTCAGTCGGGATCGAGAAAAAAAACTTTCCGTTCTAGTGGACTACTTCCTCCATCATGTATTACATCGACATACAACATCATCAGATAGTCTGCACACGGTCAAGAAGTCATTTGACTACGGCAATCATAAATAAATGAATTTCTTAGTAATCTCATTTGTTGCGGCCGCTAAATTATAAAGTCTTCCTTAAAATCCGTTGTAAACCGATCGTACGTCAGTATTGGGTACTGAAACAAGCGCCGTGAATTTGAGATCGCTCAAAAGCTTCTGACTGGCTCGTCCATAAATTATAGTCTCACCTGGAAAATGCTTTATTATTGGATAGATCCGTTGAAATGTTACCAGTGTTAATGAGAAATAAATAATGAGCTTAATATTCCCTAGATAGTTCAACATCAGTAAGTGAATTATTTCAGAAATTTAATATTGACTTATGTTATTGAGTTCCAGTTACTCAGTAGTTAGTAAACTCAGCTGACTTAACAGTGGACTGTACACATCCAGTAAGATTTCTATCTTAGATATGATTAGTTTATTAAGTATCATACTGAAAAGTTTTAAAAATCAAATTATAATACAAATACAAGTGAACTGTCGTTTTTTGAAGGTGAGATATATGGAATTTAAACTACGGTATAAGAATGATTACTTACAAGTTAGTGTCAACAGTCTTCACATACAAACTCTTAATCCACTCAAACTCCTTTCATAAATTTACTACAAAGTCCTTTTAAACCTTATTCATCTTAAGTGTAGGGTATTGAATAAATGTTCAAAATGTCAGCAAACTGATTATTCGCATTCAGCATTAGAAAATAAACTTAATACTTAGGCTTTATTCTTTATTGACCGATTTTTTCAAGCAATTAACGCAACATTAAATGAAGTTATCTAAGCTATTCTCCATCTCATCTCTGGAATAATGACTTTCATTGCCAAACTTTTAAACATAAAATAACAACTTATCATATTTTCAAAAAAGAAACTCAATATTCTCACCTCGATGTTGCGTTTTACGAAATTCTTGTTATTTTGCCTTGATTTACCGTTGAATGAATTAAATAATGATTCATTAAATGATGTATTTTGATTCCTGAATTGATTACACTGATTGCCTTGCAAAGATGCACTTGAATCAACTTCGATTTCTGCATCGCGCATTGGATAAAAATAAAGAAAAATTTAACTTCATTAATAGGGTAAATATCAACTTATTAATTCAGGGCTAACTGCCAAACAACTGAGTTTCCCACTTAATTTACATTCCATTTGATAAATAACAAAAATCATTAAAAGACTAATTCTATCCTACATGAAAAACATCTCAAAGATCACGAACAGATTGATGAGGACACTAGGAATGTACGTGACATACACACACACAAAATCTTTGCAATCCAAATTATGTAGACCATAGTACACTATGACAAAAGGAAATAGACCAAATGTTATCTATAAAATGAATTGTATCATCTGCGAGAAGCACAAAGTGGACTGTCGTTCTGTCTATGTCTACATGAACATCAGCATGCAGTTAAATGCCGAGATAGTTTCTCACATATCAATGCACATGGACAAATATGGACACGATTTCGACTGGGAAAACGTTGAAATATTGGACAGAAGAAACACAAAGAAGGCCAGAGCATTTTTAGAATCGTGGGACTCTAGCAATGCATAAACCAGTAGACATATCGAAATTGACTCAAAATACCAACCCAATAAGAAAAAGGATCAACAACTCAATGGTCAAAGATCAGGTCAGAGGTGAAAATGATCAAAACAGACAGGTAAACAACGGCTACATGCCTATGGACAATAGGCAATCAAATTAAAGGTTGACAGAACTATCAGCCTATCAACTGTGAGGATGTTCTGATAACTCACTTCTAATTGAAGGGTGTGTAGGTGATGTGTCGATAAAGACAATGGAAGCTTCACCATTAAACTATCCAGGCTGGAGGACAAACATGATTAACATTCTCATCATGTGCAGTGTTCTCAAAGGCAATAAATATGAACTAGTCCAACCGAATTATTCAGTCAAGATATTGGAATATTTATTTTCGATGGCACACTTAAATGTGTAAAATTAATTCTTATCGGAATATGAATTGATTAATTCTTGATAAAAAAACGCATATAAGGCGCTAGTAGACTACTGAGCTCAGTACGAATTTCCATGATCTCTGTGGTGTATGAGCGAGAATGATAATGATTGGTTGTTTTTTTAGTCAGACTAATAGGTAGTCTGACCGGGACTAGATGAGTTATATGTTCTCCTACCCTTATTATTATTATTGATTTTTGTCGGTTTTTGGTGTGGAAATTTACTTACGTTCTAGTCAGTCTGATCACGTATTCTTGGTTTGATTCGTGTTGTAGTCCTGTAGAATAGATACTAGGAGGGTACCTAGTGTAGATATTCGTTTAAAGCAATCAGCGACCCATTCGTGCAGACGAGGAAACCGAGCGTTATAACACTGTCAAATATTAGATCTCATTTTATTTACTAGGGTTTAACAATTAAGATTAAGTCAGTTATTCATGCCAGCAAGTCAAAGTTAACTTGAATATGATTGTTTTGCGAGGTTTAAGCCTAACGTTTACTGAATTTTGTCATTGCTATTTAAATACCGTGCAATATTACTATATTATCGTGTATATTAGATATTTTCTCAGTACTTCGTTTAATAATCGGTATCCATGATACTGGTTGAGATATCTAATCTCTGAATGCTATTTGTTGAAACAGAATATTTCATGAAATTTAGACTTCGGTAGTAGATAAATTTAATCAGTAAATGCAAAGTTCCGCTTCCTTTTTGAGAGAAAGGAGACTTAGCACAGAGAAAACTGATTTTCCACCAGTCTCGAAATAATGCTGCTCGCTTTTACAGCCGTTGACGTTACCAATGAGCAACTTCGATTTACCGAGTTAGATGCACTAACCGACCATTCAAATCACTCTTCATTTAACTTAGTCTCATTAATATTTTTTCGTTGTGAGACAATAATCATTGTAATACGTAGATATTTATTATGAGATAAGATGCTACAATTAAACTTGGTCAGTTTTTATTACAGTTGTAACAGTTACTACCACAACATGAAACTACCAAATATTAGTGTAAACAAGGTTTCCTGTGAAGTTGAACACAATAGTAATTCGATATTCCTCCTATCTAAAGCGGTTAAAAACTGATACTAGACATGAACGGGTAAGAAATGCTTATACAGAGCATCTTCCAACTTAGTGTATTCATTCAAAACAGACTCAACATTCGGAATCAAATATAAGGCGAGTAGAGATGCTCTGGCTACAGTACAATTTCGACTTCGTTGCACGGTTCAGATATTTTCCTTTCAAAACCACAATGACCCTCAATTTTGTGAATAGGAAAATATGCATTCAACTTTTTCACTTACAATGGTCGCAGTGAATGGTCTTGCAAATCATCTCTTCTCTTTCAATACGTCGTTAAATTATTGTCCCGAAACGATAATTCATTGTTTCTATAACTTATCCTATTAGACTTAGTTTTCTTTACTTGATTGGGATCATATGCAACGGATATTAATAATTATAAATCTTTATTTAGCTTCTATGATACTCTTGACTAGTTTTTTCAGGTTTCATAACACTTCAGTTGAGTCACTGTATAAGAGCTTCTCCTTTGGAATGTTAAATTCTTTGTTATCATATTATGTAAATTGATCATTGTTAAGCAATAAATTATGTAATTTTATGTCAAACAGTGTAAATATTTGCTATGGTGTGATTTCGAAAATGAAGTCGCCTATGTGAACCATTCTTATTTGCTATACACCACATAGCGTAACCTATCATCTCCCCAATCATTTTTACGGACTATGTTATATTACTTATTATTTATTCAGTGGTATAAATAATACTTAGAGGGTCTATGATCATACATGTTGACAAAAAGCGATTTTACATAGTTTTGAAAGTAATTTTTTATTGAGATTGAAATATTTACCTTGGTCAAGTAGTTTGTTTATTCTGTCTTCTCTTTCTTTTTCCTCATTCGTTTGACGTTCTTTGATGTACTCTGTTTTAAAGATGGATTTAGAGGTTATCTCTTCATCCAAATCATTTGTTTTAACGTTATTTTGATGGGTATCATTGTTGTTTTTGTTCCTCACTGGATAAATCATAAAATCACAAATATAATAACTGGAAAAATATTCTTACATCTAATAAAAATAGTTTGCACCTAATATGTGGAGATCATGTCTCATTGTGACATCACGAGCTAACTGGACCGAATTAAAATGAATTTCAAACAGAATTGTCTTCGTTTGTATTTTACGCTTACATGGACTTGTAAATAAATTGAAGATAATAATGGTTTTTAGAAGATGATAATATTAAATAACAAATTAACTTGAGTTAGTAAAAACTGGCAAGTGAATTTCAGTCCAATGTATGAATTGCAAAAAATTCATTGTGCACAGAGTAGATCTTAGCTTAGAATGGTATACAATTCTTACACATGAAGGAAATAGAAAATGTGACAAATAATAGTTGCATGAGATTAGCGAAGAAATGGCTTTTGTTTCTAATGGATGGTACATACACTATCGGTGTATTGATTTTCTGATATATATATCGTTTAGTCGATAAACTATATTTCTGACTCCCAGCCTTCTCATTTTAATAGTCAATTGGTGATTTTAAAGTTTTCCTCATCAGTGAGCCCATATGATAAATCACCTAGTTAATGTCAATCTATAAATTTACTAATAATGCTTCATATGAAATGATGGATATTCATGTTAACGACACACTGAGGTTTATTGAATTTTAAGTTTGCGTTAATTAAGTCTGTAAAATATCAGAAAACAAGGCAGGCAATGAACACTCCTAATGAAACTTCTTTCCAGGTATTGAATACTACGTCATTTGAAGTTGAGTGGCGCCTATGAGTGTAATCCCAGAAGTGAGTTTACACCTGTTTGGAGTAAGGTAACTGAACTTATTAACATCTGTGCTGATGCTTACTTTGAGGATCAAACCCAGTATACATCTCATCAAATACCAAAGCATTATTCTCTGAGCTACTGATTCCAGGCATCTATTTATTTTTACAATGAATGTGAATTTTATTTATAAGAGTTTGTATTTTTGCTTTATTTTTTTGGTATTTGTGGATTCCAATCTCAATACCTCGATATTGCCGTTGAATTACAAGTTCTTATAAAGCTAGATAGTAACTTGCAGTGTAATCCAACACATGCATTTGGTCCTGTTTAAGATTCATCAGTTGTATAAACCAACTTCAATAAAAATTTGTGACTAATTGGTAATATCGAGATAATCCGATCAGGATACATATATCCCAACAGGAATTGTTCAGTTTTAGTCATAAATATTAACGAAGCGAAAATACACACCTTAATAGATGTTTTTACGTGAAAGTGAAAAAGGTTTTATTATCCTAACAGGTAAGTTAGACCTAATAGTTATTCTAGTAAATTAGATACAGTTGTGTTTTTATCCACTTCATAAAATAATGAAAAATATCATTTAATTAGTTAAGAAAGAAGTAGAGATTTATCGAAAGTATTTCTCATTATTAAGTTAGTTGGGCTCTGAATTATTCAGATTTTATTTTTCAAACTTCACCGGTAACCTTCAACCTACTTCTAAAGATCTAGTTTTTATTTATCCACTTTACATTGCAACAGTACACAGAAAAGAAGAAACTCTTCTAGGATGGTTTATCAACATCAACAACAACAAAATATGATATTTGAATTACCTGTGTTATTATTTTGTGATAATGATTTATCATTTAATTGTAAAAACTTTTCAATATTTCGACAAATTTCATCTGGAAACGTACTGAACTTTTCAATAGTATCTACTAGTACAATTTGATTTGAGTTTTGTTTCGTATTTTCTATTTGATTGATTTGTTTAGATGTTTTAAATTTTTTATTTGAATTTATCAAATCATTTAGTTCATTTTCAATTTGTTTGTGTAAAATTCGAGTATTTTCTTTAACCTCAATGTAAATAATAAAAATAATGACTTTAGAATATGTTCTGTAGTTTTACTATTTTAAGAGTAGTATTTGATTGTTTTTAATGATGGCCAGTAACTACGTCTGAAGCCAACCGAAGGTGACTGCCAATCTCAAAGCCTGGTAAAGGACTAACTTCATCTCGTAAAAAAGGAACTTGGCTACTGTTAGCGGAATGTAGACTGGATTAAAGCATGCTCAATGCACGATTGCTTTGGTGCACGCTGATTGGCTAATTCTTATCCAATCAGCACTAGTCAATAGTTGGAGAATACTCTGGAATCTTCTCATGTAAAAACTATAAATATGCTAACGTTTTCTCTATTGTGCTTCTTACTTGCTTCTTGCTTCCATCTAACCTTGTTATTTGGAATATAATCTCTTTCCTGTTTAACCGTGTTCTGATTTGGGGACTTGTCGAGTGTACTGGTGTCCGAGAATACTAGCGATAGGAATAGCTGGGTCATACCGTAAGAAAAAGAGATTATAACAGCTACAAAGTCACTGACCAGAAGAAAATAGACAATCTCTACTCTGCGAGGAGAAAGGCTTAAAATAGAATTTTTGATGCCTCATGGAGAAAGCCGAAATTGTTCGGAAGTCACAGGGCTTATACTTTTCCTATTCCTCAGGTCAACAATTAATATGGGAACACGGAACGTTTAAACAATGTGGAGTTCTGAGAACGTCATTTAACTAGCGAATGAAATGGGACGACCTGATACGGAAATGTTTAAAGAGAATGAGACCCATTGAATAGAACTATTGAATAAAGTTTAGTTATAGTAAATAAATAAAATTGTATTTATAAATAGGAAAATGAATTCATACTTCTTTTTCTTCCTTTAATTTACTATTCAATATCATATCCAATAATTGGATATACTTTTTACCCTTGGTAAACAATGTGGAGTTCTGAGAACGTCATTTAACTAGCGAATGAAATGGGACGACCTGATACGGAAATGTTTGAAGAGAATGAGACCCATTGAATAGAATTTGGACAGCAAAGTCTAACTTCACGAAAAATACCACTGTCAGCCGACAACAAAGACAGAATTTTCGACACTGATGTTAAGGCAGATCTGTTTTAGGGATCTGGACCTGGAAAATTACCATCACTAAAATAGTATGAGCATTTTTAAACAGCTGTCTATGTAAGATACTACAGATCCATCGACCAGAGACCATCACTAATAATTTACTGAGGAAGAGAACGAACCAACTCCTATTTGAGAAGGAAATCCGAAAAAGATCTCGGATTAGGATAGGACACACTTTACGGATACCATTAAACTGCATCACAAGGCAAACTTAAACCTGAAATATTCAAGGTAAAAGAAAAAAGTACACCAAAGAACACATGAGCCAGGAATTGGTGGGAGACATCAGTACCATAAATAGTATTTAAAATCAAATGAGAAAGACAGTCCAGGACAGAGTTTGTTAGAGATCCATAGTCAACATCCTATCCCTCACGAGGGGCAAGAGTTTTGATTAAGTAAATCATATTGGCTAGCGCGAGAGTAACGTGAGCAAAATCTACATACACTCAGGTGAGATTATATCATCAATTTATTGAGTTATTGAATGCCTGACTGAAATGTGTCAGTTAATTTGACTTTTTCTCAAGAAACCAAACAACTTGAGAAACCTTTCGCCAATCAGCTTAACAACAAGGAGAGTAGGCTAGTTTTGTTTGTTTAATGTTGGAATTTACCGTCGTCAAAAGATCATACTTCCATCTATGGAAACACTTGAATTTTGAACAAAATCATTAGGAGTTGACAACTCAAGATCATAATATAGATTATGAAAACACTTAAAAAAGATTTGATATGAGATACAGAAAAAGTTTTTCTCTACTAACTTTGACTGATCTAAATCTAAATAGAACTATTGAATAAAGTTTAGTTATAGTAAATAAATAAAATTGTATTTATAAATAGGAAAATGAATTCATACTTCTTTTTCTTCCTTTAATTTACTATTCAATATCATATCCAATAATTGGATATACTTTTTACCCTTGGTAATTTTTAAATTTTCTTTAGTTTTTATTTGTTCAGTTTGTATTGTACAAGGCGATTCATTTTCTTTAATAATGTAATCAAATAATTGATTGGTTTCTTCCAATTCTTTGTTGATCACTTCAAAATCTATTAAAATAAAACGTATGATACAGATTAGACTAATGTAAAAACAAATTTAATTTCTTTCTCTTTTACATAAACTTCTACTCATGAATTGAACTAGATTTGGTTGTAATATTTTGTCTTATTTGAAAATAGCTTAAAGAAACAACAACAACAAAGCTGTCTGGATTGTTATCATTCCAGCGTCGTATTTATCATCTAAAATAACTCAGTAATATCTCATATTACATAGTTTAGCAGATAAGAATTATTATATACAACCAAACTTCATTATCATATCCTCTTTGTGTTCATATCTCTCTTACATTTTTAAATCGTTCTGTTATCAAAAATGTTCTCACTATATTTTCCTTAACTTTTTATCTTAGGACAATCATTAAAGTTGTACGCTAACAAATTGTCTCTGCTTGCAGACTGCTTTTTAAATCATTCAATAGTACTTGTAATAAATCCTTAATATATTTGATTACATTAAAGGGGATCATAGTGAGCAATATCAACATACAATATCTAGTTTTTTTTTTAAAAAAGAAGCGTCTTAGTTCAGTAACTAAGCAAATCACTTACAGTGTGAAGGTTTTGCTTACTAGCTGGAGTTTATGGAAACTAATGGTTTACATACTTAAAAATTTCTGGTCCCAACTTTGACAAAACGAAGTCTTACAGTACTTAAATGACTAAAATTTAAATGAAATAATTATTTGATCTTACTCAAATTTCAACAATTCTTTGAGTTATTTATAAATGAATGTACCGGTCAGAACTATGTATTATTCTTTTATCCCTATTATATAATTCTCTAACTCGTTTACTAAACACAAGTTTATACAGTGATCTTCAAGCTGATCAAGCTGATTATGTGAGATTTAGTTACACTTCTATTCAAGTGACTATACTAGATTAATTGAAATAAATTCGCATTAAAATGAATAAAAATTGAAGATTAAATATTTGAATAACTTAACAACTCAATATACATGTAATTATGTTATTATTATTATTATTTTCTTACAAATTTACTGACCAGTAAATAAAGATTCAGAAAATGGTAATTCATTCAAATAGTTACTATCCACTTCAAAATTCTCAGTAAATTCATCCTAAAATAATTTGAAAAACGATGTTTCCAAAGTAACTATTTCATTATTATTTTGAGAATAAAATTAAGAAGATAAAAATTTTAAATTAAATTTATTGAATTAATTTTTTTGTTAATATTCATTTAAATTAAAAAACAATTGAGTTTCATTTAAACATTTATCATTTTCATTGAAAGTTAATTTTTGTTGAGAATTTCGTTTAAATTGTCCAGTCCATTGTTTACCATCTGGATCAATTAATTCAATTAAGGAATTTTCTTGAATATTATTTTGTTCAAATTGTGCTTTTAATATATGACCACTTGGCCAATAGTATGTACCTAAACCATCCATTCTATGAAAATAAAAAAATATTAAAAGATTATTTAAACAATATGAAAAATAAATAAATAAATTTATAATGGTTAGGCGCTCGCGCGCGAGACTGATAGATCCTGGGTCCGAATCTTGCGGTGGGCGGAATCGTGGATGTGCACTGTTGAGGAATCCCACAATCGGACGAAACGTCCGTCCAGTGCTTCCAGGTTTTCCATGGTAGTCTAGCTTTAATTGACTCGTAAATTCGACTATCAAATTACTAAAATCTCCACAAAACCCCTTCTAATATATTTCTATAGTTGAAATCATGAGTCAATTGAAGCTAGACCACCATGGAAAACCTGGAAGCACCGGACAGCTGTTTCGTCCTATTATGGGCCTCTTAAGAAGTGCGCATCCATGAGCCCGCCTCGCATGATTTGAATTTCTACTAAACTCCTAATTTGAAAGATACATTTATTTAGAAAAAATGTTAATGACTCAAAAAAAATTCTAAATAAAAAACAAAAGACATTAATTTTATGATTTATACCGGATTTTCGTTATTTAACTACTAATATTGGAAAAGTGTATGGCATTTCTTCTATCTGTAATGATGAAATTTCTGAGAACTGAAGGCTTAAAATGAAGAAATAAACCATCTAGCGTAACTATATATATTCCTCAATAAAGAACCGCTTTTTAAACAAATCACTGTTGTACGAACTTTGGTTTTGTGCGTATCTCGACCGTGTAATTAGAGGCTTTAGTGGATTTAGCGGAGAGATCCAAAACTTTGTGAATAGTTACAAATAAATTTAGGTCAGATACAAGTAGATTTTTGGCAGGACTAAAGCCTTTCATCTGGATCTCCCTATGGTTTGCTTTATAGGTTGAATCCATATCACATCACGTCTCTACGGGATACCGGAAATTCACAAACATGAGAACGTTTTAATACCAATAGTGAGCTTTAAAATACCTCCACGTGTGTTTTACCTAAATATTTATACAATATAGTAAAGTTACTTTAAAATAAATTAAATAGTATCGTAAAGAATTCATATTAATTTAAACTGACGACCTCGGAATTATCTATCAACATGAAGTAAAAGGTAGTAAGATGTGACGATGTGTCTCTATGCGCAAGAACTCCAAATGATTGATATCTTGAATTTGTTGATGATTTTTAAGAAAATGACAATAACTTATCTAGCATATGTCAATTAAGCATTAGTTCAATCATGAAATCCCTCAAACTATGCTTGAATTCAACGCTATTCGCTTAATAGGGATATATATATATATATTAGTTAAATATTTATTTTCTTGGTCTGTATGAGCTTGACCATCACTGAAAACCAGGAAGCACCGATTGTTGCTTATCTATTTATATTTTATATCAATTCGCTTATTTTTGCAAGTACCATCAGATCACACATCTGGCTCAGATATATAGATAACACATTTGTCATTATTGAAAAGACTCTCCTTACAAATTTCTCTAAACTAATAAACACGTTATAAAAAACGTTGTGAACTACCATTTTTAGACTATTTAGTTAAAAAGTATTCTAAATATTAAGTATTTACAAATTAAATCGGCAGAAACAGCATGTGCTATTTTCGTTGATAGACATATTAATATTGGAAAAGTGTCGACAAACTTCATAAATGTATATCTAACCATGAAGAGAGGCGAGTAGTCAAAGCGTTTCATTTAATGATAAATCCTTTGTCCTTTGATAGGAAAGAAGACCTAACTATTCATCCTACTTGGACTGTTTATCCATCAGCAACATTTGGTTCTACAAATTTTCAACACGATCTGCACATATAAATTAAGCCCCACTATCTCATATTACAAAACGCACATTTTTCATACACATAAATACAGCGATAAGTCATACAGAATCACCTTGAAAAAAAGGACATAACACCGACACATACAGATCTAGTGTGATTTTGACTGTGCTTAAAATATATTGCTTTCTTTCCTTGGTACGACTTAAACTTGTGTTGATTTTATTTCAGTTACTTATTGATTTTAAAGAAGTAAATTACATCAAATCACGAAACATCAGAAATAAGCCTTTCCATCAAATAAAATATCACAAAAATATTTTTGTCAACTAATTAAAAAAATATTCGTGCTGTTATTTCACATTGCGTGGAAAGAAATATTGTCTTGGCAAAGAGACGAGGTTTAAGAGCAGGTATATTGAGTTTCCCTAATTTCTTTAATACGACGGAGTATCGGACTGCAAACAAAGGTAGAAAAATTTTAGCAAATGTCATTTTCATTTGCCCTAGTAAAGCCTTCAAAATATTATTCCTCAACTGGGTCCTCGAGTAAACATGGAAAGTTACACAATTAAGTACATTTCTCAACAATGAAAGACAATCCATAACAGTAAACTATACGTTATCATTACGAAAATGTGTGATGATTAGAGTTATACAAAGAGACACTCTTTTTCATCCAACTCATAGTATTTACCCAGATTTCTCAAGACTAATCATTCTGTATTATGGGGCTGACGTCAAAGCATGAACATCTGTAAACAATAGATATAACAAAATCGACTAAACAGGGGGATGGATAGGTCGAAAAATCGGTTATCAAAAGTGAATTCTAGTAAGTGTGTGGTGATGCAAATCACTCATTGTGATAACTCACACCGTCACACAACAAACAGGATGCTTCTGACTATTCTCGAGAGTTTAAAGACCAACATCAAATAGTTTACACTCGCAGTTTTGTCTTTTGGACTGAGCCGCCTATCGTTGGAATTTTCTACGAGACGATGCTGAGTCTGAACCACTTGTTGATAAAGTCAAACTGAAATTAGATTTTAGCAATGCTAGAGATCTTGCAGATCAACACAGGTCACTTGTTCTCTTATCATTGGCTTTGGAAACTAGACACTAAGGATATCCTACAAAATGTTTTATGTTAATTTCGAACATAATATGCATTCAATCTTCACTCCTAGAAAACATCGCGGTCAATAATTAACTTCCAAATATAGTAAAAAAAATGACTAACTTATTGTCCTTAAAACTGCCTTCATAATAAGATCCAGATGCAAATTTCACTTTCCCAAATCCTTCAATTTTGTCATTCACCCATTCTCCTGAGTAGTATCCCTTATGAAGAAACGTTTCTCCAAATAAATCACATAACATTGAAACATCAGAACCGTTTCTGTTTTTACATTCAGGATTGATGTCTGACAAATTTCTATACGATTGGCTAAGTGAATTTGATATTGTCACATCTAACATCCGTTTTCTAAAATCACCAACAAATTTGCCTTTTCCGTGCCGTACAATTCCTGAATCTCTTATAGCGTACTGACCTTCGTAATAGTCTCCGTTGGGAAAGACAAACTGACTGAATAGTTCATCATCAATCATTTGATATTGTGCAACCATGTTTCTCACCAGTAACTATTCATTTATATAGTAAAACAATTAAATGCTCGTGTTAACTAACACCATATATTTACATAAGAACTGGTGTAAAATTGATTAGCTCTTTTGAGTTCACCTTCTCATATTGATTCAGGTTTTTGATATCGTTCAATGTGGATTGTTCAGCCACTAGATTGCTAATCCTATTAAATTCGATCGTTATTTGGAGGCGTTACAGTGAGTATAAATGAGTCTGTTTATTCTGGTCAGGTATGGCTTCCAGAATCGGCAGTTATCACTTTGCGAGTAATTTATTGTTATATGGAAGAAGTTAGAATCAAAATAAAAAGGAGCTGACAGAAGACGGATCCAAGGCAAATAAACAGGCTTCTTAACTTATCGAAAAATGAAGAAAATACGTCAGTAGATATGTACATACAAAACGATTGATGAATGGCAATGATAAGCGGTGAGGTGGTATGGCGGCATACTACTAATAGTAAATTATTATAATCATGATTAAAATAAGAGATATGGAGCAGGAATATTGATAAGTACAAAGCGTATTTCTTAATGAGTGCGTATGGTCAACAGTTGTCAGAAGCAGAGGACATTCAACTATGAACACGTAAATGGTTGTTGAGTTTCCTCTGGGTTGATTGTAGCCACTTCAGCTGGGAGGGCTTTCCAAATATGGCGGACTTGTTATGAGAAAAACTGTCATCTTACATGGGTATTCCCATCTTAATGTGCAATTCACCGTCAACTGACCCCCAAAATCTTATGTGCTCCCAATGTGTTATTTCTATTATGGTGACTTAAAAAACGCATTGTTTCTCAGGGTGAATTTATCCGCAACGCAACCATGTAAACTTAATGTATCGCCCAGTGTAATAACGGTCATCTGTGCGTTCAAGTAACCACAGATTTTGTCATTTCATAATGTATTTTTAATTAAATAACTAGGTGGCGTTGTTAATTTTGCCCTGTTTTTAATTTTTATTCGCCACGTCTGACTGCGTTACACTGTACGTTCATTGCACGCTGGAATGATATCTCAAGTCATAGTTAGTTTAATCACATAGTTTATTGTTTCCAGATAGACCGTCAGTGCATGATGTTACTGAAGAAATGTTTGTTGTACTGTAGACTATGCTTTTATGAATAACTGACTGTTGTCTTCAGTCTGAAAGCAATATATATGTATCCTTCGTCTTCTGTTAGGTAAGTTCAAATGGCCTATATTTCGTGTTTTGGTTTTATCGTGCTCTACAGCTTTAAGTACGTTTGGTGTTTATTTGTAGGCAGTATGTCTAACACTGTTCATGTTTCAAGACCACTGTCATTAAACAATTTCCCCAGCAATAACATCGGTAGGAGGATAGCTAAGTGTAAGCTTTTATTTGCCCACAGAAGAGCAGTATGCAGTCTTAGAAGATGAGTTTTCTGTGTCTCAATTAAATGCAGCAGGCTGCGGACAAATGTTAAGAATCTTTTTGACAACTGGGACTTTTAGTTTATCAGACACTAACTCTGCTTGTATGTCTTCCTGTTAAACTAGACGCAGATGCATGGGAATACTTAAATGGGAGCAAAATAATAAAAGCATTGCGATACGGTACTAAGTCCATGTTATGCTTTGCACAAGTCATAGTAGCTGACTTGATCTTATATTTATGAACTCAAAGTAAATCACAACTGCATAAATTCTTTGCTAAAAAACATGTAACTTGGTTATTTATCTATTCCACATTTCTGACTAAATTCACTACTGTTTTCTCATTTAGAATGCAAGAGGTGTGAGCCTTCACAGATCCTAAGAACTGTTTCGCCCTTAGAACTATGGCCCTATGAAACTGTTTGCGGGAGACCCAACTAACAGCAGATTATAAAAAGGATGCTGGATATTCATTTTAGTCTCACAACCACTTCCAGTACTTTTTGAGTTACTTGTTTTACCCTTTCGTTTGGAAAAAAACAATGCTGCAGCTTAACATTACCAGTGCAACTTATAAACAGGGACTTCGTCTAAACCTTTGATATTCGATTCTTAATGAAAGTTCCTGGATAAATTTTTAAATCTAATGCCACCTTGTTTTATCTACTTAATCGTTGCAAGAGACTTGTGATATACGAGCCTCTCAGTATCTAGTTCGTATGTAGTAGATTTAAGTGATTTAGTAGATATCTTCGTCATTTTCTTGGGAAACCTACAGACTCGGGTCCCCTCATAACTTATTCTAACCACCATGAGTTGTCACGGCAGCTGATGGATGGACACGCGTTACACATCCTAACCGTACCTGCGTCTAGTCTTATAGCTCCTTATTCAAATGCCATATGATAAGCAAGCAATGGCCTACCCGCACCAATGGGACACTAGTAACTTAAAGACACCCCGTATGGTACCTTACATTGGTCTACTCACTCGCTTAGCTCTTTGGTGAGAATATTGCTACAGTCCTGCTAAAAATCCCATGAACCCCCTATCTCTATCAAAACAAATAAGTCTGTATTTGCTGCATGTAGCAATTTTATTTTTCTGAAGTAAGATATAACAGTTAGAATTAGAGTAAAATAGCACTATACAGCAGATGTATCGATTAACTGAAATAGAGAATACGGATATTAGCTTAACAGGCTTATTTAGAAGGACTAGTGTCTACTTTGAACTTACTGCGTGAGAAAGTTATACTGGAACTACGAATAATGTAGGAATCTAGTCTCACAGGGCGTACGAAGCACTCAGACTGTAAGACAGTTGTCCAAAAATAATTCGAATATGAAGGTGAGATTTGCAGGTACTTTTCATCGTAAGGGTTAACATATTATGTACCAGTTGACATCATACCGTAAGAAAACACAGATTTGCGGGTGGTGAAATATGATCTATAAGAAATTGGGCCTAACAACAGTTAATTACCTTTTTACTCCCTGATCATGACCCTTCAGCTTCCTTTTATGACCAAAACAGCGAACATACACTACACACTGATAGCAGATTTCCGGCTTTTCAATGTTAAGCTTGCTTTAACGCACAACGTAATGAGTAAAACCCCTATATTACTGCTATAGGGCATATTTTTCATAACAAACCCTCTGCAATAGATTGGTAGCATCTGTGACTTCATCTATGTTTATCAGGAGCCTGAGTCCTTTCGAAAACAATACTGTTATCCCCTACTGCTGGGCACTCTGTATTAGTTTGACTCGTTGGTAGGATAGTGTTGTCCATAGTACTGAAGAAAATTGAAAACCGGAGATTGTTTCCTTTCATTTTGCCGATAACATCATAAAGGACAGTTAGGAACGAACATGCGGACAGTTAGTCACAGGCGGCAGCAACAATTATTTCAGCTAAAAAAACGAACCTCGGCTTTGGATATCTAGAAAACAAGTCAATAAAAACCGATGACCATTTTAAAACATAAGACTAGCCAGCTTGGCTGAAGAAATACATTGACTTCAGTAGCAGCAGCAGCCAAAACCCAGAAAACAAAGCAAAATGAGGAAAAAGTTTTGCTCCAACATTCAGGTTATTAAATTAACTTCTGCATTTTAGCACACTGAAACATTAAATTCTGTAGCTACACAAAAGAAAAAGCTGAAAAGAACACAGAACGGAGAAGGCCGACCGCCATTGCTTACAAAGATGGCGGATACAACAATTCCCGTTTCATTCTGATTGGTTGCTAAGCTGAAGGCCACATTTACGAAATTGAGTTGCGTTTAATAGCAGCCATCTCTCATCCTCATCACGTAATGCAATATCCTCTTGTGACCTAATGATTACAATCTCTGGTTGGGACGTTATCGCCGAATCTTACAACTTACTCCATGATGTAGCCCTATGATTGTTCCAAGGGATTCGTTACTCTTTCGAGCAGAGAATGTGTAATGAAGTTAGGTATAGGTAGATGCGTGTATTATGTAGTGTCAGATAAAGCTCAGAAAGTCAGCACACATAGATGCTACTGTGCGAAGCAGGGGAAATGGTAGGATTTTACTAAATCTCTTTAACATCCGTTGTTGATGTCCAACCTTTTTGTAAGCAACAGCCTTTTGCAGTGCTTTCATTTCCTAATTGGTTTTAACCTCAGAGAAAGAAGTATTTCTGATTCGCCTCCGCAGCTTAAAATGGAATCATTCAACTACTCTGGAAGTTAAATATCAAACTTTATGGTGTTCTCTCCTCAAATAGTATTAATCGCCTTTCGAGTCCTTGTGAATTCCGTTCAAGTGTGACAGCTTTTTGAAGTATAATGTTTCTGCGTTGTTGAGGACTGATGAGATGTTTTCTGGTAGATCATTGAGGATTAACGTAGACGATAGCCTCTTGTGATTTCTAGATGTTGTGCACATAACGCTCCTCACAACTATAGATTTTGGAGCCTTATTGTAAATCTGTCCATCCGATACCTGACTTAGTTGTTCTTTAAGGTATGTGACTTCTAAGCTACTTAGGTTAATTAAATTCACGTACTTAAGTTATATGGTTTCAGAAGCTCCCTAGTTTCTACATTTTATTTATCTGGTGGATTGATGAAGGTACTATATGTTGGGTTGAAGTTGTAGTGACATTGGGCCCTAACCACACAATCCTCAAAGTTGAACATGAGGCAACTGGGAAAATAAATATTCAACATTTAACAAGGAGAGAAATCCTACGATGGAGAAGGCGTGAGAAATTAATTCAGTTAAGTGATTGATCGAATGGTATGGCTCGGCATTGCAAGTGTGGTCATACTTATATAAAATAGTTGTTATCCATGTTTAATAAATTGTTCTATCTTCAGCCTAAATGTACTCTTCATCGTATATTGACGACTGTTACAATACGATGAGTCAGGGTAGACGATGATGTGACTTCCACGTAAGATTTTGTAGATTAGACAGTTATATCACGACAAATCTACAATTTCAGGATTAAGTCTATTATTAGAGCAGTACTAATATCGAAGTAGACCATAATTCTACACAATATTTTAGCAACATTTGTATGAGAGACTTCCAAACCGTCTGTATTCTCATACTGAATCCGTCTACATATTATTTGCAACATACCTTATTAAACCTTTGGTAATATACACCACCTGTTCAAGACATGCAACTTTGCCCGGTTCAATCGTTCAGTGTTTCATTTACTCTAGGATATTTCACTTTCCGGATTATGCAACCTTCGCAAACATTTGCCGATAAACATCGTTAATAGTGTTTTCTACAGCTGTTCAATGCCTATTTATCAGTAGACCCACTTCTTCCTTGAGTCATGAAGCCTGTTGAAGCCGCTCATGATGTGGTAGTTTTCGGAACTGCGGAGGATGCATGGATAACTTTCATTCTGTAGCAGCGTTCGACTGAGCGCTATACAAATATGACTAAGTCCGATCTCAGCAGACTGTGGGAGTGCGGATAACAACGTTTTCGAATAAAAGCCGATCATTTGGTAGTAGGTAATTTAATCATGGTAGCTTTCCTTCCTTCCCTTATGTGTCAAACCATCCTTGTGCTCTCGATTGTATGTACGAGCTGTTTATTAGATGAATTGACAGGCAATACGTTATATCTTGTAAGATTCTGACTGGGAAGTCTGAATTCTTTTGCAGTATGTGATAAAAAATCCAGGTACGATAGCAGTATTCGTTCTTTGTATATATTTTCGATTTTGGTATACTGATATTTCAGGTACAAAAATTCAAGTATTCAGCTTGAGTTTAGAAGACAACTCAACAAAATTAAGATTTATTTGATAAGGCCAAAATACTGGGTTTTTCCATACTATGTCTACGATCTTTGGGTCACGATCAGCTATGGTCTCGAAACACAGACTTTGTTAGTCATTTATGCGGTACTCTTAGGAAACAAATGCTAAATAGGTAGCGATACACTTCAACAACCATCCTCATCTACGATACACTAAAATATTTGTCTGGCACGAAATAACGTACTAAACAAAAGGTCTGATAAATACAACTATCCAGTAGGCAAGAATCAAAAAACATTTTAATCAAAACAGGGTAGCCTTTTTATTTGGAAGAACCAAATCAATTACAAAACTCGCCAACGGACATCCAAAGAAAAACAACAATCAGAAGCTCCATGACCCAAACCTGAGTGAATTCATATGGCATCATAAAAGAACAAAATGAAGTGGCAGAACAAAAACTCAACTACACTCATATTCTAAATGTTAATTGATGCCATGGACTGATCAGGGTTAGACCGCCGATAAAGGTCTTGAACCACTGGACAGTCATTTTTCTGAACATGGCACTTTTCAGCAGTGCACACTCACAACTTTACAGGCGATAATCGAAGCCGTGAAAATGTGGAGGTATTTTTCGATAAATTATTGCTATAGACCTGTTCATTTCATGAGGTATCTATCATAATCCTTTCTGGAGATGTATCACCTGCCTTTCTGTAACCTTGCCACTCTTAATTAATTTAGAGTCTTCAACTTGATGCGGATTCAGATGAATATTGCCACTCTGACTCTTGTTTTTTATTTCCAAGCACGCTTGGATGGTGTCGTATCTCTGCACCATCATTTCATCGTCTGTGAGATCAAGAAAGAAAGCCAGATTCTATCAGAAATCATAGTCTTTACTTAGAACAAGATGAAAATAATTCTGAATTGTCTGAAAATCTCCTCGTGTTACTGAGGAGACATTTGGTTGTTTTTCGCGTTGAACATTGTTTACATCAGAATTTGTCTATGTACCTTTAAACAGGACATGTAATGGGGTACGTGATTTGCCAGTTCTATGAAACCCATACCACATTCGTTCTTCCCTTCTTGATAAGTTGATACAACGTAATTTTATTCCCAATGCTCTAGGGCTCGAGTTGTTGATCAAGGCGATCAGAGATTACACGATATTTTACTCGCTTCCAACCCATGTTTAAGCAATCTAAGGAAGATTTTACAACTACAAGCAGCACTATGCAGGTCAATTCTTATTTTTTATCACGCCTGTAATAAGCAGGAAATGTCGCAAATCACTTCAGTCAATTATTATATCTGTCTATCCGGTGACGGTCGTGTTTTAATACTTCGAGGTTACGGCGGCACTTCATTCTTGGAGAATGTCGTCAACTTTGGGCGTTTCGGCCCTTGTTGGTAGTGGTACGTCCTTAAATATCTGTTACAAGTAGACTAATTACTGAATCTAATTCTGGTTTCACTACTCTTAAATTAGCGCATCACTCATAGTCTACTTAATTTTCATAACTATTACACTTATGTGATAATGATTACATTAACTTATCTTTATTGAAAGGCTAAATTAGAAGCATTTGTCATAACTCTTGCCGTACGTTTCTCTTTGTTTCGCTTCGAAGGTGTTATCTTCCACGCTCCAACTTTTGATTCCTATATCGTTAATCAGTTCATGGAAGTCAGAGGTTCTTGAATGAGTTTTTTGTTGCCAGAAAAACAGATCAAGACAGTTTATCATGTTCTTTATTCACTCTTACTGTATCTTGTTCAAAGATACTCAGTAGCACCAGGCTTGTTTCCTGTCTAACCCTCGGTTCTCCGGATATCACTGAAAGACTAGTCTCATTGCTTTCTTGATAATGCCACCATAAACCGTCCGTTTTGTTATACACTTTAGTCTCGAGCCGTAATTGCCCGGTTTGTTCTATTCGCGAAATGACCACAAAACATTTTGTAGGATATCCTTAGTGTCTAGTTTCCAAAGCCAATGATAAGAGAACAAGTGACCTGTGTTGATCTGCAAGATCTCTAGCATTGCTAAAATCTAATTTCAGTTTGACTTTATCAACAAGTGGTTCAGACTCAGCATCGTCTCGTAGAAAATTCCAACGATAGGCGGCTCAGTCCAAAAGACAAAACTGCGAGTGTAAACTATTTGATGTTGGTCTTTAAACTCTCGAGAATAGTCAGAAGCATCCTGTTTGTTGTGTGACGGTGTGAGTTATCACAATGAGTGATTTGCATCACCACACACTTACTAGAATTCACTTTTGATAACCGATTTTTCGACCTACCCATTGCACTTTAATGTACGTGTAGTCTTATTAAACTCATTGTGCATGTGCGTTTATTGATTAGTTTAGTGCTTACTGTTTACAGAACTGATTAAAATTAACTTTCGTCACCTGAGTGCGAAATCACGGTCAATCTATAAGTATGAAAAGACTTATAGAAACATGACCAACTGGTTTCGCATTAATTAGATTTGCGAAAATTACCTAGATCACAATTGTTCTTTTTCATATGTTATATTTGGGTCTCTAACAAATGTTAGTTAATGACTCAGGATTACTCATGTGGTGTTAAAAACTACCGCATAAAGGTTAAGCTACCTTATAGTAAGCATCCACTCGATTATTATTTGATGCATTGTAAATGATTTCTATAATTTGGAGTTTATTTAAAAAACTTCATTTATGATGTGTGTTTATAAATGTTTGATTTCTATGAAAAGTCTATTATTAGTCATGTTTAGAGTAGCCAGTGTTTACTATCTTATTCCGCTTGTTGGTAATTTATTGAGTTCCTGAAGTCTAATATACTCTACTTTTTTTCTGTGGTCATTTAAATGTTTCCCAGAAATTCAACTACTGTCATCGATTTCCAACTTTCATTTAGTTTGTAATCTTTAGATTTGATTGTCTCTGAAACCCCTGTCCAAGTCCCCTCACAAGGTTTAGATTAGTTGGTGATTTCATAAGATCATCTTATGTATGGCTCTTAGCGTTCTGAGATTTATTCCAGCACCCCTTATTAGCTCATTAAATTGGTGGCAAGAAGTGTCTAACACTTGTCTCAGTCACCTTAGTTGGGATAGTAACAATCTTTATTACATAGGTATTGGGAAGTATTTTTCTTTCTCATGAAGTAACCTATAACTTCACAAAAATGATTCCTTTTGTCATAATTTTGGCAGTTTTGAATACCGTGTAACATCTCAATCTCGACAAAGCAAAGTTGTGTTCATTCCTCCCTCATAACGTTTTTGTTTTTATTTCGCTAATTTAAATCTTTTCGAGTCGTATTTCCGATACATTATCTTTCCTATTACTTACGATACTGTTACTACCTCTACTATTCTGGGGTTTGGCATGAAAGCTGTCTGTGCCAATGGACTATGGCAATTTGAACCGATGCACATAAATACAGGTTCTACGTTGTGACTGACTCGCAACATAAAGTGAAAATCTCAACATTTTGGCAGGCTAATTGGTAATAATGTAATACGACTGCTTTACATATTTATGCATTAAACTAATAACCATATTTATTATAGTTAAGGTAGTTTATTGGTTAAAGCGTTTAGCTTTGAACTAAGATTTTTCGTGTTGAGAGCTTGCTGTTATCTACTTCTATTCGGTTAATAATGCAGTATCACGATCTCAAAATTAATGTTTTCAAAGCTGATTACATAAACCTATACTTGACAAATGAGTTGAATTGATTACCAGAGCTTATAGTATCAGTTAGCTATGCATAACTTGATACAAGTTATTAACTTCATATTTGTGATAGAGTAACTGATAGTCGCTTATTTGAACCACACACTGTCTCATCAAGACTTAGTCGTTCCACGCGTTAAAAATATTCTTAATATAACTAATAACGAATTTTGTAATCTATTGTGATGAGTGTAGGAGCTGTTGTTGATGCACTTGTTAATTCTAAACAATTCGCTTATCCTCACAGTGGAAAATTAAATATCAAAGTGTGCTGATACATATTACATAGCTTTTCTGTTTCAACCATTGTTATTGTGGTTCGTTGCTTATTTCACTGATTCTTGTCCTAAATAGGATCTAATTGTTTAAAACAAGTTCTTACACATCCATCATATTTTGAATCTACTCTATCTTTTTGCACGCTTGAAGGCTTAAAGGAACCACCTTCCTATTCGTTTGAAGGTTGCTACTCAAGCCTGTTACCCCTAGTGGAGGTGTGGAGGTTGTCCACAAGCATTTTCCATCAAACTCTGTCCTGGGCGATCATAACCAGTTGTTCCCAGTTGCTATCCAGTCTTTCGATGTCTGCTTCCAATTCCTGACATAGTGTGTTCTTTGGCCTTCGTCTCTTCCGTTTCCTTCAGGATTCCAAGTTAGGGATTGCCTCGTGATGCGATTCGGTGATTTCCGCAATGTATTTCCTATCCACCTCCAACGCCTTTTCCTAATTTCTTCTTCAGCTTGAATCTAGTTTGTTCTCTCCCACAGTAGGTTGTTGCTGATGGTATTTGGTCAACAGATCAGGAGTATCTCGCATAGACAATTGTTTATGGACACCTTTACTTTTTTGTCTCTTATTTTCTCCACTGTTATTGCAAAATTTTCCACGTATTCCTGCCTGTCGAGTTTAATCCTCCTCTTCACTCTCTTGTTTGCTTCTGTGTATTCAGCCTGTGTCATGACTATCTCTGCTCCTGTTCGGCTGTTGTTAATTGCTTTCGTGTTCTTCCAGTTCCTCTCTTTGTTCTCACGTCTTCGATTGACCTTCTGGATTTTTTAGTGACGCAAACACGATTGATCTAGTTCTCTGTAGTGCGATCCGGTGAGACCCATATGGCTTTGTGTTAGCGGGGCGTAGACTGGATTAAAGCATGCTCAATGCACGATTGCTTTGGTGCACGCTGATTGGCTAATTCTTATCCAATCAGCACTAGTCAATAGTTGGAGAATACTCTGGAATCTTCTCATGTAAAAACTATAAATATGCTAATGTTTTCTCTATTGTGCTTCTTACTTGCTTCTTGCTTCCATCTAACCTTGTTATTTGGAATATAATCTCTTTCCTGTTTAACCGTGTTCTGATTTGGGGACTTGTCGAGTGTACTGGTGTCCGAGAATACTAGCAATAGGAATAGCTGGGTCATAACCGTAAGAAAGAGAAAACAACATTGGCGACGGGGATTTTGGCAAGAAAAAAGTAATACAACAATTGGTGACTCAGATTTTGGAAAGAAATTAGCTGTAAGAATTACCAGTGATTTTAGCAGTAAAAAAAAGAAAGTGTCGATTTCTTTAGAACAGTTGTAGTTAATATTAAAACAGCACCAGCAGATGTTAGCCTTTCAACAACAACTATTTGAAACAATTTTTGGCAGACTTTTCACTCAACCAGAAAATAAGAAATCTATTTATGATGCAGACAATGGTGCAGTAATGGACATTTCAGAAGCATATCCTGTGGAGGGTTCAAATCCCTTTATACCTGAAGCAAAATGTAGTATTGGTAAGTTGACCGACTCACACCAAGATAATACTGTGCTAAATGCACATGAAGTTGTGACAATACCAGATGATCAGGAACCAGATCCTGTAGATGAAGCCCAGAGTCCAGAATTAAATGAAACACTACTGGTGCTGTCTAGCTCTGAAAATAGACGTCAGCTAGAACAAAATTATGGTCCACGTGATATTAGTCGAGAAAGCTATGGGGATTTATATTCAGAAAATAACTGGAGCAACACGATGAACCCAATTGTACCTAGTGTTACTCAAAATCAGTGGGAGACCAGAATTTATATTGAATCAAGTTATCCGATTTCTAATGACGATGTACCAGATATGGGTTCTTGTATTAATGCACAAAATTTTGATGAAATTTCCTATAAAAATGAGGAAAATATGTCGGCTGAGTCAAATGGCGGTCAAAAATCTAATTTAATTTTGTTGAATGTTGATTTTCCTAATGACTCATCTACTAATGAGAATCTTAATGAATTTGAAAATAATGCTTCAGAAGAACCGAACTCTGAACTCAAATCAAAGGTCGTTCATTATCATCTAGCATTTCTAGTGGATTCTACATTCAATACGAAAAACATGGTTTGAACAAAGTTCTATTAATTGTAATTTGGAGACATAAGGACCCGAAATTGTTTCGCGGAGGAGGAGAATGTTGGAGAATTTAAAGTTACATATAATTTTTAAAAAATCAGAATCTTAACTTGGAATCTTCAAAAAAAGGCGGGTGTTATATCCGAGCGAAGATTGAATCACGAGTAACTTCTGAGACATTAATTGACTAATATTATCTATATATTCTTACTGTATAACTATTCAACAATTGGATTATGTATATTTATATTCCTTTTATTACAAGCTTTATTTTGATCTATAGTTTATTATTGTACGATTTACTGTTCTTAAGCTATATTCAGTTTATTAACTACTGCCTCCCACATTCACAGACACTTTTTGGGCTTATTTGTGTACACATGTTATTTTCTATTTTATGGTACATTGTGGTCTGTCTGATTGATATATAAACCGAGTATGTCTGAAATAAACGATTCGATTCATATTGCAGAAGGTGGTATTGTGTTCTGGACTCAAGTGGACGGGCTAGGAGGACATAGGACCAATAAGGACACTAGACTGCTCATACGGGTTGAACGTCATTGGTTGGCATAGAGTGAAGATTTGTATAAGTCGTATTCTGATTGGTGGATAAGTCACGTGATAGAAAGCCGGACATAAAGTCATAACACTTTGTATTTACGCTTGTGGGGAGATATAGTGCCACCTATAACGATTTTGTTGAAGGTACATACACTTGAAAATCTCTCGCCATTTTCGTTCCATTCTTCCAGTCAGTCTATGTCGTCCCACAATATCTCCATACCCGGTGTTATCTATTCTAACTTTGGCATTCAGGTCTCCTATCATGATGGTTAGGTCGTTTCCTGGGCATTTCTCCACGATCGACTACAGCCTCTCATAAACTGATCTTTATAATCTTCATTGCTATCATTGGTTGGCGTATAGCACTGGATAACATTCATTGTGATTCCGTTTCTCTTTGTTTTAAAAGATGCTTAGGTGATCCTGGATCCATGAGTTTCCCATCGTCTAAGTGTTTTACGTGCTTCTTTGGACAGCATCAGAGCAACTCATGTGTGTGTGTGTGGAGCATTTTCCTCTTCGCGACCCGAGTACAGCGAAATCTCCCGAATCTAACCTTTTCTGTCCAGCTTGAATCCCATTGATTTCACTGATTCTGAGAACCATCAAGTTGTATTTCCCCATTTTTGCAGCTATTTGGTTAGTCCTACCGGTCTCCCTTATTTTCCGGGCATTCCATGTACATATTTAAATTGTTGCTCTGGTTGTTAGAAGAGGAACCAGCCTCATGAGTTTCGAAGAATCTCGGCTTTCACCAAGAGGCGTCATAATTCTTCTGAATGAATATTCTTCAACTTCCAGATCAGAGTTTGAATTGTTTAGGTGACATTCGTCTGGCTAGCGTTCTGTTAGCAAGGTTGTTTTCTACGGGATGGGGTTGCTGACCCCATACCCAACCCTCCTCCTTCATACGAGCTTGAGACTAGCAGTAACCCTAAAAATGCTTCAGGGGGTTATTTAAAAGTTAGCTCTGAAACTTTTTCGTGTGACGGACGTAGTGGTATTTTGATTTTGCTTGAATTTACTAAAAAATTTACTCGTATTTGAAACTTTATTTGAACTCATCCAGTTTCACTGCAAATACTCTTCCGTTAGTATGTCTTGGTTTTCTTTTCCAGTAGGTTGTACGTTACTGAAGGATTTGATCTTGGGTTAGAGAGACGATTTATTTCTATCATAAGATACTGTTAATATGCAATTGTGTCAGTGCGATCTTAAACAATATAGTGTTTTTGTACTCGTTTTGCATCTATAAAGTGGAATTCTTTATCTTGCCCGCTTGCGTTTACATCTAGTTTGATTGTAAAAAGTTAAGTTACCGGACAAGACCACTACATTCTGACCAACTGTACTATCCCCTATAGATTGTTTCCCCTGAATGCAGTTGATATTCAACAGTTCATCTATCTCATAGCAATCAAATAATTATATATGTATTTTTTAAAATGATTTTTATCCTGATCGATAGATTTTTTTCATTTTTCAGCAGATCCGAATTCTTACTTTCCTGGTCTGTTAAGACACCACAGTTCTGATTGCGTTACAGAAAGAGTCGGTTATCGGGAGACTCCTTACAACTCAGTAAATGTCTCATCCACTCTTGATCTATCACATAGTCCATTAATTTCGCATCCATCTTCTAAAGATCCTCTTCCTACTTGTGCTGGATGCAGACAAAACATTACAGATCAATATCTTTATCGTATTCAAGGTTTAGCTTGGCACGAATCGTGCGCAATCTGTTCAGTGTGTTCAGTTGAACTCGTAGAAGTATGTTTTATCGTCAACAAAAATGAACTATTGTGTCACCGAGACTATGACCGGTAAGTTAATCCATTACTAATCTTGACCGTTTTGTGCAAAATTTTGTAACTTTTCTATTTTATTTTTTAACATGACAAAAATAAATAGTAAATTAACTCATTCACTAGGTACTTGGGTGTGAGTCACACTCGAAGTGTGAGGAATCATGATACTACCCGGTTATCCAAACCGAATTATGTGGAGCGAGTTTCAAACCTAGAACTTGTTGACAGGAAGTCGAGTGCCTTAACCACTAAGTCACCGCTTAATTGAATAAAGAATAAAGGTAATTCGGTAATAAGGAATTTTTCGAGGGTATCATTTACTACACATGTACAATCATAATTATGGTGACTTAATAAATATATGAGTCTATAAAAGAATATGAAGTGATTAGGTCATAGATTCCGGAGGTCTTAGATACCGAAGGATGGGTGCGTAATAATCTAGAGGCTTCAGAAGAATAGGTGAGTGAGGATAGTTTACTAGTCAGAAATATCGAAAAAAAGATATTTCAACCGAATTACTTTTATTCTTTTGTCAATGACACAATGGGTTTCCTTTGTTACATGTCCATCAAGTTAAGGTAATGTTTTCAAAATATCAAAGAATTCATTCTTTGAAAATTTTAATGTAACTTTTTGATTATTTTAAGCTGTAATCGTGGTTATTATAAGTTTTTGCATAATATGAGATCTGAACTCCAAACAACTTTTGCTAAATCATTGGTAGTGTTTAACGTTAAAATAAGCTGACACAAGATAAATCATAACACTTTGTACTTTTATTATTTTGTGAACTGTAATCTTGGTTCTTCATGCTCATGTGCATGGATAGACGGTATACTTTATCATGTTTGCTTATATTTATTACAGTTCACTGGTTACACTTACTGAGAAGCGTAATTTCATAGTTGCTAGTCTAAAATAAACATCAGATAAATATGTATATTATGTATCTAAAGTATCTTAGGGCCTATAGTTCTAGGGTTTTAATTAAAGTTAACAGAAGATTGGAAGTTTGAAACAAGTTCGTTAATGATGTATAGATTTTATAGAACTTAGACTTACATTACTTTTAAACTTGAGGAGCTTTATCAACACTCAATAGCTATAGGCTCAAAGTTTCCTTTGTTTATTACCAGGCTTTGAGTGTACTCTTAAGACAACTGATGTGTTACATTGTAATACTTGTGGCTATATGTAGCCTTCTAGTTATATTGACTGAATTTATTTTTAATATGGTAAGACTTTAATGATTTCAGATTGTTCTCTTTAAAATCGTTTGTTATGTAGCATGAGTAGCAAATATGTAGTTGGTGAATAAGAATTATATTTTCTATGTTGTTTAACCATTTACAGCGACTTATCACTGACTAGTGATGAATGTCATGTTTGCCTAGTCGTTAGCTGTGATCGAGTGGGCTATGTTTTGGAGCTAGTTAGTCGGAGGTTTACCTCCAATCATGAGGAAACTGCTGCTCCCTAGTGAATTCGAACCCAGTCTCACAGTTTGAGACATTATGACCGAAATATGTAGACCGCGACTGACTTGTAGGAATCAGATATCTGCATAGATTAATCACTGAGTAGTGACCAGTTCCATGTTCATCTAGCTCTTAATATTGATTGAATTTTGTCGATCAGATTTAGGTATTGACATGCACTTAGGGGAGTTGGAAAACCCTGATTCCAAACCAATGATGCACATGGGCTCCAGTATCCTGAAGGAAAAAATGGCGTATGAACCTATTGTTGGTCACCGGCTACCATGGGACTGCATCTGCTGACGTTGCTCCACTGCCTTGTGGATTAGACCTTTAGGTCCAAGGCTCGGGGTGTGGCCCTCTAAGAAAACCACCTGTTTCGATCTGGGCATCCGGGCGGTATCCTAACCCTCACACAAATCGAATAATTTATGTGGTGCATATATATTTGGTGCCTCCTTCTACCAATGTCTATGTGTTTAAATAAATAAATAATTGACATGCTGTTTACATATAGATCTCACTCTTTTTTGTATTTCCTAGTATTTTATTCTGATTAATACGCTTTCAGTTTCCTCGTTCCCCTTGGTCTTGATACATTACAACTATTTGAATAATCCCAGCTTTACATTATATATGCGGACAAATTATAGAGAATATCAGCAGACACGTTTCCGTATTTGGTACCCCCACAATCGTCGTTGTCTGTGGTTAGGAATTGTTGGCCCATAATCGACCGCAACTATATTCATTTTTTTCTCCTCCTTTAAATCTCTAACTTACTATTATTTCATGTCTTCCGCTTTTAAATCTCATTCGTTTTTTTATAACCATATTAGGTATGATTAATTAACCGTCGTAGTTGGGTATCATTATTTGTGCACCTCCACTCTCCATCTTATTTCTTTTCTTTTCTGTTATGATGATGTTATGTAACAACTTGAATTTCTAAGCACTTGTGTTCTAGATGTTACATTTTGTGACTGGTGAAATAATGAATTCTTTCCAATTAATCCTGTTCCACGAAAGGTGTTTATCTGGGTTTATGTATCGTAATAAAGCACAAATGAAATATTATAGGATCGGTTAACAACCTCATATATTAATACATAGTGTTTTAAATTCTAATTAGTTATTCGGTCGAAGTTAATGCACTTGATTTTCTATCCGCTTTATTTGGTAAATTCTATTGAATTTTATAAAGTTGTACGAACACTTGATTATTATCGGGTCATGCTTTTAAATTTAGTCATTCTCTTAATGGTATCCCTGGCTTCCTTCTATCAATTGATGTGTACTTCACAGGTTTCTGAATAAATTGGATTGTATATGCTAAAATGCAATTATTTTTTTATACATTACACACCTATCTAATGTTTACGTAGTTTGTGTACCATCAAATTTTATTTAACTATTTTCAGGCTTTATGCAACCAAATGTGGAAATTGTCGACAACCAATGCGAAGCCATGAGTTATTTATGCGTGCAAAACATTCCACTTCTGTTAAAAATCCACTTAATTCTACATTATCCTCTTTAAGTCAGGAATTAATATTTCACGTCTCCTGTTTTACATGTTGCATTTGTCAACAACCAATAGCAGCTGGCGAAGCCTACATTATTGATCCTGTTACTTGTCGACCTATGTGTCATTCCGATTTTATGACTAAACAACAGAGACAGCAATCACCAATGCTGCCACAACGACCTAATCATCATCAAACTTCAACTTTATCTACTACTGTTTATCCTGTCCGAATAAATAATCGTCAATCATCCGATCTCAAATCCTCCACATCATCGTCATCATCTCCTAGAAATTGGCGACAGTATGATGAAAACACTGAACATATTCATCAATCTTCATCAAATTATTGTTTATCTAATCGACAAAATGAATGTGATGATATTGAATTAACAAGTCATAGAAATGATTGGCCAACAATGGCTAATCAAGATTTAGATCAAAGTTATCAATCAGTTAGTAGTGGAGGATTTAGTTTAAATCGACGTATACGAACTTCACTTACTGACGAACAGCGTTACCGATTGCAGGAGGCATACGAATCAAATATTCGTCCGTCAAAAAGTGTAAGTTTATTTGTTACTAACATTGTTAGTTGGTTGTGCAATATAAAACAGTAAATGATAACATTTTAATATATTTATACAGTTTTGTCGACCTACGTAATAGAGTCATCAAACTGTTGTTACACCTACCGAGGATATTGGATACAGTTAAACAAACAATTATAAGTAATCACTTACTGACAATATTCCATTAATTCGATTATTGAAGCCTTTTAATGGTTACCCTGTACATCACTGTCAGGAAGGAGTAACCTTACATCTGACTTGGTCCCTTAGTGTTATTTAGTGATGGTAATCTAGTTTAGGGGCATGCGTTTTATGAATAATAATAAAATAGGACAAACAATATAAGCGGACAATATTGTTTTCAACCAGATTTTTGTCAGGATTTACTCTAATATACAGTATATATATAAACAAATTTATTGACATAGCACATAGGTTTAAGTCTGAACACATAAATCATTAAAAGTTACATGAGAAATGTGCGTGAATAATTGGATTGAACTTGTAAGTGATGAATCAGGGATACGGAACGGTCAAGAAAGATTGGAAACAAGGGATGTGAAAAAATCGGTAGAATTGTTTATTAAGTCTTGTGTGGCCAAGAAACAAATTTCTTCCAAATACAGAAACCAGGGTTGTTATCTTGAATCTCTATATATTCTGCCACATGTAAGAGACAAGATTGAACCCCATTAGGCAAAGTTAACTTTATACCAAAAACCACACTAGATGCGTTGATCCTGTCTATTACATTACCGCTATCGACTTAGCGTGATATAATGGAGCTGCTCATAGATTGTCGCACCAGACCCTTTCCTGACTGCAGAGGCGCTCGTTCACTCGTTGGCTATGTTATATAGTCGTAGACCTAGTGTAGTTTTCACAGGACCAGCTACATTCCTAAACATAGATAGATGCGGCAGAATCAGATAACTTATCTTTTAGCTATGGAACTACCATAAGTCGACTAGAGAATAACGGACAGAGATTAGCTGAATTGAAAATCCTTTCCACTTTTCTAGTTAGCTTATCTTGATGTAGATCATTAGCTGCATCTCTGTTGAATTGTAGCTACAATAAGTGAGGTTTCCTACAAACAACCAGTGTCTGTGCCTTCCTGTTCACTGCATACATATATTTCTTCAGAAAATCCTGTATCTCATTTTAATCACTATATTATGTATGAACTCTGTTTGTAGTGTCATCTGAGTATATCTTCCTAGCTCTGTTTGTCAGTCAGTCAGCAACAATGTAAAACTTCGTACGTACGTACATCAGTTCAAGTTGCCATACCACATTAGCACACAGATACAATTGTCGATTCAAATTCCGTAGTGGTAGAGGTAGTAAAATTATAAGCGGTAATCGGAAAGATTAAGGTTTGAAGATGTTATTCAAGGAGTATAATCCGGTAAAATAAAATTGGAAAGGGAAAAAAAGAAAGGGACATAAAGAATTTAGAAGATTAGAATTTGGGAGGACACAAAGAGTGAATGCACCTGCGCCATTGCGAACGATTTTGAGCCATGTTATTCAAGGTCTTTAACCATCGGTTGCTTTGTTTGTAAAACATCTAATTGTATTTCTCTGAGCACGCAGCTAAAGAATTGTGTTTATTGGCATGTTGGCGAAGCTTTTCTCTATACAACTACTTAGCAATTTTACCAATTTTTCACATCCCTTGTGTGATAGTGCTTTTTCACCACTTACATGTTTAATCTAACTATTCACGCACATTTCTTGTGTAACCTTTAATGATTTATGTGTTCAGGCTTTAACCTACTTGTTATGTCAATATGTTTGTTCACAATATCATGCTGTTTATTCTGAAATTTCCTACTATATTTGTCACCCTACTATCAACTCATACTTCTTACTTATTATAATCAAACAATTATTTTTTTTTTTCATTATAGTTGTTCTAATTCGTTTTATGGTAATTTTTATCATTTTAAAATAACAATGCACTTATTCAAACCTTGGTAAATAGTGTAGAGTTGCAGCTGGTAAACTAATAACTGAAAGCTGTGTTCTTTAACCATTTAGCCAATACTTTACATTGATCTGTGAACTTCGTATTTAGTACTTTGTTTGCAGGTCAAGTTCTGTTTAACTACCACGTGGATTGACTAGTACATGCAAGTCAATGATGACCAGTTTTCAGTATACTGATGGTCAGCTCTTTAGCATAATGAGATCGTAATAGTTGCCAGTCGCATTTCAAAGAAGAAATGTACCAAAACTCTGGCGACCAGTGTTTTTGAAATTACTCACTGTTACCAATATTTCCAACATTTTTGTCATAGGTGTATCACCAAAACCAGTAATTTTTATCCAAATATTTTCATTGACTTATATTACACAAAATCACTAGTAACAAAAGTCACAGACTACAAAATTCCCCTATATCTTTCACGTTTACTTCAGATCTGGCATACTTCAAAGTGTTAAAAAAGGGAATTATTCGTTTACAGTGATAACTATACTCGGTTAAAACTCAAAGAAATTCTGACACAGAAATCGTGTTTGATGTTTGATAATCTTCACTAAATTTATTCTCGAAATGTACGGATGATTGTGGACGATCGTTTGTTATTGATTTCTACTGTGCCGAACATCGCTAATGGTCCTTATTCAGTCAATCAGTCATACGCAACGTGAAAACTGGAACATGTGGATTGGTTGGAGTTGCTATACCATATTAGCACAACGAGATGAAATTATTTCAAGGCAAATCCAACAATGATGAAAGTATTAATAGCATTATTAATAAAAGAAAAGATTAGTCATAGAAAAAGAAAATAAATAGATGCAAAGAGATTTCTGGCCACATGTTCTGTAATACAACAAATAATGAATGCACCTGAACTATGTTATTTAAATTTTTTAACCATTGGGTACGATAGTCATGCAAGCACCAACCAACTAGTCTACATCTATTGTTGGTATGACTCAATCGAGTTCTTATTGACTTCATATTCTGGTGTCACGTCTTGGTTTAGAAACATTTAGCTTTTCTCTCGCCTATATTTCTTACGTCAGAAAACATCTGTCGCGGTAAGCAGTGGTTAGGTATATGTAACACATGTCCCAACCACCTCAGTTGATGAACATTTACTACCTCATCAATCGATCTACTATCATTGTCTAACATTCTATTCCTAAACCAAGCATTGCTTACTCCGTGATCCCAAAATACACGAGCAATGATTCGTAGACACCTTTGATCGAATACTAGTAACATACAGATATCCCCCATTCTTAGTGGTCATATTTCACGCCCATAAAGTTGGACGGAGCGAACTACTACCCCGTTAACTTATCGATTAGTTGGAAGACGGATATCTCGCCTGCTCCACAAGTTATTTAAACACATAGATATTGGTAGGAGACACCAGATATATATGCACCACATAAATTATTCGATTTGTGTGAGGGTTAGGATACCGCCCGGATGCCCAGATCGAAACAGGTGGTTTTCTTAGAGGGCCACACCCCGAGCCTTGGACCTAAAGGTCTAATCCACAAGGCAGTGGAGCAACGTCAGCAGATGCAGTCCCATGGTAGCCGGTGACCAACAATAGGTTCATACGCCATTTTTTCCTTCAGGATACTGGAGCCCATGTGCATCATTGGTTTGGAATCAGGGTTTTCCAACTCCTCTAGGTGGATCCTCCTTATTCACCAACCCGGTTAAAGCGCCGGACATTCACTTTTCGTCCTCTGAATTTCGTTAACAACACCCCCGCCACAAGAAGGCAGTGAGTAGGACTTCCCTGGCAGTGGTTGTATACACATGGCCATGTGAGAGCGTTTCGAGAAGGAGAGCTGACTTTTCCCACCATCGTCCGTACCAGGGCATTTGGGTGCTACGACACGAGTGATGCAAGTTATCAAAAGCCAGTCGAGTTTTCTGAGTCCTTGCCGAGATTTCGTCAGACACTAGACCATCAAGAATGATGAGACTCCCAAGATAATTGAAATTATCGGTGTCGGTCATTGTTAACTAGTCACCATGTTCGTTCATTCCTAAGCACTTTACTTATCTGAGTGGTTTGCTTACTACGTAACTACTATTCACAAGACTTGTTTGCAAATAACCACATTATTACAAAACACTTTTGGTACACTACTGTTGATGTGTAGAACAGCTAATGTGAAGCTTTTTATTTCTATTAATTACCACTGATTTATGAAACATTTTACCTTAGCAGTATAATTTTCTTCTGTTGTGATTAGATACGTGAAGCCTTAGCCTCTGAGTTAGGTGTACCTATGCGTGTTGTTCAAGTGTGGTTTCAAAATCAACGTGCACGTGACAAACGAGCCTCTACTTTTGGTCATCTAAATCCTAACTCTGACAAATCATCAGTTTCTCATATGAATACTATTAACCCTCATCAATTTGATGGTCATCAATTGCATTTGCAGGAGCAACAACGAAATCATTGTAACAAACAACAATCTTCAGATTTATGCCCGTTTACTCCATCTCCACACACCTCGGTTGAAAGTGGTGAGTTTTAAGGTATTTTATTTTTGTTGAAAATATAATTTTTTTCATGAAGTATATATTCTTTCATGATCTAACTCAGTTCGAGATTAATTTTTTGGCAAGATATTTCAAATAATAGCTATTTCTAGAAAAACTAGCTATCAAGCTATAAGTAACATGGTTTCATAATTTTACTAGAATATTCTGGTGATTAATTCACTTAGCGTTTACTGATAAACTGCGGTTTCGACTTAAAAGATCATTCGTATCTTGGTTATTTGGATAGCAAGTATATATATATATATCGCTTGGATCGATGGACGTTTGTGTCTGGTCTTATTCTGGTCATGACTAATATGTCGCTTGTATGGCCACATAACAGTCGGTCCTAACAAGAAGATCCTTGAAATCGGACATTAGTATTTATCCTTTTGTTTCATTGTGCTGCAATACTTTAACCATGTCGCGTAATTATCTTTACCTATTTCAATTCTGGTGGTCCTTTTACTAGATAAGACAAACCACATTCCTGTACTCTATAGTAAAGCCGCAATTATTCTCAATTATCAATTCCGTATAAGATGTAATTGAATGTATAACATTTAGGTTATCCCTATGCGCACCTCTTCTCTTCATAGACTTGTGTCACTATGAGGACACATAACTTAGTATTTAAGGGTTTAAACCATTAAATTTGAACTCGATAAATGATTCTTCATAGATTATTTAACTTATTTACTCGAGATCATAATCCGCGTTTTTTTTCTTCCCACGTAGGTGGGGAAAATTGCGAAAGAATGTGTAATTATTGCGTTCCCAATTTTGTGGCGATTCACTCTTTTTCCATAATTGTCATGTTTTCGGCGTTGAATCACTACTTGTCCTTCCTTAATATGTATAATTGGGGAGGGGGTTATCGTTGTTGTATTTTTGTACATATCTTTTGTGAAATGTATCTTAAAAACGTAACTTATAATGAAACCTTGGCATTTTAAGATATTTGTATTTACTGACAAACTTAACTTTCAGTATTTGGAATTTTTTTTCAGATAATCTAAAAAAATTCCAATTGTATTGTTTTCGCTACTTTCGTGTTTATAGACACTTATTATATATCAAAATTATGTTATCTTTCAAGTACGATCACCACTTATTTCACTTTACCCATGACCTCAAATTGAATGTTTGAATCTGATAAGTGGTAGATTGCAGTTGGACGCAGTTCAAATCGCCTTTTGTAAGTGAACAGCCAATAAACTCATTACTGAATACGTCACCCCGAAGTTTAGTTTCATTGTCTTTTTTAGTATATCTTCTTGATGTAGCCTGTTCACACAGGTTTATCATTTAGAAGAAAATATATGGGAATAGTTCGTTATTAGACAAATTGTCTTGATTCAATAGTCAAACTATATATCTATTCGTATTACATTATTGTGTTTTGTGTCAGTTTGGAATTATTCAGTTTTGTTGGCACTCACAGAACCTTTAGATCCTTCTTTTCGAACATGATGCTGTTGATCAGATAAATTGAGATCTACTTGAAATAAAAGTACCATAAGACTACATAAATCAACTTGTTTGATTGTTGATTGGGATCGCGCTGTTATCTATGTCCCAGTTATGGAACTTGCATTACTATATATTACCTCATAGTTTACAGCTCTTTAGTTTCCATATGATAAAACAAGAAATACTTTTAAAAATAACTAATTTACGAAGCACATGTTCATATACTCTCGTTTGAGCCCCCCTGTTAGCATAAGGACTATCGATACTGCTATGCTACTTAAATCATAGTAGTACGGATTTTGAGTTTTAAGTTCCACTCACAAAGTATGTCAATGTTGTATAACTTTCACTTTCAACTACACTACTTAAATAATAAATAGTTAACCAAAAATTCCATATTTGTTAAGACTGGAAGAAAAGAATTTTGTTTTTATTTGTAGTTCATCTTTCTGTGACCTAGATCATTATACTATGGATTTTCGTTGACATCAATCTCCTTTGTCTTTAAACACATACTTACACGTATTAATTACCAATCTATCAATATTTAAATTTATATTGAACAAGTAAACATACATATACGAATGAATGTATACATATACAGTTGTTTATAGTTGAATATTTTTTATAAAACTACTATTCTGTTAATTATGGATACTATGTATTGTTGCTTAGACATGACATTTGTGTCTTTCTTTATACTGCTTCTATATTAACTGGCACTTCCGCTTCTTTCGTCATTATTATTATTATTACTATTATTAGTGAGTTTAAATTCTTACTAAATAATATTGTATCAATGCTATTTTTGATAATGATTGTTGCACTAGTAACTGTGGAATGCTCACATGTGGTGCTAACAAAAACTGGTTCTACTGTAGATATCACTTTTAGTACGGGGAGTTATGGGAATTGCTGAATTTCATTGAACTCATGAACCGAGGTAAGTTAGACCATTACCGTTGAAAACTTGGGAGCATTGGACGGTCGTTCCGTCCTGGTATGGAGCATTTCAGGAGTGCTCATCCACGATCATGCACGCGGGACTCGAACTCGGGGCTATCGGTCTCGTGTCTAAAGGTTCAACTTATATACCACTGAGTCGGCATCTAAGTGTTAATGTCTAACCTCCATAAATTCTTGACGTAGGGCGATTATCTTCGGTGGGTAACTGCCTCACACCAGACACAGACTAGCTCAACTGCTCACGGCTTCTTCCTAGAACTCTAAAAATTTCTTAAAGCTAGCCACCAGTGAGGATATGATTAGTTAAAGACAGACTTTAACACTGTTGGCTGCTGACTCAGTAGTATAGAAGTTCAATGTTCACGCACGAGACCGATACCCCTGAGTTCGAATCCCTCGTGCATGATCGTGGACGAGCACCCCCGAGAGGTCCCATACTAGTACGGAACGGTCGTCCAGTGCTCCCAAGTTTTCAACGGTGACGGTCTAAATTACACCGGTTCATGGTTTCAATGAGATTCACCATTTTTAGTTATTCCCAAGCGTTAACTACTTAGTAGCTCTTATAGATTATAAAGCACAAACTTATCTTAGATCATTTTTGAAAACCTGGAAGTACTGGATGGCTAGTATGGGAATTCTCAGCAATGCGTACACAAGAGTTGAACCCAGGACCTTCGCTCTGGCACATGAGCGCTTAATCTCTAGACCACTAAGATAGCACCCAACGGTGTTACCAACTTAGATCAATTCACAATATTGGCGATCATCTTCAATTGCCTGCTGTTGTTAAAATAAAATAAAATAACTGATTCCTGAATACTACTTGTATGTGTTATCATATAGTCTAGTTGGTTTACCTATGCATTTCAAGTTGCAATTTATTGGTTTGTGTTATAATGTCAATGGATTTTTATTGTTACTTTTATATCATCTTTTGTCTGGAAAATAGTTGTTAACCTTAAGTACTCCTGCACATTTCCTGTACCTTAAGTGTCTGTGTAAAATGAAACTTTTAAAAATGTGTGTAATAACCAAATTTTTGTCGCTTGAAATCTTTCGCCAGCAAATAGTAATAAAAACATACATTTTTGGATCTAAACATGATTAGACCTTTGTACTTGTTTTTCTTTTACTTTTAGGTCTCACAATATTATTCAGCTTCATCATCACCTATTTGCATATCTTAGAAACACGTTAAAATTATATGGATATTTAGCAGAGTTCAAAAATATCCATTTCATCAGTTTTTTAGATTTCGACCTTCCACGTGATATGTTATAAACATAAGCTGAATCTGATCACACAAAAAGTGAACTAACTGTCTCGAACTGAATTGTTTAATTTACTATAGCCTATATGAAAGATAACCGAAAATAATCGCGTAACTCAGTCAGTCAATCATTAACAACGTAGAACTTCATACGTACGTACATCAGTTCTAGTTGCCACACCACATTAGCACAGAGATGCACTTGTCGACTCAAATTCCGTAGTGGTAGAGGTAGTAAGAGTATAAGCAGTAATCGGAAAAATTAGGGTTTGAAGATGTTACTTAAGGAGTATAATCCAGTGAAATAAATTTGGAAAGAGAAAAAAGAAAGGGACATGAAGAATTCAGAAGATTAGAATTTGGGAGGACACAAAGAGTGGATGCACTTGCGCCATTGCGAACGATTTTGAGCCATGTCATCCAAGGTGTCTAAACATCGGTTGCTATCATCTTGCCATCCCCAACCAGGTAGTCTACACCTACCAACATGACTCAGTCCACTTGTCAATGACTTCATGGATTTGTGCCATGTTTTGGTCTGGCCGCCCCTAGCTTTCTTCCAACCTACTCCTACACCGTAAAACATAGCAAGTCGAGGCAATCGGTGGTTGGGCTTACGTAACACGTGTCCCAGCCATCTCAACTGATGAGGTTTCACCACTTCATCAATCGATTTGCCATCCTTACCTAGTACCCCTTTCCCAACAACTGAGTTACTTACTCCGTGGTCCCAGGATATACGAGCAATGTTTCGAAGACGCCTATGATCAAATGCTAGTAACCTGCGAATATTCTCTACTCTTACCGGCCATGTTTCACTGCCATAAAGTAGGACGGAACGTACTGCTGTGCAGTAAACACGTCTTTTGGTTGATAGACGGATATCTCGCCTACGCCATAAATGACACAAGCTGGCAAAAGCTAGTCCAGCCTTCTGTATCCGTGCTGAGATTTCGTCACACACCAGACCACAAGGGCTGATGAGACTTCCAAGATAAGTGAAGCAGTCGACACGCTCAACTACTTCACTCACTGTGGGGCGTCTGAATGTGTGTCTATGTTCTAGGACCTGACTTAGTGTGAATATCTGGTCTAGACAACCACGTCCAGGTCGAAAACCAGCTTGGTTTTCTCTAGTCTGTTCTTCACGACCTTTAGTTAGGCGTCGAAGTATTATTGAAGCTAATATTTTAGACACTATATTAGTCAAACTGATTCCTCTATGATTTTCACAAGAGAACATTTGTCCTTTCCTAAAAACTGGCACAATCAGTGATTAAGACCAGTCAGATGGAGTTACGTCCAGTTCCCGAATTCTACCTAAGACCTCGGTTAATCTCATTGCTAATACTGGACCACCATCCTTAAAAATCTCAGGAGTAAACCTGTCAGGGCCTGCTGCTCTCCCTCGTTTCAGATTTCCTATGGCTTTTTCAACTTTGTAAAGGGACGGAGGACATACATTAACTTGCCATTCAGGTTGACTAGAGATCGTGGGAAACTGAAGTGTGGCTGAAGGCCAGTTGAACTGATCTCTAAAGTGTTCCGCCCATCGATCCAATCTCCTGGATTGAGAATGAATAATATGTCCATCTTTCTCTGAGATTGTTTCGCTAACGGTCGGGTTCCTAATGCCGGTTTCCTTAACGAGTCTGAACAATTGTCTGCTATTACCTATTGCCGCTGCCTTTTCCATCTCTCTTGCTTTCGCTACCCACCACTGTTCACGATCATTGCGTAGACTTCTTGTCAGCTTGCGCTTAAGCTGACTCCGCTCTTCATTATGTTCAGAGCCGGGTGGAATGAGTTTCCGAGCATCTATCAGTGTGGTAGATGCTGCTGAGATCCAGTGTTGCTCCCTAACCTTCTGGTTTACCTTACTAGCAGATATCACTGTTGTTTCCACAGCTTTTCGGATATCGTTCCATGCTGCCTCGGGATGGGCATCACATACATGGCTGCCTAACTATTTTCCTAGTTGTTCCTGAAATATACTCTTAGCTTGACTATCATTAAGTAGGCCCCTAAGAGGTTTACTTGCAGCGTCTTTACTACGTTCAGTAAGACGCAGGCAAATACGCGATCGCACTAGAGCATGGTCTGAATCTAAGCATGTGCTCCAGAATGAGCGACAGTCTTCTATCGAGCCCCTCCATCGATGACTGTTAGCGAGGTGATCTATTTGGGTCCAACGTTGGGATAAATTAGGGGGTCGCCATGTTAAGATGTTTTTGCTTGTGCTTAAAGTTAGTATTTGCAAGAAACAGGCGGTTATCTGAGCAAAGCTGCAACAGACGGTCGCCATTATCTGTTCTTTGAGCCACGACGATACAAGATCCACCCAGGTGTCTTTCCCTTTCGCTTAGTTTACCTACTTGAGCATTAAAGTCACCGGCCACTATTACTACATCAGAGTGTCTAGCTTTTCGGAGAAGGTCGAGAAGCTTTCTGTAAAACTCGTCTTTTACATCGTCTGAGCTGCAGTCAGTGGGAGGGTAGGCAGAGACTACGAGTGTCCCTATCTTTTCGGATCCTTACTGTTCCGTTCAGTCGGACAGCGCACAAACGACTGTCTATTGGGATCCACTCTAAGAGAGCTAGTTCTGCCCTAGGACTCAATGCTATACCTTCGCCGGCGAGGCGACGGGAAGCAGAATCAGGGCTTCCAGATACACGGAGTGTGAATCGAGTCGGTTCTTTATTTTGGCATGGTGAGGTCAAATGAATGACACTACTCGGATCCTGTATGCGCGTTTCGGAGACAGCACACATTGATGGCGCGAGATTCTGAGGTCCTAGCTAAGGAGGCCTGTTGTCCTATTTTGCACAGTGTTCGGACGTTAAAAGCTCCTACATGTAGTTTATAGCATGGTTTCAGGGGACCAGGAATAACGTTCCGCGTACTCGAATCGTTTGCACTAGCGGTCCGAGGTGATAAAGGGATGTGGAAAGGGTTAATCATGGAGATAAGAGAGGTATTAGGAGGTGTAAGAAGTATTTGAATGTGACCAACTTGGTCTCGTGTGCTGTTACGGGTATGAGGGCTGCTATCACTTCCCGGCTGCCCACACCGTGGAAGGGTATTTCTTGAGGAACCTGAAAAGGAAATTGGATTAGTGTTGGTCTTGACGACCTGGGAGGGTGACCGCAGAGCCCAAGGGACAACTGCTTGAGGCCGGTCGCGCACGGCCTTTTTGTGGAAGGTTTTTGACATGTTAGCTCCGTTCTTCAAAGGGCCTTACCGCCGGAGACGGAAATCCGTGAGGTAAGGTGAAGTGTGACATTTTTAGGGTTGACCTTTTCTAACCCCTTCCTTCCTTGTGAGAAGGCAGCATCGCTGCAGATGCTTGTTGTCTGAGGGAAACACCTTACTGCTGTTACACCCCTCTACAGTCAGCAGTACGACTTCGCCCTCAGACCTTGAATTGCTGTTTTTAGTCTTGCCGTTCTCCAATCGACCTGCCTGGCATGGTAGAACCTACAGGAACATATGTTCCAGCCAATATAGCTCGTTTGGGTCATCACGATAGGCAAGCCCGACCACCGCGTCAAGGTAGCAGCTACGGTCGGGAATCGCGTAACTGACCACTCCAAAACAAGATATTTACCGAGTATTTTAACATGAATTGTCTCTTTTAACAAAATGGTTATTTACGTTAATTCAAACTTAATAACAAACAGAGTATGTTAAGGAAATTAATTGTGAAATAGGATTTTTCTATCGACTATACATTCACTCTGGAATTAGAAAATTTCAGGGATTGATTAATGTTCAGATAATTTCTGCGTTTTTTTTTTAATAAATAAATAAAAGGGATGTTTATCTTATTGTTTGTTGACTAGTGATAAGTTAGACGAAGTTTATTTATCGTGTTTTTGCAGTAACAGATTTGGTTTAGTTATTCCAGTCATTCTAAAAGACAGTTTCAATCATTCAGTTTATTTAACATGTATCTGACCACTACGCTAAGTGGTTCTTATTTCTAGTATCCGAAAAAACAATACTACTGCTGAATATTTAAAAGCATGCAATCTGTACCCAATATTGTTGAATGGTAACAGCTGGACATTCAACAACTTAGTGCCTTAAATGAAATGATACTTCAGATTACTCTTGTTGCTGCTGCCATAACGCCACTTGTTCTGTCACTGTCTCAGTAGTTTCATGAGTGTTTTTTTACGATTTAAATTTATCTTAATAATTGTTTTTTTCTCAAAAAAATGTCAAACGTTAAATTTCAAATTTTTAACTTACTTCACGTAAAGCTTTTGCTACAACTTAACATAAAACTAAGTTATAACTCAATTTAATACTACTACTATTATTACAGTATTAGTAGTAATTACTTCTTAAACTTTAATCTGTTTGAAATTGCTTTAAATTTCTGGTATTTACTTCTTAGTTCACTTAGTTACAACAACCAATATGCATGCAATAGTTGCGAATTTCTTATTTGGAGGAAGTATTTAGACTACTTTTTAGTGTATTATGACCACATAGCACTCATTGTAAATTCATCTGAATATATTTGATGATAAATTTTACGTACTCTCGTCTTCTTTTTAACGATTTTAATGCATATTTTGTTCATTTTTCCTAAAGAAACTGTTATGCATTATTGTTTATTGTTATTTTATAACAGGTCCTTTTCCTGAATTCGGTGGATTTTCCTCTGACAATCTAGTACGCTACGTTCCCGATATTAATATGCACAATGATTCTGCTGACGTGCAATCTTGGAGATCTGTATCACATGCTGTGTGGCTTGTAGAAAACGGAAATGAAAATTCAACTATCAGATGATGATGATGATGCTGTCTTCTTTGTCGTCGTATATGTAGAATAATGATGATTAAATTATATTTAAATTGTGAATAAATACATAGATATATCATCAGAACTATTCTAATTCATTTTTAAACTTTCATTGTAGTCATTTTTCTATGTATTCTTTGTTGAACTTTCTCCTGTCCAGACAATATATATACTATAAACTTCTGCAGATTACATGTATGATGACTTTATCTCATCTTTTCGTTCATTCATCATCATGCTTCATTTGGAAGCTTTTTCTTCTGAGTTCATGCATATACACTTATGAAAGATAAAAGAGAAGTTATCTGTGATTATTTTCAACTATCATTATCAAAGTAATACTAGAATTAATGTAATATACTTCCCATAATGCTTAATAGTCATTTAGTGGACAATAATGCATTTCAATGAAAACTATTATCTTACTTAAAAGAAATGTGATGTATATGTGTATGCTTGTAAGTGAATCTTCTTTGTATATTTTTTTCTCTCTGAACAAATAAATGTAAATACATCTTGCTTTTCTTGCCCCTTTTTTTCTTCATCTATTGTGCCTGTTCATTATGTTTACCGCGACCATTCGTATTTATCCATCTTATGCTTCTTCTTTTTTTTACCTAACAAGTATCTTCATTCTTAGACAGTATATGCTTCTAAATGTCATCCAGTATGTCTTGTAAATTGACATTTATTAACAATTTTGTTCCTTCCTAGTATTCTATTGTCGTTATTATTATGTTTGCATTTGCTCTCAGGTTTCTCCACCTTGTTCTCTACCCTGACATAATTAATGCGAAACATTTCAAATGCGTTTTTCCTCTCTAGTATTTAAAGAAAAAAAAAGTGGAATTTCTCTACTCTCTCTTTGTATAATACCGTTTTACGCTTGAGCGTATATAGTCTTACGATTAATTGTGTGTTTTTTTCTAAAGAATGAATTTTGTAAATTTCTGCAGTAATAGTTTTTTTTTAAAAAAATAAAAGAAAATACAATCAAACACATTTCGTTTCAATCTTTATTCGTTTGTCTGTTTTTATTCATAATTCAATGTGAGGTATATTTTCTTACAAATAGTAATGCATTTCTGTCTATATTAAATGTTACTTTAAATTAGTTTGTGTTTTCTTTGTTGCTCCCCTTCTTTTTTTTGAATTTCCCTACTTATTATGCATGTATTTGTACTTTTTCCTTATTTTCATCTGAACACATTTTTTTGGTTGAAATTCTGATTACTAGTATTTTACAATTTGTTTTCTGTTTGTAAAAGTTCCCCCAAAACTATTATTAGTTTATTGGATAAAATGTTATGATTGTGTGTTCTTGTTTATATACTATTAATAATACTTAATATCACATTAATTCTGATGATAAAAATTTCAGTCTTGACAAGTGTGTGTGCTGTTTGTCTATTCTTTAACATTTAATTATATAAATATAGATATAAGAAAAGCGGTCACTATGCATGTATGTATATTTGTCTAATTTTGTTAATAACGTTTATTTCTCATTGAATTTCATGAAAATATTGTTTGTTGTTGTTGTTGCTGATACATTTGATCTCATCTTGACCTCTTTCTTTTTTCTTGTCACAATTATTATTACTGTCATAGTTCTTTACATGAATACTACTTAATGAGTGAAAACAATATGCAGGTAAACATATATCAAGTGTAAATGAACAGTTTAACCTTTGTACATATGTGTATCACACATATATTTGTCTAAACAATGAATTTAAGAAGTTAATTAGATAATTATGAATAAAAGCACAAAACGTGATCATGTTTCATAATTGTTGTTATTGTTAAGCTCCCTTCATTCTATGTCTTTATAGTGTATATTTTATGACTAATCAATTTGAATAACATTTGGGATCTGTTCTCTCTTATCTTCTAGTACGGTTGCTTCTGTTTGTTTTATGCTATTATTTTTGTTTTTAGTTGTGTTATTGTATGCGCCTTTTGTACATGACAAATATATATATATATATATATATATATATATATATATATATATACTTATTTATTCCAAAAAATATTCTGTTACCTTCATATGGTCTCGGTGGGATTTTCATTGTTTTAGTTAATTTTATCTGAGACATCTTGTCACTGTCTATTTCATTCGTATAAGACTTCCGTTAGGTATCCAAAATGTGACAGGATTACCAAGTTAAGTCTAATATTTTTTATATTCTGTCGGTTATTTTAGTTCACATTAAACCGACTGTGGGTTTTTTATACCCTTAAGAATAAATTTTAAGGGTGTGACCACAAATGTATTTTAAAAAATAGTGATTGGTTTAGGTGTTCAATTTACCTGTAGTCATACTTTTTTTCCCAGCAAAATTATTATTTTATTGGTTGTAAATAACTTCTATGTGATCTGATTAGTTGAATTCCATGAGAAGCGTTTATATTTGAATTGTGTATGAAATTTTTATGATTTGAAAATTATTTCCTCAGAAATTTTCTGGGACTCTTTTCATCAACGTTGAACAGTAGATCTTCTTAAGCCACTTGGCATCATTACATAATAAATTGAAAACACACTATTAATATAATAAACTCTATACTAATCAAAGTTCAAAAGAATTTTCATAATTATTCCGGTCGTACAATATAATATACAAAAAAAATGTAGTGAAAGTCTAAATATCGATCAATATATTAATAATGTAGAAATAGAAAATTACGGAGAGCATAAGATGTGAAATGACCTAGATAGAGACTTGAAAGGAACTTGAATAATTTGCTACTTCCTTAAAATTTGTTTATCGATTCGTTAAACCAATCATTTACAAATTGTATTAATAAGATAATGTAAAACAACATACCTTAGATAAGAGAAATCGTTGAAACTGTACTTACACTTGACGAATTATAATATGTGATAATGATAAAATAGGACTAGGAATTAATAAACAGTCGCCCCAGAGTATAAAGTTATTACAGCTTCTGCATAAACTTGTACGATGTTAACAATGTTGAGAATCAAACATGCATAAAAACTAATCCATATGTTCGGCTCGGTCATCATAGACTTTTTCATATTCGCGTTAAACCTCATGATTTCAACCTATGAAATTTACTAAAATCTCCACAAAACTCATTCTGATAATAATCAACTGCTCATTAGTGACTGACTTCAGGAGACACTCCTGGAGTTCTAGTGAGAAGCCGTCACCCGTGGAGTTCAACCAGGTCTGTTGTGAGATAGGAACTCACTGAAGACAATGGTGTTCGGTGGCGCAACTTCGTGGATTGGTTGAAGTTAGACATTAACACCGTTGAATGCCGGCTCAGTGGTCTAGTGGTTAAGTGCTCGCGCGCGAAGCCAGTAGGTCCTGGGTTCGAATTCCGCGTGGTGCGGGTTCGTGGATGCGCACTACTGAGGAGTCCCATACTAGGACGAAACGGCCGTCCAGTGCTTCCAGGTTTTCCATGGTGGTCTAGTTTCAACTGACTCATGATTTCAACCTGTGAAACCTTACTTCTATTCCTTGTTAAGGAATATTTGTTATCTTAGCATATATGATAATATCCATTTTAAAACATGAAATAAACATTATCCCCTTTTTCAGTGACTCATCACACTATTAATACTTATTAGAAAATATAAATTATTAAGAAGGTCACCATCTATTTTATGCCATAGACGGAACTAATTTCGTAAGCAAGTTGTGAGAAAATTATGACATACAGTTCATTGTTGTTAGTACTTAAGTTTATATAAATATTGTTTTTTTGAAAATTCCCATATTATGAATTAGAACAACATATATAAGCTAACAATATTGTTAGCTTATATTGTTTTCAATTAGATCCTCATCAGATTTGAATATACAATGATATTTATATGCATATACGAAATTATCAAACCAATCAAAGCCCTTTATTAGACAGTGGTAACAGTAAATAAGGTTACATAAATAAACATAATGAGTGAAAAGTACAAATTTATACTGTGATGGTAGGTGTACTAGTTTTGATAAAAATAAAGGCTTGAAACCATGTTTCATAGTGGGAATTAGGTCAGTGACTTGAAAAATATGGATGCTGAGATAGCATTCATAAAATTCATAAGATAAGAAGTGTTCAGATGATTGGACAATGAGGCGTACACTTGAAAAACAAAAAAAAGGGGTGATAAAAAATAAACGAACAAGCATTATGGAAAATGAGAATAGGATCTTTTATTAAAGCTAATTGGGCCAAGGAAAAGATAAAGATGTCACAAATTTCTTATAAATACAGGAACTTGGATTGTTAGCTCGAATTCCTGTAGCTTCATCTATGTGTAAGAGATGAGATCGAACCCCATAAAGAAAACTAGTAGGAAGACGATAAATTACTTATTTCCATTTACTACCTGAGCGCTATCGATCAAGTGTAATAGAACAGAGTAGCGTATTGTTTTGATGATACCCTTTCCAAACCACGAAAGGTGTTTACTAGCTCGTTGGCTCAGTTGTTTGGTTGTGAGCCCAATCTAGTTTTCTCCATAGGAACAGCTGAATTCGTAGTTACATATAGATGTAACAGAATTAGATAACTTATAATTTAGTTGAGGAACCACCATAGATCAGGTTGAAAGCGATAAACAGAGGTTAACTTCATTAAACGTTTTCTTCACTGTTCTAGTCAGTCTGTTATGTAGCACACAATAGTTATATTCCCGTTGAATTGGAGCTTCAGGGAGAGCGGTTTCTTACTATCTGTTGTAGTCGACATTTTTCTGTTGATCACATACAAGCTTTTCTTCAGAGAACATTGTGGATAACCCATTTCGATTAAAATATTATGAATAAGATCTATAAACAAGGAACTATTTTATTCTTTATTACTATATAATTCAGCACATATTTTTTAAGCGGAAGAAAATATTTATAGTCAACGTTAGATATGATTTAATTTAAAGTACTTTCTTTGATTAATAACTGAAGCAACAACAGTATGAGTGTTCGTCATTTCCTACCAATTAAACAACCGCACATAGATTCATTTTAATCATGTCAAATTGTCTACGTGGATCGTAAAACACACCTTATGAAAACACTGGGATACGCATTTATAAATTGTTAAACATATAAACCCTTTAGTTCTTTTTATCATTACTATTGAGTTGAATATACTGGGTCATTCGTAAAGTGTTGTTCGCATTCTTATTCCTAAGTCAATTTCCTAATTATTGATCACTTGGTAACACTGAATTAAGTGATTTCCTCTCTGTCTGGTACTGCCAGTAGTATCATTTTATTATATAATCACACTTATATTATTCCTTCCCCCGATTAAGAAATCATAAACTATCGATTTCTTATTTACCTAAAATCATGTATTTTCGAAATTAATCTTCAGCCTGTAACATTGTGGTAGACATAAATAACCTCATTTGTTCTTTTAAAGTGTTGGTAACGTCCTTAAAGTTGGACTTCAACGCAACAATATACGATGTGGTTTTTTAAAACCAAATAGATTACAAACCTTTATGGATTTGGATATTAAAACTTTGAGTTCTCCGTCTTGGTTTTCAAGTGAAACTGACCATATTTTGTTGAAGTATTAAGCTTTTATATCAATTCTAACCACTAGTAAATGTTATCGAGGTATTTTGAAAACCTGTACCAACTAAATAAAAGTTCTGAATTAAAAAATAACTGATACTAATTCAGCATAATATGCATATTCTCAGCTATAATAGCTTAGTCAATGATTTGTTTTTGTGTGGGAATCAATAACTGGATTTTCAATCAAACATGCACTAAGATCTATTTTCTTAATTTGATAATCACCGAATAGATCGAAACTCATTCTGATTTCCGACAGCAGTCTGACAAATTTTGGATGCTTATAGTTCTAGTTCTCAAATAAAGTATGCATTATGATAACTGGTAGATTTTATTCAATCATCTAATTATATACAAAATTTATGATAAACATCATAAATATTCGTCTTTACTAATTACATAATTTATCTCAATGATGGCTTTAATTATTTTTATCTATAACTTGAATTTGTTATAATATTCTGTGTTGGTGAAAAGTTTCAGTATCGAACAATAACAATGTCTACTTTAAAGGTCAGTTAGACTTCCACCACACTAAAACTCTTGAAAAAATAAATCGTCTCAAGGTCACTCCAAACAAAGAGACCAGAATTCATTTCAATGACCTTGTGTTTACAGAAAATTTCAGAAAGGAATCTCGATTCATGATTTGGTAAAGAATATCAATACAGCAACCAGTTAAACATTGTAGACATTCCTAATCTTATTTTGGGATTTAAGATTGGATAATAATTGACATTTTCTAACATATTCCGTAATATCTATACAATCACTTTAGTTCAATGTATCATCAAGATTTAATATAGATAAGAAAACATCAAGTTTTGTTGAAATAAGAACTTATTCTTGTCTATGATGAAGCTTTTTTTTTTAGAAGCTGTTCATTGTTCATCAAGCATTAACATGGAAATAAATAGTGAATATCATAAACTTCTATTAATATAAACGTCATTTCAAGAAAAAATTATATGGTTTATTATCTTTGGTCAATTGTATTGATTTGATTTTATTCGTTTGGTCATTTTTCATGTTTTTATTATTGATTTTTGTTGTTGTTGTTGTTGTTGTTGTATTCACATCATAAAATTCTTGTTTATTCTAGTCAATCAATTGAATAATCCAGCTGTGTTAAAAATATAAGCAAAAACTAATCACAAGATTATGATTATTATTTTCTTCTTTTTTTTGAATTTCCTAGATTGATTCAAAATGCGGTTAATTTATAGTGTTCAACTAATCAATAATCAAATGATTTCACAAGTTGAAATCATGAGCCAATTGAAGCTAGACCACCATGGAAAACCTGGAAGCACTGGACGGCCGTTTCGTCCTAGTATGGGACTCCTCAGCAGTGCGCATCCACAAACCCGCCCCGCGGGATTCGAACCCATTCTGATAATAATAATCACCTGCTCACTAGTGACTGACTTCAGGAGAACCTCCTGGAGTTCTAGTGAGAAGTCGTTACCAGTGGAGTTCAACCAGGTCTGTTGTGAGATAGGAACTCACTGAAGACAATGGTGTTCGGTGGCGCAACTTCGTGGATTGGTTGAAGTTAGACATTAACACCGTTGAATGCCGGCTCAGTGGTCTAGTGGTTAAGTGCTCGCGCGCGAAGCCAGTAGGTCCTGGGTTCGAATTCCGCGTGGTGCGGGTTCGTGGATGCGCACTACTGAGGAGTCCCATACTAGGACGAAACGGCCGTCCAGTGCTTCCAGGTTTTCCATGGTGGTCTAGTTTCAACTGACTCATGATTTCAACTTGTGAAATTTCTAAAATCTCCAAAAACCCATTCTGATAATCAAATGATTTATTAAAACGATATTCATAAAGTTTCTTGATGAAATCATGATTATATTTTCTTTTGAATAGAAACATAAAATGTGAAAGGATCAGAAACCACTTTCTAATCTAGTTTATATATATATATATATATATATATATATATATATATATGAGAGAGGGAGGCTATCCATCTGAAAAACTTTTTGTTTAATGACTTGGTTCTCTTTTTTTTTGAAACTTTGTTTATCATCATTGATCTATAAAATGTGATCTAATCATGATTAATATTCGAAAATTTGGTGGATAAATATAAATTAATGAAAGTTAGTTTGCATGGTGCTTAGACTTGTTATATTACTTTGTCTGACCTGTAATTATCGATAATATAGAATATGTTGAATAAATATGTTAACTAGTATTAAAAGGGAGTCTTATGGAGATTGTAGTAATTTCTATAGTTGAGATTATGAGATAATTGAATCTAGACCAACATGGAAAACCTCGAAACACTGGATGGCCGTTTTGCCTGAGGATGGGACACTTCAGCAGTGTGCATTCACGGTCTCGCCAGCGAGATTCTAACTTAGGACCTACCGTTCTCATGCGCGAACGCCTAACCTCTAAACCACTGAGCCAGCATCTGACGGTGTTAATGTCTGATTTTAGTCAATCCACGAAATTGGGCGTAACACCACCAGTGTTTCCAGGTTTTCCATGATAGTCTAGCTTCAATTGGCTCATGATCTCAACTATAGAAATATGTTAACTGACGTCCTGAAAACCTTACTTCAGAAAACTTAAGATATATTAGTCTTAATTCCTTGAAAATACTTCTCATTGGTTCCTATACACTTACCTTATATTCATTCTCATTACCCAAAATATCCCTTGAAGTCTGTAGCGTGGCGTCGAGTTGAGATTAACTATGAACACCGCTACAAAGGATCGCGTGCCAAATAAATCAGAAGGCGAAGGTTGAACGTAACCAAATAAATCCATAAAATCCCCGAGAAGCCAAATATCAGAAGCCAGTTAATGGACCAAGTCGAGATATATTTGCTGGCGATCTCGTGGTATCGAAAGGATACCGAGATCGTGCCAGGATACAAACTTGGTTACAGAACGTAACAGAATTCGCGCGAAGTCACAATCAAAGTGTAAGAATAAGAATGGAAGCACAATATAGCTGTCATTAGCACAGTCAAACAAAAGCACATTAAAACAAACACTGGTACAGTTGGTTATAATAATAATTGTTTTTATTAAACCAGTCGTGTTCTCGTGATAAATGTGAGTCACTACAACTCCTCGCAAATCAAGCTCTTCAGACATTCATTGTTCTTCTCACTTCTAGTAGATCCTCAATATTTTGACGGAACAATGTACACAGGTGCTTTTTCTGAATCCAGTTAATCAGCAGTCATGTGGACAGTGAATAGTTGGACAGAACATACAAAAAAAACCGCATTAGTTTCGACATTTTCATCAACATGTGATACCGAACGTCATCATTGTATCGGTTATTGAGTTTTGACTACTCCCACTGAAACGTTTGATTCATCTGAAAAAAAACTGATTTCTTCAATAGATTACCTCCATGAATAACACTCTACATTTCATGAATCTGGAGGGAGGCTACAAGTGTCAGGTTGACCTTGAGGCACTCACAACTCATTTTTTGATGCATAAACTCATCAAAAAATATTTTCTGATGTCTATTTGGCCAGATTATATGGATCTTTAAAGCGGTACCATGAATAATGTAGTATACTAGTTCTTATGAGGAAGTGTGGGAGAACATTCGTTTAGTTATTTTGACTAGTTATTTCAAATGTGTAGTTCACAAATTTTCAGTGTCTGTTTTAAAATAAAATCAAACGGAACAGATGAAAGCAACAAAGTTTTCAGATTGGGTAGATTTCTACATTAATAGTTGTCAGGTGAACAGTGTACACAACAACTGTGTATCATATGGGTTTCCTCTCAGAACATACAGTTACCAAGTAAACATTAGGTTCTATATGTGGATACCATTTGTTTATACTTACTGATTCGATTAGCTGTTTTCTCGGTAAAAATAAACTCTGGTGATAACGTTGAGTGAACTAATCAGATTTGGAATAATACCGCTGGGGTCTTTGCGTGATATTCAAAGCCCAGTGGAAGACAGCATGTATTTTATTAGGAACTAAGTAAAAACTATCTTTATCTAATCTCCAAAATGCTTAGAATTAACAAAAATCTCTTTTCTGGAGCTAAACAGCAAATGTGACTTGATGTCTCAGTTAAATTGTTAGAAATACCTGCTCCTCATGAGGTTTTTATCTTAGATTGTTTGATGTGATTCAGTTCATAGTCAAGAGTTGTTGTATAGATAGAAAGTATTTTAATGCTCTTGGCCATAACATTCCTAACCATAATTTAACTACTGGCCAAACTCCTAATACCTAACTCTAACCCTTTCTCATTTATTTCAATAAATAATTCAACATTTAAGGTTTCATTACTCGCGTCAAAACTATTTATCCACTGAAATTTTACCACTTTTATTGTCAACTGTTTCACTACTAACCACTGTTTTCTGACTGACTGATAAATCGCTCAAGTTCGTCAATATAGTGTAGTTTTGCCGTTTTCTTTCTTGTTTTATATTTGTTTTAGTGTTTTTAAACACTGATTTTTTTTACTGTTTGTCTAAAGTCACCTTGTATACATAAACAATACATATAACTTCAACATAAAGTTTCATATGTAAGCACTCAACAAATTACCTTTCCATGATTTTTATTTAAAACCTCCTCTGATATTAATCAAAATATGCTCACTAGTGACTGGTCTCAAGAGGTAGTTCCTGGAGTTCTAGTGAGGAGCAATGGCCAGTGGAGTTCAACCGGGTCAGTTGTGAGATAGTAACTCACTGAAGACAATGATGGATGTGTCGCTCAATTTCGTGGATTAGTTGAAGTTAGACATTAACACCGTTGGATGCCGGCCAGCTCAGTGGTCTAACGGTTAAGCGCTCGCTCACGAGACTGATAGGTCCTGGGTTTGAATCTCGCGGATCGGAATCGTGGATGAGTACTAAGAGTAGTTTCACAGTAGGACGAAACGGCAGTCCAGTGCTTCCAGTTAAACAAATGTATTATAGTGAAAAGTATGAACCAACAACATACACTGTTGCTCACCTTCAATAATTTATATCTCATGAATATCAAAGGGCAATAACTAGCCAGTGATTGTGAAGCATTATTATTTGGTCAGAGTATAATCCTTCATTAATGTATTTTATTGTAGATAGGAATGACAGCGGAAAAACAAGTGAATAGTTCATATTGACTGTTCTATCTAATTGGATTGTAAATCACAAGAGCTATTTAAACGTCTGGGTCAAAATCCAAATCAGAGAAATTTCATCCTTCTCTGTCAATAACTTGAAATGTTCGATTCAAACTAATCTGTTTTTTAGTAGTAACCATAAAATCTATCAAATGTAAGGTTGGAATGAAGTATTTATAACTGGGTTTTTGTAGACTGGTATAAGTTTAAAAGGTTACAAGAAAGTATTGTAAATGTATAGTGCTTAGATTTTATATTGTGATAATTATATAGGGAGAAATGATGTTTGCTTTCTAAAATGTATCATTTTTCTTAAATCTTAATAGTTCATCCGATAACAATAGAAGGAAATATCCTTATGGAGTAAAGGATATAACCGCATGAATGCCAGTCAGAATTTACACAATTAATATCTTTATCTTAACTAAGATTTTAAGTGGCCACTAATAATGAGATTAAAACAACTATCCATTATTCTCTGGTTTACAACAACTCTGCTGTTAATTTCAGGTTATGGTAAAAAATGAGACCTAAATTCCCAGAATTCAAGCTAAAAATGTATATCGGCAATTTATCAAACCATAATCAATGACAACGAAGATATTGATGCTTTTATAGTAAAAGTTCAACGCCTGTATAGTTTTTAAATACAACCTCCTTCAAACATACACATAATTATAGATGGTATTTGCCACATCTTGAGTTGAATGAGAGCATGTGAAATTTGTTTCATCGTAGTAGAAGACTCTTCATCAATCTGGACCCACGACCCAATCAGAGATTTGACTCAAGATCATTCGATCTCATGACCAGAGAGTAATCATTAAAACTATGATTTGACGACCGTTGTTCCCTAATTTTCAACGATATCCTAAGTGAGGTAGATCCCCCACGATTACCATCTACAGATATAAATAATCTCCACTAAACCCCTGAATCCAAGCCACATACATATTGTCATGAAAAATCCTTATTCCAAACTTAGCTTTGACCATTGATCAACTCTGAGAAGCAAGAACCTAGATAACTCGCTAAAGTTATTTTTCATCGTTTGAGATTTCACAAAAATGCATGTACACAATCTTACATTGAATAAAATGGAGAAAACTAATAAGAATTGCAATACCTGCATACCCTTGAGTCCGAATTCAGTGATTTATGTATAAAATTTCAGTCAATACACTTTATTTGTTGTTTAATACAACATGAAGGTCTGATTGAATGTAACTTCTGTGAAAGACAATGACGATTATTAGACTGATAGCTCTCTGACAAGATCTATTCTGTTTGTGCTTGCAATCTTAAACGTCAATGGGAAGATGTAAGCAAAACAATACCAAGTGAATTTAAATTCACGTCCAAATAGGATGAAACGTGAGTCCTGGATTCCACTGTTAGTCACTATCCATCTTTGCTTAAATTAATAACATCAATGTATATATTACTCATAAAATATTCATAAGTTGATTAACCGATATCCATAGCTTTAGAAATTTATTTATATTAGAGTTTATTGGTTAACTACAATATTGACCTTCTTTATCAAATCAATCTGATTGGGAGCTTTGACTACATGAATTGAGAAATAGTTATTTTAACCTCTACATTTTTAATTGATATAGGATTATGTATATATTTGATCTTGGTAATAAATATTGATGAATTTTATTAGTTTTCTAGTTGGTTTTATATGAGTTACACTTAAATGATTATAATAATCCTATCACAGATCAATTCAATCTTAGTTAACATGGCAAAGTGAATATTCCAATAGAATTTATCATTTTTTCTCATTTGGCAATTTTCTATATAAAGTCATAATAAGTATATACAACTTGATTCCGGCTCATACATATCCACTTGACGACAAAAAGAAAAAAAACCAAAACATAAATGTTATAATTTTATTTTTCATTAATGTATATTTTAAACATGTTTGTTTAACCATGATTATTGTTAATAATAACTATATTTCTTTATTATATTCCAATGAATAGAAAAAAACTGTATTTCTAATGTTTCTTGACTTAATGTAATCCACGTCTACAAATTAAATAAATAACCGAATCAAATTAATACAAGTTTAAATAGTACAAAAGAAACAATGGTGATTATTGTTCTATTCATCGTAATATGACACTGGTTACCAATTGTCTGTGAGATCCATGGTTGAAGTTAACATTTTAAGAAATTCCTACCCTTATGCAGATTTTATTATGTTTTTGTATTTGAATCTACCTATTGTTGATGTTAATGACTGGATTGTAATGAGTCTTTTTTGGCATATGTGTTTCATGAGTGGATTGTTTCGATAAGTGGAAAATAATCAATTAAGATCGATAGTGACTAGCAGTGGAATCTAAGGCTTGGAATTAACAATTTGGAGAGAATTTATATTGTTATACTTTCGTAAATTTTATACTATAAGTCAAAATAAAATAATTTTCCACAAGAAACAGATAATGATTACTCAACAAATAGGACAGAAAATCATGCGAATATTAAAATGTATTATGGTATTTGTACGAACTAATGATTCCTTTGTACTCGGTTAACGACTTATTACGAATTCCGAATACAATATGTTCGTTTGTGCTCGTCTAGTTCTATCTAGCCTAAATTGCGCTTTTTCGGGAATTCCTAGTTAGTATGTTAATTCAAATACTTCTAATCATCATATATACGTATGCAAAACTATACTGGAAATTGATATAGCTAATATGGAGAAGGTTCCTGATGGTTGGTAAGACGAATTTTCGAATGTTAGAATGAATGAGTAGAATGCTGATAGGTGATTGAAGGATATTATTGTATAGGTCACTTATTCTCCAACTAATTAACACCTGGGTGTTGAGCATATTCTTCTGGCATCATATCAATAACTTAACTTGAACTTAAAAAAACTATACTATATTAAAGTGTAATAAGTTATGTTCGGATTAACACTATATCTATTTGCCAATCTTATCACACGACATAAAATTAATGTAGATAGAAATGCTTCACGTTGCTTAGCTTTGTATTCTGTTAACTAATCTGTCATCTGTAGTCACGTCATTGTCTGTCGTTCACTATTAATCGTTTTACCCAGTAAACGGGCGTTTTAGTTAGTGAAACTAACTTCATTAAGTAATATCATTCGGATGAATCAACAATTTTGTATTAATTTGTTATATTCTCAACGGTGTTCACAACTTTTGTCTCCCTTTCTGTGTCGAAATTGTACAGACGTCTTGTTTTTAAAATTTAAATATAAAAATGCCAGTCACCGGGAAAAATAAATGATAACTGTCTGTTTCCTTGTTAATCACCTATTCAACATAAAGTAAATTATATTAATTAACTTAGTATTTGGTTTATTTTCAGTTTACTAGTATTAATTCATTTTACTACACACATTACAATCAAACTTATTTAAACAGTTGTTAGCCATTCTAATTGGGTAATATGTTTAATTAATGTCAGCATTTGTTAGCATTTCACTTTCGATTGATGATACATGCTGCTTTTATCTGTCGACATCAGTAGCACACACAACATTAGTAGACGTTTTGTCCTTATGGACGAGAACTGGTAATAATGGCAATCTACAGAAAGTTGAATTCAGATCTGGAGACATTTTATGGATATAGAAGTCTATAAACGCTCACCATTGGACTTAAAGTTTGATTTATTATATGTATATCAATATATAGTTAAGAAAAACATTTTCTGGTCCTCGAGTTCTATTCCCGCCTCCCAGTATAGCAATAATAAAATTGTTTGACATAAAAGTAAACCATTTTTGAGACTGAGTTCATTATCGTTATATTTTCTATTTTACGTCCAGTAAGCTATAAAGTGAAATAATTGACACTTTAGGTCAAGAGACTCTGTGAAATGATTTTCCACACGAATCAATATTTTCAGCTTAAAAGTTCGATGAATTAGGAAAAACACATATATTGTCTTACAGTAAGACAAGATGATTAGAATAAAGCAAGCTGATATTTAGTAAAAAATGGACATCATCAGTATCTTATTCTAATGAGATTAATGTTCTGATTGATTCTGTTTTACATGGATTACTAAACGCTTAACCGTTTTGGAATTCATACAAAGTGTGACGCTATTCAAAGAGTGACTTGTAATCCTTCTTTCAGATAATCTTGTGGATCTAAATCTAAAGTAAAAAGACGTCTGGGACGTTCATTAGTCACCTTCCCCGTATGTATATATATATATATACTTGCCGAAATACAATTTTCAGCATTACTTATTGAGAATGACTATGTTGCAATTCAAAATGTTAAAATATGAAGTTGGACTTGAGAATAATTCTAGAAAATTGTTTGTTTGCGATCTGATTAATAATCATATCTTGACCGTAAATTGGAATGTTGTTTTGTTGGATCAATAATTTAGAAGACAGTTTCAATAAATGATCAATCTCCGACAGTAAATGATCTTCAACTGGTTCAATGGGTCTTCTTTGATTGATAATGCAGCTAAGCCAACTGTCGTTAATAACGTAACAACAAAAGACCAATTACATGGATTTAGTGGAGGGATTTATGTCCAGCATACTCCGGTAACGAATCAATTTTAAGCAAGAAAGTTAGTACAAAATTGTGTTGATAGTGTTCAGTCAGTCGTGAAGCATACAAATAAGGCATCAGAAATGTGTCTTTTGAACTTTCAAAAATGTCTTTATTCGTGCATTTAACAAGCATACTACGACGGGATTATAGGTTTCTAACACAGAATAATTAGCTTAAGTAAGCGCTTATAATAACAGGAATCGCTTACCAGCACTACGCTACTGCGAACTACATTTTAATTGACCAAATAAAAACAAATATTGACAAGATAAATCTTAAATCGACTACAATATACTTCCTCATACATGAATATTTATGAATTACTACTAAGTTCTAACATCTGTGGAGATAGACCTGACAACCTTATTTTGTAAATAGTTTTCAATGTTATTTGTATTTGTTTTGTCAATTTTCCACTGTATGTACATTCATCATTAAATGACTGTACGTGTTGTTTTAGTCAATGACCTTGAAGACACTTTCCGTTGTGATTCCAACATAGCGTGACATATTCTTTCTGGCTAACAAATACATTACTACTCACACATCCCTCGTTCTATTTTCATTTGTGATTGAGTTAGCTAAATTCTAAATCAAATATTATCATTATTTATAGACTGTAATTGGTATATATCACATTCTACGTGGGATTATATCACTAGAGAGTTCGCCAACCTGCTCAGAATTATCAAACATTTATAATTGTGGATTTACTTTACCGGACCTAATCAGAACACGCAACGTTTGGTCAATTTAAGTAACGTCCCTAATTTGTTATTGTATTTGTAACATTTAACTTGTAAATATTAATATTACTATTGATTGTTATTAACTTTGTTGATACCTTTTGCGTTTATATATTGTCTGGTCCACCACAATTATTTGGTGAGCCTCGATTATTTTTTTATAGACATTTACTATATATATCTACATAATTTTTTATTATTAATAATTGGCACGACACCATTTCTTGTTTTTGACATAATGAACTCTCCTAATAAACTTATCGATATTGATAGCCCATCAACCAACCCGTTTCATTCATCACAGCCAGAAGATAATGTTTTAAACTCAATCAACGCTATTTCTGAACTAAGATTACCAACGTACGGTGTTAATAATCCCAGGATCTGGTTTGCACAGGTTGAGGCATTATTTTTGTCGAGAGGTATACGCTCGCAAGCGACAAAATATGCATACATCGTTGGAGCATTACCCATAGAAGTGGCAGCAGAAGTCGGAGACCTGATAGATAACGTACCAGAAACGGACCCCTATGACAAAATAAAAGCCGCAGTAATCCACCGTACTTCGCAGTCTGATGAAAAACTCTTACAGCAACTACTCACCGCATGCGAGTTAGGGGACAAAAGACCTTCACAGTTGCTTAGACATATGAGACAACTGGCAGGCTCCTACAAAGTAGACGAGACGCTGCTTAAGCAAATGTGGTTACAAAGGTTACCACATAATGTTAGACAAATTCTCAGTATTTCAGGAACTTCTGTCACTCTTGACGATTTAGCTGATATGGCTGATAAGATGATGGAAATATGTACCGATAATCGGGGAATTTACGCGGCACAACCCTCTAGTAGAAACGCTATGAACCCTCCTCTTGACATTCAGCAACAAATGGCACACTTAACACAGCAGTTAGCATCACTGCAGGCGACTATTTCCACCATCCATTCCCGACGCCCCAGATCTATGTCCAGAAGGAGATCAGTATCCAGACATCGTCTTAGGTCACCTAAGCGGGCAGCCGGAATTTGTTGGTATCATTCGAATTATGGTGAGAAAGCACGTCGTTGCACAAAACCGTGCAACTTCACGACAAGCAAGCCAGACCATAAGGGAAACGAAGTGGCCAGACAGTAATAGCGGCAGCTGTTACTGGCCAACATGTCAGCCGCCTCTTCCACATCAGGAACGTATTTCTGGCTCAGACTTTTTAGTCGATACTGGAGCAGAAATCAGCATCATCCCACTCCATCTCTCACGCAGACAACATACGACAAGCACTAAATTGTCCTTAGTAGCGGCTAATGAATCAATTATCAAAACGTACGGTGAGCAATCACTTATATTAGATCTCGGGCTCCGCAGAAGATTCACATGGGTATTCATAGTTGCTCAAGTCAAACGATCCATCCTCGAGGCCGATTTTCTTAGTGCGTACAACCTGTTAGTAGATATGACCAACAAGAGATTAATCGACGTAAACACACGTTTACAGGTAAATGGTACACTCTCCAACGACAACGAAATCCATGGTGTTCGAATAATGAAACCTGTGAACAACATCTTCAACGACATTCTAACACAATACCAGTGCATTACGAAATCAGATTACCAAAAGGAAGGTAACCCACAGCTGGTGCAACACCATATCACTACCACCGGACCACCTATTAGAGCCAGGGCGAGGAGACTACCGCCAAGCAAGTTGCAAGTAGCTAAAAGAGAATTCGAACATATGATGCAACTTGGTATTATCAGACCATCCAACAGCCCATGGGCCTTGCCGTTACACATGGTACCAAAGAAGGACCAAGATTGGCGTCCGTGTGGTGACTATCGACGATTAAACAATCAAACCATTCCCGACAAGTACCCAATTCCGCATATACACGATTTTTCATTAAACCTACACGGTAAATGCATTTTTTCGAAGCTCGACCTAGTGCGAGCATATCACCAAATTCCAATGGCACCGGAAGACATTGAGAAAACAGCCATAATAACACCTTTTGGTTTGTTTGAGTTTCTAAGGATGCCATTCGGATTAAAAAAACGCTGCGCAGACATTCCAACGCTTCATGGATAACGTAACAAGAGGCCTTGATTTCGTGTTTGCCTACATCGACGATGTTCTCATTGCAAGCTCATCTTTAGAAGAGCATATCCAACATGTCCAGACCCTTTTTGATCGTTTTAAAAAACATGGCGTCGTCATCAATCCTTCGAAATGCATATTCGCAGTCCCAGCCTTAGAACTTTTAGGACATTACATTGACTATCAAGGCATCAAACCACTCCCAGAAAAGGTTGAAGCTATTACCAATTATCCCGAACCAACCTCGGTGAAGTCATTACGACGCTTCCTCGGTATGTGTAATTTTTATCGCCGTTTCTTACCACATTGTGCTGAAGTATTACAGCCATTAACCGATCTGCTGAAAGCCGACAAAAAAGGTACGAAGAAAGAGAAGAGTCAGACATTCAACCTACCCCCTGACGCCAAAACAGCATTCGAGAAAGTAAAATTGATGATATCTAATGCTACCATGCTACAGCACCTAAACACCGATCCCACAACAAACCTCATCCTCTGCACGGACGCCTCCCACAAAGCAGTAGGAGCAGTATTACAGCAATGCGTTAACGACAAGATTACTCCTATAGCTTTCTTTTCCAAACGATTATCACCAACTCAAGAGCGCTATAGCACCTTCGGACGCGAACTTCTGGCTATGTACTTAGCTGTAAAACACTTCAACTTCCTGCTTCAGGGACGTGATTTCACCATTATGACTGATCATAAACCACTTTGCTATTCTTTCAACACGTCCTACGACAGACATTCTCCACGGGAAGCCAGACAACTGGATTACATTTCTCAATTCACTACGGACATCCAGCTCATCAAAGGCTCCTCCAACATTGTCGCTGACGCTCTATCTAGGAAGGATATCAATATGGTGGTACACAACCACAACATCAGCCTTGAAGCTTTAGTTAAACTACAAGTGGACGATGCAGATTTGAAGACCTGCAAAGAGAAGTCTTACTTGAACCTTAAACCTGTACCCATTCCTTTCTCAGACGCATCTATTATTTGCGACACTTCAACGGGTAACAATCGCCCCTTTGTGCCACAACCCTATCGACGAAAAATATTTCAACAGCTACATGGACTGTCGCATCCAGGCATCAGAGCTACCACGAAGCTTATCACAGAACGGTTTGTTTGGCCAAAAATCAATTCGGATGTTAAACGTTGGACACGTAACTGCCTCCAATGCCAACGCAGCAAAATCCAAAAACACACTATCAGCCCGATCGGGGAATTCCCTATTCCCGACAAACGTTTTCAGCATATTCATTTGGACTTAGTTGGGCCACTGCCTCCGTCAAACTCCTTCACCCATATTCTCACTGCGGTGGACAGGTTCACAAGATGGGCCACAGCCTGCCCTATAAAAGACACTTCAGCAGAAACGGTCGCTTCAGTCTTCCTCGACCGCTGGATATCTAACTACGGAGTACCTTACATCGTCACTACCGACCGTGGTCCCCAGTTTCAGTCTATTTTATTTCAGGAATTCACAAGACTTCTGGGTGTAAACCACATCAAAACAACAGCCTACCACCCAGCAGCTAACGGCTTGGTCGAAAGATTTCACCGCCAATTGAAAAGCTCGCTGATGGCACAAAATGATACGACAAAATGGAGTGACGCATTACCACTTGTACTCCTGGGTATCCGTTCAACTATAAAGGAAGATATAGGTTGTACAGCCGCTGAGATAGTTTATGGTGCAACCCTTACATTACCAGGTCAACTAGTGGACCCAAACACTTTAACACCAACGGACCCAAGTCGTTTTGCTAGCCAACTGCTACAGACCATGCAACAGATCAAAGCCATACCGCCTCGTGAACATAACAATCGAATACAACTCGACAGAAATCTAGAAACATGCAAGTTTGTATTTGTTCGAGTAGACGCTGTCAAAAAACCATTGAAACAACCATACGAAGGTCCATATAAAGTAATTAAACGCACACAAAAATACTTCATCATCAGCAGAGATGGCAAAAAGCAGACTATTTCTATAGACAGAATCAAACCTGCTTTCTATGAATCTACTCAAGTCAAAGAAGACAACGCCGTTGACAATCGACTCCTTTCACCAGTGACTGAAAAACCAGTGGAGGATAAAAAACTTAATACTAAGCCTTCTTGTTTAACACGCTCCGGCAGACCTATAAACAAACCCAAGCGTTATGTCCATTTCGTCGATTAAAAAAAAAAATTTTTTTTCCTTTTTTTACAGTGTACATAATTAACCATATTTTTCCCCACAATTATTCGTTTTGTCACATTTTTTTTCATAGAAAAAAATTTTGTTACAATAATAAACGAGTAAACTCTATTTAATTATTCATTTGTTGTACACACACACATAAAAAAATAAGCAGTTCATTTTTTTTGGGGTTCAGTAACAGTTCTGTACATTAGTATCATTGTTAGCAAACCAAGATTTTAAATGACGGTATTCTCATTACTTTTGTTTGTCATGCTATGCCACATCACCGCTATTTTCACGCAATAACACACTGTATATTATTAACGTACATGTCATAGGCATCTCCACATTGTTTATTGGTTATTATTGTAAATATTATTTTTTTGTATAAAATTTTTATTATTGTTATTGTAACCAGTGTTACCTCCGGACACTCTGGGGGAAGCTATGAGGAGATAGACCTGACAACCTTATTTTGTAAATAGTTTTCAATGTTATTTGTATTTGTTTTGTCAATTTTCCACTGTATGTACATTCATCATTAAATGACTGTACGTGTTGTTTTAGTCAATGACCTTGAAGACACTTTCCGTTGTGATTCCAACATAGCGTGACATATTCTTTCTGGCTAACAAATACATTACTACTCACACATCCCTCGTTCTATTTTCATTTGTGATTGAGTTAGCTAAATTCTAAATCAAATATTATCATTATTTATAGACTGTAATTGGTATATATCACATTCTACGTGGGATTATATCACTAGAGAGTTCGCCAACCTGCTCAGAATTATCAAACATTTATAATTGTGGATTTACTTTACCGGACCTAATCAGAACACGCAACGTTTGGTCAATTTAAGTAACGTCCCTAATTTGTTATTGTATTTGTAACATTTAACTTGTAAATATTAATATTACTATTGATTGTTATTAACTTTGTTGATACCTTTTGCGTTTATATATTGTCTGGTCCACCACACATCTGCGGGATGAGTTTCTATTTCTAATTTAACGTGAATAGATTTACTTATCTTAGTAACAATACTAAGATTATCAGTTTGATTATTCTAAGTAAAATTACGGTTGTGAATATTGTTGTCATACACTGTTTTGTGTAGATTGTTAAAGAGAATCTATAATTAGATAATAATTAACATTATGCAGAGATCTCTGTTTAATCTAATTTAACTGCACAACCTTGAAAACTGGTGATTATATAGTTATCAGTGTAAGGGTACCAGTGCGCTTAATTAAGTTGTGTATTTGTTTCCTTACAGCTCGTTTCTATAATATCATGGATCTAAAATATCTGCTAGATACATTTACAGCGTATGCTTCTCAGTGCTATATTGGTCAATCATTCGCTATTATCTTGAAATATATTTCATATTTTAAAATTACCAATCTTCTCTCATAATTGTAGACTTACTTTTGGACTTATCAAACGCACGACCATTGAGTTTTACAAGCAACGTCTGTACAACTTGTATGTTTGTTTTGCGAAGTATTGACTCATTTTCCCTATTCTTTTTTGTAAATAGCATTGTAGCGAAGCAGAACACAGGTGAGGATCAATCGAAGGAGAAATGCCTGGTACAGAACGTTAAGAAGATCGAGGGAAAGAGAACGAGAACAGAGAATGGTTGGTGTGGAAACGTAGGAACAGCCAAGTCTGAGACAATTGATTGACATTTTACAAATAAAGAACCTACTGTATGGCTTTCAAATGTAGATTAAAAGTTGGAGAACGATCACACTGACAGGCCATATATCTTCCGAAAATTCAAGGATAGCGAGAGCTCGGAACTCTCTTCGAGCGAGACAATAAGTTGCCAAAAGGTCAACCAAACTAGCTAGCGTCTCCAAATATCTTCAGGGTCACCTTGCTAAAGCTTCATAGACTAGATAGCCAGACAGACTTTAAATCAAATAAAATCAGTCTGTTTAAATGCAGCATTTAGATTTTGCAATGAAAGCGACTAATTACTACTGAATGGACAATGAATAAATGGAGTACTCGGTCTCCAAAATATGTTGCACGCTGACCTCAGGATAAAGTGATATGATAAGAAATGGAGCTAGGATTTCATGATTGTTATAAGGTTGTAGTGGTTTTGGTTTCTAACCACACAATCTTCGAAGCTGAACATATAATTATTGAGAACATTTGTAATGACTTACTTTTATCACGAGAACGCGATGGGTTTAATGAGAACAATTATTATTATAACCAATTGTACCAGTGACTGTTTTACTGTGCTAAAAACATCCATTATACCTACTTCGATTGTGACCTCGTTCGAATCCGGTTACGCTCAGTAAGCAAGCTTGTATCCTGGTACGATCTCGGTATTCTTTCGACACCACGAGATCGCCAGCAAATACATCTCGACTTGGTCCATTAACTACATTCTGATATTTGGCTTCCGGGGGATTTGGTGGATATCCTGGCACGCGTTCCTTTGTAGTGGTGTTCATAGTCAATCTCGACTCGACACCACGCCACACATTCAATTTAAACACGTAACACTAAGAGACAAAAAATGGCGAGCGCAGTAACATTCAACCAATCGGTATGACAAGGCTCAAACATGCAGGCGAGGTCAACCCTATGTAACACATATTTTTCTGCATTAAATATGTCATATTACCCCCAACCAAAATGTGTTGCTCGGAAGTGCTAAACGCCACATAGTGATTGTCCTTATATGGCACGTCAGTGTAGACAAGGATGTGAATTCCACGGAAGATCTTATAGGAAAGATAGTCACATCATGACAAATCCAAAGGTTTGGGACTAGGAACATTATTATAACAGTAGATATATACGAAATAGAACATAATTCCACAGAAATGTCACAAAAACCAGAAGCTGAAAGATGGATCTGGGGTATAATTGGTAAGAAATAATTTAGAGGAGATTTTTGTTACTGGGTAAGGATGAAACCAAGTCTCGGTATCGGAAAGCCAGAAATAATTGTTTCATTCCCACGTATTTCCAGAGGGGAGTGTGAAGAGAAGCTTGTTAAGGACACCACAGAACGTCCAAACTCGTTTTCTCACATTAGTCGAATGACGAAGAGAGGGGGCGATATCCCAGTATTACATGAAGATAGTACTAAGAAATCACCAGTGTGAAACGACTGTGTTAAATCTCGTATTGTCGAACTACTTTATCATTATGTACACAGCAGAGACGCCTTTCTTCCAGAAATATGTAAATCCTGCAGTCCATACGCTCGATAGTGAGACCACTAAAGAACCCGATATCTTTGGTCTGCCAAATAAAAATCCACAGGACTCAATGAGATGAATGGGTATGAACCACAGCCTAAGCGTGAAGGATAATTGATTACCTGGCTCCCCGAAGAAATGAGGCGGTACGGGGCTCAAAGCTAGGACTCAGTGAACAAAAATCAAATGCCTTAAACACTGGGGCACTGTTACTGAAGGTAAATGCATCTCTCATTGCAAATCTTGTGAGTACATGATTTAGTCTATCTGTAACTCAAGATGAACTATCAAAAGACAGAATGAACTCCATAGTATGCCCTGTCTTCAAAACGAGTACAAAGAGTAAACACAAGAACTATCATCCTGCTAGCTTAACCAGTGTAGCTGTCAAGACTCTAGAAAACAATACTCGCAAGTAACTGTTTAAGCATCTAGATGAAAACCAGAAAGTATTAGAATAGGTTACCCACGACCACATGTCTAGTGGTCGCACAAGAAGGTTGCCGGGCTATAAAAGATCAAAAGCTACCCGTAGGTGTAGCCTTCACTGACTTCAGTGAGGCTTTTAACAAAGCTCTAGAGAATAGTTTCGCGACTAATATCATTCGTCTTGCACGTAAATGTCCTTCCCAGTCCCTTGCCGTCATTCGTCTTGGCAGGTACTGATAATATCAAGATATGAAGAGCGGTACGAAATAAAAGGGACAGTTCGGAGTTTCGAATTGACTTACAGAATCTATCTGGATACTCTGGAATTTGGTAATTGCCGATAATTACTTTCAAGTGCGTTATGATGCATATCGGTCAGTATTTGTTTGACCTGAACTCGAGTACTAACAAGCTACAAATATGTATCCTTCTCGTACAAGGACTGAAACTAGATTAAGTGTAATAAACACTTCGATTTTTCACTACAACTGAATCGAATAAACAGACATACGCGTAATGACATGACAGAAACATTAGATATAAAAAAACATCCATATACAATACAAGTCTACATCATGATGGAAATTAAATACAACCATTAAGGAGGGCGTTTCACAAATAACTATGAGGACTGACATCTCATAGATAATCCTCATTTCTGTACAATATTCATACTTTAAAAACCTGGAGGTAAAATACACACTCGATAAACATTTGAAAAGCTTATTATTTTTCTATTCGGTGACAGAGAGTCTAGATTCAAACTAATTTCTTTGTCATACAGAATTATCAAAGGTGGCTTGATTACAGTTCTTAAATTGCTCATTTGCAAATTTTCGTGCCACGTTCTCTCTTTTTTCAAGTTTCCAAAAACAGAGGTTATGCGGGAAAATTTTAGAAACGTTCAGTAACCCAGGACAAATTATTTGTCATCTGACTGCCAACTTTTCCGTGAAATGATCTTCAGTTTCAGTTTCAGTTCGGAGAAGACAGGAGGCTTGATGGTCTGTGTTAGTCCTGACAATAGTGGCTGTTTTAGCGTCGGCATGACTAGAAGCCCTACATATTGACCATAAGGTTCTAAAACCTTTGGCGGCTATTGCATGGCAGTGTGCAGTAGTCTTTAAGTCTTGGCTAACGATGACTCCTAAGTTATTATGTGTCTGGACTACAGGTAGCTCAGCGTTATTCATCGTGTATGTATCTGTACCTTGATGACCGATATGCATCACAACACACTTGGAAGCATTTATCGGCAACTGCCAGGTTTGAGACCATTCAGGTATTTTCTTCAGGTTATTTTGGAGTTCTAAGCTATCACCCTTGCGTCGTATCTTTCTCCATATCTTGACGTCGTCAGCATATAGCAAGACCGATGATAGGAGGCGAGGAAGGTCATTTACATAAGAGGGGAGTAGCACTGGCCCCAAAGATATACCCTGGGGCACTCTAATAAGCACAGTTTCCCAGCTAGATAACTTTGAGTTCACCCGTACTCTTTGTTGGCGCCCGACCAGGAAGTCTTTTATCCACATCAAAAGATTGCCTCTAATTCCGACATTTGTTGCCTTATATAACTGCCGGTTGTTCGGAACTTTGTCAAATGCTTTGCTGAAATCAATGTAGGCTTCGTCTACAGGTAACTTTTGGTCCTTAAGAGCGCACCAGCTTTCACGAGCGACTAATAAGTTAATGAGACAAGAATAAACTACTCTGAAACCGTGCTGCTTCTGCGAAAGAATTCGGTTTTCATCGAGGTACTTAAACAGATCCTTCCGAATAATCTTTTCTAAGATTTTAACCACCACACTAGTTAGGCTAACTGGTCGGTAATTGTCAGGTTTATATTTCGTATCTGTTTTGAAGACGGAACTTATTATGGCGTTCTTCCAGTCTTTTGGTAAACGATCTTGCGTTACGGATAATTTAAAGCATATACTTAAAGGGTTCTCAACGAAGTTAGATAATTCCTCCAGTAGCCTAGGATGCAATTGATCGGGCCCCGTGGACTTACCTATGTCAAGCCTATTTAGCAGACCAAAGACATCGAGTTCTTTAATGGTCACGTTATCCGGTGTATGTGTGGGGGGATTGTATGCGCTGACAGGAAGTTCGAGAACACTTGAGCCTTACCAAAGTCGTCCTCCAAAGTCCTCCTCTGTGAATGAAACTCGTTACTTTGATACACGAATAAATATCAGTGTTTCGACGCATTCTAATAAAAACCTGATCATTTGAGAGACCATCATTGTCAAAGCAAGCAAGACAAACATGTGTTCCTTCAACACTAAAACTGTGCTCAAGGTTGTCTTAACGAAAGTGGGAGATTTGAGCTGATCTCTACTGTTCTTTGTCCGCGTTGTTACAGTCCTTTTCGTACCACCTATCTCATCCGATTTGTCAGACTGTTGATGTGAGTATTTTCTCTTGTGTTATTAAGATTTGCAGCATTAGTCTTTCATGTGTGGAGGGTGTATTCTGTCGTCATGTGGAACTACATAAGCAGCGTATCAGTGGTATAATGTACATTGTACCACTAATTACTTTGTGGTACGTACCACAAGGTTTGTTTGTTAGCTAATGAAAACCTGGAAAGATAGGGTGAATTTTCGCTATTATGCTCAGCCTTTTATCTTTTGTTTTTGGCTTAAAAATACATTTAAATCAAATCTAGGTAAATTATCATTTTCGCCAATGAGGAAGCAGATCCAAATATCATTTTCACAATTTCCGGTTGTCATATTTGTGAGTCATCTGGAATACTACGTAACCTCCCTAATTGAAACGTGTGGTTTTCTTACAAAGACCGCCTCTCGAGTTTCGACTTAGAGGTCCAATCCATAAGGCAGTGGAGCAACGTTCAGAAGTGTCGTCTTGTGGCAGCTAGTGGCTAAAGTTAAATATATATGCCATTTTTCCTTCATGACCCTAGAGTCCATGAGCACTATTGACTTGGAATCAAGGTATTCCGACGCCTCCGTATTCCACTAACCCGGTGTAAACGCCCGACATTCGTTTTTCGTCCTCTTATTTCTGTAAACAACGCCTCTGCTGCATGTTAGTATCGATTTTGGCTTCTGTGGTAGTGGGCATAAACACATAACCATATAAGAACATTTCGAGATAGAGCGGATTCTCTTCATCTTAACCCGTTTTGGTGTTGGGGGTGGGGTCTTACTTAATGTCAAGCTAACGCACAACAAATATCCCGCTAACTTACTCATCAGTTGTAGAAGAATGACTGTTCATCAAGAGTGGCAGTACAATGAGTGTAAAACACCAAGCTCTCCATATTCCTTATTGCTTAATTTTCTTAACTTCCGATTTGTCCACTACCAACTGATGTTCTACTACCATGTTTTCTATTTTAGCCTTCCATCCTCATCGAGTGGAGTATCACTGATCTTACACCTCGGCGTCTTTGAGGTTGATGTCAATCCTCTCGAAAACTAGGTTTCATATTTGTACCACGACCTTTTAAGTAACACAAGAAATACATAGATCGAAGTCGTCGATTGATTTTCTTTTGAAAATGGCCAAGAAGAAATCATCACTTGTTATAACTGACCCATCTGCAAATCAAGGTTATAATGACGGAAAGTTTGATAAAGAACCTTCAGACTTTTGTAATATTTGTCTTCTCATATTTCTCTACATTTTGCAAGTGGGTTTTTTTGATTATTTAAAACGTTCATAGCATACTCGAGTATTCAAAATATTGATTATTATGTAGATTAAGGTTTAAGTGTAGTTTTTCAGATTTTGATCAAAATCTAACTTCCAGTATACGTGGTCTCAACTAATTTTTTATAATTTCTGAAGCCAATTACTCTACTAAACGGAATCGCCGTTATTAACAAAACACTAAAAGGCCAACTATCAAAGGTTTTAGGATTATACTTTAAGCGCACTGTAGCAGCAGCAGATCAAATTCGAAGTAATCATTTAGATTTTAGAGCGTGTATATAAGTCTCATTAGTTTATACACAGAAAAGACTCAAAACTGTACAATCGGTAAGCGCTCGATAAATTATTCAGGGGTGCATCAGATTACGTTGCCCCAGTACTCATATGATTCAGACAAATCAGTGTATTTTTGTCCTGGTTCCGTAGTCTATTAGGCCCTCAAGTTTCATATTTGTCAGCAAACAGTTTTTGTCCAATCCGCTTGACAATTAACATCCATCGACCGAAAAATTAACCCAAACGAAGAATAGTTTGCTGTAAATGTCCGGAATTAGTGTGTCAGTTAACACATTTTAGGTCTGCTTAACTTCTCCGTAAACATGTTCGATAAGTCACTATTTCGGGTCATCGGATTTCATATACTATCATAGTGTTCGGTTAGCTAAGCGCATCACTTATTTTGTTTTTAAGCGTCTCCTAAGCGTCACTAAACTGAACTAGACAATTCAAAGTATATAGATATATTCTGACCAAAGTCGTTAAAACGTGTTTCTCATTTGCCTAAACATATTCACTTCTTAGTTCATAAAGCGTGTGCAGGGAAGTTTCAAAGTATTTTTAAGGTCTAACTGAGATACCATGTTGGCTTTTGAATTTATTAATAGCTTGTGCGGTCTTGTAGCTACCTCCTTTTTTCATGTCTGGTCTGTAGAAGGGTCGAGACTGACGTTATAGTACCTTAAATCTCAGCAACGGACTGCTAGTGTTTGCTTGCCTTTACATTTTTACAGTCGATATTTCTCATGTCATTGGTTTTAACTGATCATCTGATATAGATTTTAGAACTAATTAAATATCTTTTTGGTGCGATTTATCTCATTTTTAGGGAATTCCTCTTGGACTGTCGTCTGCAGTCCCTTACTTATTACAATCAGATCCAAAATCGGCTAATTACCAATCACAAGCAGCTTTCTCGTTTGCATTTTGGCCATTTTCACTTAAATTAGCTTGGGCTCCAATAGTAGACTCGTTGTACAGTTCACGTATAGGTAGACGAAAGACTTGGCTTGTTCCCGTTCAATATGCTCTTGGAATTAACCTACTTATTATCGCGCTCTATGTTAACCAGTGGTTGGGGCGTACACCTGATAACCCATGGGGCCCATTAGGTGTGGTGCATCCAGTGGATATTTCACGCTTGACTGTAGCTTTCTTTGGACTTACTTTTCTTGCAGCTACACAAGATATTGTAGTAGATGGATGGGCACTTACAATGTTGTCTAGGTGAGTTTATTGTATGACATATCTATGAAAAAGAAGCGATCAAAATAGCTGTTGAATTATATTTAGTTTTGTGGAGTTAAAGTTCCTGTTTAGACATTTAGCGAGAAGGTAACAGAGCTGGAAAAAATTTATTTTCAATTATTTCTTCATTATAAGCGTATACTAAAATATATATAATTAGAACAAAAAAGAAAAGGTAATCATAATAACTAGTGTGATCATTTGTAAAAGAAATGAGACATTGATTTGAAATGACCTGAATTATCCCAAAATTTGATCAACCTTGGTTGGGATGTGGGCATCCTGTGCAGATTGCCATTGGAGCACAATGTAGTATAGAATGGATGGAATATGACTAGCAGGGAAACCCAGGATACGTGTTCCGTTCTATTCAGGACTTGTCAGCCGGATTTCAGTAACAGACTAATCCAATTCATTTCAAACTGAATTAAAACTCATACCCATTGCACAAGTGAGCGGTTATCTGGATTCAGTAGCTAAGTGGATAACGCAGTGGCGTTTGAGGCCTGAAGTGAGTATTAGCTCTTGGATCCAGTTACATGCAACTGACCAGTCTCAAATAGGAAGAAACGAACGTCTTGGTTTCCACTGCTAGACACATTCCATGTATCCTACATAAAACATATTGGTCATACGGTTGAGAGAGTACATAATATCCAATAAGTGTGTTTCGATATTGAGTTAAATATTGACTGTAATTGCATTGTAGCAAAGGGACAAATACTCTCATTCACTTATTTCTCTTTAGCTCTTTGTTCTAGATTATACTCCCTCTATCTGTTCACAATTTTAATCCCTTATTTGTGCTACGCCTATTTATTTCGGTTTCCAGTTAACCAGTATTTGTGTATATTAGGGAATATAAATTTCACATTTATTGACATAGGAATTTTTGAAAACTGCCAGCTACTTTTCATCAATGATCGCTTGCATGGTCGAAATTATACTTGAAGCCGATCGAGTCTAAAGTCACTGATATGTGATTAGCTATGTAAATAGTTGTAATATTTAATTCTAAAAGAAATTAATGAGCTATGCAACTGAAGTCTGAGAAAGACACACAGCTATCTGTCCAAAGAGTTTACATTAATTCACACTTGTATTAGTTAAGCGTTGTAAACAGATTTTGATTATAACTTGATCTTAGTTGCCGATTTTTGAAATAGAATGCTAATCATTTAATAACTTTATTTTGTAATATGGTGAAGTAACGACTTATGTGACTAAGCTATCGGCACAAATAGCTAATATAAAGATTTGTAACAACAAGCTAAGAAACAGTTTTTTCTATTAAAATAACATACATATTTATGAAGTATCAAACAGAAGTATTTTTAATTACAAATAATTTAAAGCGTATTCGTTCTTAAAGCGCGAATTTCGTAGATCACTCGTAAGTCAATAAGTTTAGGACCTAATTAGCAAACTTGATGGTTTTCTTCCACGTTATAAATGGTTAGTAATAAATGTCATTCTCCATCTTTCCGACATCTCGATGTAATCTTACTTAAAAATTTAATCCCGACCGTTGCTGCCACCTTCACGTGGTGGTCGGGCTTGCATATCGTGATAAACCAATCAGGCTATATTGGTTGGAACAATCGTTACTCAAGTTCCTAACATACCGGACAGGTCGATTGGAGAGGAGCAAGACTAAAAGAAGTGAACCTAAGGTTCGAGGGTGAAGTCCTACTGCTGACTCTACAGAGGTGTGGTGGCAGTAAGGTGCTTCCCTCAGACAACTAGCATAACAGCGATGCTGCCTTCCTACAATGAAAAGGTTGGATTAGAGAAGGTCGACCCTGAAAATGCACATCTCGCCTCATCCCACGGATATTCGTCTCCGACGGTAGGGTCTAGACAAGTATCCACAAAAAGGTTGTGTGTGACCAGCCTCAAGAAGTTGTACTATGGGCACCGCGGTCACGATCTCAAGTCACTAAAACCGACTTTAACCCAATTTCTTTTTCGGGCATTTCTAGAAGAACCCTCCCTTGGTGTGTGCAACCGGGAAGTGATAACTGCTCTCATACCTCTAACAGCACTTGAGACCACTATGTTCATAATCAATTTCCCTGACTAAAAATTTAATATTCAGTGATGGAGCTTTAGTGCTAAGTTGTGATTTATAGTTTATCTGTTTGCAGCGACAAAATGTACATACCTGTAGTATCCAATAGATGGGGAGTTTGTAAATAAAAATTCTGACAAAGTAGGTAAACTGTGTTGTGCTCACTGTGAGATCTCGAATTCCTCGTCCCAATACTCTCTACGTGTTTCCCGGGTGACGGTTAATGTAGCGTACTTATAACTTTTAACGGTCCCTTTGGTAGTCAATCTTAATTCATATGGTTGTTTTTATTAGATCCCTGAAAATAAATATTGTTTTATATTGCATATATCAAACTTTCTAATTGCGACTTGAATTTTTTTGTTTGATTCTGCTTCTCCTATTTTAGGAAAAACTTAGGATGGGCTTCCACATGTAATACAGTTGGTCAAACATTGGGTCATTTAATTGCGTTTGTCGTCCTCATGTGTTTAGAATCACCAGATATTTCTAATAAGTATATACGATTGACTCCTGTTGAAGGTGAAGGGCTGATTACTTTTTCAGGTTAGATTTAGTTTAATACTTATTTATTTTTATATGACGAATGTTGATGCATATTGATTAATTAGTGTCATACCATTAAAACCATTCTATAAGTTTTATCAACTAAATTAAAGCAATCCTACGATACACATTATTGAACTTGAAGTTTTACTCTATAAATAACTATTCGACCATAAAATTTGCCCATACCAGCCAGATACTTTACGTGAGCAGTTTATAAGTTGTTTTTTAGTGGCTTGGTATCTAACTCAAACTAGATCGTTTGAGTGATTGTTATTAAAATATACACGTCGCCAATCCTCGTATATAATCATCGAATTAAGTCGCGTTCCTGAATAAGCGAATCAAATAAGTCAAATACGGAAATGCATTTTTGAATACGTATATTTCGTATAATCGTCGATTAGAAAGCGAAGCAAAACAAAATGACGCTCAATGGAGAAGAGAAGTAAGCCAACTCGATTTAATCAAGTGTGAATCGATATTTATAGTCACAGAAAAATAGGTTACAAACATGTTGTGTAGAATAAGAAATGCACACACGCTCATATAAAAGCGGTCAAGGTTGACAAGTTCAAAACGTGGATCAAGAAGAATGAATAAATTAGTCTGTCCAGAAGCTAGAATAAGTTATCTGAGCTTAACATAGTGACCGACACTACAGTTTTATCGCTATGAGCTGTTGATTCAAAAAAGTTTAGTGCAAGTCAAGATTTCTTTAAACTAAAATAATCCTACTAACTTATATCTGCTTGATTACATCACAGATCTCAAAATAGATGCATAGTTTATCGTTATGCTAGTTTGATTAAATTCGATAGTGTGACACATTTGTTTCTTTTGTTAAAACTCGAATGAAAATAATCATCCTGTTGCTTAGATTAGTTGCTTTGATTCAATTTATAAACTCAGTTGTTTTATTTTGATTTTAGTTAATGAGTTTTCATAAAAAAATGATGCATTTTACTTTAAAATTTAACTTCATTCTGTTTACCTGGGATCACAGTAAACCGTGCTTATGTGTATTGTATTATTTCTTAAAATAGGTTTTCTTTATTTTTGGGGTATTGTATTCCTGGTGGCAACCACACTTGTTGGAGTTTTTAAGAAGGAAGTACCTCATAATCTGTCCGTTATATCATCTGCTCATTCTAATCAACTTGATAATCATTCAAATGGTTCGGTAGCCTATTTAAATCAAACAGGAAATATCGAAGGACAGTTATCGTCTAGAAATCGTATCGCACAAATAAATATAATTGATAAACAAATTAGTTGTGAATCCACTCGAAGTCGTTCACGTACTCCCAGTGGTTGGAGTCGTATTATTGAAATTCCTCCCGATGAAGAACTGAATGTAACTGAGTCAAACAAAGAATTGTCATTATTTGATACCTATCGTTTTATGTTAGGTATTTGTAAATTGAAGCCTATTTTACAATACATATTGTTATTATTCATTGCCAAGGTAAGTAATTATATATACATTGGTTTGTATTTGATCTTGTCCCACGAAATTCGAGGTCAACAAATCAAAGAATTTTATCTTGTAGTACTGATTTCTGTCCTATGTTGGAAAAAGATTTATTTACTAATCCTTTTTTTTTACGTTAATACTCCATACTAGCTCAACTTACTACACATCACAGCAGTACCGGAAAAAGCATTCCAAATGTCACAAGCAGTTATTATGATCTAGGATTCAGTGTATCTACTATAAACTTTCGTAAATAACGAAAGCGCCCTGTGTCTTCGAAGAAGAGTAAAGACGATTGAGCGAAGAAAATTTTGTTTTTGAAAATTTCACTTACTTAGACTTTATAATCGTATTTATCGATAATTCGTTTGCTAGAAACGACAGTCCGTATTGCAATAGAATGTTAAAAAATTGAATTGGCATCGTGTCGTAAATTGTTTACAAAAATCAGATATAGAAGGGAAGCTATTCAATAATCCAACAGCGAATTAAAATTCTTAATAATAAATAATTAATAGTTATGAAAAGTACTGGAAGGAAGTAGAAGAAAAACTATAGATTGTGATAGAAATGATGATTAAAGCCATCATAGGATTGAAGGATGGAACATACTGTTTCTATACACAAAGGTTAGTGTTGAATTATTGGATAGTTAGTTATAGCCTCTGCTGTATATTTGTATGTATGAATGATTTTGAAAAACTGTTCTGGTGAAGCAGAATGTCCAAAATTGACTAGACGTCCCAAAACTGAGCTTTTGATTGACTTTCGCAATCTTTTATATAGCCAGGTAAGATGATGTTAGATGCGCTTTGAACGAGCGGGCAATATAACCTGTTCTATGTGAGCGAGTAAACTGTTAGCCTAAAGCGGGAGCTTTTCCTTTAGATATGACTTCGATTCCATCACGAACTTAAGTGATTGATAGAAATTATTATACGTGTCCATGACGTCGTTAAAACTAATATTTTTGTCACAAATAATAAAAGTATCGTCTAAATGTCTTTTTTATGGGAAGAGACTCAATTATTAGTTGCAAGATAATGATTTCGAGATTGGCAATAAAAACAGCTAGCTAGAAGTGGACCAAGTGGTAACCCTATCGCTACACCCTCGGTCTATCTATAGAACTCATTAAATTTGAAGCTAACATCTTGCAGCGTTCACACTCTCGGTTGACGACATTTTTTAGAGCACTGTAATCATTAGCTTTACCTCCGACTTAATTTAGACACATATCGAATGTTAAACAATGATGACTTACTGAATATCTCAGTAAATACTCCACAAAATAATCGTCAAATGTACATGCCATAAACGCTAATAGGAATAACTGGAAATCTGTTTGTTATCTGACAAAACTTATAGGACGTCGCTTAAACTCATTTGAGAAACTGTCCATGTAGTAGTTGTTTTTTCACCTTAAGTATCAGGTTTGTAGATATTGCCACCAACACATTTTAAAAATAAATAATTGAGCAACTAATGTTTTTTTTCGCATCTGTACCAAATGTTTAATTTACAAAAACTTAGTATTTCAGACATTAGTTGTCGGTGTACTTTTGCCCGTTTGTGTACATTGTTATTTATGTGATTTTAGACCTAATTCAAGGTATTTATTTGTATTTTTATAATTAGGTTTGCTTCTGTCCTGCAGATGCGATATCTGGACTAAAGCTAATCGAACAAGGTCTACCAAGAGAGAAACTTGTTTTCATTGGGGTCCTACTTTTACCACTTGAAGTGATTCTACCACTGCTTATTACTCAAGTGACAAATGGACCGAAATTATTAAAATATTATACATGGGCTTTTTTACCTCGGTAGGCTTTTTTTGTGTATAATCGTTTTTCGAGTGTATCTATGTTATAAAAGTCAAATAAACAGGTTCTTGATTTGCACAAAGGTCCACATGATTGTGCCTTTATTATGAGAATATGTGTATTTTCTAGTCCTATTACTGAGTAATTTGTCTAAATTATTTGTAACATTGGTGACCTTTTATTTACCGAATGACACGGGGTTCATTTAATAACAATCAAGACCCTAATGGCCGTTAGTCCTCGAGCTTCTTCCCACCCGTTCTCCAATCAGAAAATGGAGGTATCAAGGCGATTAATTCTCTGTCGTACTCTATCCAATCATGACTCGAAATCCATGCAGTAATATACTCGAAGGAACATACCGAATAGAAACAAAAAATTACGATGTATACGCAACTCGGCCGTTACTACCTTGACGCGGTGGTCGGGCTTGCCTATCGTGATGAAACAACCGAGCTGTACTGGCTGGAACAACCGTTCCTCAAGGTCCTGCCATGTCAGACAGGTCGGTTGAAGAGCGGTAAGACTAAAAGCAACAAACCCAAGGTCCGAAGGCGAAGTCGTACTGCTGACTGTACAGAGGTGTGACAGCAGTAAGGTGTTTCCTTCAGACAACCAGCATGACAGCGATGCTGCCTTCCCACAAGGAGGGGTGGGGTTAGAAAAGGTCGACCCTAAAAATGCACACCTCGCCTTATCCCACGGATATCCGTCTCCGGCGGAAAAGGTCATGTGTGACCGACCTCAAGCAGTTGTCCCTTGGGCACTGCGGTCACACTTCCAGGTCACTAAGACCACCTCTAATCCAATTTCCTTTTCAGGTACCTTCAGAACAACCCTTCCACGGTGTAAGCAACCGGGAAGTGATAACCGCCCTCATACCTCTAACAGCACTCAAGACCACTGTATTCATAATCAACCTTCGTCTTCACTTCCTATTATTCCTCCTACATCGACTTTCACCTCTAAACTTCCTTTTTCGGCTTCCCCCTCAAGTGTCACCATAGCCAACGGTTCTAGTGCTCAAAACACTGTCCCAGGTCTACTGAAACCTCGCTCCAAACTACACATTGGAGCCTTCAACGTACGCACCCCAAGTCAAATCGGTCAGCAGACTTCCTTGGCTAAAACCCTAGAATCTCGTACCATTGATGTATGCTGTGTCTCTGAAAGACTCATACAGGATCCCAGTGTGGTCATTCACTTGACCTCACCTTGGCAACACGGAGAGCCAACGAGGTACACCCTCCGTGTATCTGGTGACCCGACGGCCAGTTCTCGTGGACTGGCAGGAGTAGGGATAGCACTAAGCATGAGGGCGGAACAAGCACTGTTAGAGTGGATCCCCGTTAACAGTCGTTTATGTGCTGTTCGGTTAAACGGCTCCGTAAGAACTCGGAAGGATAAGGACACACGTCGTTGCCTTTTTGTCGTTTCTGCCTACGCTCCCACCGACTGCAGCTCAGATGAAGTGAAAGATGACTTTTACAGAAAGCTATCTGAACTTCTTTAGAAAGCTAAACGTTCAGACATAGTAACCGTGGCAGGTGACTTTAATCCCCAGATAGGTAATTTAAATCAAACAGAAAGGCATTTAGGTGGGTATTTTAGCATTCCGGCACAATAAACAGATAATGTGGTGATCGTCTGCTGCAATTGTGCTCAGACAATCGTTTATTTTTAGCAAACACAAATTTTAAGCATAAGGAGAGACATCGTCTAACATGGCGACCCCTACACCAAATCAACGATGGACTCAAATAGACCATATTGCCATCAGTCATCGTTGTAGAGGGTCGGTAGAAGATTGTCGCTCATTCTGGAGTACCTGCTTGGACTCCGACCATGCCCTAATACGGGCACGCATCTGCTTGCGCCTCACTGGACGCAAAAAAGCCTCAGTGAAAAGACCCATTAGAACTGAATTGAGTAGCGAGAAAACCAAAAGTAGGTTCCAGGAACAACTGAGGTCACAATTAGGTAGTTCTGAAAACGAGGTTGACCCAGATGTTGCTTGGAAAGCTATACAAACAGCTGTGGAAATAGCAGTGACATCTATCAATGATTTAAACTACAGGGTTACAAAGAACCAAGGTCTATTGCACTGATGGATTCTCGGAAACTCATCCCATCAGGCTCTGAACACGATGAAGAGCGAAAACAAATCAGATCTAGGTTAACCAAAAGTCTAAGGAACGGCCGTGAGCAATGGTGGACAACGAAAGCAAAAGAGATGGAAAAGGCGGCGGCTATAGGTAACACAAGACAGCTCTACAGACTAATAAAAGAAACTGGAATTAATAAGTCAAGTGTAAGTCAGACTATTTCGGAAAAAGACGATACTCTCATCTGCTCCCAGTCCAGACGTTTAGAACGATGGGCGGAACATTTCAGAGAACAGTTCAACTGGCCTTCAGCGACTCTACAACTACCCTCCATTCCCAGACAGTGTGAATGGAACATTGAAGTAGGTCCCCCGACTCTAGCAGAAGTTCAAAAGGCTATAGTTAATCTGAAACGAGGAATTGCAGCTGGTCCAAATGGATTGGCTCTAGAGGTCTTTAAGTATGGTGGTCCAATTTTAGCGATTAGGTTGACTAATATTTCAGCTTAGATCTGGGAGTTGGACGTTATCCCATCTGACTGGTCACAATCACTTATCGTCCCAATATATAAGAGAGGGTTAAAATTATCCTGTGACAACCACAGAGGGATTAGTTTAACAAATATAGTATCTAAAATACTAGCCTCGATAATTATCAGACGCCTAACTAAGACTCGTGAACTGCAAACACAAGAGAATCAAGCTGGCTTCAGACCTGGTTGTGGCTGCATCGACCACACACTCACCATTCGTCAGGTTTTAGAACACAGGCATACTTATCGGTGTCCGACAATGGTGGTCTTTCTTTACTTAAAAGCAGCATTTGACTCCGCAGACCGCGAGATTCTGTGTCAGTGTCTGTCACTGAAAGGCGTACCTTGTGAAGGCTCTTTACTCGAACACTACCAGTCGAGTCAGAGCTTATGGCGAACTGTCGTCTGCTTTTGCAACGTCAAGTGATGTCCGTCAAGGCTGTCCACTTTCTCCATTTTTGTTTAACTTCATCATAGACCTATTGATGGAAATAACATTCTCGTCGACTGAATTCTCGGGTATTGATCTCTTACCAGGAGGTCCACTTATCGACTTAGAATACGCAGAAGACATAATCCTGTTTGAAGACGCTGATAAAATGCAGAGTCTTTTGGTATCACTGAGCAACAATGCCAGAATGCTTGAAATGCGCTTCTCTCCCTCTAAATGCAAGTTGTTGCTTCAGGACTGGTCTGCGTCAACACCTGAACTAAGGATAGGGAGTGAAGTAGTCGAACGCGTTGGCAACTTCACTTATCTTGGAAGTCTGATCAGCCCTAATGGGTTGGTGTCTGACGAAATCTCAGCACGGATTCGAAAAGCTCGTTTGGCTTTTGCCAAATTACGTCACCTATGGCGAAGGCGAGATATCCGTCTTTCAATTAAGGGATGAGTATACTGCGCGGCTGGTCGTTCTGTTTTACTTTACGGCTGCGAAACGTGGCCATCAATAGTAGAAGATACTCGTAAGCTACTAGTATTAGATTACAAATGTCTTAGGAATACTGCTCACATGTGCTAGGATCACTGGGTAAGTAATAGTGAGGTTAGACGTAGGATATTAGGGAATGATGGTAAATCAGTTGATGAGGTTGTAAATCTTCATTGATTGAGATGGTTGGGCCACATGTTACGTATGCCTGAACACCGATCACCACGACGTGCAATGCTAACCGGTGTTGGAGATGGTTGGAAGAAAGTAAGGGGCGGCCAAACCAAAACGTGGTATCAGTGCTTGAAGTCACTAACTTCTAGTCTGAGCCATGTTGGTAGATGCAGACTACTTGGTTGGGGTCCGCGTGACTATCGTAACCAATAGTTGGAGACTCTTGGTGACATAGCTCAGAATCGATCACAATGGCGTCGGTGTATACACTCTCTGTCTTCCCTTAAACTAAGAGATTAAAATTGCTTCATATCTTTCTTTCTGCTAACTAATTCTTTCTTCCTGTACTATATCCTTATTGCAATCTTTTCTTTATATATTACCACCATCGAATTAACTACTTTTATGAATCCGGTGTCCATATTGTTGTGTTAACGAGGCATGGCAACTTGAACCGATGCATATATGTGCCTGGTCCTACGTTGTAGCTGACTGACTGACTGACGCCACTCAATCACAGGTAGTGCGAAACCGAAGCAATGGGGAAACAAGTAATTAATTAGAACTCTGGAGCATTAAAACATACGACAAAGGTTTATGGGTCGAAAAAACTCTTGCAAACTGGAGGGTGCAAAAAATATTTGAGCAGAACAGCATGAATTGACTGTATGTTGTTTGTTTCTCTTTAGCTGCTTACAACCTGTAATATTTCAAAGATCAGATTACCGACATTAAAGAGTTAAGTGGGAAATTGCTCTGTTCACACATTGGTATAGCACAGTAAGGCTATCAGTAAATTTAATAGATTAAATTACTTACTTACTTACGCCTGTTACTCCTCGTGAAGGAGCATAGGCCGCTCACCAGCATTCTCCATCCAACCCTGTCCTGGGCAATCCTTTCCAGCTCCTTCCAGTTCCTATTCATCCTTTTCATATCTGCTTCTATTATCCGACGTAATGTGTTCTTAGGCCTTCCTCTTTTCCGCTTCCCTTCAGGATTCCAAGTTAGGGCTTGTCTCGTGATGCAGTTTGATGATTCGCGTAATGTATGTCCTATCCATTTCCATCGTCTTTTCCTAATTTCTTCTTCAGCTGGAAGCTGATTTGTTCTCTCCCACAAAAGGATGTTGCTGATGGTATCCGGCCAATGGATGTTGAGTATTTTGCGAAGACAGCTATTTATAAATACTTGTATCTTCTTGATGGTGGTTGTTGTAGTTCTCCAAGTTTCAGCTCCATACAGTAGAACTGCCTTGACGTTGGTGTTGAAGATTCTCACTTTGATATTGGTTGAAAGTTGTTTTGAGTTCCATATGTTCTTCAATTGTAGGAATGCGACCCTTGCTTTGCCAATCCTCGCCTTTACGTCTGCATCAGATCCTCCTTGTTCATCGATGATGCTTCCCAGATATGTGAAGGATTCTACATCTTCCAGAGTTTCGCCATCAAGAGTGATTGGATTGCTGTTCTTCGCTTTGAATTTGAGGACCTTGGTTTTCCCTTTGTGTATGCTGAGGCCTACTGATGCAGAGACTGCTGCTACACTAGCTGTCTTTGTCTGGATCTGTTCGTGTGTATGCGATAGGAGGGCTAGGTCATCTGCGAAGTCCAAATCGTCTAATTGATTTTGAGCTGTCCATTGTATTCCGTGTTTCCCCTCAGATGTCGAGGTCCTCATAATCCAGTCAACCACCAGAAGAAAAAGGAAGGGAGAGAGTTAACAGCCTTGTCTGACTCCGTCCTTACTTGGAATGCATCTGTCAGCTGTCCTCCATGCACGACCTTGCATTGTAGTCCGGCGTATGAGTTCCGGATAATATTGACAATCTTCTCAGGAACTCCGTAGTGTCGAAGAAGTTTCCATAATGTCCTCCTATCTACACTGTCAAATGCCTTTTCATAATCAATGATGTTGATGTACAGTGACGAGTTCCACTCAACTGATTGTTCGACGATGATCCGTAGTGTCGCAATTTGGTCTGTGCACGACCGATCCTTACGGAATCCAGCTTGTTGATCTCGAAGTTGGGCGTCTACTGCATTTTTCATCCTGTTCAGCAACACTCTGTTGAAGACCTTCCCTGGTATTGATAGTAGTGTAATGCCTCTGTAGTTTTCACATTTGCTCAGATCTCCTTTCTTTGGAATCTTGACGAGGTGTCCTTCTTTCCAGTCCATCGGCACTTGTTCCTCCTCCCAAATCTTTTTGAATAGAAGATAAAGCATGTTTGTAGTTCCTTCGATGTCTGACTTCAGTGCTTCAGCTGGTATGCTGTCCGGTCCCGCTGCTTCCCCGTTCTTGATTTGTCTGACGGCCATTCTGATTTCTTCCTTCGTTGGTGGGTTGACGTCTATGGGAAGATCTGTGTGTGCCGCTTCGATGTCCGGTGGATTCATTGTAGCCGGCCTATTCAGGAGTTCCTCGAAGTATTCTACACATCTGTTCCGCTGTTGTTGAATTTCAGTGATTGGCTTGCCTTCTTTGTCTTTGACCGGTCTCTCTGGTTTACTGTATTTCCCTGATAGTTTCTTCGTTGTATCGTGAAGCTGTTTCATATTTCCTTCTCTAGCAGCTTTTTCCGCCGTCGTTGCTAGTTCTTCCACGTATTTCTTCCTGTCGGCTCTAATGCTCCTCTTCACTTGCTTGTTTGCTTCTGTGTATTCAGCTTGTGCTTGACTTTCTCTGCTCGTGTTCGGCTGTTGTTAATTGCTGCCTTCTTGTTCTTCCTTTCTTTGATCTTGTCCAGAGTTTCTATAGAAATCCACTCCTTATGATGGTGTTTCTTTAGGCCCAGAACCTCTTGACACGTTGAAGTTAATGCTTCCTTGGTGCCTTTCCAGTTGTCCTCCATACTAGTTTCTTCTTCCTTCAGTAGATCTTGTAAGGCTTGGGACCTGTTGTTGAGAGCTATCTTGAATTCATTGAGTTTGTCAGTATCTCGAAGGAAGGCTGTATTGAAGCTTTGTAGTGATGTTTGTCCAGTTGTAAGTTCTTTTTTAGCTTCAGTTTTAAATTGGCTACAACTAGGTGGTGATCTGAAGCTATGTCAGCACCTCTCCTGGTTCTCACACCTTCCATTGTCCTTCGGAATTTTTTATTGATGCGAATATGATCTATCTGGTTCTCTGTGGTGTGGTCCGGTGAGATCAATGTAGCTTTGTGTATACGTTTGTGTAGAAATATTGTGCCCCCTATGACCAATTTATTGAATGCACACAGATTTGCAAGTCTTTCTCCATTTTCGTTTCTCTGTCCCAGTCCATGTCGTCCCATAATATCTTCATATCCGGTGTTGTCTATTCCGACTTTGGCATTTAGATCTCCCATCAGGATGGTGAGGTCGTTTCTTGGGCATTTCTCTATGATTGACTGCAGCCGCTCGTAGAACTGATCTTTAATGTCGTCGTTGCTATCATTGGTGGGTGCATAACATTGGATAGTATTCATTAAAATCCTCTCCTTTGTTTTGAATGGTGCTTTGATGATTCTGGATCCGTGAGATTCCCATCCTACAAGTGCATTTCGTGCTACTTTGGACAGCATTAGAGCGACTCCCTGAGTGTGGAGCATTTTCACCTTCGTGACCGGAGTATAGCAGCATCTCTCCCGTAGCTAGCCTTTTCTGTCCGGCTTGGGTCCAGTGGGTTTCGCTGATTCCCAGTATTTCCAAATGTATCTCCTCATTTCCGTTGCTATTTGACTAGTCTTCTCGGTCTCCCACATTGTTCGGACGTTCCATGTACCTACAAAAATTGTTGCTCTGGTTGTTAGAAGGGGCATCGGCCTCGTGGCTTCCGAAGGAACTGGGCTTTCACCATGAAGCGTCATAATTCTTCTAAATGAAGACCTTCTAACTCCCAGGGCAGAGTTAAAATGGTTTGAATTATTTTTTATGGTTAGCGTTTTTTTAGCGAGTTAGTTTTCTACGAGATGGGGACGCTAACCCCATGCCCAACCCTCCTCCTTTACCCGGGCTTGGGACCGGCAGTAACTCTAGAAGAGCTACAGGCGGAGTTAATAGATTAAATAGAATATCGTAAATATATATTTTATGTGAAAGAACATTCTACAACACTGATAGTAACAAACGTTCATTGGACTAGAAACAAGTGGTTACGTAATGAATAAACGCTGATAATAAGCAAGAATAAAGTGGGTAAAGCTCAATTTGTTACAATAAGGTTACCATCCTAGAAATCGAAATAAAAAGACGTGATGATATCATTAATGGGGAAGAAAGAATTGAAGAAATCTCATGATGCAGTGAAAAAAATGTCATCAAGGTAAAGAAAGCATAACAACCATCTTTTTAACACATACATCAAGTTTCTGACGCCTGATAGACACGGCTCCAGCAAATTTCATAGGACTAGGGCTTGGGTGTTTGTTAATCGACCTAAAAGATTAAAAATTACCGACCTAATGTCCTGTATCCAGGATATGTTTAGTAATTTGCCCTGTTTAAAGTACTTCTTTCTCTTGTTCAAGGGCTTTTTGGAACATGTTTAGAAAATCAAACTACACCCTGTTCGGCCAATCCGGCTGCTTTGTCAAGTACATACAAACTTATAAACATGGTTAGTGGTAAAATGAAAGGGATACTTGTCAAACTTTGATCAGATTATTGAACATGTTCTTTTATACAAAATTAATAGTTGTAAGCAGCTGACGTGAATCAAACAAAATAAAATGAATTTATGTTCTTACTTTCTTAAAGATGATAAAATGAACCATGTATATGAAACAGGAGAGTATAAGAATACAAACATTCAAGGATGTTTTACATTAAAAATATAGGCAGTTATTTCCTGTATAATGGGTACAAAATTCAATCTCCTCTATATGATAATCTATAAACAACGGCATTATTATTATTATCTCAGTAAAATCTGAGAACCATACAGTAAATACTCCATTTGCAAAATGACCATCAATCGTCTCCGACTTACTTGTTCCTTCTTTTCCATATCAGTCACTCTCTGTTCTCGTTCTCTTCCCTTCAATCTTCTCAACCTTCTGCCTCCAGCCATTCCACTTTCGATTGGTGATACATACTACTTATATGTGTCGACATCAGTAGCGCACACCACACTGTATATTGTTTATCATTAGCTAGAATAGTGAATGTTACTTCATTGACTATTTTATATGTATATAGGTTTACGATATCAAATATCACGACGAATGCATTTTTAACTTTTGGAATTGTGAAGATCTACAAAATCAAATAAATATTGAAAGTTACTTGTACTGGTTGATTTATTTTATACAGCAGTGGGTTTTAAATGAACAAATTTGATTGCTACTAGGTATCCTTCCTGCTAAGTATTGTGATAGCGGAAAATATAATAACCACTACAATGTTTCTGCTTAAAGCTTACAGTATTTAGATGTCTTTTTAAAATAGGTGAATACATTGTACGACTGATTTACGTAAATAGCCTAAAGTAATCTGAAATGGGAAATGCTACTGCGGTATTTTACAGCTGAAAGAATAAGTGACCCGCCTCATGTTTGAAAACGTCATCAAATCAAGCATTGAATATGATTTAGAAACAGGTGAATGGATATTTGAAGCAGAGATCTCTCAGTAACAATCCTATAGTATTTTCCTCTGCCCTACTTGTGCTATTTTAACCATAGCCTTGCATCCTAAGCCTTAACCAGTGATACGCCTCGACTGGTACAATTGACCTTGAATTGATTCCAGAATAATGTTAACTGTTATTGGTCCTTTTGTATATTTGCCTTCTATCTCCAGTTGAGTCCAAATAAAAAAACGGAGCAGGCAAGCTTCTATTACTATATTCTAACCACCTAGTATATATATGAATTATCGAACCGCAACAGATCCCATATATGTGATCATATTTTACACAATCATCATACAAGTGACAGAATATAACAAACGACACATAATTATTTGAAAATGACTAAGGAATAATAATCCGTATAACAATAGTTTATATAGCCAACGGAAGCTTACAACACAGCGATTGTAGAGATATAATAGTCCAATTATGTAATAATTATATAGTAGAAGCATAAACAATAATAATCCGTAAAATAGTTCCAAAATTTCCAGCTTCCTCAATGCTTACCCCGATACAACAGAATAACTGTGTTCTATACTGTTTTTTTATCTACTTAAGTTTAAGCAACTGCTTAGTATTTTATAACTCTTGTACATGAGCCGTATACTTGATTTACTCATAACTATTATTAAAAGCGTTCTCTTACAGTTTACTTCTAGCAACATTATCTGTTCCATTGATTTATTTTGCACCGTACTTTAAAATTTCAAATCAAATCCATTCAATCATTCGTAATAATCATACATTAGAAGAGTCAGCTCCCATCCTTGAATCAACTACAACTCATACATCATTCTCATGGCTTTTCTATGGTATCATGATTTGTCATTTGGCTATTTATTCAGTATTCTCTACTGTGATGTTTATTACTCAAGTATCATTTCATGCAAAAATAAGTGATCCAGCTGTAGGTGGAACTTATATGACGTTGTTAAATACTGCGGCTAACTTAGGTTAGTTTATTAATACTTTTAAGTCTGTTTTTTCCTCAATAATCCATTAAATCATGATAATTGCAATATTTTTTCTACAAATATCCTTTCATATTGTTCAGAATGTCTGCATGACTTTTACTGGGTTGGAATAAAATGGAAAGATCGATATTACTACTGTTTTCATTTATGTATATGATTATGGCTTAGTCCTGTGAAGACTGCTACTAATTTATTGGTTTGAATCTATTTCTACTCTTTTTAGTTTGAGCTGTTGGGTTGTATTTTTTACTCTTCCTGAATGATTACAGGTTGTTTTAGATCACGAGTTAACTTTAGACAGACAAATAATGAATATCAGAAAGCACTAGAAAGCTATATCATCCTACTGTAGGACTCAGTAGCAAAGTATTTTGATGATCCATATATGAGAACGTTTTCAAGGTCCGTTATGTCTTAATTTAGTATTTTATGAATTTTTAGTGGATTACAGAAGCCCCTTATTTGTAATAATTAGGATTGAGATTCTTTCTGAGCGGAGAACGTTTATGCCTTATTCAAATACTACTTAGTCGATAAATCTATCAATTTTGTAACTTTTTTGTTTTCATATAAATATACACATGTGAATATGTCTCTTAAGATTACTTATACCAGTAAATATTATAGTGCTTTGACGATCTACGAAGGCGATTGTGTCTGCCTAAGTCAGTCTGAATAGTCAGTTTTGACTCCTTCATTCATCTGCTTGTATATTTCATGGCTTAGTAGACGAATAATTCTCAGAGATATCCTTAGTATGTATATTAAGTCATTCATGTTACACCAACTAATCTTCACTATAGATCTTATCCATACTATTCTCTACTAAATAAAACACTTGTCGTTAACTGTTTTCAATTCATAGCTACAAGTTTGCCGAATACTCTCTTTTTATCACTCGTCGAACCACTTACTCTACGAAAATGCTCTGGAGCTGATTTACTAAAAGCTGGGTTATTATCTTTACGAACTAATTCTATTCAATCTGTTAATACAATGAATATAACTCATCCTATACAATATTCAAAAGATGAGATTTATAGAAATGGACAGTTATGGTTGGCTAATAATGCTACCTGTGAGAATTCTAAAACTATTCAGGCAAGTAGTATTGTATGATGAGCTATAAGAAATGGCTTTAAGTTTTGCTTTATTATTGCTTAAATTTAAATAGTAATTCTTTTTGAGAAAATCATCATCAAAACAAGAGTAATTTTAATGCTGGTTTTTAAAATTGATCTCAGTGTAAAGTGTGATCGATAAACGAACCCATCAATGACAGCATGAAACGCTCACCAACCACATTAACTCTCTTTGACCTTGTACGACTATGTTTATCATAAACGATATTAGGTTTTAATGTCTAACTTCAACCGATCCACGATATTGCGCCACCGTTATCCCATCGTCTGTTTTCGGTTTTCTAATTTTGTTGTGTTCAAGGTCACTAATCGTTACTACGTGAACAGAGTTATTCTGTTTCAATTTTGACTGCTGTTCGGAATATGAAGCTGTCCTGAAAGTCCTGTCTTCCTATTGTCTTTTAAATTATCGGTGTTGAAGTGTTGGTGTGTCTTAGGCATTCGGTTTATCCGAGTTCCCATCCGTTCATGTTCATGTTAGATGATTCCCAATTGTTTAAAATTAGGAACTATCCTGATCCTTAATCATAATTACATTGCTGAACTATCTTTTGATATAATTTTAACTCACTACAAATGTCATTTTAAAAAATTACGCGGGTTAATCAAATTATAGTTTCTCTGGTTTTTTGTTTTGTTAACAGGCTTGTCTTGATATCGGTGGAACATGTTCAAAATTACTGGACGGCTTTTACGTTGAAGTTGGATTATGTTTGCTTTTCGGATTGGTTACATTCCCAACAATAGTACTTCCTTATGCTAATCATCTTGACACTCAACCTAATGAAGCGTTTACTTTTCGTCCTTCATCATCACTAGCCAGACACCAAAGTAGAAGTGATAATAATGAGACAAAAAAAACTAGAAAGGATTGAAAAAAAGTTTCGGAACTAAAGTATAATCTTGACGAATATTCGTATAAAGTATAATTTGTTTACCGTTTTGTGAATATAATTCCCATGTTGCACTGTCTCCTTGTTTGTTATTTTGCCCATTCTTGTTATATACATTTATGTGGATGTTATTCTACTTTTCACTTTCTATGTGAATGTTTTTCCACGAAAAATTCATCGCTGTGAATTCGCTTCTCTCTGAGATGTAGATTTATAACTCATATACACACGCACGCATACTCACATGTATGTCCTATCCTGCCCTTTCTACATAATGACACTGACGTCGATACTGGTAGTGTGATATTTAATTAGGCATAAAATGTTGAAGTTCATTATTACATCTTAATTATTTTGTGTTATGTGTATACAGAAATGTAATTTTAAATTTCACGTTGTAGATTGTTATTTATTTCATAATATTACTTCTATTATTTTTGGTATTTACATGTGTAAATTCTTTATACGTGGGCGTTGATAACCGAATGGAAAAAAATAAATTATACAAAAAATCCGTTCATTTTCATTTGCTTAGTATCATTTCAATTTTAATTTATTGAATTAGCAACATACAAGCACGAAAAAGTATTATTGTACATTAATATAATTTCACAGAAAGTTTATAGGGGGGGGTTACATTACAAACTAAGTTTAGTTAGCCGATCATGGGAAATCAAAACTCACTAGTCATATAGTTCTTTCTAGTATTATTATTATTCCACTTAAATTACATAACTTCTCTTAGACAATTCATACGCGAGCATTGTTTATATTTAACAGAAGCATATGCGGTCTGTCATGTTCTTTTTTTATTTCGAAAACGGAAAAGGGTGGAGAAATCCTTCCATGATAATGTTCATGTCGATTCATTTTCAGTCGGTCCTGATAAACACGTCTTTAAGTTATCCTATGCTTTATTCTCAGCTCACGAAAATTAGTCACTTTCTCTTAGTTTTAATTTTTCTGTCTCCATAATACAAATGTCTGAATTGGTAGTAGATTCCTGATTTAGAAGTCTTTATGATGAACTGAGTACTCACGCTCTTAAACCATTAAATAGTCAAAGTTAGAGTGAAGCCAAACTGTTGGATACGGGGTATCAAAGATACATACTAACTTCTCGACATTTAAAATCACTAAAGGAATCTCGGTTGCGAAATGTGGCCATTAAGAATAGAAGCTACTAGTATTTGACCACAGATACCTTAGAAATATTACTCGTATCTGCTGGGGTCACCGGGCAAGTAATAGCGAGGTTAGACGTAGGGTATCTGTTATAACTTGTGACTGCAAGATTATGGAGCAGCGTATTATCGATCGGACCAAAGACGCGTAAACACGTAAGGACGGTCTAGAGTTCTGATTGGTCTCGCTTCCCTGTCTAGCCCAGCCAGTTGAGTCCAGAACGCAAGCCTCAGCGATATGAATCATTATATTTCAGAAATACTCTGTTTATATACCAATCAAACAGACCACATCGTACCATAAAATAGAAAACAATACTTGACAAGTGGAATAAATATTGACCAATAGGAAATGCCCATTTAAAGTCCAAGGACACCATTATACTTAACAAGATAATTATTGGGATAATTTTCTGAATATCCCAACAGTATCAGGGAATGATGGTAAATCAGTTGATGAGGTTGTAGATCTCCGACTGAGATGGGCCACGTGTTACGTATGCATGATTGATTTGGAGGATTTAGTGTCATCTGGTGATTATTTTGTCATTTTTTCGACATAGATCTCTCAGTCTAATAGCACTAGACATCCACCTTTATTTGGGCACGTTACAATCAAGCCCCTGTTGTTTCTAAATGGTTTTAGTTGATTTCTATGCTCTTTTGTCAAAGGACTTTTACCTGTTAGTTTTGCGCTAATATACTAGTTGCAGCTGTCGATAAGAATGAATTTAAAACGTTGGAATTCCTGGTTAGAAACTAAACTAAGACCATTTGTCCGTTTGGTTAGATTTTCTAATCGATCATGCGTGTGAATTGCGTTAATTGTTTCATTTGTCACAGAATTTTATCCCTAAAGATAAGGGTTCTAGTTGTACATTTATTAAGGATACTGAAGAATAACTAAACACATATCTCTCAGGATTTAGTCGGAAATTTATGTCGTGTTCCTGTGGTTTTTAAACTTTTAGTGAGTTCCGATATTAACTTTTTATACTGTAGTAACTTATTCGGTGAAAATATGTTGTTCATCAGGTGATAACTCATATAGTACAGGAGATCTTTGTGAAATTTTGAATTCTAATAGCGAGATGTGTGAACGAATAGAATCGATATTATTTTTTGCATGGCGTTTAAGAGTAAAGTAAAGCTCCTAACCGAAATATTGAAGACGACTGTCTATCCGTAAGCCGATGTAAAATCTGCAAAATGGTGAGACTTACTACTCTTCTGGCACCTAGGTAACTTATCCATATTATTCAAAGTGGTCTTATATCGAAGTGAAGTTAAGCTAGCAATAAGTAGGGCTTCACACAGCCCAACTCATACTTATCGAGGTTGACGTTTTACCAAAATACATGTTAACGAGTGTGCCACATCCCACCTCATCTGTCAGTTTACATGCATGTGCAGACACACATACATAGGGAAGAGCAATTGTGGTACGCATGTCAGAGTGATTGGACAAATTAATTCCAATGGTTGAACAAGAGCACACAAGATAGAAAATCATCTTTCTCCATTATGAAACATTTAGTGCGAACGCGTTATGTTGTTGATATCAAATCAGTCTTTGTAGTGTTGTATAAGCGCTCAGGGGTGCATACTAAGATCTAATGGAACCCTCTAGGCAAAATTCAAACCCCCTTTATGTGCTCAGAAATATTATGTTCTCACCTTGTACCTACCCTGAAAATATTGATTATGGCGTGATAACATTGTTTTTCTTGTGTTTGACTAATTTGACCTTTAATTTTTCGTAAATAAATATCTTAATAAGTATGTGCGGTTAAATTGTTCATAATGTATTACACAATTATGCATCACATAGTTCTGATAAACTTCGCCCTTTCGTTGCACCATTCAAATCATACAGTAAGAAATTAAGTCAAAAAATATAAACGAAACCAATATGAGGGTCATTAGTACCATGGTAAACAAAGGGTTTGGTCACACCGTATCTGGGTATAAAAAGCAGGGTTGGAATCATGAACTCCGATAGTACAGAAAAGTCAACAGATTAATTGCTGAACGTCTGGTCAATTGTGGTCATCTACCTCCACCAGAATCTTCATCCAAAATTATTTTTAAACATAATTTTCTGAAGTGAAATATAAAATTACTGTCTAGTTGAACTTTGTTTTCAGTTAATATTATATCTTCGCCTTGTTAATAATGGCTATGACGTCGATGAAAAACACCTTAATTTATTTGCTAACGGCATTTATGTTAAGCAAATAACTTAAACCATGTCAACTAACTGTTACTTGTTCACGCCCTTCAATCAATATGCTTTTATTTGTACATGTAAATGACTATACCCACATTCATGTGAGTCATCAAACAAGGAGGCCAATTTTGTATAGAACAAAGTTGTTCATAGTTGGAACTTATTAATTATGGTTATTACCTTCGTAATCATTTTAAGTTATTTGGCATTCCCAAAAAAATTACTTTGAATTATGAAAAATAGATCATTAAATAAATTTCTAAAATTATATTGTTTCACTTTCGGAGTTAACTTCTCAACATCCATTTAATTAACCAGTGACAATAGTTTAAGTTGTGATCCTCCTTCAAATAACTAACCGGAAGAGAGTTTTACAGTAATAGTTCTTCTTGAAGATTGATTAGTATATAGATGATTGTTTAGTTGATTTCTTTATGCAATGCTACATGGACTTATTAATCAGTATTTTAATTATCAATTAAACTGATAAAAAACGTCAAATTTACACTTGTTTAGTTTGGCAGTTATTTTATACTGTTTTTAATGTTTTATAACCCGCTTTCCTTTATATTTATTTATAAATAAATGTCCCCTAAGATTAATATTGTCTGCAAGGTTTTACGACTCTACGATGCCTGTCATCATAGCAGCTAGTGCTTCAAGTCAAAGTGGAAGCGCAGTTATATCACGTTTATTCAAAGACGAGGAAGGGAAAGTAATCAGGTCTGCTTGATGAACACTGTCTCCAGCAGAGAGAAAATACAGCTAGATAGGTGAGACAACTACTCTGGTCTTTGCAGTCCGCCGGTTTATAAGTTTATTTCTGATCAAATATTTATTCTACTAGCAGATCATAAGCCGGAGTTTCAATATTCCTGCACACACGTCCAATCTACTAGAGCGTTGGGGCTGATCTCTTTAGGGTATGACTTCGAGATCCAGTGTCGTGGCACACAACTCTTCAAACAAGTAGTTACCTATTCAGAGATTAGTTTACTGAGGAGGGAAAAGTCATGACTGCGCTTTTCACAGAAGAATACTTAGTGTCATTTGTTTAACTCTGTACGGGCTCGCCAATGTCAGTTATATAAATTTAATATACAGTGAGTACTGATCCACTAATTCAGACAAATGCTTAATGTTTTAAGAGAACGGATAGTACTTTATATATCACTTCACCCCAACATTCTGTGTGATAACAGGAGAACAAAATTATTTTCTTTTGCCTTTATATATTACTATTATACGTTAATACGATCGGTGACCACGATTAAACTACCACTAGACTAGACACGATCGATGTGTTATACACGAACGGGGATGACATTATATCAGATACACAATTCAAGAATAAATATAGAGAATCAGAGTATACGCTAGACAGTACTTTATTCAACACGAGTAGAATTATATATACACTTAAATAAACTTGAATATAATTATAATAAATTCTAGGTTCACTGTCAATTAAAGTTTCTATACAAACCTAAACCTCTCACTCTAGTTAGCAACTCGGTAAGAATAAGGCAGAAGTAGCCTCCTTCACCGTTTTGAAGTGAAAGTTGTAAATAAATAACTTGGCGCACAAGCTAATCAGTTTAATACATAATGATGACATTAAAGTAGATTCCAAATCTTCTATCTGTGTCAATCTAAACAGTATTGTAGTGACCTACTTTTATCAAGAGAACGTGATTGATTTAATGGAAACAATCATTATTATAACCAATTGTACCAGTGATCGTTTTACTGTGTTCGTTTGTTTAACTGTGCTAAAGACAGCTATATTACTGCTCCATTATCTTTCAATTGTGGCTTTGCGCGGGTTCGGTTACGCTCGGTAACCACGCTTGTACTCCTTTGGCACGATCTCGGTATCCTTTCAATACCACGAGATCGCCAACAAATACATCTCGACTACAGCCATCAACTGCCTTCTGATATTTGGCTTACGGGGGATTTTACCGGTAAACTGGCACGTAGTCTTCTTGTAGTGGTGTTCATAGTCAATCGCGACTCGACACCACGTTACAGTTTCTTACTCAAGTAATCCTGAACTTCTGTGCAGTGATAAAATTATTTGCATCCAATGGTAACACACCAGGTGGTGTCATACAAGTATCAGCAAGGTCATTAGTAATACAAAAATATTTAACAATTTGATAAGTATAGGCCGCTTCTTCAGTTTATGATTTATTATGGAGACAATCACGAAGTCGGTCACCTAACTTACATTTAGAGGCTTGGGTTCGAAACCATGTGGAGAAATATTCGATTTTATTCAGAGCAAAAGATAATTTGTTAAAAATATGCCTTTCCACGTGTTTAAAACGATGTAACGTGAAAATTGTCAGCTAGAAATAACTTCAATTCATCAAATAGAAAAGATATAGGTTAATCAGGAAATAAAAAATTCTTTGCGTCCACAAGTAGTTGTGTGAATGTCAGGTATCATAACATTATTAGAAATCTTAGACTTTCCACGGTGACCTGTTTATCGGTAACGTTCCAAAGATTTTAAAGTGTGTTGTTTTCATAAAACCTTTTAGTTCATAACATAATGGAATAAGCTTATACACCGTTTATATGATTCAGGAATCTAGTTGTGTCCAACCTTGTCAATAACATCATAGATAAATAAAAATCTTTTTTTCCCAGTATATACTGTATAATTCTATACTTTCGTTATTTTTATGATATTAAAAAATACTTATTTACTTTGTAACGTTGAACATGGTGAACGTTAATCAATAACGATAAGATCCTAGTGATTATTTTGTTTGAAAACATAAATATTAATCGAAATAGTCGGAAGCATTAAAAATATATATACTTTTAAAACTTTTGGGGGGTCATTTGTAAAATCAAGTCATGTCATCTACTGTAATCTTACTGCTTTATTTAAATCAATTAAAACTGTCCACGTACATAAATCTATTTTTTTCTAAAGAATTTGTAACAAAAAAGTAAATGTATATCTAAAAATAAATCACAAGTGATATACGTATATATATATATATACTGGTATATATATTGGTAAACCACGTCATTTCATAATGCTAAAATCAATTATTCTTCTCGTTTATTGATTAAAAACAAAAATTCCGAGCAATTATTCATAATGTGATTTATTCACTAAGATCAAATAAAAACAAAGTTGAATGAACATCTTCAACTGAAAATCCTCCTTCTACAATCTTAACTAATATGGAACTGTTGTAAGTTCATATTTTTTTGGAAAGCTATCTGGAGTGCAACTAGAAGTATGGAGAAAGATGTCTATTCCAAATTACCTTACTACAATGAAGAATATTTGTCATTGTGAAATTTAGTTAGGTATTAATAGATTTGTCTATTTGAAGTGTGGTTACAGAATCGAAAAGATGACCACTTCTGTCTGATAAGATTTTATTGTGTGATTTTTAAATTTCACTACGCACCATTAGGAATGTACAACTGTAAATAGTTAATTAACAAGGGTTGAATAGCATATGAACTGTTATTTGCTAAGATGGTCTGAAACTGTTTGTTGACTATTATTTGTAATAAATCTACAGAATTCTACAGTTACTGAATTTTTGTCGTCAACATTAACTCTCTTTTTCTCAGATAGAATGAACGTTTCTTGTTAGTCTTCCATTTGTTTATACAGACAGACGGAAGAATCGAAAGCATTCATATATTAGTTTAATAATGGAATGTTGTAATGTTTACTTGTCTTTTGCATGTCACTTTATTTGCGCGTAATTTGATAAGTTTATTTTAATTTTGATGAGAATTAAGTGGTTAATTTAAAGTAACTAGGGGAAATGATTTTATTATGAAGTGAAAATATTCTTCTGAAATTTTAATGCAAATGTAGAAATATAAGTTTCGGATGAAAAGACTGTTTTCTCAGAACCAGATTGACAATAGGGACTGAGGTAATAGAAAAGATTAGCTATTTCTAAAATTGCTTTAGCGACAGATGTTTTGTTTTACTGAATCGGAAAATTGAGAGTTGAATCTGTTGACTTAGCTAACAGTATAAAGTAATACATTTCATTAAGCCGTAGAAACCTAGTGATTTAGAAATCGATTTCAGTTAATTGGTCACCTATTCAGTTGACTTACTTCAAGCCTAGGATAACCATAAAGATAATTAGTTTAGAGGAATAAATACATTATCAATAATATTGTTATATACAAATGAAAGAAATTAGTTTGGAAGTTTTATATCACTCTGTCATTGTTGACGATATGATGTATATTTAAATGGGATATGTAATGGAAGATGAGAATGGCTATCTGATGAACTGAACACAAGTCAGTTTACTGTCTACCTTGATAAACATGAAACAAGAAATTTTGAAACAAAATAAATAGCTCAGGTGTTTGTGTATGGCACCACTCACGCTAATATTACTGGATTACATCAATTATCGGTTTATTAGCAACGCACTTTATTATCTCATAGTTCAAGTCACATTGATGAGATGAGTCAGCCACCTAGAATATGCAGGATGCTTAAAGATTAACGGAACTGTTCAAAGTAAAGTCATAAAAATAAAGACATCAGTAGATAAAACAAGTGATTCGTCAGGTTATGTTCGATATATACCTCCATCTTCTCGTTATCTTGAAATGTTGGAAAAATCTTTAATCGTTTGGTCTCAGAATGTATCTACGGTATTTGATACAAACGTGTTGTATGAATATACCTGTATATTTTTTTTGGAATACGATATATAACTAAGCATGTGACTGCCGAATGTATTTATTCAGTTCTATTGGTTAATTAGTGTTAACTTGTGTGATCAGCCCGAATACCTCATATGTGAATGTTCTCGATTTTCCTCTGTTTGGCTGTCCGTCTGTCTATCTATATCTATCTGTTTATCATATTTCATTATTATATCACGCTACAAATACTTTAGAAACACTGACTAATTGGCCCTCTGGACAGTTTGTATTCACATTAACACAATGAAAATTAGACCAGTTTAAAGCAATTTTGGATTTATTTAACTAAAATGCAGTTACTGATTACTATAGTACCAGAGTTATTTCCGTTCTAATACAATTAACAACGACTCTAAGTGCCAGCGTCAATGTAAATCCAATTCAATTACAGAGGTCTGATTTTTGTGTTAATCGAATGTCATAATTATTCAGATTCAGATTTGAGTATTGAGGATAGAAGACCTACGGTTTTTGTTATTTTTTTCTAGTAAGCTTCTGAGAGTATCTAGTCTTCTTTTGAATTAGTCAGTTGAACGGACGAATACCACTTCTTGGGGTAACAGGTTGTGAAAACCTGTATGACATGCGTATTTTGTTCGTTTTAGACTTCTGTACCCGACTGGTATGTCCTGATCTTGAAAGAATAAAAAGAGATGTCTCGGGTTCAAAATCATTTGTTAGTACCCAACACATCAAAACCAGTCCACACCTTGATAATAATAATGACAATAATAATATATTTCTGCATGAGCAGGTACACGCCATTTTTACAGGTATGATCTACAAATTACAACATTTGTTGACTCACAGCATGGTTCCCAACTTATTAAGTTTATTGTTGTTATAAAGTAGACTCGTAGAGCGTTTGCTGTAAACTATGTCCTTGAGAAGACGCGTACGTCAAGTTTGTTCCAGACGTCAGAAGTCCTATAGCTGTGCCCTCAGAGCAAGATTCTGAAGAAACGAAAAAGAGAAACAGAAGAGCAGCAAGGCACTTGGATATGAGCGCCAAACGTTGCTTAACATTTTGTAGTAGAACAGACAGAGGTATAATAAATTAGATTAAATTCATAATATCTCTTGTTAGAGTGAAGTGAAGTCAGAGGCCCCATATAAGAGAATGTAGTAATGGAGAACAATGTGTTTTGATGTTTAACAAGTTGGACTAAGCTCACATGAAGGAAGGGAAGTCAGGGTTAGTACAAGAAAAGCTGTTTATTAGAAGGGAGTGTGCATATAGACGGTGAAGTGTTGAGGCTACTAGTAACTATATCTTTTATTGTCTCATTTTTTTTCCTTTATTTTACTTTTTTGTCCATCCGATGCCAGCCACACAATCCTAGTGTAAAAGTTCGAGTTAGCATGTTATAGGTTGTCTTAGTAGAATAGCTAATCCAGCATAAAATTGGAAACATGAGTCTTAGTGGTGAGCGTAGGAGATCAACCTCAATATCACAGATTGATTGGCTTATTCTCAGTCATAAAGAGCCTGATACATACGGAACGTTGTGTTTCAAAAACATGGGTGGATTGAAGTCATCACCCGCATCATCAATGCTTGTTGGCCAGTAACTCCACCCTCCCTCCTTTTGTGATGTTACGCTCGTTTGAGCTTATTTTTGGATATTTCTCATGCCTCACACAATCCTCTGTGTTTCACATCATGTTGGAAAACAACATAAGCACCATTTTACAAGCTTATCAGGCAGTTACAAGTTGTGGACTGTGGGTAAGGCATCGATGCAGTGCTTTAACTGACTATAATATAAAGTATAGTTTGCAGATCAGAGTATAAGAATCAAGAAGGACATAATGTAGGATAGTTGTTTAGTAAGGCAGGCGGAAAAGTAAAGAAGTATATCAGTTGTAGATAAGGTAACGAGTGGAGAAATAATATTAATTGCTAGTCAACATAGTGTACATAAGAGTAAAAAGCTAATAAAGAATAAACAGGAAGAAACTCACACTAACTTGGTGCTAAGGTACGACAGAGTAAAGAGGTATAGCCTTTCAAGCTGTTCTTTGAATGGTTACATCGAGGTTCCGAAGTTGCACTTGGAGCCTTGCTCTGTGCCTTTTCCGAGATATCCGGGTCCTCGTTTAAACAGGGATTACAGCCTGAACGCAGTTTCATTTTTTTTTATCTCAACCTATATTTAATGCTATTCAAGTTCTACATCTGACCAAATCTGGAAACTCACATCAATGTCGCACAACCTCTTCTCGATAAGAATATAAATCTTTTAGAATAAATACATTGTTTAATAAGTGACAGAACTGAAATACAGATTATATGTTGACAAGCTGTTTCACTTGAGATTCTTGTTATAGGGTAAAAGTGAATAATAGGTAACCTTAAAATAATACACAATATAACAAGTACGGTAAGCTTTTCCATCAAAAACAACATATCTGGACTCTGCCGCTGCTTTCCACGAGATTGCCTCTGAAAAAATGTACACTGTAGAATGTGCATCCTAATATATTCAAAATTATTCACATTACTAATCGTTCGTACCTAGAATGGTCTTCCTGGCGGTGTGGCTAGAAATCAAGAGAATATTAAAGTGTACATGTTGGTCACGGTAGTTGATTGCTTTCTTCGGAATACTAGTCAACCGTGAGCACTTACCAGCAAGTTCTCCTTGAACTTATGAACAGACCAATGAATCAAATTATAATTTATCATCATAACTGATTACTATTATTCAACTTCGCCCCCTTCTTTACCTTAATACTTTCGAGTCAAATTCCACACAGAGTTTAACAAATCGACTATCGCATTATGCGACAAATGCCAGTTCTAAACAGAATGCTACCGTCGAACGGATTGATTCGCGTCGATGAGAGGCAAACCAACCCACCTAGAATTGTATTTAAAAAGCATCGGTCTTGCTATATGCTGACGGCGTCAAGATATGGAGAAAGATACGACGCAAGGGTGATAGCTTAGAACTCCAAGATAACCTGAAGAAATTATCTGAATGGTCTCAAACCTGACAGTTGCCGTAAAACAATTCCAAGTTTGTTGTGATGCATATCGGTCATCAAGGTACAGATACATACACGATGAATAGCACTGAGCTACCTGTCGTCCAGACACATAATGACTTAGGAGTCATCGTTAGCCAAGACTTAAAGACTACTGCACACTGCCATGCAATAGCCGCCAAAGGTTTTAGAACCTTACGGTCAATACGTAGGACTTTTAGTTCTGTCGTCACTAAAACGTTTTCGGCTTTGTATACAGTGTTCGCACGTCTTAAACTTGAGTACTACATACAAGCGGCTAACCCCTGCCTAAAAAGACAGTGAGCTTCTAGAAAAGGTTCAGAGAACAGCAACTAAGCTGATTCCCGGTATAGCGAAGCTTCCGTATGATGATCGACTGGCCAAGCTTCCGTATGATGCTCGACTGGCCAAGCTAAACATTTACCCGTTGTCATATCGAAGAACTAGAGGCGAATTGATTACAGTTTTCAAATTACTTAGTGATAAATTTGCACCTGAAATGCCCCCATTATTATTGTCTTCCATAACAGAGAATTCACGAGAACACTCTGAAAAAGTTCACAAGCTTAGAATAAATTACTTGTCAGCCGACTATCGACTTTCCCATCGAAACATCAACGAGTGAGATTCATTACCTCAGCACATGATTGGGCTTCCATCCGTCGACTTTTTCAAAAGAAAGTTGGGTCAACCGAGAAACCACCATTGGCATGACTAACACAGGCTATCAAACCTCATGTCCTCTCCGAAATGAAACTGAAACTGAAAAAGAAGTGGAGTAGTCTCCATTGACTCGGGACGAAAATAGATAGCAAGAATAGCTTCCACTCTTCACGAGTTGTCATATTCTGAATTTCGCCGTCTACCGAAGTCATCAAAGTAACGTTCGAGGAGTCCTTTCAGTGAAAACTCAATATATCATTAGGTACTCAAGACAGTATTAACTAATATTTCTTTTGTTATCGTCAGATATGACTGAGCTACCATCTAGGGTCATCGGTAATCTATTGTTTTATATACAGAAACATGTTAAGTGTAAGATTCTTCTTTGATGTTCACAACGATTTAAGCAGATTGTTACTGTTTGAAGACATTGTTTGTTGGATGACCTTCAATCATTCAAACCCTTGCGGAATAAGGATGAATGTGTTAAGGCATTATGCCTAGCCCTAAAGATTGGGATAGTTTTAAAATTTTCACACAATTATGCATGTTTAGTTATATAAAGTCACTTATAAATGTCACTAGCATATGGATATGGCATGCGTTCCTCTGTTCAATAAACAACAGTGTTATAACTTTGATGTTTTAGTAAAGCTTCACAGTTTGACAGCTGTTCCTTACGTTAACTCCGTCACTTTCGCGAAGCTTCGGCTTTTGAACAGCCGAAGCTCTGCTCAATACTCTCCCAGGTTTGTTTATACTTGCCATTAACCGTTCAGAACTGAAATCCGAAATAATATTGTGACTTGGAACAGTGAACATCGTTTCCATTGCAAATTCAAAAGCAATGCTGAGACAACTATATTAGATCCAAACATTCTTAAAGTGTCTATCCGCATGGTAAGTTTCTATTCGTATGAACTTCATAAACCCAATTTTTGATTTAATTTTCACTGACGAGTAGATTTGTTGATCTGCTCTTTAATCTCTATAAAAACTAAGAAAAAAACTAGTTTTTCCTAGTAGAGTTTGTTCTTCTGCGGCACAGGTTTTTCTGCTGTTTACAGCATATGTATTCGATTTCTTCGCATAGCTTGACTGGTTTTCGTGTTGGCTTTTAAGCTAATTTTTGCGAATTTATGGACAGGTAATCTAGTAACTTATGTTAGGTTTCACAATTTTAGCCGTCGAATTCGTAGCGCGTTCACTGCTGTGCGAAACAAGGTTTTTTTCTCAATGTCGTCGTGTTTAATATTTACAACACTGCATCATTCAAGTTATAAAAGTCTTTACGAACTGCCTACGAGATTCAAAATCTTTTTAGAGAGTTCGCCTTGTGTTTATCTACCATCAGTCTAAAACACTACCGCGATACTTTTATAGGACTTCAGCTTCGTCAGTGTCTTCACTGTCTAGTACCAATGGATCTTTCTGATAAGGAACGCCGAATTCTGTCACTATGTCCGTTTCTTTACGTGGGAAAATAAAATATTGGGACTAGGCTTCAAACAAATTAGTGTAAGTTGAAGTTCACCAAATATGATTTCGTTTTGAATATGTTAACTAGTTTGATACATAAACAAGAGGGTTCGAAACACATCATTCAATTCGGTTAGATTGTTTCCTTAGTTTAATGGTTCATGTACGTTATATTCGACATGTTTTCTTCTACAGTTGAGGGTAAAACCGCCATATAGTATCACTAGCCATTCAGTGGTCATGATTCATCCCACCGACATAATCGTTTACTATTGTTTGTGCTTATCATATATTCAAAGGACCGATCTCAACTTTAAATTCGGTCCCGAGTTAGTTTAGGGACTCACGCAGCTAAGTTCTAGTAGTTGATAGCACTCTAGAGTATGTATAGTGTTTATGAATTTACAGTCAAATGATTATTTTTAAATTGAATTTCACATAAGACAGTGAAAGAATTAGTTTGAGACATGACACCTCTATGGAATTTATCAAATACTATTGTAAACGTTTACATGGTAGCTTCCTAATTTGTGTTTTTCAGATCTTATTTATTTATTTTAGCACATAGATATTGGTACAAGGATTCACCAAATACATATGCGCCACACAAATCTCATTTGATATGTGTGAGGGCTGTAATACTGCCAGGGTGCCCAGACCAAGGCAGGTGGTTTTTTTAGTGGGCCACACCCGGAGCCTTCGACCTGAAGGTCTGATCCACAAGGCAGTGGAGCAACGTAAGGAGATGAATCCCCATGGTAGCTGGTGACCAAAGATTGGTCCATAGGCCATTTGTTCCCTCGGGATACTGGAGCCCATGTGAGCCATTGGTTTGGAATCAGGGTTTTCCATTTTCCCTAGGTGGACTCTCCATTTCCACCAACCGGGTCAAAGCGTCGTACATTCACTTTTCATCTTTTCAATTTCGTAAACAACACCTTCGCTACGAGGAGGCAGTGAGTAGGACTTCCCTGGAGGAGGCTATATACGCGTGGCCATGTGAGAGCATTTGGAGAGGGAGAGCGGACTCTCCCCACCTCGGCCGTACCAGGGAATTCGCTCGTATCGTAATGGCTCATAACTCTCCAAATGTTTGCCTTTCGCTCTCCGTAAGAGGATAAATTTATACTTTTATTGTCAAATCAGCGTTTTGTGTTATCTTAATGGAATAAACTCACATCTTGGTTCAAACCAGATATTATCTTCACAGTCAACATTTTGCCAAATTTGCCAGTATACCTACTTCAATTCACATAATCTCTTGCGCATAAAAGTGTAGGATTGTTAACTATTATGGTGATCGTCTTATTAAGCCAACTTCGGAAATATGTATGTAGCTACTGGGTTAAATGTCTCGTTTCTTTGAGTAGTCGGCAACGTATGTGTTCGCGTAGCAAAACCATTTGTTGAAAGGGATGTTAGTTTTAAGCTATCATACGCATAAATATAATAAGACCATCCAATTTTTCATCACACCTAACATTAATATCATGTATCTAACGTTTTCTCGTAGGAAACAAAAGGTGGAAAATCATTTCACAAAGTTGGTTTTGTCAGTATCAATTTACCATGTTTCGCTGCTGTTGGAAATGTAATTAACCATCGTAGATATATTTTAGAAGGTTATGATGAGAAACGTAAACGTCAGGACAATTCTCTTTTATCAATTTCATTCTGTCTGCGACAGTTGACTGGAGATAATTGTTTTCGAACGTAAGTTCATAAATGATTTCACCTGTGGTTCTCAGTTTTACTGTTCTTGCCATCTTCCATATATTTTAGGTTGCTTCCGTAAAACCTGTCTAAAGTGAATAGGATTTTCGATAGTTTAGAATTATTCCTTATGTCAAGTTTTTGTTAAAAGTTAGCTTTGCTTCAACTAGGTTTCATACTCATATACTTGTGTGAACTTAATGGGAATTGGTGCTTCTTCTGAATCATAATCACTTCCTTCAGCGCTTTAGTCAAAGCTATGTACTAGTTATCTATTAATCGTTTCCGTAATTTTGCCAACATTTATATCGAGCGTTTCAATCTGTAGTTCAGCATACCAAACGAAGATAATGCCACTATCTTAAGTCTGTGAAGTCGATTTAATCTTAAAATATAGTGTCGAAATTGCTTAAAAAGAAATATATTTTAAAGGTTCCAAATAGGTAGGCAACCTCATAATTAATTCGTCGAAACACTAGATATTTAATGCATAAAAGAAGTTAGAAGTATTCTTTTATAAATAGGTCCTCATCTCGACTCCACAACGATTTGTTAGTTTAACAGCTGAATATAAATCATTATTAGTCATTTGATTGAGAATCAGCTGACAGCGTATATAAATCTAGTTCTGTCTGTAGAAATTGCAGTGGGTTCGTAAGTATTTGATTTTAGTTTTTGGACGAATGCTGAAATGATAAAGTTTGAGGTCACTCAGTCATTATGAAACAAGTCACCTACAGACACGATCAGAATAATAAATGAGACTAGATCCGTAAGTTACGCTTGTTTATGCTGATTCCTATAATCTCTTCTATGTTCAAAGGGCAAAATTTGGAAGCATAATGAATGTTGGATGAGACTCGATATACAACTGTAAAAGACACCTTAAAATCACTGATACATTTGTTTACTAGATACACCAGGATAGAGTTGTTATCAGCTATTTCTCATCCGGACACCAAACGAGACAATAAACTTGCCTAATCGTATATTCAATATAAATGACTCCACAAGTGCAGTTAAACTGGTAACTATGCATAGTAGTGCCGATGCAAGGGATTCTATCGTCTCTTAACGAAGTCTCTATTGGTTACCCGTAAAAGGAAAAGTATAACCCTGACTCATTGAACATTACACTTGACGCATCCTTTAGACGCGCTGTGACTTCTCTGGCTGTCATCTTTAATCGTTACTTTTAGGAACAACGGTTTTAAGGATAGTCATTATATATATATATATATATATATCACGGTTTGATTCTTATTCCCGGATGAATAAATCTTGTATACATAGATAATGCTCTCTTAAATTATGTTCACACATTTTTCCTTATTTCTGAACTATGTACGAGCAAGTTTCTCATACCGTGTCTCACCGTTAAATTTATGGCATAAAGTCCATATGAATATTTTGTTAGTCTCGATAAGTAAGCACGATATAACTTACTATTAGTACTATCGATATACTGATAGAAAACAGTTGATTGGTGTTTCTTGAGTGTTAATCCTCCTATCTCTCTATGTTTAATTTTGGTGAGATTTTTCCGCCGTTTTCAACTTCTTTCTTTCTATGATAATGACCTGAACAGTCAGATGCTATAGTAACTAGCTCTTTTTTGAATGTCACATAGATATTTCAGAGAGCTTTTTATTAAACTTACGTTTATGTAGTATTTTCCTTGAAAACCATGCAAACATGCATCTACATAATACTACAATACTTCATAATTGAGTTCACCTTGAAACTTCCCAAAACCGCGTTAAGATTGTACAAAATAGGCATCTTTGAACCTTTTTAAAAGGTTTTATTTTTTGAACAAAAGGCTAAATTCAATTTCATTTATTCACATACTCTGCAATCGAACTATTTCATTCCTAGTTTATGTTCCAGTAAAAAGAAAAAAAATTGTATGAAATCTTTACATAGTAAGTTAGGTCATTGCTGGTAGTAGTATTGAGGAAGCACATTTTTCTTAGCTTGATGCTTACCAGCTGGGTGTATGTGCATCCCAATTGCTGATACTCGTGCCAGGACTCGAATCCAGTATCTTTGCCCTCTAATCTTAACTCATCCACTGTCCTATATGTATCCACTAACGTGTTCAAAAAGTCATGAAGTTATGATATATATGCAAGGGTTTGCATCTTCCTATTTTTGGTATTAAGGACAGTTTTTGGTCTTTCCGTTGGGATATGTATATTCCGTAAGGATTGGCTCGAAATCGCTTTTAAGTAAAAGTTGAATTGTGTCTATAAATTAAATCCAAAATTTAACTAGAATTCAGGCCATGTCGTTTAAGTTAATAGCAGTCCTAATAAACTATTCATTTTGAGATTAGTATTGTTTTCTTGCATCATAATAGTTAATCACTAGTTAATAAGTTGAATTCATTTTTTTCATTTTCTATATACTTGTTGTTATAAATAATAATAAAAGTGCATAAATGTTGTTTACTGTACTAAAGCAATTTACTTAATAAAATGTTCTCTAGGCAAACTGTATTTTAGTTACTAAGATGTGATCAGATGTCTAACGACCTTGAATTGAACTTGGAAGTTACAAGATTTAAGCTTAGTCTTAATAATAGAACTAAGTTTCCGGTAAAAAGATTTTAGTTTAAAACATCAAGATATTTTATCAAGGTTACTTCTTAGTAGCCATAATGATTACGTGTTTCAAATTTGTTTGTTATTTTAACGAGAAGAAATTGATATTAGTGACTGTTGATGAAAGTAGATATTTTTACTTCTGTTCATATTCACACTCTGTACCTGTGCTGACAGAATTAGTTTAACTTATAAATTAATCATCACATTTTACTGAAAATCTTTACAATACGTCGATTGTCCTATGACTTATTGATTTATTTTTACTTCTATTCTAAAGTATTTAGTTTTGCGTCCATACATTGCGGATTATTGATAATATTGTGTCATTTTATCTTAAATCGCGTATCATTGACAATGTTTTCCGTATCAGAGCGTTGTTTAGGTTTGCAGATAAAACTGTTGTGTTTCCGAAGTTTTGCAATTCTTTGAGGCTTTTATACTACTATTAGTCAAGGAATAAACATTTCTTACAAATCAAGAGTATTTCAATAGAAATGTAATGAAAAACCAAATGGGTTTAATTCTTTCACGAACCCATTGAATTTCCAAAATTTATGATAGTTTTGTACGTTTTAATACGAGGGAAATTTCGCTACAGCTCCTCATTTGTCTGAATGAAAACAAGTTTTTGTATCTTTTATAAAGTCATGATTAGTTATAAAAATCAATTCGCATTGCCTTTACAATATTTGTTTTTTTCCTTAAAATTCAACCAAATGGTGCTATGTGATGTCAAATGTAAAAATCGTGATTTCTTTTGGCATTCATACACCACTATAACACATATTATTCATTGAATCACTCACCAGATAATTTGTCTAATAAAGAACAAATATTTATCGATTATTTCCTTTGTACTATTTCAACTTGTGTTAATTTAATTTCAGTTACTTATTTACTCTGAAGAAGTGACTTGCATTAAGTCATGAAACGTCAGAAATACAATGTTTTTACTCATTGGGGTATTACAAAAACATTTATTATTAACTTTCTACCCGATTCTCAATTTATTGAAAACTATCAAGTCCAACCTTGGCATTGTTACCTATTTATCGGTTTGTTTGTTCTATAAAATATGCATCAGGAGGAATTTGTAATCATTGTGTTTCTTTCTGTTTGCCATTTTTACGGTGTACTGATACAAAAAATTTTCTCCCAACAATTCTAAGTAGTCTATGTACCACAAAAATGTATTTTCTATAAAGTGTTTCATATGATGGAGAATAGTTGATGTTGCCTTCTGAATTTCACAGAAAAATAACCGAAATTTGTATTCTTGATGGTGATTAGTTCGATAATGTAATATGACTTTACCAAATTTAATCTGCATAATTTAGCAATTCACCTATTCGCCATAAACTATACGATGTGCATAATCCTAAAATTGTAAATAAAGATTCACTGTTGCGAGTTCATAGCACATATTTTAAGGTTTTTAAATGACTTATCAATCGTCACAGAATGACCTCAGTTAGGATACCATTGAAAACGATGAATCACCGAATATCTTTTTGATCCTAGTATCAAACTCACTAGCATACACCTACAAACTCATTAAAGATTTAGCTTAAGACAATCAGGTCTTACCGCGAGCATTGAATAACTAGGCAGCTAGTTTGTTGCCACAACTGAGATCACAATGGGAAGCAAAGACCACCACCTACGCATTGAAACATTCTTTACTGAACTCGTCAACTTTTCAATTCGTTCACTTGAAGAACATCATCTTGCTATCCTCTATTTGTTTTAATTTTTTAGTTTCTACCAAAAGATTGATATTTAAATTGTAAAAAAGAACCAACTTGTGACAGTACATTCTGACTATTCTAAAAAAATCAACTTTTTAAAAGTTACAACTTAACAATAAAGTACATAAAACTAAACTTGTATACATACATAGAAAATGGTTACCATTGACATGAAAAACACAACTAGAGTTGTTCACATTAATCCTTATCAAACATTTCATGTGTTAGTTAGCTAGAGACAATATTTCAGTGCTAAAAATCAATTTTTATTGAAATGTTTAATGTTCAACGGTATTCCTGTAGTTAGTTAAATAATGGTAAAAGTTAGATTAATATTGATTAGTTTCCTAATGTATTTCATATCTATCATAAATTGACACACATCTATTCTTAAAACTATTGTTTTAATGAAAATATTTTTGTATGTTTGTGTATGCTTACTGACGGTCAAAGGCCCGGGTAAAGGAGGAGGGTTGGAAATGAAGTTAGCAACCCCATTTCGTATAAAACAATCTTGATAAAAAACACTAACCAGAATAAACCACTTAAACTCTTCCCTCTGAGTTTAAGGATCTCCATTAAGAAGAATTATTAGGCTTCATGGTAGAACTCGAGATTCTTTGTAAGTCACTTGGCCGATGCTCCTAACAATCAGAGCAACGATTTTTATAGGTACATAGAATGTTTGAGCAATGTGGGAGACCAGTAGGTCCAACCGAATATCTGTAGAAATGAAGATATACAAGTTGGCGGTGCTCGGAATCAATGAAACCCATTGGACACAAGCTGAACAGAAAAGGATAGATTCGGGAGAAATGCTGCTGTACTCTGTTCACAAAGAAGAAAACGCTCTACATACGCAGGGAGTTGCTCTGATGCTGTTCAAAGAAGCACTTATACAATGGGAATCTCATGGATCCAGGATCACCTAAGCATCTTTCAAAACAAAGAGGGACGGAATCACAATGAGTGTTATCCAGTGCCATACATCAACCAATGATAGCAATGGAGATTATAAAGATCGGTTTATGAGAGGCTGCAGTCAATCGTGTAGAAGTGCTCGGGAAAGAACCTGACCATCCTGATGGGAGACCTAAACGCCATGGTTGGAATGGGTGACACCGGAAATGAAGATAACATGGGACGACATGGACTAACTAGTAGAAAGAAACGGGAATGGCGAAAGATTTGCGAGTATATGTGCATTCAAAAAATGGTTATAGGCGATATAGTGTTCCCACACAAGCGCATACACAAAGCCATATAGGCCTCACCAGATCACACTACAGAGAACCGGAGCGATCATGTTTGCACTAAAAAATTCAGGTCAAGCGAAGACGTGAGAAAGAAGAGAGGAGCTGGAAGAACACGAATGAAGCAATTAACAACGGCCGAACAACAGCAGAGATAGTCAAGACACAGGCTGAATACACAGAAGCAAACAAGAGAGTGAAGAAGAGCATTAAACTCTACAAGCAGAAGTACATGGACAGCAGAAAAACTGCAAGAGAAGGAAATATGACACAACGAAGAAACTGGCAGGGAAATACAGTAAACCAGAGAAACCGGTCAAGGATAAAGAAGACAATTCGGTCATTGAGATTGAAGGACAGAGGGATAAATCGGTAAAACACTTTAAGGAACTCCTTAGTAGACCAACCCCACTGAACCCACCGGGCATCGAAGTAGCACTCACAGACCTATCTATAGTTGTCACTCCACCAACAATCGAAGCAATTGGGATGTCTATTAAACAAATGAAGAATGAGAAAACAACTGGACTTAACAACATACCGACTGAAGCTCTGAAGGCCGATATAGAAGTAACTGCAAACATACTCCAAATCCTATTCAGGAAAACTTGGAAGGCGGAACAATTGCCGATGGACTGAAAAGAAGGACAACTCATCAAGATACCAAAGAAAGCGGATCTGCGCAAATGTGAAAACTACACTAGCATCAAACTACCATCGTCACCAGGAAGTTTTCAACAGAGTGTTGCTGAACCGGGTGAAAGATTCAGTAGATAACTAGCTTCGAGATCAATGGACCGTATTCCGTAGGGAATTCAGAGAAACCAGAAAATGCTCATAACTTAATTGATAATATATTTGATGACATCAAGTTTACAAGAGAAGAATATACCGAAAAACAAATTATTCTTGAATTGTTAAAAAGTCATAAAGAAAACCAAGCCATGTAGATCATAAATTAAACTACATTTGCAAGATATAAATGGCACACAAAATGAGTTTTTCCCAGACATTAGTTAAACGAGCCAAAATCTACTACGGTACTCTTGCTGCAAGTATAATTAAACAAATCCACATTCAATCTGTCTAACATAAAAACGGCTGCCCTAACAACTTCACAAAAAAATGTCTAGCGAATCGAAGTACCATCAAAACATTAATCATAGAAACCAAAAGCCGATAGTTCCACCATATATGGGAAATATCTCATAAACCATTGCAAGGATTATAATGTCATGAGCCAGCGTCTCTCACAAATCACGATTACTTCATTCCATTTTATATGGATCAAAAGACTAAAGGAGAAGATAAATCCTACTTTATTCACAAGATAGATATACCAATCGCGAGAAACACTACGTAATATAAATCCTCCCTTTGCACCTTCGATTAGACGACCGTAGATTAGCACTGAGGCGACATTATATGCTATCACTGATTTAAGTGCAAGCAGACAACCGTACACAAATTCAATTGGAGAAACTTCAAGAAAACCAGAGGCTTTCTGAAAACATGACATTCAAATCAATTAACAATCAAGAGACACATCGACATATACCCAATTTATAAACCCATACAGAAGAGGTTGATTAGTCTCATAAAACCAGAGGTCAACCAATAAGGATAGTCAACATAAATACATGGGGAAATAAAAACAACAAAACCTACAAAGATAATCATAAACAGCGCCATCGTAACAAATTGTTATAACATTTGTACAATAACTAAAAAGCTTAGTTGTGCATAAAGTAAATGCTGACGATTTCGTTCAGAGTTACAATAAAACCTCATCAATAATAGTCTCTAGACCACAGAACATAATACCAAAATAATGGAAGGTAATTTAAGGTCACTTTTTAGTTAACTGATAAAAATCAGTATGGTACACCCATTTTCTGACTGATATGCCGAATGCATACGTGATTTTGACTATCATTTGTTGATAATCATTAATAAAAACTATTAACATGATTCTGTTTTCTGATTAAATACTAATAATAAAGCTTTGAATTTCTCGTTCGTGATTAAGGTGTCTCAATCGACTAACTTTTGTTAAACAGTTAGTAACTCACTCTGTTACCCTTTCTATGACAATGAGACGCTTCATTGATATATATATATATATATATATATATATATATATATATATATATATATATATATATATATATATATATATATATATATATATATTCGATCAGTAAATATTACACGATACTAAACGTGCATATGGAGTTTCATCGCTTATCAAAATTAAAGGAAATACCATTAAAATGTTTATAATGATAAGGTCTCTTGTACAGAAAAGCTTTTTATCGACAAAAGCCTGTCGATTTAATCCAACATACAAACAACGTCTAATTTCGATTTTTAATAACATCTAATACTCGTTATACAAGAGGTCTTTGTTGTAAGCAATGTTTAAGCATTAAAAGCCAATCGTTTGAAGAGATTGACTTGATTTTCAGTTTAAAGACAATTACATTAAGATATAAGTAATGCCAACTAAGAGATCATAGATAATGAAATACCTAAACTTGGTTACTAAATGTTATCAAATACAAGATTCACTTGTTCATTTATTTGCATATCTATGCGTATACACATTTCCTGTTTCTCATATGAATAGTAGATGTTATTGTCAATTATTTTGCGTTCAATCTAATTTAATTTTTTTTGTTCAATTCTGTTCATTCTATTAGAATTAATCTAGGCCATTAAATATTTTCTTTTTATCATGTGATATTGTTCATTATTACTTTTCTTATTGTTAGTAGTCTGATAACACACTCTATACGTGCTTAACATCATTAACAATTTCATTTCACTATTCAAACAATATCATATAATTTTTCTAAGTTTAATTAAAACTAAAACAACAATTACATAGTAGAATAATATAAAATTCATTTCTATTGTCAGTTTTATTCAAGAGATCACAATCTAAAAGGAATGATATTATTAATCATTGAAAAAAACCCAAACAACTATACGTACTTTACATTGGAAAAGTTCTCATTGAAGTTTGGTTTGATGCATAAATGTATAATTAATGAAGAGGAAATAAGTAGAAGAATAAGAAGAAAAAAACTAATCACAAGGTCATTTGTTTACAGGTTAAATAAATGGAATATTCTAATGGAGAAAGCTGATAAGTGAATGGGAACGGAATTTCTGAAAATAAAAGAATAATGTCTTGTTATACTTAAATGAATTAGATGAGTAAATATTGGATAAGAAACGAAAATAAATCATAATTAAGGTCATGGGAAAGATGTTATGTTTTCTTATTCTTTTACTTATTTTCTTTTCATTAATTATACATTTATGCATCAAACCAAACTTCAATGAAAACTTTTCCAATGTAAAGTATGTATAGTTGTTTGGTTTTTTTCAATGATTAATAATATCATTCCTTTTAGATTGTGATCTCTTGAATAAAACTGACAATAGAAATGAATTTTATATTATTCTATTGTGTAATCGTTGTTATTGCTTTATTCTTACTCAATAATAATCACTTCCAGTTTTCATTACGTTTTATCTACACACCTTATTAAATCATCTACTGCAGTAACATAAAGTTTCATAAGTTCTTTAAAAAAATGTAAGTGGTTTTAAGATGTAAACGCAAAATTAACATTATATGAACCATAATTCACAATATGATCTATGAACATTCTTGTTTGATTAATAGAAATAACCTTTTTGTCCATTTATATTAAACTATTCCTGTTAGTATTTCAGCTAACGAGATGTATCGTATCTCTTATTCAAATGCATTTGTATGTCCGTATGTTGCTTTGCAGTTAAATGTTTATTATTACTGTTATTTCGATCCAATGACTTTGTAAGGTTTCTTAATTGTTAGGTATACTATTTTACTGTTGTTCCATTTTATCGTTTAAGTAGTTAACGTGTTTAATCACGGTTGTATAACAGTTCATTTTTCAAATAGGTGATATTGACAATTTTCTGATTTATTTTGGGTTGTGTTTTATACAAATTATCATATTCTTTTTATTGGAAAGCTGAATATTCATTATGTTCATCTGTGATAATTGTGTAGACTTAGCTTAGAGGTTAAAATATTTAACTTTCAGCTCCATTTATTTCCGTTTTTTGGGCTATCAGATGGCATTATTAGCACTCACATCTAAAGTATGGCTTGTAATCATTTGCATGGTGAATGAGTTGATTTATCTATAATAAATAATCTTACATATTCCATGCAATTTGCTTCCGATTGATGTTAGACCATCATAATTGATGGTCTAACATCAATCGGTTCATGATCTCAATCAAAAACTTAATAATCTCCACAACCCCTATACTAGCAATTTGCTTCCTTCACGAATTTGAATTAACTCAGAACAACAATTGTAACAGGATGATATAAATCCATTATATTTCGTGGTTTCTCATCAGCTGCTTATAACCATACATGTATTAAAGTGTAACATTGAGATATGAAGTGGTAATTGTATAGAACTAGAAATTGAAGGGTTACGTTATAATTATACAAGATTTGAAGAGTTCACATTAGTTCAAAGAATTGAGCGAGTGGAAAAAAAATCAATGGCTGTAGGGAAGATTTCGGAGTACATTAAATAAAAATTAGTTTGTCAGAGGCTGCACTACAAAATGAACACTAATAAAATAATAATAATAACGAAAATTATAGTAATTGCAGGTGATATTAGTCAAAGTTGTCAATTTACCAAGGTAGTGTTGTGTCAGTTACTATGTTAAGCCCATATACCTTATTCTAGCTTCTGAACAGGCCAATTTATCCATTATTATTCAGTAACGTTTTGACCTTGAGCTATAAATATCGATTAACGCTTGACTAAATGGAGTTGGCTCACATGCCTTCACTGCGCGTCACTTCGTTTCGCTCTCGTCTATTCGCTTCGTCCCTCTTATTGTCTGTCCAGATCAACGATTGTACAAAATATACGTATTCGAAGTCCTTTGTCGTATTTGACTTATTTTAATTCCGTTATTCACTATCGTGGACTAAGTCGATAATAAAATGCAAGAAATGACGATATGTGTATTTTGACAGCAATCATTCATGCAATCCAATTGGAGTCAAACATCTGGCTGTAAAAGTGGTGAGCCCTTCGACAACATCGTCCGATATAATTGACGTCAAAATGAAGGGCCCCACTATATTGATAAGTCGATTACTAAAAATAAGAAAAATTGGTCCAGCGAAGAGTACTTGTTTCGCCTAATGGATAAAAATGTGTCAAGTTTGTAGACAAAACTCGTAATGTACGACTCACTAATTTCTGTAAATATCTGAATCCTATAAGTTGTAACCACTAAAGTCTGACTTAGCAACAGCTATGTTTTCTACTGAAGAATTAATGTTTCTGGTTGTAATTCCATGTTTCCGGGTATATACAAATAAGAAAAACCGAACTAGGTCCAAATATATTTACAGCATGTTTTCCCTTGAATTCAACATGATATCAGTTCCTCTCTGGCAACTATCAAGTCAAAAGTTCAAATCTAATTCTTTTGTTTAAACGTTTTCGATAGATTAGATACTTTATGACTCCATGTATTTCTAATATCCATTTCTCGAAGTTTTGTAATGTAACTGGAGACACTTTCACGCTACAAACGTATCCTTTGGTGGTAATGTGTAAATCTTTAAAATCATGATGAAAAGTGATTTTTCCTTCTCCCATGTCTTACAAAAATACCTTTTATTATATGTTTATTCCCTATATATATCAGTTATTTGAATAGACTGTATATTCTCACGTTGATGATTTGTGGAATATTGTTCATTTAAAGCCTCAGAATTACTTTTATCTTCTTTTGCTATCCTGTATTTTCTCGTATCATCTATCAAGCTAAATCTATTCCTTGTAATAAACATTGTATCTTATTTCCTGTTACTTTTCTTGTGTACATCTCGAAAAATAACTAATCTTCAACATATATGGTTCTCTCTCAAGGCCATTCATTCGACATAATCCTGGTTGTTCCATACATTGACATATTAATATGAACATGCAAATCGTAAGATGATGTTGTTTTGATTTTCAATCATTCAGATTTGAAAAAGAGAACTAAGAAATCCAGTTCTAAACCATTGTTTATTGATTAGTTTTGTTTTTCTCCCAATTGATAATTATTCATATTGTATTTTGCTTTTATTGGCCTCATTTCTATTCTGTATTCATTACTGTTGTTGTTTGATGTCATGATATCAACAAATGTGTTTATTATAACATAAATAAACAGGAAGAAATAGAAATAACGGATTGTTTATCTTGATAATTCGGTTGCTTCTTTTCATCTTAGGCAGTTATTAATATTTGAAATAGAGTATTAGCTAAATGGTTTAATCTTTATTCATACTCTTCAACATCCACTACTTAACCAAGAAGCGTCCAAATGGTGTGTCATATGAGCCTTAAGACATTCATTGACTACAATAATGATCTTTTAAAGCTTTCACAGAAATATCAATGAAAAATAAATTTTTTAAACTGAATAAAATTAATTTGAAAGAAACTCATTCACGCAAATATACACTGAACTTTTAACCTGTTTCGAAATCAGTGTACGATATTATTATTTTACATGTAGTTAGCTGATTTATTCTACAGTCGATGTTAGTTTACAGCAGAAAACACCTTAAAAATACGTTAATATCTCCCAATTATTGTTGCTTAGTGCTCAAAAAGATACTTTTTTAAACAATAAAACTGTTCTGATTAATTAATCAGTTGACTGGTAATCCATAATTTGTAGCTAATCAGTGATATGGTTTACTGCTATAAAATATTTTAATCATTTGTTTACTGCTTTGTTGATGATTTCTATGACTGATCCTGTTTTGATCATGTTTATTGCACTCAATATTTATTATTATATATCTGTGATATTTTTACTCCTCCATCTGGTTCAGTTGTGTTCTTTGATTCTTTACTTCTCTTATTTGAATACCAATTGACATTTTTCAATGTAACTGTCTAATTGATCAGGTATTAATTTACTGGGTTTCTTTAAAAAAAGGATTGATTCATTTGACGCTTATTGGTAATTCATTTTGGTCAACAGCAAGTCACTCAATATATATACCACTCATGTAGTCTACATTATCCTGTCCCAACACTGAGTCTATGCTTATTATAAAAAAACATCTTACCTATGTATTATTCCTCTAAACAAAAATCTTTTTTTCGCTATGCAATGCAAATAATTAACATTTTAGTCATCTGACTCACCTCCTATAGACATCAGTAACTGTTTAGTTGAACATGCCTCTTTTTAAGACATGATGCTTTTTATAACTTACATTTTTAGAGATGAAGTTCTACAGTCTTGAATGTTTCATTTGTTTAACCATTTGATACTATTTAAGTGATGCGCAATTCCATATGATCCTTAATTTTAGTCAATGGTAGTTAACGACATATTCATAATGGTCAGTTATCGAATAATTTTATTAGTTATAATGTTATTGAGTTAAGTAACATAATAAGGGATAGGTGTTCAATTAAAAAAATATTTTGTGTGATTAGTTACATTTCTTGTTATTTCTGAATGAATTGCAGACGGATGTCTTGTCATAAAAATGTTTAATTATTTAGTGATCATCAATAAATATAAACGAAATTAGGTTTGCACACACGTTAAACCCAATAATCTTAATCAGTTTACGGAAATCTAGTTTTATAGTCAAAAGACATTTCAGGTTTTAATAAGTGCAATATTTCTTATCACATTGTTTCTGATGATTAGTTCATTTTGGAGACATCTTTCATCATAGATTAGTATCAGCTAGATTCTCCAGATGTGTACACCAACAGTTACGGATATGGGGTCTTAAAACTAGAACAAAACTACTACTCAGTACTCTATTGTTCTCATTGATTCTCCAGTCGATATCATTTCGTGGTAAAAAACCCTCTTCAGATTTTTATTATTTATTTAATGAATGTTGGGTTTATTTACTGGTATGCTATTCTTAGGTTTTTCACTTTTTTACCTAACATTTAATTATTGTCTCATTCCTTTTCCTATTGCAGACCAAAAGAGGATTTAAGTAACTGTTTAATCGAACCACCTGATTTTATTGAATTACCAGAAACTGATTCTGAAACTAGAGAATATTCTGTAACAGACTGTTCACTTATGAGTAGTGCACACAATACAACAACTACTAATGTTAATAACACTTCAGCTACGAATCAAAATTCGAATGATTTAAATATTTTAAAACCTGTAGATAATTCTATAAGTAAATTAACCAACAATCCGTTGGATATACTACATTCATTAAATTTGGATACAGTACCGTCCTCTTGTATATTATCTACACCAGCTTCCTCCTCATTATCAACAGAAACAGTATCATCAACTTCACCTCCAGCGCCATTATCATCAATTGCTGATATGTCGTCGAAAAAAGTTAACTATTCTACCTCATTTAGTCATCTTAAAATGCCTTCATGGGATAATCCATCTGTATATCCTGTTGGTAAGTTAGATAATATTGTATATATTTGCACTCTTTTTTGAACAGTGATGTGTTGAATTTTCATTTATTTATTTATTTTTGTAATACTGATCCAATGCCCTTAAATTTGTAACCAGGCAATTACAAAATGCTGTACTATAAGTGTAGGCAAACTGTCTTTCAGACGTGAGTTTACCCTTCATCTGCTTAATTCATATCTATAGCTTTTAAGTTTATCCCTTTAAGTTAGAGGGAATGCGTAGCTTGTTAATATTCGATCGTAGATGCCCTTGAAGAATTATTAGTATACTATAGAACTGCGGACTGAGTAACATCATGATTTTGAGTAGAGCACTAAGTAGAAATGATAAATCGGTTGTTGAAATTGTGGTGTTGGATATGTGGCAGTCAGGATATGAGTTACGCATGCTGAAACACCTTCTAACCCTACCTACAACGAGTTTTGTATAAGAATAGGTGAGAAGACCAGAGGTGGACAAAATACAAGGGGATGTTGGTCATTGAAATCACTGATTGCCAGTTTGGGCAGTTCCAGAATATCCCGGATTTTTAGTTGGGGTCCATGCACCAGTTATAATCTATATTTGGAAATATCTTTGGCGACACTGTTCATAATAAATCATAATCCCGCAGTTGCATCCATCCTTTATCTTCCTTCAAGTCTCAAGTGTTAATATTGATTCTCACCTCTTTTCTCATTTCATTCGTTCTTTCGAACTATATATAGCTTTATTGTATTATCGATATTCCTATTATTTCGACTCCTTTACTATTAATTTTGTTGAATTCCATAACACTACGCTATTGTTAAGTATAAAGACTTGAACAGGCACACTTTCACTCCATTTTCTGAACTGTTTATGATTGATTAAGTGACTGAATGATATATGTATAACTTCTCGCCTAAGCTACAAACGTTTTGCATGGATTTTAACCTCTGAACTAACCATAGTAATGTACACGCGTACAAATATACCCATACAGATAGAGGGATTCAGAAATCTGTTGACTATGTGTCATTCTCTGTTATTTTTAACATGTAAATGTAATCATTCATTTTCAAAATCTGACTTCACTTTTTTTGACTGATTTCGTGCTTACTGATAGATTTATTGAGAATGTGTAATTATCATTTTGAATTAAATGATTTCAATTTACTTTTACCAAGCTATATTTTAATCTGCACTACACGAAATCAGCTTAATTCACTATGCATATATGCCTGTTGAATAACTTATTAAATATGTCTAATAAAACTTGATAAAGATTATTTTGTCCGTCGGAGTTAAAAGTTAAAATAATTAGTTATACTATGCTATCATTTAATTATTATTATTTGTTCATAGGTTTACTCAAATTGTGTGTCACAATAGGCAACAATAATTCTATGTTGAATGTTATATGTACTATTTAAAAAATGATGATCGACTTTAAAAAAAAGTCAATAAGTAAAGCACTTTTGTTGATGTATTCTGTTTTTTTTAGTAACCCAGGCTCATAATTAACGTTTATACTTATCTAAACTGTGAATAGTATGAATACAATTATGTGAAATGGATTGTAACAGTAGGTACAAAGTCAGAAAAGAACCTGTAAATCTGTAATAAATAATATTATTGACTTGTGGGAGTAGAAGGCTCTTAATATGCATATACTGAATGGTGATTGATTTACAATTCTAAGTGAGATACAAATATAGCTTTTGGATAACTAATTTATTGGCTTGTCACATTCACTAACAGTTGTTGAATGAATGACATTATAGGTGGTATGGTAAATAATGTTTGACTTACTACATTGTATTTAATTTAACTGTCGAAATGATCCGACTAGCTTTGATTAATGTTAATGGACTTTTTATCACGATTAACTTTTTGTCCTACGTTGTAGCTGACTGACTGACTGTATACGTCTGTATAATGTCTACATTACAATATCAAACTATAGGCCTTTACAAAAATACACGACATATTTCGGTGTATTATGAATGTAACTTGTGTTCCAACTAAATATTTAAATAACTATTGATTTACGACTACTAAACTGAATGAATGCATACTAGAAAAACTATATACGAAATATTAAGTATATTCAAATAAGTCTTTTTTAAATCTGTTAAATTGAATTCAACTAGGGTACTCTCGACCATGAGCTATTTATCCGAATAGCAATTAATCCAAATGAATCGTACTAAATAATCAATCTTTAGTCATAGTATTCGCTTGAAACATTTAGTTAGTATCGTTGATTAAATTTGTTAAGTTTTATACAAGAAATTTAATCAGTTGGTCATTTTTATAACCATATATCGACTGAAGCTTTAATGGGAATGTAAAAGTTATTTGTAATAAAATCTATGTAGAACCGGAATATTGTCTAACACTTTTCTACTGCTTGGAAGATATTCAAATAATGTGTACAAATAAAGTTATTTATTTCGAAATCAAAATGCTAAATCATACATTGCAGGAATAGTCTTGCTGCCAAAACATTATGTATAGGAAAATTTTTACTGTTGGCTACTGTAAGGTTTTTAAAAAAGTTAGTGCCTAGTTTTCTTCTGAATAGAGGCAAATTTATATAATTTGCACTCCTAAAAATCGTAGTTAGGCGAATTGAGCTTTAATTAATGATGTAGTGAATTTTCGTCAACTGATGTGATTGGAACATATATTAAGTATCTCTAAACATTAGCTACCTCGACACACGACGTTTCCTGGTGTAAGAGTAATTTGGAAGAAGACTGTGGACGTCAAAACCAATACGTGATATTAGCTTCTTAAGTCACTGATACTTGGATTCAGCCGTATCAGTAGGTTCATTCTACCTGGTTGGAGTCCCCGCAGTAATCGTAACCAACTATTTGATACGATAGGTGGCATTATTCAGAATTAGTCGCAACAGTAGTGATGCATTCATTTTTATCTTCCCTTAGATCTTGAGTTTAAAAATTAAACTTTTTTTCCGTTCCACGAATCCATTGTCGAGTTATATTATATATACTTAATCTTTCCTGCTTATACTGATACTGTTGGTACTTCGACTACTCTGAGATTTTTCCTAATGATTTCTTCCTCCGTTCTGAAATGGTATGACAACTTGAACCGAGGCGTATGTGTGCCAGGTTCTATGTTACGAATGAATGACTAATAAAGATAAGTCGAAAACTAGTAAAATCCCAAATGGTGTCTGCTTCTATGACGTCTGAAACTATGGAGTTTTGACTAGCTAATCATCTCATTAACTGACTATATTTTTACTTTACCTCTGAGTACTGACATCGAGAAATAACTTACAACGTTCATGCTCGTGAAATGACTTATATAATACACCTGCAAACTATCAAAACTGTTGTTTCAAGATGTTGATTGCTGACCTTCACTATCTCTAAACACATTTTCGAATCTCAATATAAATATTTGGAAGACTATAGCTGCTTTTTTTTTTGCATTTGACTTGTCTTTGTTACATCTACTTTTGAACAAAACGTTATATCTTAATATATTGATCGTATTTAGCATATTAATCCAACATATTTCGGTTAAAATTGAGATTTTATAATTTTTGTTACACTGAATTTTAACCATTTCCACTCTGTCATACGTATTTAATCGATTAAATTTCTATCACGAGCTGATTTATGTGTGTAAACCACTGAATTATTGCTTGGTAGTCTAAAAGTCTAACTCTTACTCTAAAACTCGAAGGTCATAGGTTCGATGCCCAGAAGAGTTGTGAATATGCGCTGCTAAAGAGTTCCCTACGAAACAAGTATATAATGCTTACTGATTTTTAATGATTGTCTAACTTAGTTCGATCGATAATCTCAATATAGTCTTACAGTTTGCATAAACCTCACATTTTGATAAATTAACATAGTTAAGACTATCCTATTTGTAGGAAACTATATTAGCCTCTTTATTAATGCTTTTTTTGAATACAACATAAATGTTTAAAAATATTATATTGGGTAATAACACTATTACGCAATATGGAAGATAGGAGTACTGAACAGTGAATAAAATAGACAAATTAGTAAGTGAATTAATGAATGAACGTAGTAGAGAAAGTGAATCAATTCATTCTCTTTTAACTTTAATATTATGTGAAACTAATTTTGAGTAAAATTTTATTTTATGCCCAGAAAAATGAATAATAACCAATTGATATTGTACTATCAGATAAATATAAATAATCATTGAAAGGAAAGAATTTAATAATAACAAATCAATTCATGTTTTTCATATTTCAACTAAAATAATTTCGCACAAGATGGTGGTTGGAGGTAGTCAACAGGAAATCCTGGACCTAGGTTTCGTGCTACTTGACACTCGTCAGCAAGGTGTACCTGTAATCTTGAGGGAACTGATGCTCCCTGACGGATTCGATCTCATGTCGAATCACCTAGACTGGTGTCCACATCGACAGGATTCGATCTGCACTAAGAAGGACCTGACGTACATGACATTGATCACCATCCAGTGATCAGTCAATTGTAAATAATTTCGCACAATATACTCTCTACGGATTTTCGAACTGCTAACCTTTGTTCCTTTCTCTCTCTTAGTTTTACCGTTTAGATTTTCTCTTCATAAAAACTCCATGAATATTATAATTGTACTAATCCTTGTAATTAGTTTTTTTCTTCTCTCTTATTGATTAGTTTATTATTTGTTTTCAGCTACTCAGAATCGTTCATCAGTTATCAGGAAATAATGAAATTACTTGTAGAAATATATTACTTTTCCTACTTTTGATTGTATGTGTGTGTTTGGTACACAATAATTTTTTTAGTTTTCTTGCTTTCCTACTTCGTTAATACCTTAATTCACCTTCTACAACTATATATCCAATTATGTGGAAAGATTTAACTTAATATTATCAATTAATAAAAATAACTTGTCATTATCTACTTGGTAAATGATTAAGTAGAGTTTTAAAAAAGAAAACTTACTGGAAAGAAAAATATTCTTATCAGAATAGGTGAATAAATCGAAATGTGACACTTCGTGTGTACACATTTTCGATCCCTGTTTTGCCTTCATTATAGAAAAGTAACGAATTGATACTTATGATTGAACTCATGCGTTCGTGTAGTTTGATAACTCTTTATTGAAGTTTTCAGTGTTATCATTATCTGTTTGTGAAGTTAATCTCATCGATAATCTTGATGTGATATAGTGATGAGGAGTTTTAGTTCATAAAATATTAGTGGTGGCTTTTTTAATAAATTATTACCATTAAATAGTTTACTATTATTTATTTATTTATCGAATATATAGTTAGTATGATAAAAATTTAATAACGTTGTCCATAAAGTTCGTCATCTTTACTTTTTACATTGGGGATCATACTGACTTTTATGAGAAGGCTGGACTCCATCCCAAATCATAAAGTTGTTTTCTTAGCAAAGGACCATCCCCAAGCCCTTGACCTAAAGGTCTGATTCACAAGGCAATGAAGCAGCGTTACGCGTTACAATCCCTGTGAGTCCGATGATGAAAGTAGGTTCGGATACCATTCATTTTCTTAGTCCTGTGAGCTATGTGCTCTACTTGGTTGGTATTAAGGTTATCTAAATTCACGAGGTAGGGCTTTAGAATTCAACAATAAGCTCAGAACCTCTTCTTTTGTGCTCTAACTTTTAACTAAGCATCTTCACCACGTAAAGCTAGTCTGTAAAAGTTCCCTGAAAAATGCAGTGAATACATAGTTGTAAAAGAACTGGAAGAACTTGTTAAAATCCTTATACTGCTACTGGTTACATCTGCAGACAGTTATTCATTTACTACTTTCTGTATAACGTAATCGAGACTGATATTACTCGACGCAAAGAAAAAAGGTAAAACTGTAGATGAAGGTTTTATTATGCATGAACCACAAATCCACAACTGATCGTAACGACAGTGAAAATTACAATGAGAAATAAGTTATTTTAAATATCCAGCCAATAGATTAGTTTGTGTACTTCGAAATGGGAGTGGTTGGCACTTATTAGTTAATAATTTAATATTTGTGTATAATTTAAAATATCAACAAGTACTTCAATTGAAAAATCTAACTAAACGCTGGTTTATCCATATTTGCTTTAATCTAGAAAATATTTCAAAAGTGGGAGAGAAATTTTCCCACCTGAGGCCAAGGTCACATAATTTACATGTCGAAATAGTTGGGTTCTTTTTTTTCTACATTAGCAATCTATGTTCTACTGCTATGACATAAAATGTTATGTGGTATGTCATCGCTGTATATATATATATATTTCTAACCATCGAAACCGTAACTATAGTGCTTTAAATCGCCAGTTCGAATATTCAAACAATTTAGATGATTGAATTAATGTAAAAGCAAATTTACCACTAACTTAATAGCCTCTAGATTTACTGATACGAAGAAAACTATTGGACTTCATAACAAAGCATCGACAGTAGAGAAGAAAACTTTATTTATGCATATGGAATTTAAAGGAGACACGGCTACTGAAATCCTAAATAAACGGATTTCGAAATCATTGAATAAAACATTCTACGCAACTAAGCTCCGAATCGTTTTCGATTTCGATTTTTTTTAAGCCATCCAAGTATCCCATTTTAAATAGAATAAATTTGTCTGTTGTTGTTATATTACAATTAGATGAAACCTCAAGTTTTTGATTTTTTTCTAATTAATTTATGTTCATTACAATGAAGTAATTAGTTTACATGCTTAATTAAACTTTCTATTTGATAATAGACTTAATGGATAAAAAGAAGACACAATTCTAAGTTGAATTTCCAGATTGAGTTGTACTGATTAAATTTTAAAATATTTTATTCAACTTTAAACCTCTTGTCTCCAAATTACAGTGCTCTCTCAGTTTGATTCATTCACTATCATTCTTATTTGTCAATAGTTACCACTATCGAAAAGTTACTGTAATAAACAACTAACTATGTATTTCTTTATACAATAGATTTCGCTAAATTACCAGGAAATTGTAAAAGTTGTATCCATAATTAAATGGTTTGTTTAATTGCAAGATATTTTGGTCGTCTACTGCTATCACATGGACATATACTTCGTCCTTGTTTATGACCCCATAATAGTGGTCAGTTAGATCCTAGTAATTGGTTCAATAATACATTACCCGAAGTTTTGTAGGGAGGCTGTAATCTATAAAATCAGGTGCGTTGAAAATGAGGACGTCATGTATGGTTAGGATTAAAATATAGTCTCCTAGTTTCGTGAAATGGTTAAAACTTGAAAACGCAAATCTTTTACTGAATGATACAAGGTGCACCACCTGAAAATAATAGTCCCACGTTTAATCCTGTGTAGGGTTGTGTTATTGAAAATCCCCTGGTTATCAAGAATTTTCCGGAGTATTTCAGTATGAGATTGAAGCCGTGTTTTGTTTGAATTTTGTCTTTATATCACATTCAGTGTTTGTGATTTTTTCCAAAAATAATATCAAGTTTCAACACCTACTTTTAATCGTCACGCAACTTATCAAGTTTGTAAAATAATATAATCTACCTCGGTTTAAAAATTTCTCATATATGCAAGTAACTGTCTTAATCATTCGTCATGGTAATTCATTCAGCATTCTGATAGTTCCCTTTTTTAATTGTCATATCACCTTCCTATTGGATCTCTTGGTATCTGGAGCTCCGGCAAACTTTCATTTCATTGTCGTATTGTAACCATCATATCGCCTATTCCCTGTAGAATTGTATGCCTAAGAATAATTGTGCATGCCATTGTCATCACTACCTGGACAATGATTTCATAGTCTTCAATTTAGGAAATTCTGCCTCATAACCTAGTTTTAGTTATTTTTGTGTTCATCGAAATCATGAATCCATGAACTAGTGTATAACAGTTAATTTTCAACCATCTAATTCATATTCTATTCCCGAATATGATTAACTCACGTACTAGCATTAAGTACCACAAAACAGATGTAGACCATTCTGTGTCAAGTCGAATGTTTGAACCCAAATTTTAAACAATATACGTTGTTTACCTGAAATATACCTCTTTTATCTTCATATTTTCTATTATTATTGATATTTTCATCATTTATACCGTTACTATTATTTTCTTTATAGGGTCAAGTAGCTGTGTTTCAAAGTCATCAATTTGTCAAAATGAGTTGATTTCTTCACAAACAAATATAAACCAATCATCAAATGCTTTTACACAGGCAGATCAATCACAGTCATCTTATTGTGACAGGCTATCAGATTCAAGCTCTGTGACACCTATTTCAAATTCCACATCATCCACTCCATGTTCAATTTCGAAAGGGAGCTTATTGCTTCGGTCCCCTCTTACTCTCCCATTAGATAAATCAATCCCATCAGTACATGCAAACACACAACAACAGAATTTGATGATAGATACATCTGCTGTTGTTGAGTTAGACAAACGATTGTCTAGTGTTACACATGATAAACCTCGATCTGGTCAGAATGTTACATTCAATATACTTAATCCAGATAATGTCACTTGTTATTCTTTACCGAATCGGCATCATTTACCTAATCTATGTATGACCACTGATACTCCCTCAGATGAAAACAGACAAAACGTTAATATTATTGAAACTGATCCTAGTATTAAGTATTGTAATTATGGTAAAAAGTCATATGATTATTTTGCTACAGACAGTGTTCTTTTAGTACGATCGTCTAGACGACGTAGAATTAGACCTGATTTACAAGTGTTACCATCAATGAATACTGATTTAAAAAATACCGATCCTTCCTCTCCTGATTTCACTTTAGCTACTGCTCATCCGTCTACTTCTAAATCGAATCCATCAGATTGTTTGAGGCCTGAAAATGACTCCTCACTATCGTCGATTTCTTCATCTACAGCTACTGCGTCTACTGCAACAGTTGGTGTATCACAAATAATGTCTAAGAGTGGTATACCAATGGATTATTATTACTCATCAGGCTATCAATCACACTCGAGACAGTCAAGTCTTGAATCACAACCTGTTGGTTCTAGTCCACCATTATTATCAGCGGAAGTATGCACACAGACTCAGTAATTGTTGATATTATGTAAGTATTACTTTTATGTTTATATGAATATTAGCTTGTATATTTGCTTGAAATACGTATAGACTGTCTTATTCGAATAGGGATTGATATGAAGCTGATTTAAATTTCTTTTTTTTGAGAGAAATATCTTAATTGAATAATTTCTGTGAGTTTTAAACTTATATTAATTTGATATGTTACATATTTAATGCTTGCTGTAAAGTAAGAAAAAAATACCTCGTTTTATTTAAATGGATTAGATCACACATGTGTTGTTTATTTGCTTTCTAAAAATATCCTCATCATTTTTCTGTGATTCATATATAATCTCGTTGAATCTTGCCATGTAAACGTCTTGTATATTAGTGGGTTATTTATAGGTGTTTTGTATCATTTTGAATTATCTATGAACATATGATTACGCTTGATGTTAAACTGTTTTTACGAATCAGTGGAAAACTGTATGTGGTAAAGCTGGTAGTGGTGATGATGGTTTGACGAATTCTACAGCAAACCTTGGATCTAGGTTTCTTTCTGCTTAAGACTCGTCAGAAATATGTACCTATAGTGTTTAGGGAATTGATGCCCATGGTGGGTTCGATCTTGTGTGACCCGGTTTCAGTGTCATCAACGTTATCAACGAGCTATTCGGACCGCGAATGATCTTCTTTAGGACTGTGGTATTTTTACAAATAGTTGGTCACTGAGTAATGAGGAATGCCATCTATTTAAAGTCCTTAATTATGATCGTGCTCTAGTGAAGACTAATATTTACTAATAAATCGTCTCTATAATCTAAAATACTGTATTTCTTCAGATATTTTGAAACTGAGAGTTAGTGATGAAGATGAGTAATGTATCTTGCTGAAGTTCCTGGTATGCTGTTATCGTAAGTCATCAACCAGTCGGCTACAACGTAAGACCAGGCACACATATGCATCGGTCCAAGTTGCCATACCTCATTGTCACAATAAGATGAACGCTAAATTCATAGAAGCAGTTACTTCAATGGTAGTAATATATAAAAGATATATTGTGTATGACGATATAGTACACAAAAAAAGAATTGGTTCGCAGGAAGAAAGGTATGAAGTAGTTTTAATCTCACAGTTTAAGGGAAGACAAATAGTGTATACACCTACGCCATTGTGATTGATTCTGATTCATATCACCCAGAGCCTCCAACGATTGGTTACGATGGTTGTGTGGACCCGAACCAAGTAGTCTGCATCTACCAACATTGCTCGTACCAGAAGTTAGTGACTTTATGAACCCATGCTACGTTTCAGTTTGACCGCCCCTAATTTTCTTCCACCAATCTCCAACACTAGTCAACATTAAGCGTCGTGGTAATTAGTGTTAAGGCATGCGTAACACGTGACCCAATCATCTCAGCCAATGAAGATTCACAACCACTGAGGCGCAAGCATACGCGTGCTCGTAATAGATCATGATCAGAGTGTAAACATGTATTCCACAACGAGTGGCAGTCTTCTAACTAGCCTCTCCAACGATGACTAATGGCAATATGGTCTACTTGAGTCCATCGTTGGTTTGGTGCAGGGGGTCACCATGTTAGACGATGTCTCTCCTTATGCTTAAAATTTGTGTTTGCTAAAAATAAACGATTGTCTGAGCACAATTGCAGCAGACGATCACCACATTATCTGTTTATTGTGCCGGAATACTAAAATACCCATCTAAATGCCTTTCTGTTTGATTTAAATTACCTATCTGGGGATTAAAGTCACCTGCCACGGTTACTATGTCTGAACGTTTAGCTTTCTAAAGAAGTTCAGATAGCTTTCTGTAAAAGTCATCTTTCACTTCATCTGAGCTGCAGTCGGTGGGAGCGTAGGCAGAAACGACAAAAAGGCAACGACGTGTGTCCTTATCCTTCCGAGTTCTTACGGAGCCGTTTAACCGAACAGCACATAAACGACTGTTAACGGGGATCCACTCTAACAGTGCTTGTTCCGCCCTCATGCTTAGTGCTATCCCTACTCCTGCCAGTCCACGAGAACTGGCCGTCGGGTCACCAGATACACGGAGGGTGTATCTCGTTGGCTCTCCGTGTTGCCAAGGTGAGGTCAAGTGAATGACCACACTGGGATCCTGTATGCGTCTTTCAGAGACACAGCATACATCAATGGTACGAGATTCTAGGGTTTTAGCCAAGGAAGTCTGCTGACCGATTTGACTTGGGGTGCGTACGTTGAAGGCTCCAATGTGTAGTTTGGAGCGAGGTTTCAGTAGACCTGGGACAGTGTTTTGAGCACTAGAACCGTTGGCTATGGTGACACTTGAGGGGGAAGCCGAAAAAGGAAGTTTAGAGGTGAAAGTCGATGTAGGAGGAGTAATAGGAATTGAAGACGGAGGTTGATTAGGAATACAGTGGTCTTGAATGCTGTTAGAGATATGAGGGCGGTTATCACTTCCTGGTTGCCCACACCGTGGAAGGGTTGCTCTGGAGGTGCCTGAAAGGGAAATTGGATTAGAAGTGGTCTTAGTGACCTGGGCGCGTGACCGCCGTGCCCAAGGGACAACTGCTTAAGGTCGGTCACACACGACGTTTTTATGGGTAATTTTTGTTTTAGCCCCGTACTTGTTGAGACCTTTCCTCCGGAGACATATCCGTGGGATAAGGCGAGGTGTGCATTTTTAGGGTCGACCTTTTCTAACCCCACCTGTCTTTGTGGGAAGGCGAGATCCCTGTTATGCTGGTTGTCTGAAGGAATCACTATACAAAGGCTGTGATATAGATTCCTTTTATCTTTTAAATTTTTAAATGATAGATGTTGTAAATTAATATACCTAGTGTTCCTCTTACAAAACATGCATATATTTACTAAATCGATACAGCATTTTATGTAACTTATATTTATTTGTTAACAGACAAGAAAGACTGTTTTTCATTAATAATGGTACCAATCATTCATGACCGCCAATCGTGTTGCTTACAGCCTTAATTTGTATTGTAGACTAGTCTTTTTAATGTGTTCTTTCATATAATAATATGATTATTACTTTTTATAACACCCAGCTAATATCTCATTTGTTTTGACTATTCAACACAATATTATCATTAATTGACGACGATCAATGAATCGAAAATCGAGACATTTTTCACCAATTAACTTATTTGACATGCATTAAATAAATCAATCATTATTTGGTAAATTTATTGATCAGTTAATAATTCTTTTTGTAATTTAATATATCACAAGTAATTTAATCTCTTAACACAGAAACTTCTTTATTGCCCTGTTGTGCCTACGGAACAACATGTTGAATAGTTCAACTCTTGAATGCTGTAACAGATGAAACTACCAGGTTTTACCATACCGGGCTTCGTCCTCTTTTAGATTTATATTATGTACTGCTAACAAGGGGATTTTCTTTAAGCTCTTAACTTCATATGATTATTTTAGGAAAATTGTCATCACTACAAAATACTTATTTCAAGGCTGAAAAGTGCAGCACAAAATTCATCCTGAGTAGATTTTTTACAGTTCATTAATGATAAATATTTGATCAATATCTTAGGGAATATTTTTTCTTAAGAACAATTGTTCGAATTTAAATTAGTCATTTGTTAGTGCTTTTAGTCCTTCGAATCAGTCTCTATCGGGTTATAGAATATCGTAGATATATTAGAACCTAAGATAGTTTTAAATTCGAGTAATTACACAAACCAAAGGTTCACATGAATTCAAATCCTGTGTCAGGCGTATGAAACTCTAAAATATTTTAAATTTAAATTCTGTCATCCATTATTTAATAGTGAAATTAATTACACAATCATCAAGATTTATAGCGTCAGTTTATCTTGAGACATCAATTCAAGTGTGATTTCAAACACAATTTACAAAGAGTTTAATTTAAAGTGTCATATTCCGTTTAGTTAGCTTCCAATTCTTTCGTTTCTAGCTGTTATAACTCACTTCTAAATGATCTCACTAGTTATAGTTTATTTACGTGCTATTAACATTGATAAGATATAAACAAGGCATAGAAGTTTGATAGTTATATGATTTTACTTCCACTTACCAATTTAATGTTCACTTTGCTTATTTTGGCTTTGTCGACCAGAAGAACCAATAACCCTAATACAAAATGTACTCATTAAAATTCAGTGGTCAAACTTGTAGTTACAGAGTTATCGGTCACAATGAATTAATTAAGTTGTAAATACTTTACAAAACTGAAAATAATCTGTAGGTAGAAAACTCATCCGATAAATTATTCAACATATTTCAATCAGGAGTTTCACTTCAGTTTGTCAACTTAAATTTTCCAAATACGTTTTATAGATTAGTAGAAAGATGTCAGATTTTAGCTTATTAATGCTTAAGATGGGTTAAAAAGGATAACCATTTATAACACAAGAATGTGTATATATACAACGTATTCCATAAGAACGGTTTATTGATCAATTTAATCCTAATTTTATATTTTAAGGCTTTTTACTACAAATGTTACTACTTTTCTTGATTGATTTGTATACATTTGTGTAAGTTTACTTTGTTTTATCGTGTTTAATAATTGATAGATTTATGACCTCTTATCGGATTTGACCTTGATGTTTTTTCTTTGAATTTTTCTTGCAAAAAGTCCTGTTGATATATATATATATATATATATATATATATATATATATATATATATACTTCAATTTTTCTCTTTCAAAGTTTCAAGTATGAAAAATTCCTTATATGACATTTCGTTTGAATGAAAAAAATGGCCATGGTCATATTATTATCGTGTTGTAAAACCCAAAAGTACTTTAGGTATAGTAACTTTCTACAGTCAAGCAATGATTAGATAGAAATAAGTTTAAAAAATCGATATATTTAACAGGGATTCACTAACATGTTTTTCATATGACATTCACAGTTTACCGTTTCGCACTAGAGTTTCGTGATATATCCTGCGACAGGTGATTAATGAACTCTGTTTTCTTAGTGTTATCAGGTGTTTTTGTTTAGTTAGCTTTAGTTCACTTAAATATTTTATCCACAACTTTATGTTAGTCTGGAAATGAACGTTTTGAAGTTCGAAAATGAAGCTAAAAGTTTTTCATATAGCAAAGTACTTGTAGAGCTCCACAGTATATCTTGATTCTCTAAATAATCGATTTGCAGAAGAAAATTCATGTCTGTTCTCACATACGGAGAAATATAAAGGCATTGATTATCTCCCGTTGTAGATTGTTGATCTTGGTTGTACACATCTGTGGACCGATTGAATCAAGATCGTTTTTTTTTGTTTTCAGTCATTTCTATATATATATATATATTTGTTGATTATTTTTTACCTAAGGTCTAAGTAATCTGGGAAGTTATTTAATCACAACAGTCCTTTCAAATTCATTTCTTAATCATATTAGATCTTACAACAGCTGTTGCATTAATTTTCAAGGTAACGGTTAATCAAATATTATCTAAGTAGCAATATAATTTCAAACAAATACAAACATGAGTAATATTTAAGTCTGCACAAGCATATCCTATTTCAACTTATCAGTTACATTGTAGATAGCATTTAATACTACTCTGTTTCATGAGATTGTTATGTAATGCCTCATTTTTAGTGAATGACAATTCACCTATCAATTCTAGAAACTAATAACTATCTCCTATGCCACAAGTGCGTGTTATTTCCTCTTCGGTAATTTTTTTCTGTTTTAAATTAGCAGTATGTTTGTAAATATTCATGAACTACATTCATTTGGAATTGATATATGACTAGTCTCATTTTTATTATTATTCAACTCGATTTTTCACTGTAACCTATTATTAGAATGTAATTACAACACTTCTTATTAATCGTTGTTTTTATCAAGGTACTTACCCTTATGAATTTATTGATGCTTTTGTAGAATCAGTACTATGTTGTTTTACTTGTGGCTTCTTAGTTGAGATAATTGACTGTCACATATTGATTTAAGAATTTAAGTCGATTATAATCAAATCAATGTAACTATACATGATGTCTAGATCTAATCATAATCAAATAAATGGCCTTTGTGTGCGAGATTAAGAAAAAATGAGTGAAAATTACGTTTGTAAATATAGAAAGCCCAAAACGCCTAAGATTGGTATGTAAAACATTTGGGGAGGAGGGCTATCACAATGTGAAAATAACAGTAAAGCACGACAGAATCTTATCTCTTATTATGCAAACTGTAAATCAATGACTAATTGTGGTGAAATTGATTGCACACTCTTAATGACTTTAGACATACTATGGATTTATTTCGTCATTTTTTCTGTCCTGAGTATAGCTATTTGTGAGTTCCGCGATGACTACTCCTACCTTTCAGGCAGCTATCTTAATGTCTTGACTGGTGGCCTGGTATGCAAACGCTTATTGGCTGCACATAACAAACTTTCGATGGTCTAATGCGTAGGGGAATATTCAGTAAAACCTGTAATACTCTCTATCTTTCACTGATTCAGAAATTTCTATGATTAAATGGACAAATGATCAAACCCCAAGGTATCATAATTAATAAAATACAATTTGTGCCAAGAATGTGGCATTTGTTGTACATAACTGAACCAGAGCTTATAATTAATTTACAATTTGAGAACAGAAAATGATGTAACAATAGTTAGTTAGTCAGTTAAGAGCTTGTATTTAGGAAAATATCGAGATCATTTGAGTTAAGTTTTAATAATTACACATTAAATACTAAGCATACTTACAACCCTCACACACATCAGAACAATAGTCCTCACAGTTTGTCACCCATTGTTTGTCTTGGGACAAGATTAATAATTCACTGAACAATAAGAGAGCAGGTGACGTAGTAATGTTAAAATAGATTATTTTTAAATAATGACTTACTATTATCTCCAAACAGCATCTCACTAAGTTTTTAGGAAGTGTGTAAAAAGTACTTTTTAGACAATGAGTTTTTCATGTAACTATCTACTTCTATAAAAATGATTCAAAAAATACCTATTCAGCTTCAAAAAAATAAATATCTCTAGCCATATTCCTACAACAATCAGGTTGAAAAGGGAATAGTTAACTTTTGGAATTAAAATAAAGCAGAACGAACACGGGTGCAGAGTAATATGAATTCATTGTATTTAGTGGTTTCTCACCAGCTGCTTACAACCAAATATGAATTAAAATTTTAAATTGAGGTAAGATACAGTGTAGAACAATTGACATATGTGAATGTAAAGAATTGGAATGACAAAGGTTATCGATAATAACTATAATATATGTGTGCAAGAACAAGTTAGAGGTTATTTGGTGTTAGAATCAAGAAAACATTAGGGATGGGTGACGTAATAACTGAGTGAAGTTCCGAGACAGATAAGGTAAATTATGTGATAATTTTAGAGGTAATGAAGGATTTACATAAGATTCATGGAATTAAAAAAAATCTTGTAAGATGGGTTACGTAATAATTGAACAGAGAATAGAGTGAGTGGAAATGTATGAGTGAAGATGTGGTTTAAATGTACATAAAATAAGAATTTGGTAATGGAAGAGAAATATAATAAACTAAACATTAACAAAATAAAACTAATGACCAAAAAATTGGATTACCCAGGTAGTAATAGGTTTATTACTGTCTATTTTTGAATACATAGGTCAGGTTTGAGTATTTTTATCACAATCACTTCAGCAAACCGAAGAGAAGCAGTATTTCTCCGTCTGCTAATAATTTTGAAAGCTTGAAGGATGTCAATCGTATGTTCGGTGTTAAGTAAATACCGAGCTATTGTACTGTTAGTAGCCATTGTCCCTCGTAGTCTCAATTTCCTTGGAAAATGCTCGGAAATGCGAACATGTACTCTTCTCTCGGTTCTTCCAATGTATGTGCTTTGGTACGTACATGTAAACTGATAAATCCTCCTGAGAAAAGAGGACCTGTCAGTTTTAGTTTAGTTGAGCGAGCAGTTCATTTCTCATAGCGTCATCAGTTGTGCTGCTGGGTAGGTCACCTTCATCCCGGAATTTATCCTGTGATTAACTATTCCAGTGATTCATCTCCTTTAACCCGAGGGTTGGTTTCAGCATATTTCTGGATGAACTTCGCCGGATATGTATTTTCACGTAGGCGATTTGTAGTAGGAGCAAATTGGTACACAGAAACAGGAGCTCTTTGAATTCATGATCGCGCAAGCAAAATTTTGTGTAAAGTCGAATACAAGAACGTGTATTTACGTCACTGGGCTTCACTGTATTAATCACTCTGATAGTTGTTAAATTTATACTCGGATCATTTTCTCACCTAACTTATGTTCAATCTTGAGTATGCGTTAATTCATTATTTCGACTCTATAGTCTAGTTCTTACTACGTTAAGATCACAATTTTTAGTTAGAAAAATTTAATGACTGATTATAATTCAAACCTGACAATAGTTTCTTTAGGCTTTCGTAGCAATAAAATACTGACAAAATATCAATAACCGTCTGAAGGATTATGATTTAAACATTTGTTATTTGTTAACTAGGATTTCTATTACACTCAAAGTAGGTTCAAAACAGTTTCCTATATTTCTGTCTGTTACAGTCAGTATATATATAATTGTACCGCATTGTATACAATATTTGTACTTTATATCAGCACGGATTTAAAAAGCTATTAATAACTGTTTTTTGATTATTCTTTTCGATGAGCTTCTTAATAGTTTGCATTATGAATCATTTTTCAATATGTTCTTAATCATATTAACTTGGTAACTTTGCAGTTCAGTTCAATTATATAAATCATTGTATGATAATACAAAGATTATTTCTTGATATCAAAACTCTCTCTTTTTACTTTCATTTGTTTCATTAAACAATTGATTGTCTTTCACTGTATTGTTTAGTTATTTTGAAGTACCTGTGAGAAATGTTTGTTCTGTTACTGAGGTTTGGTGTTTCTCTTTACAACTACATCTATTCCACTATTGTGTTTTCCATCGGTTCAAATTTGAATTCAATAATCATACTGAAGTGAACGAGAACACAAGTGAGGGTCAACTGAATGTATTTCAATACAACATAACAGAATATCTTGGTAAAATTCATACAGTAAATACTTCATTTGCAAAATATCTATCAGTTGTCTCAGACATTGTTATTCCTTCGTCTCCATACCAATCATTCTATTTTCATTCTCTCATTTTCTATTTTCTCAACCTTCTGCCGCCAGGCATCCCAATTTCAATTAGTGACACATACTACTTATATCTGTCGACAGTAGCAGACGCCACAATAATAATAATAATAATAATAATAATAATAATAATAATAATAATAATAATAATAATAATACAGTGTTTACTCTTTTTGTCAGCCACCTTTATTCTACAATACGTTCTTTTCTTTACAATGTGAATTATTTTGCCTCGTTTCTATGTCTTTTTTGGAAAGATGGTCAATAATGCTTCTTACCAAAACCAATGTCATTTTTTATGTGAATAACGAAAAAGCAAACAGAAATATGAAGAAACTTTGTTATATATCGATGATTATCATTATGCACTGAGCTTATAATTTATAAGAAAGTAGTGTATGAACTTTTTTAACTAAACCCTTCCTTATCACATTATTCAATAGGTTTTACTCAAATTAAGAATATAATTACTTGTGAAATGGCTTTAAAATTGAATAAAACCTACATTATCAGTTTAGGAGTTGTGGAGATTGCTAAGTTTTTTTTATTGGGATCATGAGCCGATTGATGTTAGACCACCATTGAAAACCTGGAAGCAGTGGATGGCCCTTTCGTCCTATTGTGGGACTCCTCAGCAGTGCGCGTCCACGATCCCGTTCGCAGGATTCGAATCCAGGGCCTTCAGTCTCGTGCGCGAACGCTTAACCTAAATTCTAGCATTTTTATAAATTAATGTTTCTGTCGGCTTCCATTAAATAAATAAATAGGTAGATATGTACATCAATGGTGCATGTAATGAATAACAAGTCACTACTGTATGTGATCGCATAGTCATATTCATTATTGTTCATGAATATAGAGCCTGACAAACAGATTTAATTTGATTTAATCAAACTCACATATAGTCCGAGTCACTTCAATCTGAATATTTTTTTTGAAATAACTGTTCAAGATCAAAGTGATTGACAAAAATAAATAAATGAACATAAATGATTTTTCAAGTTTGATTATTGAATCTTTTTGGTAAAGTAAATTTGACAAAAAATAGACAGTTTGGAAGTAAAATGGTTGATTGAACAATATCCATGTAGCTACTAATCTATATGTCATTATATTATAAGTGGTTTATAATTTTTTTTTCTTGTATGTCCTCTAAATTGTAGGTAATTCCGAAGATTTTTTCTCAAAGTGCCTAGACAACTGTAAGTGAACCTGTTTTTTTATACCAGTCTATTCTATTACTGGTTGTTCTTGAATAAAACAGTTTTGATATATGAATCAAGGGTTAACAGTATCATAGTTTGTTTTGTTTTTCTCTTCATCCCCACTTTTGTAACCTTTAGAATGTTTACACATATAAATTATTGCATGCGCTGAAACTCATACGAATTTCGTATTTTTTCTTCTGTAAAACAATGATCTGTGCCAAAATGTACAAAGAAAACATCCCACATCCTAAAAATGAGTTAATTTTTTAATGGGAAATTACATGTATCTGTTTTTTTTATTTAAAAGTAAAAGGAAGACAGAATCATTGAGTGGGCTTTGAATTCATCACTTCGACAGTAAAAAAATGATAATGAATATCGTTGTAGAAGCGTATCAACTTAATTCTGCCAATAATCGTTGTAAAACTTCTGAAGCTGTACCAAACACTGTCAGACACATACCATCAATCAACATGTTTACAGTGAACCTACAGTAAACTCTGATTTTAATTATATATACGTTTCTAGATATCGTACTTTTCAAAGTTTATCATAATCTTTATTATGTAGGTATCTGTTGTACTGTTTGACTCCGACATAAATCTCATAGACATAGAGAGTTAGCTTATCCAACTATGTAGACAAACGTTAGTAACATACGTTACTACTAAATTAGTTGCAATTTTTTAATTCGAATAATAATCCTTATCACAATAAATAAACTAAATAAAGAAAACCACAGCTTGCATTGACAAAAAATTACAACTAATCAGTTCTTTCACATTTATAATTATAAAGACTTAACTGTTCAATTATTTTAAGAGGTATGTTTGACAATACTAGGTTTTGGGCATTGGTGTAATGTATGTTTAAAGCAATTTTTGTTATGTGGATGGAGTTTTTTATCTACTCAGCATTCGTCAGCAATGTATTCCTACAATCTTGAAACAACTGGTGTTTCCTGACAGATTCAATTCTGTGTTATCCAGCCTCACTGTCTGAGACATCACTACTAAACTATTCGGACCGCGACTAACTTGCTGTAGGACTGACCTACTTACAAATAGTTGATCACCAAGTAGTGGCCGATGTTATATTTGTCTGTTCCATTAGCTTTGGTCGAATTCTACCGATCAAGTTTCAATATGGTCACTAGTCCAAATGATTGATCATCGCGCCGGGAAGCACTGGTTATTTCAAGATTACTAGTATACGTTGCTAAGGAGTACCAACTAGCACGAAACAGAATTCATGGTTTCTTGTAATCTGTCCCCAACCACCTAACATCTCAGCATATTGCAGGCAGTAACGAGTCACTTTGATTACTGAGTATATCGCAACTTTATCAATATCAAAAGTACTGCACAAATATGGCATTAGTCACTGTTCAGTGAGAAATCAATTTTACTGTTTTGATCAATGTTTAGACTTATATATAGCGTGGTATTTTGTATGTTTGAATGAACCTAGTGGTAAATGAACAGATTCATATCATTAAGGTATGTAAAAACAAACTATTATCACCTTTTTTGGCTATAGTAGAGAAATAGGGTATAGAAAACAACAAAGTTTGAAATTAACAATTTTATTTACACTTTTTTAGTGAATACATTCTTAAAAATGTTTCTTGTAACTATTAGTTTGTTCATCAGTTATTTCACTTTTTATTTTGTATGTTTCTTTAAAACGATCGGTTTTATCGTTAATTGGTATTTGTAAAACGAACACTACAGGATTCTATAAACAGTTTTTTCTTAAAATTTGTGTATTATACCTTATTTTATATGGGAGAGAAATTTACTTTTGATGTAACTATTGTAAGGAATTTTTATTAAAATCTTTGTTGTTGTGAGAACTTATTGTATAATATTAAGATTATGGAGTAATTAGTTTCGTTGTATGTATTCAGTGTCCAGAATTCATTGTACTGTGGTCTACGCTACTTATATTCCCTTCATTACAACCTTCCGCTACCAGGCATTCCACTTCCGATTGGTGCTACTTACTACTTATATCTGCCAACATAAATAGCATTCACCACAGTACGACTACAGTTGCTCATGATAATTCAACCTCAACCATCTACTTGAGTAAGGAAACCAACAGCAAACAAAAAATTTTATTAAGCAAACCGATTCTCGAAAATATTTACAACTCATTTATAAATATAGACATGTTCCTCAGAATGTGAAGCCACATTTTCAACCAGTATCATGTTTTTATCTCCTTATAAAGTGAGACCAAATCTTGAGCATCAGGGTTCCATCATCGGCATCTTTCATATATCATTTGTTCTATATGCGATTGACTCAGTGTATCAATGTTGAAAATTCATATGAGTATGTAGTAATTCAAGATTTTCTTGTGAATAATTCCTCGTATGTTTCTGCAAATCATAATTTACTATCAATAATTTAAAGGTAAATGTCAGCCGTTCATATTGGTTTGTTCCTCTTGAGAAATATATTATTTTTTATCATCTGTTACAAAAGCGAACAGTAGATTTTACCTTCTTGCTAACTTCTTATCTAACTGCGAATCTTAACTTTTATTCAATTTCTTTGCAACATTAATACTTCAGAATTCAGTCCTATTTTTACGTGTCCATTCCATTGTGAAGCTGGATGTATCGTAACCTAAGCAGAAATAATTATTTATAATTCGATTCTTCTCTAGAAGATGACATCAATTATTTTCTAATAACCAAACTAGCGATAATTAAACTTAGTAGATCTCAGGCGGAAATAATATCATTTGCGTTTTGTTAATTATTTTGAATGGGTGTTTTTTATTTTCTCGTTCGAAAACAAATATTCATTTCTATTCTGGTACTTTTTTAGTTGCATATCAAAAAACGTTTCATGCTAACATATTCTTATTGTTTGTGTGTAATGTCTACATATACTATCAATATAAAAACACATTCTTTTTTAAACTGAAAAGGAATCAGCAACAATTAGTACTTCATTGATGTAAGTTAGGTCAGCACTGAACAGTCATTTCATTCCAGTATGGGACTTTTCAGCAGCGCACATCCATGATGCCTCACGTGAGACACGAACCTAGGATTTTTTGTCTCACGCGCAAACATTTAGCCTCTAGACCGCTGAGTGGTTATTCAACGATGTTACTGTTTAACTTCAGTCAATCTACGATATTACACGATCACTTTTAATTATCTTCAGTGGTTAATTGTTTCACGGCTTCTCACTAGAACTCCGGACACCTCCTCACTAATTTGTCGTGATAATTTCCCGTATGGAGTTATGGAGATTGCCATGTATTAATTAACATTAGATATCAACACTCTAGTGAACAAGAGCACCAGTGGGGACAATCGAATGTATTCAGAACAAAATTACAGGACTTGTTAATAAAATCTAACAATCATAAAGTAAATGCTTAATTAGCAAAATGTCCATCGATTGTCTAAAAATGACTCAGACTTCATTGTTCTTGCATTTTCATACAAATTGCATTTTGTTTCCTCTTTCAGTACCCTATTTTGTGACATTTTTTGGTACTGTATATACACGCATGAGTTGTGTGCTTATGAGGTATGTATTTTTCCCGGTTGAATCTTGTCTACTCCATCTAGTTAGCAAGACTGTAGCGCAATAGATTAGCTTAGCTTGTCCTATTGTTGTGTTGTTGACTTTCGTTCCCTTTGCCGGTTTTGGTGATATCGTAATATCTTTAAATGTAGCATGTATTAAGTTAATTGTATAGTAATTTTGTTTAAAAATAATGTGAATTAAAGACTTTTTCACTGCAATAAATGAAGTTTAATCTTCCATCTCCCATCATGACATTTAATACAAGTCTATACCGATCACCTGAATACAAGACAATGAGGATCATTAGAACTAAACTATTGTAGATCAAATATACTCAGATATTCGAAGTTTGACTAATAATCAAGAACTAGATATATGCAGTCAACATAATATGAAATCACAGTAGGATCAGTTTTATGTATAAATGAATCTCCCATGTTTGTAAAATAAATATATGAATGAAGAATGTTCTTTGCAATAAATTCTTATCTGTTTCTATAGTTTTAAATCCAATTTAACATACTTTTTTCTTTTGAAAAAAAAAGAGGGAATGATCTAGTCAAATACATTGTTTAAAATATTATTATTATTAATAATCTAATCAATGTTAAATATCAATTTGAGTGAAATCTGTGCAAATAATAATTAAGGATAAATAATTATTAATAATATTAGAATGAGAGTAATAATAATTATGTATCAGAAGGGGTTTTGTGGAGATTGTAGTAAGTTCAACAGTTGCGATCATGAGTCAATTGAAGCTAGACCGCGATGGAAAACCTGGAAGCGCTGGATGGCCGTTTCGTCCTATTGTGTGACTCCCCAGCAGTGCGCACCCACGACCCCGCCTCGCGGGATTCGAATCCAGGATCTATCAGTCTCGCGTCAGGCACTTAACTAATTAGACCACTGAGCCGGCATCCAACGGTGTTAATGTCTAAATTCAATCAAATATTACATTGAAGACTACCTAATATATGAAATGATATAAATTTAGTAACAAAGTAATATGATATTAAAGTTGAATAATAACCAAACTATTCACATGTTTAAAAGATTAATAATAATAATAATAATAATACGAAAATGGGAAAATTGTATGCACTTGTATCCTTTAATTAGTAACTACATAATACAATTCATGTTAACACCAGCACACCAATCATTTCATATTATATAATTTTAAACAATTTATTTACTTTAAATTTAACTATACTTTTTGGATCATTAATTTTAATGTATAACTGTGGAATCTGATAAGAATTTATTGAAAACAATATTTTACATTTATACATCTTATGATTTACCATGGTTGAATTGTTTTCAGTTGCAGTTTTTGTTAGAAACGAAAGAATGGACCGTTCAATAATTCGAAATTAAAATATATAATGAGTAGATTTTTATTAGACTAAAATGTCGACACTGTTTATTTACATATATTTCACATAGAAATAATTCATGCTTATGATTCAAGTATCACGATTGTCAGTCAGGTTTTCGGGTTTGTACACTGTATCACAACTATGGACAACTATTCATCTCTAGCTTTAGAAAGGGGGGAGGTAGTAAAACCTAACTCTTAAAATACCACACAGCTTTCCACATGGATTTTCGTTGCCGGTGGTAAAGCCTTTCATAATTCGGAGCTAATATACCGAGAATTTCTCACAGAAGATTGTATTTGACTGGTATCACGGAATTATCCCTTTGGTTCTGCTGTCCCGTTCTCTGACCAACAGGACCGCTAATAATCCAATTTCCTTTTTAGGTATCTCAATAATTGTCCATACAATATATGGACAACCTGGGAGTTAAAAATGCCGACTAATTTCAGCGTCTTCCTATCAGATTGCAATTCGTCGTAGTGTATCTTTAGGTTGTTAAATATAAAGTTTAAGATTAAAGTATATTCATAGATTACTATTGTCTGATCACAGATGCCTTCAAATCATTGGTTCTGTATGTTGGGACCACTGACTTAGTAATAGTAAACTTAAGCATAGGGTAGTAGGCAAGTATGGTGATTTCGTTGATGATGTATTTCGTCTTCACCGATTGAGGTAGTCGGGATATGTACTTCATATAATCAACCATCGCACACCTCGACAGGCAATGTTGTCTGTTTTCGGAGTAGACTGAAGAAAGCTAGAGGTAGCCAAACCAGGACATAGCACCCGTCCTTGAAGTTATTTGTAATCGCATTGAGCCGTGTAGATAGGTGTACACTGCCTGGTTGGGATCTGCTCAATTATCGTAACTGAAGGGTAGAGTCTGAATAGCGTGGCTTAAAATCGTTCACCGTAATCCAAGCGCACTCATTCTTCCTCTTCCCTTAGAATCTGGGGTCCTGGAATCACTTTTTCTTTTTGTGCACCTAATCTTTTCTGCTACTATCGATAATGTTACTACCTCTACCGTTTTTGAATTTTCCTTGATAATTTCGCTGTACTGATATGATGTGGCAAATTGAACCGATACATATGTGCTAGCCTCTACATTGCTTATGGCTGATTAATTAAAAAGTCCAACTTATCCGATAACAAGGTAATGCTCTGTTGGGTAACTTCAGCTATGATCATCAAATAAGGGTTAAATTTCTTTCCATACTTCTTCAATGTCTTATTGCTCATAATGCTATTATTTTATCTCGATCTTGTCTCTAGTATTTGTCCATTCTGCAAATAAATAATTGTATTCTCATCTGTCTTACGATGTTTGAAATTCAACTATCTACGTATAGTATTCTTCAATCTGATCTAAATCACCGACTTTGGTTTATGTTGATTTTTTCATCTTATTATATTGAAAAGTGACAATTCATTGTTGTGCTCGATTATTCGAGCTTTATTACTCTCTTTTGATAACATGTTTTATATACCGAGAAATATTTTCAAGATAGCAAAAATAATGTTTTATTCAGTAGAGATAGTTATTCAGGCATAAAGCTGCTCTCTGGTGCTTGAAAATAATTTTTTCTACTCCTCGGATTGTGCAAAACTTGTTAGAGGCTGTTACTTTTAAAGCAGGTCGTTTTTCTCTCATGTTTTTCGCTACGTTGTTCTTGTATTCTCGATTCCTTGTATAGATTTGAGCTTTGAAATTGTCTGTTGAAGAAACGTATGCCTAACAGGTATGAAAAAACTTTGGTGTAATTAAGAACATACTACGCCTTTACATCGTCCTGGCTCAGGAGTAGGCTGAGGCAGTGTTGCTTAGTCTTACCATTCCTCTTCAGTCGCGCCCTCCCTAGCATTCTAGAAGTATTTTCAAAGTTTACGATCGTAGTGTGGATATACTTCTCGAGAAAAAAAAATCTCAACCTACCTTACGTAAATATCATTCCTTTTGACAACATACGGATAATCCGCGTCGCATCTAATCTGTATGACATGCACTCTAAACCATCGAAATTCAATGTAATTTTACAAAACTTTTATTCATGATTCTGCTCCAGTAGGTGCAGTTCTGCTTTGTTCGCAAAACCTGGTTAGTCCAAAGTAAGTATAGTGGACGTCTCCTTAAGTCGTAGTTTTCCCCGAAAAATTATTCATATCCTATTTCAATATTTACTAAGATTTTACTAATCGGAAAGCTAATAATTGGTTAGTCTGACTCTGACTTATAGTTTTTATTAATCTATTCAGTCTCAATAAAATGGTTTTATCTGGCTTAAATTCTTCAAAACAAATGAAAGATAGTTGTCGTGGGTGGGGACTTTTAAAGAGTTCGATCCTAGATTGAAACAACTAGCTAGTGCTTCATATCTTTTAATCGTTCTGTGGCTACGATCAGCTCTTGGTGTAAAACTACAAAAAAAATTCAATAACATCCCACTGTAGTCAAACTTATATTTCATCTTATAAACTGTTATTCATTTAATTCATTTGTATTGCTTGTTCGAATCTTTCTGTTGATGTTATGAACTAAAATTGGTCAGTCTCTTCTGAGATACGTACATCTTATTACACAAGGCAATGGCTATCTAGATCAAGTAGCCAATTAGTTAACTTATTGTGTATTCGAAGTCAAAGGTACTGGGTTGTGAGTCCTTCTATGAATATCAACATGGGTGCAGGTACATATATCTGTCGAGTACCAAATAGGGCGAAACGCGTGTCCTATTCTGGACCGTTATCCAACTATACTTAAAATGCCTTTTCATATGAAATAAATCATTTCTACGTATGTTTTCAAATCAACTACTTTATTATATCACATCATATAAACTTGATCTGACGCAAAGAATGTGAACTATGCTGTCATCAAAATAGATGTGTTTTTTACTTAGCCATAAATTATATCATAGATTTTCACTATCCTTACCATATCTTTATTGTTTTGTTAACCATCTTTTTTTTTCTTGTTTTCTTATATATCTCATCAGCTATTTACAATCAAAATGCAATAATTCATTTTGTTGGAATGAAAGAGGCTCTGTGATGATTGGTTCTTTTCCTCCATTTTTTCACATATCTATATTCTTCATATATATATGACATGCATCAAGCGACGTGTCTAGTGTATCTACTTCAATGTACAGCATCCTTCTTCATCATCATCATCATCAGACCAACTACATACAGAGTATAATCAATAAATGAATAGAATCAAATAATTCTTATCATGTCGTCTGGATACAAACCTACACAAAGAAAAATAATGTATTATGATAACATGTTGTTTTTTCTCAAACTTTAATTATTAATTGAACAATAGTAAGTTTTCTCTTCTCTCTTCTATAATTTATCATTAAAAATATATTTAGTAGTATAACAATCAATTTGACATAAACAATGAAATAGAAGTTAATAAAAATGAATTTCTGTTTCCTATTTATTATCGTAGTATGTTTTAAAAACTTCATCCTAGTGATTATCAAATTACTGAGTTAGTCCTTTTCTCTTTATATATATATATATATATATATATATATATATATATATATATATATATATATACTTGTGAAGTGTTTATATAATGTAAATAATCCAATAAGATTAGTAACACATTGAAGTCTTCTCCTTTTTCTGTGTTGTTGTTGTTGAAGTTTTGTTGCCTGTTAATTTGTTTCTGGTTATTGCAAAATATAATTCTTCTAATAATCTGGTTATCATTTTATCTCTTGCTATCAATCATTTGAATTATGTTCACTTTGTTCAAACTGTCATTTATTGTATTCAATCACACATTATTTGTTGTCTTTCGGGGAGATTATTATTATCATTATTCTGTCCTGTTTAGCATTGTTGCTAATGATTTTTATTTATTTAGAAAAAAAACACATTAGACTTTGAACACGAGTTATTTCCTCTAAATCAGATGTTGTATACTTCATTTTTATTCTATTTTTCCTTCAAATATATGGATTCGCCGATTATATTTGTTACCACTTTTTTCTGAATTTTCTTCTTCTAACGTGTTTCCTAATTGTGTTTTTCTGTAAGTTTTATAAAGATGCTGGTCATCTGTTTGTTTGCTGACAATACTGTAATATTGTCATTTTTGGGTATACTCCTGTTTTTCCCTTATTATTATCAACTCCAACCGCGACTGTATGCACTTCTATGCTTTTTACGAACTCATTATCATTTTAATACCGATGATATTACTTCTCTATCTATCTTTTCTTTTCCTCTACACATTTATCATAAATAATGTTTAGTAAATGTTGATAAATTTGGGTTTTATTGGTTCATATTATTCTTGTCCTTTTCTGTCTATGTATGTAACCATTCAAACATACTTGACGAATTGTGTATAACACTATGGTTTTATAATTTATCGATTGATTACGACCACTAAACTAAATCCACTGCTACCTCCGTTTTACTAACGGTTTTCACAATCAAATCAAGCAGTTTGTGTTTGTATGTGAAGGTATATGTATGCGTAGTGTATTATGTAACACGTAGAATTGGTAATAATAGTATTCTGCAATCAATTATTATAATTACCATGTGTCTATTTGAGTTATAAGACATAAGTTATTCATCTCGAGGTCTATGCTTTGTCTAGAATTGGTTATGAACCGACATTACTACTTATTCCATAGAGTTCATGTTTTATAATTCTTAAACAAGGTTTCCATTCATATATATAACTTGAAATGATAATCGATAGGATAAAAAAATCACATAATACTTTGGAAAGAATTTTTATTGTCTACCTTTTCACAATGTAATTAGTTGAATACAAGTCTAAATATTGTGATCAATAAAAAGATAATAAGTCATATCTATTGTGAATAGAATAAATACCCTAATGTATTTTTCTGAACAGCATACATCTATTAAAAAGAAGAGAAAATAATAAATTAAAAAGTTTTCATAGTTTATATCATGGATTGGTCTTAACTAGTTAAATTACCATTTAAAATTAGAAAGTTAAGATCAGTTTATGATTGAAACTATGGAAATCCCATAGTCTCTATAAGACATATATATAACTTGCCAAAAAAGATTGTGACGAATGAATCTATAATTATCAGTATAGGGTTGTGAAGATTGCTCAGTTCCAATAGTGATTCATTCATGATATCAATCTAATCTACAATTATTGCAGGTTAAAAGATGGTACAGTGTGAATTTACCTGTCATCACCGCTACGGAAGATTAATATCTTGGAGTCCTCAAACATACCTATTACAGTTCCTAAAGTTATTAAAATTAACGAAAACAATTTAGTTTGATACCATGTATTGTTCTGATCACTAGTAACCATTATCATTATAAGTAAACAGTAACTAGATATAGATGGTAGGTACGTTTCCATACCCAATATAAGTTTAAAAACTCAGTAATCTTTCCCTTGGTGAATGGTATTCTATTCATCTTATTACTTGAATACTATTATGAAATGTTTAAAGTCCTTCAAGATTTTTCATGTATTTATTATTTAGAAGTGACATTTATGTAATGTTTTATTATATACAGCTGAAATATATATACATATATTATATCAGAAGGGTTTGTGGAAATTTTAGAAATTCCATAGATTGAACTCATGAGTCAATTAAAGCTAGACCACCATGGAAAACCGGGAAGCACTGGACGGCCGTTTCGTCGTAGTATGGGACTCCTCGGTGGAGTTCAACCAGGTCTGTTGTGAGGTATCAGCTCACTAAAAACAATGGTATACGGTGGCGCAACTTCGTGGATTGATGAAGTTGGACATTACTACCACTGGGTACCGGCTCAGTGGTTTAGTTGGTTAAGCGCTTGGCGCGAGACTGATAGGTCCTGGGTTCGAATCTCGCGAGGTGTGGAATCGTGGGTGCGCACTGCTGAGGAGTCCCACAATAGGGAAAAACAGCCGTCCATTACTTCTAGGATTTCCATCGTGGTCTAGATTTAATTGACTCATGATTTCAATCTATGGAACATATATTATAGCTTAGAAAATTTGAAATATCAGTTCGTAGAATTTGTTTTAAATGAATTAGACAATTCAAAAACATGTTTCATTTTAATCAATGAAGTACTAGTTATATACATTATAATGATCTGTTTAATATTTCAAATCAATCATTAATAAGCTTTAAATCATAGATCTTGTCTTTGTTATCATTCATGAATAGACAGGTTTATCATTATATTCAAATATCTTAGTTAAGTATTCAAAGCTTAAGGTTATAATATTTGTCTTTGTAATTTATATTAAACAATGTCATCAATGCACGTTATTGCAGGATTCTTTTCTTTAAAAAAAAAAAAAACAAACTAATACTTGCAAGTTAACAACTCGATGTATAAAGTATAATTTTATAATTTCTAATTATATAGTTATTACAACTTTCTATTTGATTCATACTAGAAATCACTATAATGTTAGTAATGGTTCATTTCTACATTCACCTAATAAAAGCGTTTTATATGTCGTTTATTTCACTAATCTATTTTTCTCTCTCTTTTTATCCATTTATACAAACTATATATATATATATATATATATATATATATATATATATATATATATATATATATATATATATATATAATAACTTTACCATTAATCTCATGTTACTAATCGATATCTGTCAAATATTTGTCAGGGGATAGAATTGGACATTAATGCACATGATTATTATTACTATGGCCATTATTATTATCATTATTATTATTATATTATCATTATTATTATCGTTATTACTATTGCCATTAGTATTATTACTAAAATACCGAATGATATTGCAAATGTCAACCGATTTCTATTTCCTTTTTTTATATGAAAAAAATAATATTTCGATTTAATTACTTTCATGGAATTTATTGATTAATAATAATAATAATAATCATAATCATACACTATTCATGTGAAATAATTAAATCAATAATATAAACTTTGTACTTTTATTTTTCAATATCTCTATACTATCCAAATAGGAATGTGAACATGATAAAATAGTGTGAAACTTGTATAGTAATTCTCAAATCATTAAGTTAAGGTATAGATAAATGATTAAAAACATGATTGTTAATGTTATCTAATGATTATTGGTTTCTGTTTTAATTCATGTAAATTTTAAAGGAATTTTTTTTCCGGTTGTTTTTTGAATTATGAAAATATTTCAAGTTTAATTAGGTTTATATATTTATGAGGAAAAAGAAAAAAAACATTGATTGTTAGCCAATAACTTTTAAGGTTACTACTAGTTATATTCTATTGAATGTTATGTTTTCTATTCATTTTTGTGTGTGGACGTTTAAGAGATGATCTCTTAGTGTTCATTCATAATAATGTACTTTTCTGAAAGCATCGACACTAGATCTATAAGGAAATCACTTGAACTATTGAGATGAATGAATAGTACTATGGTGTGTGTCTCACATTAATAAGATGAAATGGCTATCGATTATTTTATATTTTCTAATGGTTGTTTAATCAATGTGTGTTATAAAAATTGGCTTCTTAGTGTTAACCAGTGTACTAATGGGATATTATATAGTTGTTAATGATTTTTCTCACCCGTATAGTATAATCTTGGTATAATGACAAGTTATCTTTACTTTCAATAGGAATTATCTAGAAACACATCAGGACAAATAGTTGAATTCACAAAACGGGGATAATAAGAATTTTCCAGCTGAATTTCTAGAAACTTCGCAGCTGTTTGTGGTTTGTATAATAATGAATAAGCTGGAAAGTTTTGTCCGAGAAACTCGTGTTTTGTTCTATCTAAGAGGTTTTCCTCAATATATCGTCAAATTATAAATGTAGCACACTTAAGTGTACTTGTTAAGGAAAGTGACCGCTTTGGATCTTGTATAATTGGTAGGAAATTTTCAACTAACGACCAGTAAGCCAAACGGCATTGAATAATTTTTAAACTCGATTTAATACTGTTAAGTAATACCCCATATCAAGTCAAAATCAAAAGTTATAGGTTTCGTCACCGTTATGTTCCTTTATGGACCAGATAACAAAATTTGGATCGTCATGCAATAGATATGAGCTACGAACTTTGCACGCTTTGGGAACATTGCAGTTTATCAAGAATCCGACTCGTTTGCTTTTACATCTCTTCAACAGCACATCCTTTGAATGACTCCAGAACTGGAGTTGTTTGACATGGGGCATTTCATACCTTACAGTCAGTTCAGTTGGCCGTGTGCATGCCCGTCTTACACACAGATGTCCGTCCTCTTCCATATTGTCGTGCGGGCTTGGTCCGTAATTTACTATCATGATCCATGAGAGCGAGTCAAATGCAAGCTTCTTCGACAGGAAACAAGTCATTTACTGCTTTCGTAGAACGAGAGTTGTGCCGGAGCTGTTGTCGAGGATGGCTGACGTCTGTACTTTTCGATTACTGAAAAGAGAATTACTGGCCCTACTCTTAGATAGTCTCCGTTTAATTTTTATTTAAAAAAGAAGAATATTTGAGCGAACAATTGTTTTCAATAACTTCATCATCAGGCTCTACAGTTATAAGTCCATAATTATAATATTTTACAAAGGCCAAAAATAAGGCATGTATTAGTGAGTTTGACAATGTTATGTGTTAAAAATTGGTGAACGTTTGCATCTGTTACGATATATATATACTTCAAAAAATTGTAATATTTGCAAATTAGAAAGGTCATTCAATAAAGGTCAGTAAATTGTTCAGTCACAATAAGATAATAGTACTATTGCAAAATTGAAAATAATTTTGTCAACTGAGATAATATAATATTGTTGTGTGAACTGCTAATTTTTATTTGTTAGTCGAGATCTTGAGTTGTGGTTATTGCTGATATCAATATAAGGCTGAGAATCATCACTAATAATATGTGTAAACATCCTTATCCTTCAATAATGGACCCACTTTGAAGTCTACAACTTCAAGCCACATGGTTGGCTTTTATTAAACACAAGCGGCGTAACATATCTTCAGTCGGATTTATTGAGCATTTTTGAACACTAGTCAGAGAAATGGTTCCCACTACATTGTGGCCTAAAGCTAAGATATTGGATGATGACGATGACGGTTGTAGCGTAATGTGTCTAACTCGTTTTTCAGAATTCAAGCCTTTCATTAGTTCGCCATACCTCATATACACAATGTCTACACGTTCTCCCACAAAACTAGCTAGATATTCGAAGGTTTGTTCCCTGGCTTGTATATCGTACAGCTATCTTTGTCTAGTCAAAATGGGAATTTGAGGATAACTGTGCGTTCAAACCAGATTTATAGCCAAACTGCTTTAATATGATTTCATAAACTTGGATTTTCTGTCCGAGATCCAACAAATCTGTGAAATCGTCGTTTCTAATTGATGACCTATCTATTTCCGTGACGCAGGGTCAAGAAGCTAGATAACTCTATTTAAAACTTTTCTTAAATATACTGTTGGATAACGTTAAACTTTCATATCCATCCATAAGTATACAATGTATTATGAAATTCTTGATATTTCTTGTACAGAATTAGATTTGTTGAAAGATTTTCTGGTATTCCTGCATAAATATTTAATGCCTTTCCGACTACCATTAAACTTATGAACGTATGGATTAGGCAACTCTGAATGATGTTCAGAATGGCATGTTCATGAATTTAATGTAGGCTCGTTAAGCCTCTTGATTACACATCCCCGTGAAATTTATAAACCTTTTCTTAATGAAAGGTCTCTAGTCTAATCCGTTTTTCACTCTCTCCTGTTCTTAGCCTCGCTAGTTCCACTTCTAATTGCTTTTCAGAAATATTCTATTGATGGTCTGCGTTCAAGTTCTCTTTAACCAATCCCAATGAAAATTTTGCATTTAGTTTCAAGTTCGTTCCTGATTTGTATTGGGTAACTGTTAGATTAATCGGAACAACTCATCCGAGATCGAATCAATCGAAAAACTGTCATAACTTCTTGGAATATTTATATGTGAATGAATATGAATACCAAGTCGTTTTATGAAAAACAATGATTCTTTTATGATCAACGCACATTTGGTGTAGGGAAATGAGCAACAGCAGTTCAATCTCAAGGCATACATGGTGGATAGGGAAAAATTTAATCAACTATTACGAAAACAATTCGTTTATTATTAACTCTTGAAATACAAGAGAATAAATTCTACCTACTAATAAGTAGTATCGTTTTAATGAGCGAATTTCTCAACATGGCCGTAGATAGCCTAGATAAATACAGCGATGAATGCAGCAAATCTACTACCCATTCGAATCAGCAGACCAGCAATTAACGTTAAGTGTATAAGTGGAACAATGAGGTTGACTATAATTACACTTCTGGGTATGAGTTTTTAAATGAATTCTATATGACTTAAATCAACGCTGAATAAGGTCAGTGATAAACTGTCTTATGCACAAAAAGCCACATCAGTAGTTCACAACTGTTGATAAGAAGTATAACATCACAATAACTTATCTCATGAATTAACTCATTATCGTTTCGAATCAGAGCAGAATCACGTAGGTGTGTATGCATCCATAACCTGGCACTGAACGACTACTTCATTGCATAATGGGACAAAACATCTAAGTGCTTCCTGATTTTCGTTAAGTGTACAAACAATATCAGTCTGTGATGGGATTTACAAAATTCAACATTCTTCACATACCCCATACCATAATTCTTTAAAATTGAACCGGATTCAAGAATCCTCGATCCCAGTGGTTTCAGAAATAAACAAATATAGTTGAACTACTTACTACTAATAAGTAATATGACGCAATATACTAAAAGAGCTGTGTGGGAAAGCAATCAATTGACTCAGTGATTGATCTCACCTTACCAAATAAACTAAGCCGCAAAAATCCTGGTCTTCTTTAATTTCATTAGGAATAAAAAAGCAACAGAACCTGACAACATACCAATTGAAGTCAGACTTATAAGTAACTGCGAAGATGCTCCATGTTCTATTCAGGAAGATTTTGGGGGGAGCAACAAGTGCCGATAGACTGGAAAGAAGGACGCCTCATCGAGATACAAAAGAAAACGAGATCTAGGCAAGTGTGAGAACTATACAGGCATCACACCACTATCTTTACCAGGAAAAGTTTTCAACAGAGTGTTGCTGAACCGGTTGAAAGATTCCATAGATAACTAGCTTCGAGATCAGTGGACCGAATTCCGTAAGGAACGGTCGCGCACACACCTAATCGCCACACTACGGATTATTTTTGAACAGTCAGTTGAGTGGAACTCATCACTATACATCAATTTCATTGATTATGAGAAGGTGTTCGACAGTGTGGATAGGAGGGTAATATGGAAAATCCTTCGATACTATGGAGTTCTTGAGAAGATTGTCAACATCATCCGGAACTCATACGACGGACTACAGTGCAAATTCGTGCATGGAGGACAGCTGATAGATGCATTCCAAGTGAGTCAGACAAGGTTTCTTACTCTCCTCCTTTCACTTCTAGTTTTTGACTGGATTATGAAGACTTCGACGTCTTGGTGGAAGTATGGAATACAATGCACAGCTTGGATGCAACTAGACGATTTTGATTACAGCAGTAGACCTCGACATACACAAGGGAAGTAGCGGGATCTTCGAATACAACACGGAGAACACCAACCCAATCACTTGTTGGAGAAACTCTGGAAGAGTTGAAAACTTTCACGTTATTAACCAGCATCATCGATGAACAAGGATGATGGGATGCGGACGTAAAGGCAAGGATTAGCAAAGCAGGGGCTGCATTCTCACATTTGAAGAATACATGGAGCTCAAAACAACTTTCAACCAATATCAACGTGAGAATCTTAGATACGAACGTCAAGATAGTTCAACTTTATGGAGCTGAAACTTGGATAACTACTACAATCATCACCAAAAAGTATTTGTAAACAATTGTCTACGAAAGATACTCAATATCCGTTTGCCTGATAGCATCAGCAACAACCACCTATAGCAGATACCAGTTGAAGAAGAAATTAGGATAGGACATTGGAGGTGGTTAGGACATACATTACAGAAACGATCAAACTGTATCATGAGGCAAGCGCTAACTTGTAACAGAAAAGAAAAAAAAAACTAAGGAATACATTGCGATGGGAATTTGAAGTAAGTAAGTACTTGATGTCAACTATACGGTGTGATCTAACAACGATGATTTACTCAAATAATACACAAAAATTATGACAATTAAAGAGATAGCTTTAAATGCAGTCATTAGTGATGCCATCTAGAAAATTTTAGAAATAGTTGGATGATGGATATGCACAAATAAAATTTCTTAACAAATGACTAAAAATTGAATGTGTAGCTCAATGATAGATTATAATTAACTATTTAGTTTGTCATAAATTTAACAATCTGTGAAAAGTTCAAAACAGTAATAATCCATTTGATTTGTCTGAAGATTTAAAACACTTCTAAAAATTACTGATATCAATGTTCATTTTACATTAAACCTTAAGTAAAGCTAATACTAATAGTTGAGATCATGAATCAATTGAAGCTAGACTGATAAGTCCTAGGTTCAAATCTCGCGAGGTGAGATTGTGGATACACACTGTTGAGGAGTTCCACAGTAGAACGAAATGGCCGTCCATTGTGCTTCCAGGTTTTCCATAATGGTTTAGCTTTAATTGACTCATGATCTTAACTGTTAAAATTACTATAATATCCACAAAACCCCTTCTAATAAAACTAATATTTTGAACAGGAAATGTAAGGCAATTACCATTATTCACTTGTAATTTATTTATTCGTAATCATATACACGTTGAAATAAAAATACATTCTGTTTCAGTAACAAATATATAAGGTATGATGCTAATAATTTAATCATATGAAACATTTAAGTGATATGTAGCGTCATAGTGCAGTGAAGGAGAACACAGATGTGGACAACCGAACTATACTTACCACGACATTACCGAGTTACTTGGTAAAATAGAAAAATCATACTATAATAATAATAATAATAATGCAAAATGTCCAATAATTGTCTCGAACTTCATTGTTCTTCCACTTCCGTACTAATTGCTTTCTATTCCCGCTCTTCCTTTCTTGATCTTTCCCATCTTCTGCCGCCGGACATTACATTCCTGACTTGCATCATATACTACTTATATCAATATAAGTAGCACGCACCACAATAGTATTGAATCTCATAAATGTTTCAAAATAAATTTACCAGGGTATTTTAAATTGAATGTACACACGTTAACACACATCATATATAAGAAACATTATTGAAAAATTAAAAAAAATAAGGTCAGTACACTATTGTAATTAATTCGCTCTGGGTTTGTTTATAACAAAATGTCTGTAGACTAAATAACGATATGAAATTGTTTAATGTAAATAAATATTTTATATCATCCATCCAACCATCCATCCATTTGTGTATATATACATGTGTATACATTGAATATGAAGTCATGAATTGTTTTATTTTGTTTATAGGAATCTATATGCATTTGTTAAATATGTTATATTTGATGATGATGATATAATATATGTTACTATCAAATTTTTATAGTATAAATGTTTATGATGAATAAAGTTTTATGCCCTTACGATAATTAAACATAGTAGTAATAGTATTATAGTGAACAAGAACACAAATGGGGACAATTGAATATGTATTGAACATAAAATTACAGAATCTTTTAGTAAAATCTGAGAAACTGAGATGGTGGAGAAGATTTGTAGCTCAGGTGGATCATTTTGGTGGAATATTGTTTTCTGAGCTGGATGTTTTTGTCTTGGAGCTTTGGTCGTTCTTCTGAACGACATCATCAGTACAAACTTCAGATAGAAGTGATGTGCTCGAATTTTTCCATATGTGGTTCACAGCTTGTCCTGTACACCTCGATGTTGATTGGTTCGTGTTGACCTTAAACTTGTCATTGTGATTATCAAGGTAAACAATGACAAGCTTAAGGTCAACAAGAACCAATCAACATCGAGGTGTACAGGACAAGCTGTAAACCACATATGGAGAAACTCCGACGCTTCACTTCCATCTGAAGTTTGTGTTGATGATAGCGTTCTGAAGAATGATCAAAGCTCCACGACCAAACTATCCAGTTCAGAGAAAAAAAACTCCATCAAAATCTGAGAAACATACAGTAGGTTCTTCATTTGTAAAATGTCAATCTATTGTCTTAGATTTGGATGTTCCCTTTTTTCCACACTAAGCATTTTCCGTTCTCATTTTCTTTTTTTCGATCTTCTTAACCTTCTGCTGCCAGGTATTTCACTTTTAATTGACGATACATACTACTTATATTTGTTGACATCAGTAGAACACACTACAGTATTATTGTATTTGTATTATTTTGAATGATAGATAACTTATGGATTTAATGAAAACTCAAATAACAATATTCCTAAGTGTCTATTTCAATGTAACTAAGTTAACTGATATGTACAGAAATCATAAACAGAATCATAGTGTAACAGACTTAGGTAACAGTAGTAGTGGACGAATACTAGAATTATAACAATTCGTAATCTGAAATCTACATTGAAGTACCCAGCAATTGTATTGGAACCAATTTACATAAATCAGTAATTCTCAGAATCATCCAAAACATGCCAGTAGTTTTATATAATCGTTTCGAAGAGTAAAATAAGTTATTGTAAGCCGTAAATGGAGAAAGCTAACGGTCATTAAAATCAACCATCTTGCTCAAATCCAAATTTCAAGGTTTGTTATCCCAGATAGTAAAATGAACAGTAGTAGAATATGTTTAAACAGTATGATCAATTTTGGCACGTTTAAAACATTTAGCATTATGAAATATGCATGATTTACTTCAATGAAATGTACTATAACATAGATATTTCCAATTTTTTGTACTCATTTTTATACTCCTCATCAAACTGTTTCATTGAAATGAGAACCATTATTAATCAAATTTAGATATGAACGACCTAAAATATCTACTGAGTTACAACTGAAACAAAACTTGTCCATAACACGTTGATATTTGAAGCAATAGGCACTGGGTTTGTATTCTATGTATAAACGTTAATAATGCGATTCAGATACATCAAACTGTTGAGGCACAGATAGGATAAAATCGCTGTTTTGAACCTTAGTACTAGCCAAAATCTAATGGTAAAGTATAACTAACTTCATAACTCATTGACAGTTTAATTAGTTTTACACCATCACAGAAATCACTTAAAAGGTTTAGCTCAAATTTGGTTTTCTTTACAATCAGAGGTTTACCAATATGCTTAAATACAGGATGTTTCGCAAAATGTGGATGAATTTACGTACTATACCAGTCAATTTATAAGTAAACATGAACACCTATCCATTACATTACGTTTACTTAACTGACGGCCTGCTCGTATATCTGGACTGCCTGTTCTCTTCATCTAAATATTTTAACAAGTTACGTTTTTGTTTGTTTTAACACATCATTATGTTTACTAATCGAATAACTTATGGAAAGTTTACTACCTTTCGCTGTACAAGTTACAAAAAAATACAATAAGAGATATCCTGGTGGCTGGATATATGTATTGAGAAAGACGAACATTACTTAGATGTGGATTCCTGAACTGCTAACATCTAACTGGTGATCACTTAATACTTATCGTCAGGATCATCCAAGAAATCAAAAAAGAAAACTTGTTGAAATACTCTGCGCTAAGAATTCTATGTTGTACCGAAGATGTAATATTGAATAAAGCCACTAATAATAATAACTGTTATCGTTGTAATACCTAGTTTGTTCGACTATTAGAAATCATTGCGAAAACTGTCATCAAAGCAATTAAACAAATAGTCTTAATGTTAGTTTAATAGGCTTATGGGGATTTTTTAGTTTGTAATTTACATCACGCTTATATAGCAGTAGTAATTAACTTGATAATCCGCGACAAGTAAACGCTGCAAAATTTCTATAGTCAATGGTCGAATTACGACTATTCGATTCGCATACCGAAAATTCTGATCCTAGAGACTGGATCAATTTTATCATAGACTATTAATTAAGCTTTTTTCTTAGTACTCTATATGTAATCTGTACAATCAGTTTCCATAACTATTGGTTTCTATAAGTTAACATGAATGAAACTGTAACGGTTGATACTTTTAAATTTTATAAGGGATTGGATAACGAAAGTATAAATTTTTAAGAAAGCATCTCTCTAACGTCATCCTGATGAGATTTGGCAGATACTAAACGATGTTTGTCCTAAATCACTATTACTATAGCTAATCCTATAAGTATCAGTAACAGTAGACTAGTGAATTAAGTGAACGTCTTGCGATAATTAAGTCGTAAACCTAACATGAATTCTGGTGACTTAAGATATTCCATCAAAGAAGTCGTCAGTTGACATCCAAAAGTTACTGATCCCCTATAACTTATGTATGATACCTATTTTTCTTAATATTGTTCAGTTAAATAGTTACAACGTTGTTCGTTAGCTTAATTCTTTCTTACAAATAATTGATGAAATAACACATCATTTGCTCGAGAATAACCAGTATCATCGTATATATGATGTGTCAGGTTAAGCTGTATTAGTACATCTAACCACTTGACCTCATTAATTCCATTTCGCGAAAGCGTAGATTAGTGATTAGAACATGTAATTTTCAATTATTATGGCGTGAATTGAAACCACGAGACACTTGTGTTGGTTTAGGAGTCTCGGTAGTATAATCTTCATCCAAACACTGCGGTATAAAGTTGAGGACATTAAACGTGTGAGCTAAATCATATCTTTTAACGAGGGTTCGAGTTAAGATTGATAACTTACTTCATTTAAATGCTTTAACATTATTGTCAGCTGTTCATTACAACTAAACAAATCATATTTCCACAGTTTTCTTAGACGTTTTGCATATGGTTTTATATTAGTTTTATTTGTTATAATTATTATAAGATCAGTATGAAAGCAAAACCAAATCCCATTCATAATTGATTATTTATATTGTCATATGTATTCATTGAATTTAACATGACTAAGGTCATTTTGTTAACGTTTTTGAATAAAAATGATATACATGATCATATCATAATCAAACTATAATCACTTTGTTTTTATAGAAAATTCACTTTTTTGTTCACTACTATCTGATCAGTACACTATTTTTCTATTACCTCATATTACCTGCTATTCATGTACAACAAAAAGCCAATATCCGTTTTGTTATTATTAGACATACTAGAGCTTGACTCGCAGTGTTTTGCTTTCATTTAGTCAGTCTGGTAGTGAAAGGATGACCAAAGGTAACTGACTTTGGCAGTGATTTACGTTGCATTAATAGCAGTCAACATTGAAATTAGTTGTAATGAGATCCCACCAACTGTAACAGCACAGTCATTACCAGTGGAATAAACATTTCATGTTCAACTTCGTTTTCGAAAGCATTTTTTAAACATGCGCTTATTTTCTAACTTGCATGGGAAACTCGCTGAGTGAGTGTTGAGAAGCCTGTTTGATTTTAACTGCATTTGTAATTATATGCACGTGCCCAATCAATAACACAACCTGTTCTTTCTTTTGCAGATCTTTTCAACTTACGATAAGACTTGGAAATTATAGTTAAAATACATAAAAATCGATGCTTTAACATCTGTCAACTACTAATAATGCTGTACAATGTGAAGTTTTTCTTTTCAATAAATTTCTATAAACACGTACCATTTTTAACGTTGATTGCAGTTGTCGTGTGGTGTGTTATGGAAATAAAAGCGAACGTAAGAGACATACGATTAGACCAGAGGTGTGTTAAAAACTGAAGCAATTTTAGATAAATCGGTGTGTATTTAGGCGAAAAGTAGACAATTTAGAGATATTTAGAACATAGAGTGATATAAAGGGGGAAATCCATATTATTTTCTCCTGTCAAGTGAGAAACCAGACATTTTGGCGTTTCCCCTTTGTTTACCATTATTTCCGTTTTATTGGTTGCTTGGGCAGAACCTTACTAAAACTCCAGCAATGTAAAACAAGTGTAGAATCTTCCTTTTTAAAATGATACACTTACGCCTCTGATTTTCCAATAACCCAGTTTCGGTGCCATGACCGACAGATGTGATAACAAGCCAATGACATGGCTTTTAAAGTCGACTTGTTTTACTGCTACCCAAGGCTATCTAGTTTCTACATCCAATATACAGTTTGACTCTTGATTCAGATTGTAACATCGAAGAAAGGACGCTGACAGCTTGTTCTGGATTTTTGCTAGTATGCTACTGTGATTGTCTAATCTTCTCTAAAATGAGTCATCAGAATGTGAGTACACCACTTCTTCGGTTGGAAGCTTCTAAGAGTTGATGACTTTATGCGATGTCATAGGTATTCGGTTCATTCACAGCCTCTGAACTTGCCTGACATCCCCCCGTAATTTTCTTAATCTAGTAATAAAGAAGATGAAATATATCAGTGGAGGAATTATTTCTAAGTATTCTAAGCAACTAAGGATGCTGCTGATACTCAGTATTGAATAACACCAACGATGAAACATACAAACGATTCTTGACAAAGTTGCTTTCTGTAACACCCAGTCAAACCCAAAGTCAGGAATGAAGGAGTTCGAATATATGTATATATTTGAAAGGTAGTGTATATATACATATATATGGCAAGTCGTATGTATGTAAGTATGTAATCTAAGGTGACTGGTTGTGAAGCGCTGCGTGTCCAATGGTTATCTGGTGCGAACTGTTATCTGAGTGGCTTCAGCTAGAAGGCTTCCAGTAAAACTAATGAGATCAAGATCAATGTCGAAGGTTTGTATGGCTATTTATTTCGGGAATTCACCGCTACATCTAACTTCAACTCTTGTGGGTTGGCGACGATCCGAGGACGTGACCAGGCAGACGTTTTGTGATATGTGCTACTTATAACGAAATAAGTAGTATATACCGCTATCCCGGGATAGAATGTTTTGCAGTATAATCATTTAACTGCAGAACTGGAAAAGTGATGTGAACAGAAGGAAGCTCAGTAAATTTAAAAAGTACTCATCTATAATCTATGGGACTTTATGGTTCTTGCAGAACCTTTCGGCCAATTATCGGATACTGACGAATTTTCATTGCGGTCGTTAAGTATTGTAGAAACCATCATAGTTGCGTTGACTGTGTCGTTCGATTATGTAGCGTTAAACTGGACAAATGGATTTACTTCGAACTAAGCGGTCTTTAGCCAGTCGATGTTAGATGTTGTCTTTTTTGGTGCAGTATGTAGGTTTACGACATAAACCTTAGTACAGTCCTCAATCGCAGCTTCGAGGGATCGGTGTAACAATTTGCGAAAACGTACATATGAAATCGCAACGCAAATTTAGCGACAACGCCAGTTGTTTGCGATTAGGTGAAAGAAAGCTTAACTGAACGTATTGCGTTTGCATGCCCGCTTGGGTAGGAAATTAGATCCACATTCAGAGAAGATGAAAAATGCGTGAATTCATCTAGAAAATTTTAAGTGCCATGCCATAAACGTATTCCCCTGCAATACACCCGGAGTCAACACACACTGCGTTGTGGATCCCTTACAACATGAGTAGAAGAGTCAGTCCAATGTGATCCTTTACAGCTGAAATTAAGTCTCTCAACTTTAAAAAAAACCGTTCTACCGACCCATTGGTGGAAAACTGTCATTCAGAATCCTGTTATCTCTAAATGTTTAGTAAAAGGGAAGGAAATTACAGATTTCTGACAGCCAACATAAGAGCGTTCACGCTTCCTCACGTCTTTAATAATACCAGTCTAGCAAGAGCTTTTTGCAATGAGCTTGGTAACCGCTCGAATACCCGGATAAGAAGCGTTGTGCAAATTACTCAAAAATTCGGAATGATAATGTTTCGGTACGATAGGACCATACTTACCAGTAAGTGAGTCAAATAGTAAAGTCTACTTACCTATTCCTCCCTGTTTGATCCATAATTTTAGAGTTGTAGACGATAACTCGTTTTGAAATATAGAAGCGTTTAAGATCGATTGTTCAGAAACTTTTCAATGAATATATAAGAGAGGTTTATCTTGTAACCACATTGTTTACCACAAGAATATGTGTGTATCATAAGTAAATTGAAGGACGAAGTTCAGTTTTCCGGACTCTGAAGAGGAGTAACTGTACGGGGATGGGTTACTAGAAAATACAAGAAGTTTATTATCGATGTAAACATCGAATGCCCGAACATCAATTGGTTTTTAAAAGTGACATACAGTACAACACATGGCTAGGAGTTCCCTACTGAAAGTGTTATATCACGATTCCCTATATGTCAACCGTCTGGATAAAAATGTGAAGGAATGTTAAGTTTCTTTAAACCACTTTTGTCGGACTTCGTTTACTGAGCCAGATTGTTCTATTGCGAGTAACTGAGCTCGTGGAGCCAGCATCCCTTGCCCATGAAAGGTTAGCTTCTGAATAAGCGGATCAGATCTCAATATTATCTGGCATCAGTTGCATAATAGGGATAAAATGCATAATCCAACCGTGATATTCCAGGACAGAGAATATCACAATACATAAACAAATATATATAATGCTAGGATTAGGAGAAGATTCATAGGTATCTTTAAGGCTCACCACTGAAAACGACGTTTCTGACATCTACACTATCTAAAACCTATCATAGTACGAGGCTTGCGAAATTCGAATCCAAGGAAGATAGGATAAGGGAAATATCTGATTAAAAGGTTGATGTGCCGATCTTTTTGGAATGCAAATTGACTAGTCGTCCTAAGAAATAAGCTGCATAGCCACGTAAAAATTGAAGTGATGAAGACGCTTGGCCGAGGGCACTCAACTAGGTCTGTGACCAGCATAAGTAATACATCCAAATCAACGTCGAAGACTTATGGACCTGTTTATTCAAGCGATTTGTTCGCCACAACAGTTTACCCATGTTTATCACATCTTCAGGCATTTGTCTCTTCTTGGATCTTCTGAACCCAATATTTTATCTTTATGATCTCTTGCTCTGCAACCGAAAACCTTCTGTATGGTTATGCGATAGCTACTTAGCCAAAAACTCTGTTTTATGGGGAAAACAAACTTTACAAGGCGCATAAATCCACAAATAACCTCCAAATCGACTGCACCTCGTTCAGTCGAGTGACTGTACTATCACCAGTTGAACAGTAGCAAATATCTTGGCCAGTATCAAAACAAAAAAGTCAGTCGGAATATGCTCGACACATAGGTATTATTTATCGAACACTGAATATTGGAGGGAGTTTGAGTTGATCTGCACCCGAGGTTGTTCGAATATGTAGTAAAAAATCGTTAGAAAGCAAATGGATGGCGAAATGGATAAGACACCGAGACTTCAAAGTTTCCCCAAGTCGGTTTTCGTGAATCCTATGATGTGTGAGTTTACAAATGTCGCATCCGTTTTGATTTCATTTGAAATTTAATATTTATTGTTGGAATATTCCAACAATTCTTAGTGTTATAAAGATCATTTGTTGTGTAGACGTATATTTTAGTCATGCAGCTTTTCGTTAATTTGACTCTACTGTTCTGTAATAATTTATTCGCCGTTTTGAAATCTTGGATGACGGGATCTTCTACATACACCAATAGTTACCTTATGCAGTGGAATATATACGTGTTGAAACACAGGTTTATGATCTTGTCTATATTTCATTTACCGTCCAAGAGACGAATTTCAATCGTACTGGGAATGTTTAACTTAAGAGAACCTCCTATATCACAAACGTTCGCGATGTGCTCCTGAAACATGCCTGTGGATATTTAGATTCTGGGTCTAACGATTGGGCTCTAAGTACATATTTTTTTACTGCTTCAGTTCTGTTTTTATACTCATATGTAAACTGCTTGGCGCTGCATGCAAGATCTATATTAACTCTCAAGGTTTGGTTAGTGTCTGAGTGAAGTGGACTTCATATTCGACTATCTAATGTCTGTACTAGCAGTCCTTTTATGCAACTGTATGAGATACTGATCTACAACGGATGTTGTGCTACAGCTTTATGAATGAAAATTCTCTGGTCAATTTGACTTGTTTGCTACATACTTATTCCTACCGTATAATAGTCTATTATATTTAACCCGTTAGTACATTTGTATTCATGCTAAAATGAGTCTTCAGTTCTCGTAGGATTGTTATTTCATTTTTGTTGCTACCATCAAGGACGTTATCCTCAATTAGGAATCTTCGGTGGGGCTATTATTTACGGATGAACCAGTCAGATGTAAGATAGTCTTGTATGTTGGCACGAAATTCATTCGTACATTTGGCTAAATAGAGTTTTGGCATTATAGGTGATGCCAGTTCGTGATGAAAACCCTAAATCTAATTTTTAACTGTAACCATCGATCGTAAAACACAATTCTAGTTGGTTTATGACCCTCATTTAGTCCTGATCAGTAGGTGTCTTTTCTCAAGGTCACTTCAACTTCGCTCAAAGGTCGTCCATGAATTATAGTCCTACCGAATCTTCTTTTTCTGATTGATCTCAATATCGTAAGATGATTACACATCGCTATTACCACTTATGGGTTACAAGAACTTTACAGATATCTCTCGTATTTTTTACCTAAACCCAACTATCACTTCTATGGTAATCGATGCTGTCGGTGATGTTCGCAAATAGTTACTTCCCAGCATTTTGAGTTCCTGTTTTTTACACTAAATGCATATTTAGTCTAGATGGATATATGCATGAGGGAATCGTTTATTTATGGGAACAAGGAAATGGTTTAATTTTTTCAACTGCACTTATATAATAACATAATCATGATTCTCAAAGTAATTTTGTTTTAAAGACTGAGTTATTTCTGTTCGCTTTGTTATTTCAGTCCACAATTTGGAAAATGAATACTGGCTTAAAAAATGCTCTTCACACCCTGAATACGGAGTAAGCTTAATTACTGTTGCGTAAAATTAAAAATAAAATAATCACACATTACAATTGTTGATTAACATTACTACGCTCTTGGATTTTGTACACGGGAAGATTTTCAAGAATAAATATCAAGATTAAATTGTAACATTCCAACATTTCGCTGAACTATTTTGGTTCTAGCCTCTTTGTATTCTTTGCATAACGAAGGTTCACCATCGTAAAGTAATTAACCCATCATTTTACTGTCAAATTTAGCGAATTTTTTAGTAAAACAAGATCAGAAAATGGTTTATGAATTTCATTGCCAGTCATTATCAGATGAACCAAGAGATACTTAAATCTGTCTTCATTGTGACGAAAAAAAGTGGTCAATTACTGGTTGTTGTGTAACATTTACTTACATCATCGATTGATCATTTGCTAACTGATAAATCGCTTAGTAATGCTATTTATCTTGAATATTTTGTAGACAAATAACAGCGTTTAAGTCCTTGTTGTATGTTATCATAATTAATCAGCGAATCTGTTTTGTGAAAATCCTTAATTCGGGATTTGTCCCAAACAAAACCCATCAGTTTGTTAAAAAATATCCATTCCATTGTCATAATAACCCTTCATCTACTGTAACCGTAAAATTATGTGAACCAGCAACCTCTGGATGTATCAATGTCACTGAATCGATGAATATGAATTAGCAAACAAGATACGGAACTATTCAAATTACCATAAGGAAAACTAGTGGGAATACGATAAATAACTTTGAACGACTTGTTTCTGTCCACTATATGACCGCTATCGATCACGTGTGATAGAACCGAGCTGCGTATTGTTTTGACGTAACCTTTTCCTAACCACGAAGGGAGGTGTTCACTAACTTGTTGGTTCAGTTACCTGGTAGTGCGCCCAATATAGCTTTCTCCACAGGAGCAGCTGAATTTGTAGATACACATAGAAGTGGCATAACCAGGTAACTTATCCTTTAATTGCGGAATCACCATCGATCGGGTCGATTACGATAGGCAGAGGTTGGCAGCATTAAACGTTCTCTTTACTGCTCTAGTCAATCTATCCCGTAATACATCGCTAGCTAAATCACCATTGAATTGCAGCTTCAAGAAAAGCGGTTTCTTATTAGCCGTCAGTCACTATTTTCTTGTTTTGTACCCGCAAGTGTTTCTTCAGGAACCCCAGTGGATATCCCAATTCAATCAAAATATTATGAATGTGTTGTAATTCTCTATCGATTGTGTCGACTGAGCATATCTTAATAGCTCTATTTGCAAGAGGCACAAAGCTTAAAAAATGTGTGTATTGGCTTGGAGAAGAACTTTTCCTATACACACCTCTGCTGATAGAACCATTTTCTTTTCTACTTAACAAAACGTCCAGGAAATTTAGTTTGTTATCTATTTCCTCCTCACATGTAAATTTAATAGCAGGATGTTTGTTATTAAATAGTTCCAATAGTTGTTCTTTTCTAATGTTCTGATCGGCAATGATGAAAGTGTCATCAACGTAACGACAGTAGAAATCCAGTTTATTGACAACCTCTTTGAGAGATCCGTTTTCTAGTTCCGCCAGAAAAAAATCCACAAGCAAGGCACCTAGTGGCGAACCCATCGCTATACCATCAATTTGTCTATAATATGTGTTATTAAAGACAAAATGGACATTCATTGTGCATTTCAAAAGAAATTCTTTAAGACAAACTTCAGGAATCCCAATATTGATTTGTTTTTCCTGCAGTTGTTGGCACACAAAATCGATAGTCTCTTTTAACGGTACGTTGGTGAACAGAGAAGCAACATCTAAAGATATCATTCGTTTCCCATTTAAATTTATATGTTCCACTTTGGAAATGAAATCGAAGACGTCTTTCACGCTCCTATTGACGACTAATTTGTGTAAGGGGTTTAGGATACGAACTAGCCACTTTTCAGTTTTATGATAAGGCGAATTATCCATATCTAAAACTGGGCGGAGAGGAAGACCTGTCTTGTGAACTTTAGGTAAACCATATAGTCGCGGTGTGTTCGATCCAGTAGGCTTGAGTGAGTCATGTATGTCAGGAGTAAGAATACCTTTAATTTTTAATTCCTTCAGTGAGTTAGTCAGCAATTGATTATTTGTTCAAAACCATCTTACCTACTTTTGTATAGATTATGCGTTTTGTTAGCTGTAATAAAATAGATTTGTCAGCATAGTATGTCGCTAGTAAATTAAATTTAGTGACTGCTGATCAAGGGAAAAATGTGGAACCGGGCATTCAGAGCCTCAGATTTATAAAGGTTGCTGAACACGCTTTTATTGGCTCAGTTTTCATCGGGGTTATTAGTTCTGGGTAGGACTTTAAACTGAATATTCCTAAATAAGGCAGAACGTGTCAGAATCTTCTACTTGACACTGCGCTCGTTCTTTTGCTTAGACGTATTGAACGCTACACCAAATTAATTACTTGTCAGATTATCCCAACTCCAAACAAATTGCAGGTCGATTTTTTTCATCGGTCCTACTTCCTTTACTACCTGTCTTTCATTTCTTTTTACTGTTGTAAAGGTAATCACACTTTCTGAATTTTAGCTACTTAAGCCTTCTGAAGGTGAACAATTGCGTCCCATAAGCTCTTTTTCTCCACAAATTTTACGGGAGTTTCATATTTTGTTGGCTGAATGGAGATCAGAAGCTCGTGAACTTGTGGCGTGTATGAAAGAGAAAGAAAGACAATCTGTTTTAGCTTCAGTTGGTATTCAGGCATTTTCTGAGGATGTTCTGTCTCAAAAAAACATGGACATGCCCGGTGATCTCAACATCAAAAAGATGTCACAAAGAAACCTTTCTACTTCTGCTGTGTCGTGGAGGAATCCAAGCTTTGTTTCTGGTATGCGTAAACGAAAATCAACTCAATTAATTCGTGGCAATCGATCTTCAAAAGTTAGTTCTCTTAGTCTTCTAAATTTAATTTACATATTTAGTGCGACTCATTTAACAAGTATGGTTTCGTGTACACTTAATTAGTCTGCACTTCATATGTAAGGGCTGGTGATAATACTGAACTACCCTACCTAAGTAAATGTAGGGTTTGAACTTGCAATCCTGTATCTAAGAGTCAAATGTCGTAACCACGTGACCACTGCTCTTGATTTGCTAGATAAATGTTAATTGTTACTTTAGGGACTCCGTTAAAGTATATTGACGTTTTAACTGTAAGAAAAAAAACTTCATATCGTTCCTTTAACAATACAAACTGTTTCCTTAATATATGAAAACTTTCCTTAAGTGTGGAATTTTAGAGTGAAGTGTTACTCTTTATGAATCGGTTTAGAGTACATAATTTTAAATTAGCATGTATAGCGAGTAAAAAACAGTAGATGTAGATGTATTTGAAAAGTTTGTTTAGTAGCTTTTTGGTAAGCTTGAGGCTTATTTTTACTTGTCGATTACAGATTGCAAATAAAACTCCAGACTATAAGGTCACTAATATTGCACTTTAAGCAACTATAACCCTTTAAATACCATGTGTAAACCAATACTTTTGTGTTAATTTATTCACATCTAGTTCGGTCGTCCATCCAATTATCCTCCGAATTCATCATGGTCGCGAAAACATTGTTACAATAACTCATTACTAAAACGGCGTGATATAAACAAACCATCCATTCCAGCTGAAAATCTGAAAAGGACCACACATACTGACAACAAATCCCAATACCTAGATGAAGACGATGATGAGGAAGAAGACCAGTTGACTGCTATAGTTTCTCGCCAACGTCAAGCATTTTCTGCGCGTGCTGCTGCTGGTCGTCCAAGTATACGTAAAATACAGTCAGATCTTCAAGTCAAATCTGGTGATGCCGTCTTAAGCACAGTCTCTAGTGTTCCAGCAGCTAGGAGACTTTCAGCTAAAGTGTTACGTGCGTGGAAATCTTTGGCTAAAAAGATCATTTGTAAGGTGGCAAGGCAACGTGGTACTAATCGTCGAGATAAGATAATCCTAGCAAAACGCGCTGCTCGTGAGTGCGCACGTTTGTTACGTCAAAAGGCATTGCTTTCCCAAAAAGCTGCTAGAGATTCAATAAGTAAGTGTCCATTTCTTATTTCCTTCTTACTTAAGGTATACCTTAAATGCATAAATTCTGTGATCCTGAGTGCCGTTAGAGATACTCAAGATACCTTGGTGCATAAATTATGGACCAAATTTAAATAGTCAGGTTTTTGATTATCCAATCAAGACAATACATTTAAGCGAACAATCCTGTTTTCTGTTAGTTCTTTACAAGACAGCAACATTTACATGTATGAAAAATAGTAAGTCAACCAAGGTAGTTTGTGAGTCAATAATAACAGCAAAATAGATCACATAATCAAGCATAATAAGTAAGATGTGCAAATTGATAGCAAAATGACAGATAGATATGAGCATAAAGGCTTGAATCAAAGTTTCAACATAGAAAGTTTCTTAACACTTGCAACTATAGACACAAAAATAGCAATCATTAAAAATAATTAGGATTACGTTTAAAATTTTCAAGTAATTAAATAGTGAGGAATATAAACGAAAGAGGTTGATGGAAAAATCTTATAAAGGATGTGGAAAATAGGAATAAATATTATTACTAAAGCCGTCTTTTATGCTTTATCCAGTCATGGAAAGAACAGAGGTGTCTAAATTCTTGTCGCTTCTGTTATATTAAGACGAGGTCGAAGCCCGTCGGGAAACAATTATGCTATACGACAGATCACTTAAAATGATTTAATTTTATCTATCACGTAACTACTGTCGACCAAATGCGGCAAGACAACGCTACGTTTTGTATTCGTCTGACCCTTTTCAAAACAAGATGCTCCCTCAATTGTTGGTTAAGTTGCTTTGTGGTATCCCCAATATAGCTATCTCCGAACGAGTAGTTGAGTTTGTAGATACACATAGGAGAGGTAAAATCAGGTAAACTATTCTTAGTTTAAGTTGATGTTACTGGTCAACTAGGAAATGCTGAGGTACGATTAGCTGCTTAAAAAGTTTTTTTAACGGCTCTCACTAATCCACTATATAGGACATCGCTCACTAAATCTCCATTGAGTTTTAGTTTTAGGAAAGGTAGTTTCTCACGATTGGTTCATATTTTCTACTTTCAATTCCCCGTGAACATATGCCTTGCTGGTTGCTGATTTCTTTAAGCACGCGATTAGTAAATTCTGGCTTCTTTGTGATGTCATCTGAGCAGATCTTTTTTGATCTGCTTAAAAGCTTTCTAACTAGATTTATGTTGCACCAAAGGCATGTAAATCTGAAGAAATTGGTACATGTAACTTGCTATTTATATCCTATAATAAATACTATGAGGTTGTATTTAGGTACAAGTTAGTGATCTGCCACTTCGTTTATTCGGTCCCTCCTTACTACCTGGTTTTTACAACTATAAATGTCACCCTACAAGAAAGAGATTTTACATTGGTTTTTCAAGAGACACCATCCAAGTCTTTACACGGCCTTAACAGCACAGCTCAACCCTGTGGCGCAAACACAGGTACCAAAAAACTCTGGTAGACCAATGTTCCTGTTCTAATCCAGCCGATTCAGTGTGTAAGCTTGAGATCCTACTCGTTCCATAACTTAGTATACTAGCTACCTCATTATCAACTATCTATCCATAATTAAAATTACCTTGAACCAGAATAGAGTAATGATTAAGATTTTCTTTGGATTACTGTAGACTGACTCTACAAATGATAACTACTACTAGAAAAATTACTGTTGCTTCAACGCTCACTCAAACAAATCCTATTTACAATCATATGATAATATTTCTATTTCTTTTGTACTACTCCCTTTTATTTTCATTTCGCGTATTTTATTTTTCAACTTATACAGAAACTCGCCTATGGTGGGAACCCTGTCCATATGAACGACCTCAGGTCACTGACTGGTCGACAGTTGAATGATCCCACCGAATACGTATACTGAAACAGTCTTTCTGAAATCACGTATGCCATTCAAACTGGCTTCCTTCAACGTTCGCACACTAATGCAGATCGAACAACATATAGGGTTGGCTATGTCTTTAGAAAGTCTCAACATGTCTGTTGTCTATCCAAAGTCCGTACTCAAGACTCTACTAAGGTACTGCAAATTCGCTCCATCTGTCGTTTCGGAAAACCTGTTTCACGTGTGTTTATATAGGGACCTTGTGGTGTATCCTTTAGTTTTTTGACGCTGGTGTCGCACTAAGCGCTAGAGCTGAGGCAACACTAATCGATTGGATCCCCATTAACAGTCGATTACGTGCTGTTAGATTAGAGAGTTCCAACAAAGTGAGGAGAAATCGGCGTGAGAAATGATGTCCTTTCGTCATCTCCGCCTATGCCCCGACAGATTGCAGCCCGGATGCAATCAAGGATGGATTTTACCGCCGGTTAACTGTTCCTCTCCAGAAAGTGCGTACGACAGATATTGTAGTACTAGCCGGAGACTTGTTGGTCGCAGGATAGATAACGGGGACCGTCTACTGCAACCATGCACAGACCACAACCTGTTTCTGGTCAGCACTAACTACCGGCACAGTCATCGCCGATGTGCCACCTGGCATCCTTTATCTGCACCTCAAGCCTAGACTCAGATTGATCACGTCGCGATCAGCTACCGCTGGCGTGGTTGTGTACAAGACTGTCGCCCCTTTTGGAGTACCTATCTGGACTCTGATCATGCCTTGGTCTGCGCCAATCTTGCCTTACTTTTCAGTGGACAACGAAGTGACCGCCACCAAAGGATTGATGTTAGCAAGCTGGTTGCAACTAAGTATCGAACCGAGCTAGCTTCTAGGCTAGCCACTATTCCACCGAAAAGTATAGATGAGCATTGGTTGCAACTTCATGACGCCATGAAAATGGCGAGTGAAGTCGCTTGCGACTTCGTGAAACGTCCTGCTTATAAGCACTGGAATTCTTCAGGCTCCTTACAACTCATTGAAGCCCGTGGGTCTACTCCAAGTGACCGTGAGTTTGACCACAAACGACCACTGTTACGTAATGAAGTTGAGCAAAGCTCGCGTAAGGACCGGGAAGCCTGGTGGTCAAAGCGTGCTAATGAGCTGGAAGCAGCAGCTGCATCTGGTAACTACCGGAAGCTCTTCCAGCTCATCCAAGCCACTGGCAGCAAGAAGTCTGGTGTGAGCGAAACAATCTGTGGGGATGATGGGATGCCAATCACTAACATCTATCGACGTCTTGGACGATGGGCAGAATTCTTCGAAGGGCAGTTCAACTGGCCTGCTGCTCCGGCAACATCGGTCAGACTGTCCTGCCCTCCATGGGCGGTGAAGACTGATCCACCAAATGAGACGGAAGTCCGCAAGGAACTCCAACTCTTGAAACGCTACAAATCACTTGGCCCAGATGACTTACCTCCGGCTCTTTTCAAAGATGGTGGTGACTTTCTGACTAAGGAATTGACGACGTTGTTTACAAAGGTTTGGTAACTGGAAAGTGTACCAACGTCATGGAATGAGTCGATAGTTGTCCCTATCTTTAAAAAAGGGTTCACGTCTTTTCTGTAACAACTATCGAGGGATAAGTCTACTTCCGATTACGTCCAAACTGTTGGCTTCCATCATACTTCGTAGGTTGTTCAAAAACCGAGAAAGATTGACTCGTGAGGAGCAGGCTGGTTTTCGTTCTAGTAAACGATGTATTAACCATATCTTCACCCTCCGCCAAATGTTAGGACACCATCATGCTTATCACACACCAACAGTTGCAGCGTTTCTTGACATCAAGGCTGCCTTCGATTCGTTGGACAGGACTGTTCTCTGGGATTGTTTATTGAAGAAGGGTGTGCCTGATGAGTTTATTAACATTTTAAAGGCCCTATATACAAACACCTCAGACAGAGTGAGGGCATACAACCACCTCTTTCCATTGTTCCATTCGAGCAGTGGGGTTAGGCAGGGTTGCCCAATCTCACCATTCCTCTTCAACTTTGCCATCGATGACATTCTGGAAACAGCTCTGATGGATGTAAGTAATGGTGGTGTGGATCTGTTGCCTGGAGAAAGACTTCTCGACCTTGAGTATGCGGATGATATTTTTTACTGTGCGATAATGCCCAAGCCATGCAATCCGCACTTAATTAGTTGGCAATGAATGTCCGTAGGTATGGTATGTGCTTCGCACCTTCTAAGTGCAAAAGTACTCCTACAAGACTGGCAGGACTCTGGTTCAGCACTCACCCTGGGTAGTGAGCAAATAGAAATAGTCGGGAAGTTCATGTATCTAGGTAGCTGCATAAGTGCTGGTGGTGGCGTGAGTGATGAGATCAATTCACGTATAGTGAAAGCCAGAGCAGCTTATGCCAATCTGGGTCATCTTTGGCGCCTTCGTGATGTTAGTCTGGCTATAAAAGGTTGGATCTACAACTCGTAGGTGAGAGCAGTTCTGCTCTATGCTTGTGAAACCTGACCTGTCCGAGTTGAGGATGTTAGACGACTCTCTGTGTTCGATCATCGTTGTCTCTGAATGATTGTTGACATCCAGTGGCAACACCATGTTAGTAATGCAGAGGTTCGGCATTGTGTGTTCGTGCGCAGAGGCGATAATCTAGTTAATGTTACCATCTTGAAAAACCGACTTCGGTGGCTTGGACATGTTCTACGAATGTCGTCCCAGAGAATTCCACGTCGTGCATTATTTGCTGACGCTGGGACTGGTTGGAAGAAGCGGGAGAGGTGGTCAGTGTATGACATGGTGTCGTGGTATGAAAGAAAGCTACAAAGGGCTAGCTTCTGTTGGACCCTCACGACTCCCTGGTTGAATTCCTAGAGATGATGCAACAAAGTGACTTGGAACCTTATGAGACATGACTCAGATTAAAAGTCAGTGGCGATCCTGTTCTAACTTTATGTTACTTCGTAAAAGTGAGAGTAACTTTTTTAACTGAAAGAATTCTTTAGGGTTATATTTTTGCTAGCTGAACTGTTTCTCCGATTATTATTATTATTATTTCACTCTCATACACGAATTTCTGTTCGTTTTTTTATTATACTCACTTTACATTCTCTATCCCTTCATAACCCCATTGTTATTGTGTGCCGCATATGTATTTGGTTGCACCTGTTATCAATGCTTGTGTTCAAATAAATAAATAGAATCACTTACACATAGATAATGAAAGAAAGAGCAACTCTAGCCATGGTTTTATCTAGTTTATTGGCTTTTAAAATAGTGGCTCTGTACTTATATCTAATCATTGATAAACTTATATTTCGATCACTGCTGTAACCCAATCCTTTCTGCCTTTGTTTGCTTTAATTTTTCTGTTGAATTTATTTTGATCGACTCCTTATTATGACGGATTCTCCCAAGATCGTAGTAAAATGTTTTCAACTTTGATCTGTGAGTGAATTTTTCTCTATACTTACAATACTTCTTCCCGATTCTCTACGCAGCATAATGAATATAATGAGCAAATATTTTGAATTGTCTTATTGTTGTAGAGGTTAGCGCATAAATCCACTGATTTACTATAAGTCGAGTGTTCAAGGGTCAAGCGTTTAAAAGCCGTTGCTTTTATGATTATTCTGTCTCAATAATTTTCTGGCCGCAAGCCTAAATGATTTGGGTTCAGATCTAAGATGCATAAGCTTATTCCCGTTTATAGATGTACCTTATTGTAACCTTTTAGTAACAAATATGAAATACAAATTTAAGAATTGCTAAATCATCCAATTTTATTTTTTTATGCAACTTATGAATCTTCTTTTAAAAGCTCAGAGGACAGTAAAACCATTGGAACACGTTTTAGACTTATAGGAAAATTGACTAGACAAGCTGGTAGTACATATAAAATAACTGAGTAACTAAATATAGGTTTATGTATTCAGCTTTGACCCACTTTGAGGCTTAACAATACTACTGAAACTCTGAAACCAAATTCGGTGGAGTGAGGTTTGAACCTACGAGTCAGTGATTGAAAGTTGATTGCCTAAATCATAAAGCCATTGCTCACACCCATATATATCATAAACATCCTAAACTTTGGTTATTTTAGACGTGCTGGCGTCTTTGATTTGTACATTTCTGCTTCCTTTAAAGGTCGTGGACATCGTCTGTCACGCGAAATTGCATCTAACTGGCGTAGCTCAACTTCGAGCACAGCTAATGGTTCTGGTCCACTTACAATCAATGGTGTAACTATACCATCGAATTCTAATATTACTCATTTCTCTTCACTTATGGATTTACCTGATTATTACACTTCTGCCCACCCAGAAAGTGGAGGTTTAGAGTTGAACATGTCTACTTCAGTGATGGAATCAAGTACAGCTATACGTCGACGAGCAGAGAAGGCTGCAGCTGAACAACGTAAAGCCGACTTAGAACTTTTGGAGGCAAGAAGACAACAACGAAAACTGAATTTCTTGATTACACAAACAGAATTATATGCCCATTTCATGGCGAAAAAGATGGCGGATGTCAACTCAGGTAATTGTAAATCTGAAGATATACGTGGTCCTGAAAATGCTGAATCAGTATCTGGTAATGTGATTCAAGAAGACGACAGTCAAGAAATCGAAGCTCAAAGAATCTTACGTCGACTTGAAGAAATGGATGATGATTCTGTAGAAACAAAAACTAACGATGAAGGAATTGATACTGGTTCTGACATATCTGTTCCATGTGATCCCATTCAGAATGATCAAGGTTCTGTTAGTATATCGACTGGATCTACACACCGAAAATCATACAGCTCAATAGCTGTAGCTGCAAAAGCTGCAGCTTGTCGGTTGGGTATTAATGTTGAAGAAGAATATGGTTAGTTATGTTCATTATATAACCAATCACTACCATATTTTTTCTGTCCTGTGTATTCATACAAATTTACTTTACTAGAATTGGCAATAAACTTTGACTTTTCCAAGATCTAACTTTCATACATGATATTTAGTTGTTTCCTAGAATTTTAGGGAATTATTTGTCACATTCTTGCATAATACTCAGTCTTTCACTTATGCCCATAATCTATCACCTTAAAAGGTGGAATGTTGTTCAGATTGCGCATGTAACTCTTAATTTGTTAGTGTGGCTCAGCAATATTTGATGTTGTTTGTTTTCCCATTCTAGTTTTTATTTTGAAAATCACATTAGCACAGAGAGCATTGTCAGTGGACTGAAATAAAAAGTTAGAAATACTCGATTTTTAGAAAGTCACGTAGATTACGGGATGTATTACAGTATTTTTCAGCTTGCGCTTATCCCTGTATTTCTTTTACTAATGACGTCTTTATTCCAGAGTTAAATTACTGTTTAAAAGAAGTAACAAGACTAGTCGTATTAAACCTGTGTATTTCTTTTTATTACGCTACCATTTCAACGTGAACTACGCATACTCCTTTAAATTTTATTATGATAGGTTTTATCAAAGTATTAATCTCATTGTCTATATGTCGTTTGTGTAGTCGAAGAGATTGAAAATCTTATTTAAAATGATTTCTAAATAGTCAAATTATTAACCTAAATTTCTGTTTCTGAACTATTGAAAAACAATGAGCACTGAACAGTTAGTACTATTCAATTTTAAATGTCCCACTATTGTGCACTCACGACCCCACCAGGAACTTCTGGTTTCGTGACAGAAAAAATCATCTTAACTCAATAAATTAGTATCCAGTAGTCCAAATCTTCAACTTTACTGATTTTTGACACAATGTAGTCCCCGTCTGGGGACACTGATGAGTTACTTCATCGCTTCCGGCACAGTTTACTTCATACATTACGGCTTTTGATTAATATTTCAAGATACTCATTTTGATATCAGGCACTAATGCATATACCAGCTGTCTAGTGCTCTTCCGTTTTGATAGCCCTACTGAAGTCAGTTTATGATGGCATTAACTGTTCACTGTCTCCAGAAACTACGAAAATTCTCTTTAGCGTGCTGATATTTCCATTTATCCTTCTTTATTTTAGATATTGAACAAGCGAAATCCGAAGCTTTAATGAAGGTCAAAGCAGCTGTTACAACTGAACGTAATCGTGTATGTATGAATCATTATCTCTAGATAAACATTTTCCTTCTTCTTATTATTACTATTATTATTGTAGTGAAAGAGAACACAAGTGGGGACAATCGAATGTATTTGAATGAAAAAATTACAGAACATAGTAAAATGTGATAACCATACAGTAAATACTTCATTTGCAAAATGTCAATCAATTATCTCAAACTTGACTGTTCCTTTTGTAAATGTCAGTCAATCATCTCAGACTTCACTGTTCCTTCATTTCCAGACCAATCATTCTTTGTTCTTGTCCTCTTTTCTTCGTTCTTCTTAACATTCTGCCGTCAGACATTGCACTTTCGATTGATGATACGTACTACCTATATCTGTCGACATCAGTATCACACCACATTATCATTATTGTTATTAATCATTGTTATAGTAACAGTAATGTCTTATTAGTTAATTAGTAATAGTTAATATGTTATAGTTGTTGATTTCCTTACATCTTACTAGTTCGGAACAAAAGCACATGTCCAGTTAAGATCTGGAGGAAATTAAAAAAGATCTCTGATCATTCTGCACTCCATACCTGTTGAGATTTATCAATGAAACATATCTTCAGTTTTAATTAAAATTATGTTTTATAACCTGAAAGAGAGAATGATACCATCCTTAGTTTCTGCAACTATAAACACTATTACTGTGCTGTGTTAGCCCTGACTGTTTTCTGCCTTAGAATCCGAATGTGCACATGAATTCGTGGTATAATCGTTTGTGTTTAAATTTGGCAATGATATAAAGAGCCTTGATCGTAACTTCCACCAACACTGAAAATCCTAATTTTGAGTTTTCAGAGAGCCAGTCAATGCTGAACAACTTAGGACATAGTTAAAACATGTAGTCATACTTTACATCAAAGTATCGAGGGATAATTAAACAGATGGTAGTTCTTAAATAAATTAATTAATTAGTAAAATGAAGGCTAGACTCATGCTTAATTCTTATCCGCTAAATTTGACTGAATCGACGGTATGATCTTCATTACAAGACTTGAAGGTCACGGATCCAATTTTATTTGATGTTCAGGATGCAAACTACTGGAGGTAAGTCTTGGTATAGAAGTGAAAAAGTATCCAGTTCTTCCATGGTTTTCTATGATTTTTTTTATCTAATTTTAGTTTTTTATTGACAATTGTTTTCTATTTCCAACAATTTTAGGTATCACAGTTTCATAGTGGAACTACAACAAATCCCAATTTAAACGCCCCTGTTCATAATAATACAGATTCTAGTACAACTACACAAATTGAAACACCAAAGTTATTTAAAGGTCAGTTAAAAGCTTACCAGGTCCGTGGTTTGAACTGGCTGCTTGGTTTGTTCGATCAAGGTATCAATGGGATATTAGCTGATGAAATGGGCCTAGGGAAAACTGTGCAAACAGTTGCATTTCTTGGTTGCCTGGCGGAAGTAAGTTTCTAAAATTTGTTATATGTAGGATATCTTTACTGTGTATCATAACATTCGTTAAGTGAAGCTGTCGATTTCATTCCTAATGAATCGATGACATATTGGACGAAACTGTGTACTTAGTTAATTACACCTACTATCCCTCAAGGCACAGGCCGTCTATCAGGGATCTCCACGTGTCTCTGTTTCAGGCTGTTTTTTCCAGTTGTTGCCATGTGATATTTAAGGTCCTAATGTCTACCTCCAGTTCCCAGCCCCATGTGGTTTTTAGTCTCTCCTCTTTTTATTTTCGTCTTGATGATTCCAACGTGCTTTGTAATACAGTTTGGGGGGTTCTGAAAGGTGTTTCCTATCTATTCCAAGCTTTTTTAATTTCCTCCCTGGACGATAGCTGGTTTTATGACACTATATTATTGCTGATGCTCTGTGACCAACTGGTTTGGAGTCTCTTGCATAGGCAGCTATTTTTCGACACACTTTTTTGGTGATGGTAATGATAATTCTCCAAATTTCAGCACCTTATATTAAAACTTTTAACACTAATGTTAGAAATGCTGAATGTGATCTCGAGTGAGAGCTTTTTTAGTTCCAAATATTTCTCAACTGTAGGAATGTTGTCCTTACTTTGTTGATTCGTACCTTGATATCTGCCTCAGATCCTCCTTGTTTATTAATGATACTGGCCAGATACATGAAGGATTCCACTTCTTTCAAAGCTTTGTCATGAAGTGTAGCTTGGTGAGTACTCGTTGTGCTATTCTTCAGAATCTTGCTTTTTCTCTCGTGAATGTCCAATGTTTTCTCATAACAAAGCAAGTTACTGTATTTTGGGGATGCTAGATCCCCAGGAATCACTTGGCAAACGCCTTGTTTTCGTAATTTTATTTTGGAAATTCGAATTTCTCGTTTTCGCGCCAAAAGCACCCATTCCTGTTTGAAGACTGTATCTCCAACTTGAAAGGACCCTAAATGTCATTGGTTCGTTCCCTTTTAATATACTATTTTGTGACGTTGGTCAAGGTCACTTTTATGCTGTATATATACGCTTGAGTTATGTGCTTGTTGTTGTTCGTGCTTGTGGAATATACCTTTCCTTTATTTGAACCGGGTCTTCTCCCTCAAGTTAGCAGGGCTGGGACGTATCGGAATAGTTTAGCTTGTCTTGTCGTTACGTTTCTGATCATTCGTTCCATTTGCCGATTTTAGGTGATTTCGTAATCTATTCAAACATAGCAGTGTATTGGGATGAGTTCCATTCGTGTGACTGGGCTACAGTAATTAAGTGTGACAATTTGATCGGTAAGTGATCGATCTTTACGGAAGCCATCTTGTTGATCTATAAGTTAGGCATCTGTTGTATCACTTGTTCGGTTCAGCAACACTGTTGTAAACGTTGTTTGGTACTGACACTATTGTAATCTCCCCGTAGTTTTCAAACTCGCGAAAATCTCCTTTCTTCGATGTCCTAACGAGATGTTTGATTTTTTGATCTGTTCACACGTGTCCTTCCGAAATCTTCCTGAATAGATCACAGAACATCCTTCAGTTAATTCGTTGCATGACTTCAGTGCTTCAGATGGTATATTGTCTGGTGCAGCCGCGTTGCCATCCCTGATTTGTTTGGTGGTCTTGCCAAGTTCCATTGTTGGCGGAGTACTATCTACATGGAGGTCTGTGTGTTGCTTCGATTTTCAGTGGGTTTAGTGGCTGTGGTCTATTCAGGAGCTCTTTAAAATGTTCTACCCACCTATTCCGTTATCTTGAACCTGATTGTTTGCTTTGCCTTCTTTGTTCTTTGACTGGTCGCTCTGGTTGACTGTATTTCCCTTGGTTGTATCACACAGTTCTTTCGATTTCCTTCTCCTTCAGCTTTTTCCGCCGTAGTACCCGAGTCTTTCACATCTTTCCTCTTGTCAGCCTTAATTCTTCTCTTCACTCATTTCTTTGCTTCCGGATATTCGATCTGTGCCTTGGTTTCCTCTGCTTTTTTTCGGGTGTTTTTGACTTCTGTATTTTTGTTTCTCTCATTTTGAATCTTGCCTAGGGTATCAATACAGATCCACTCTTTATCCTGGTACTTCTTGCGGCCCAGCACCTCCTAGCATGTTGAACTTACTGTTTCTTAACTTCTTTCCCACTGTTTCCCATAGTGTTTTCTTCTTCTGGTAGATCTTGTAAGACTTGGATTTTGGTGTTGACAGCTATCTCGAATTCGTTGTGTATGTCAGTATCTCGACGGGGCGTTGTATTGAACTTTTAAGTATTGCTTTCCCGATTGTTCTATGCCTTTTTAGCTTCAGTCTTATGTTGGCTACCACCAAGTAGTAATCTGAAGCTATATCAACTCCCTTCTTTTTTAAGTCTTCCATGAGCCCTCTGAATTTTTTATTCATGTAAATGTGATCGATTTTAGGGTTTGGAGAAGCTCATGGAGCTTCGTGTATACATTTGTAGGGGAAAATGGTTCTGTTTTGTTGAACATTCTTGTTTCTTCCGGTCCATGTCGTCCTATGCCATCTTCATACCCGGTGTTGTCCATACCGACCGTAGTGTTCAGGTTTCCCATCAGGATCGTCAGGTCTCTTTTTATGACATTTCTCTAGAATGGACTGCTGTCTCCTATAAAACTGGTCTTTATCTCCTTTGATGCTACCATTGGTGTATACGTAGTATCGTATGATATTCATTGCAATTCTTTACTTCTTTACTTTAAAGGATGCTTTGATGATCCTAAAGCCGTCAAATCCTCATACTACAAGGTCTTTTTGTGCGTCGTAGAGCATCAGTACAACTCATTCCTCGTGATCAGAATGTAATAACATTTCTCTTGAAGCCAGTCTTTTTCGTTCAGCTTGTGTCCAATGGGCTTTACTTGTTCCGAGCACGGCCAGGTTGTATGTCTTCATTTCTAGGGCTACTTAAAATGACCTTCCCGTCTCACATTGTTTGAACATTCCATATCCTATATTTATTGTCGCCCTGTTTTTCTGAAGGAGCGTCGGTCTAGTGGCGCCGCTCATCCGAGTATGTGCAGACTCATTGATGCTCTAAAAAGGAACATAATGTAGATGAGTGAAACCAGCTTTCACCATGAAACGTGATGACTTCCGTGTAAAGAACTTTCTCCTCCTAGGGAAGAGATCATTTAGTTTTCTCTGGTTCGAGATTCTGTACCAGGATTTCTACGAAGTGTGGTTGTTAGTCACGCGCACAATCCTCCTCGTTTACCTGGGTTTGGAACTAGCTGTAGCTCTAAGGGAGATTCAAAAGGATCTTAGTAAAGCAGTTTGATACTTCAGTTGTTAGCGGGACATAGATTGTGTTGGTGCACATTGATTGGTTGATTCTTATCCAGTCAGCGCTAGTTGATACTTGGAGAAAACTCTAGAATCTTCTTATGTAAAATCTATAAATATACTAACGTTTTTCTTATTGTGCTTCTTACTACCCTTGTTATTTAGAAAATAGTTCCTTTCCTGTTCAACCGTGTCCTGATTTCGGGACTTGTCGAGTGAATTGGTGTTCAAGAATATTAAGCAGTAGGAATATCTGGGTTGTAATAAAAGAGATTTATAACATCAGTATTCGATACTGAAGATATTTTTGATCATCATTCTTCAGGCTTATGATTTTTACTGACTGCAAATTTCACTTTAAATAGTTCTAGTTTTTCTTTTTCAATTTTCTTTAAAGAATTACAACATTTGGGGTCCATTTTTAATCGTTACTCCAGCTTCAACACTGCATAATTGGACACAGGAATTTGCTAAATTCCTTCCAGCTTTTCGTCTAGTCCCTTATTGGGGTACACCAACAGAGCGTAAAGTTCTACGCCGATTTTGGTCATCTACACGTTCCTCTAATGCAGAATCTTTTGATGAATCTGGTGATATTAATCCTGGACAAGCTGGAACTAAGGATTCTCAACTTCATGTAGTTATAACTAGTTATCAAGTTGTTTTGCAAGATGCGAAATTCATTAATAAAACCGCATGGTCCTACATTGTTTTAGATGAAGCACATGCTATTAAAAGTACATCAAGGTATGTTGGTCGAATTAATTTTGAATTTTTCCTTCGGTCGTTGATTTAAATCATCAAACTCTCTTTTCTGCCGTAGTAAACAGCTAGTAATCTCTTTTTTCTGTATTACGTTCATTTAATAATAGTTGCTTCAAATTATTCTCAGTCGTTAATTGTGTAGTTTTAACAAAAAAGATAACAGTCCACTTATGATAGATGAAAATATTTCAGTGGAATTTTTCGCTACAACCCGAGTGAATTGAATATATGATAAGGTTTCCATAGTCTTTAATAGGACTCGTATATTTATTTTATAAATTGACTGGGATTAGAAGTGTTCGTCAAAGATTAACATTGTATTCTTGTATATTCTTTCATGTTTGTTTAGTCATGACCTTAATGTTTTGCTTTGTGTGGTTTAATCGTCTATAATACAAGTACGTGTATGACTTTTTGTTATGAAAATATCAACAAACAAAAGTGTATTTTGCATAAGTTAAAGAAATACCTCAAAACAATTAAAACAGTTCTAATTTTTATCATCTTAATTTACTTATGTGTATCCATACTTATTCTGATACCTGGAAGTAAGTTAGTTGGATACGTCGATTAGTAAAATAGAGTTGTACTTTACTGAAATGAAATAAGCCCTAACATTTATTTGGCGCTGCTGAATTACTTTGTTTCATCATTATTAAGCATGTAAGTTGTCTGTTTACATTACCTCAAGTTTTTTTTGTACTGAACTTCGTAGTGTAAATCTTATTTTTATTAGCCCAATCAAAAATCTAGAGTAATCGGAAAGACTTACCTTGAAAATCAGTTAATTCAATGTTGAAGATATTTTATGTATTAAAATAACTAAAAAAACTACAAATAGATTGTCGTTATGTAAATTTCAAGTCCTTTTTTTGTTTCTTCCTAGCTTACGATGGAAAATCCTGTTATCTTTTAAATGTCGAAATCGTCTTTTACTCACTGGAACTCCAATTCAGAATACAATGCAAGAAGTGAGTACAATAATAGTGACTAATATTGTAGCTTGTTCATGTAGTCCAGTTTGAACATATCTAGCGTTACAGAGTGATATCAATTAATGAAGCTTTGAATGTAAGATATAATTAGGTAGTTAGTGCTATTCTACTATGTTAATCGTTTCTCCACCTACGGGATTCAAATGAACTTTTATAGTTTGTTGTGTCCTTGCGCTTGACTGTAATAGTGAACATTTTCAGTCGATTATGTTTCAGTACGGCTATCGAAAATTTGTCTTTACTTTTCTACTTTGATGGATCCATAGCTTACATCTTATGAAAATTTCTTATGTCACTTCTTGCCAAAGTTTTTAATAACCGATGTATTCACATCGACTATAAAATCAGGTCTTAGGTTGGATCTTGAAAAGTATTGATTCTACCCTATAAAAAGCCTCTTAAACTGAGATACAATGGGTGTTATAACCTTCACTTCTTTATGTATCCACTCGTCGGATCACGAGATTATAAAATCCACTAATTACAAGTACCTGTCGTATTTATCAGACCATTGTTTTTAATTTATGTACAACTGAGTCATAAGTGATATAAGAACTGAACAATAGGTGGATAATAAATTAACGAACGGCAAAAGCATACAACCGTAATCAATAGGTCAAATGAAAGCCTACAATTAAAAAAGCGTGAAAAACAGAATATCTTCAGTGCAATCAAAATTAAAATAGGTCAGATCATATTAATGACATATTGATTCGGTCAGAGTGATTTTTGTTTGAGATCTACCTGTGTTTATGTCTGGATGTTGGTGGATATGAAACATGTGATATTCGTAATGTCGAAGAGCAGTGTAAGAAATATTTGTATCCTTGATAGTGCCCCGAAATGCCCTGGAATGGCTGAGGGTGGAGAGAGTTAGCTCTCCTTCTCGAAATGGTCTCACATGGCCGCGCGTATGCAGCCACTGCCAGAGAAGTCCTACTCACTGCCTTCTTGTGGCGGGGATGTTGCTTACGAAGTCACGAGGACAAAAAGCGAATGTCTGGCGCCTTAACCGGGTTAGTGGATATGGAGAATCCACCCAGGGGGGTTGGAGAACCCTGATTCCAAACCAGTGGTGCACATAGACTCCAGGATCCTGAGGGAACAAATGGCGTATGGGACTGCATCTCCTAACGTTGCTGCACTGCCTTGTGGATCAAACCTTTAGGTTGAAGGCTTCGGGTGTGGTCCCCTAATTAAACCACCTGCTTCGGTCTGGGCTCCGAGGCAGTGTCATAACCCACACAAATCAAGTGACTTGTGTAGCGCATATGTATTCGGTGCCCCCTTGTACCAATATTTATATGTTCAAATAAATAAATAATACTTGATAGTGGTGTGAGATGTGAAAAGGATTAAATGTGTAAATATTCGAATGAAGTAACTATCACTATGGTCTTAGCACAACAGAAGAATTACAACAAATTCTTTGATCACACAGAGTTAAAAGCATCATATAAAACGATTAACACTACAAAATGCTTTAGTCCAAATAAAAAAATGAAACGCTCTTTACCTGGATACAGAATTGTGTCTACAGATTATGATGTGCAAATTCTGATGGATTCTATATTAGAGGGTCGTCTCGTGAAATCGCAACTCGTGCATAAAAACATCTAAGCTACACTAAAAGACCTCCAAATAATCCAGTAAGACAAGAAAATCTACAAATCAAATTAGTAACACCAGTACATGCTATACTTAACAACCATCTGGTCAATAATAATATCGAAATAATTCAAAAATGTTTTCCCAATCAAAGGTGATTTTCCGAAGCTTTGTTTCTTACTACCAAACACAACCGCGCTTAATAGAAAGGAAAGTCTAACGATCCATCCACCATGGACCATTTATTTAAATATCCATACATCTGGATAGGAGTAACATGACAGTGATTTGTACAGTTTCTTTAAAATTAGAAATTTCTCATGCTATTTCGTCCAATAAAATGAATAGCTTTAAAAAGGATAAGGGAATAATTCCTTCAATTTTTGCATTTCCTCCAAATTGTGAACGTCAATAACTTACTAAGCATTAGCCATGTAGTTCCGAACGTTGTTATAGACACTGAGTATGTTTTCTTGACTGAGTTGTATCTGGTAGCGTTCTAATCGCTTGAAGCTTTGAAGAACACTATTAGAGATTATGAAAGAGCAATTTATTGTCACTTTGCTACCACTAATTATTGTCGTGACGTAGATAAATCGCATTCTTGATTATAATGCACATTCCGACGAATAATAGTTCATTAACCTTCAACAAACCTACAATAATTGAAAGATGGACATTAAGTACTTATTGCAGCTCTTCAGGAAACAATATTATAAAACTAGTCAACTTACCTCCTTTGTTGAATAGAATTGTCAGATCTTTTGCCTGCATATTTAATCTATGGTTTCTGGTTCCTATAAAGCTGAGAATCACAAATTGGGAATTCCACGGCTCATTGCGGATATAATATCATTCCTTACCATTATGTCCAGGAACGACCTGCTGAATTTTATGTTAGAAGCTCCAGTATAATATTGACCAATAATGAATTGATCTAAACCTTTATCCACTTGGTAATAATAATAATGATGATCGTTTTATAGCTCATATCGACCAAATCGTTTATTACTTATCACAAAAATTATCAGTAATTGGCGTAGTACTTGTTTGAAGTTATTATTTTTTATAATTTGTGGTTTTCAGTTGTCTCCAGTTGATATCAGTCTATGATGAATATAACCTTCAAATAAACCCTCATCAGTCGTTAAATTAAATAATGCCTTTGTTGTAAATAGCATTTCAAATTTCTGACTCATAATTGAAGTTGAATAACACTTATAATAGCTTCATTCGAAGTAAAACTCCAACAATAAAAGCTTATGTAGGCTCGTGCACGAAGCCTTACATCATATGTATTATGTTATATAATTAATTAAACTATGTAATGATATTGAGTTGTCAAATGTGAAATTTTTAAATCATTACATTATACATCCATTAAAACTAAGCCAGCCATATTTCACAAATAAGGATATCTTAGTTAAAAGCTTTTTAATACTTATTAACTAATTAATTATTGTCCATCAGTTTTTATTTCATTATTTTGATATAATTTATATTGTCTAACTCTATTTTGTTTTATATTCATTCATTTATTCAGTTATGGGCATTATTACATTTTATTATGCCTACATTATTTGATTCACATGATGAATTTGCTAATTGGTTTTCACGTGATATTGAGTCTCAAGCCAGTGTTACAGCTAGAACTGGTGGTGGAGGAGCAGCGGGAGGAGGAAGTATCATTAGTAGCAGTGGAACTGGATCTTTAATAACTTCAAAATTGAATGAAAATCAATTGTCACGTTTACATTTAATTTTAAAACCATTCATGTTACGTAGAACAAAAACTGAAGTTGAACATGAAATATCTACTAAGGTTAGCTTGATCTCTCATTTATTCACTATGTTTAGCGTAATTGTTTATTTGTAGTGAACATTTAAACAATATTTAGCTCGTTTTATTACTTCTGATTTCTCTGTCCTTTGGTTACTGTTCATTGTCAAGCTAAGAAGCCTAAAGGAATCTAACCTTATGTCGAAAGATTCATGGATGCATTAGTCAACTCACTTTCGACGTTAGCTATGTAGAGTTTTGAAATTTCGTTTCTTTTTTTCAATCACATTGTTCAGTACGATAAATTAAATGCACAGTTCGATTTATAAAACTGTAGCTTCAAGATTGAGTTCAATGGGGCTAGAAATGGAATAGTGATTTTAGAGTAATCATTTGTAATTTGACATCATAATAAATGTATGAGGCATTGGAACTAAAACAAACAATAATAGTATTAATCATGGCTTTTTCATTGTATCTCTTAATAAGCAATTTTATATATTAGAACATAATTATATGAACGAAGAATATTCTTTTCAATGAATTTCTCATCAGGTTCTACAATTCATAAATCCAAATTAATAATCCATAAAATTGGCCAGATTTAAAGCAGATTACATCATTTAAAATTGTAACATGTGAAGTAAGGATTGTTTGTGATATAAAAAGAAAAGAAAATTGTTAATGTTGGGCTAATAATGTATTCGTTTCTGTATCTATTGTTAGTTATTATTGAATTAACAACTCATCATTTAACGTATAGTAACTACTACATGCTATTCTTTTTAATTTATTAATTTAAGAATGTTTATATTGTAAATCCTACTATATATACAATTTTACAGTTCATTTACTACTCATTAGTTAGTCATGTTTGAATATGAATGTAGAATTTAATTTGATGTTAACGGTTACGACATCAATCCTTTATATATTCAGTTGTTTTAAACTACGATTCTCAATATATACTAGAGGTAGGATAATGCTAACTGAAAATTACTTTTAATTGATATGTAATGCACTCGATTGAATTTCCGTTTCAGTCAATAAGTTGTCGAATCGCAACTATATAACCTAATGTTATTTACATTTTTTACAGAACCTATTGAGTAATTCTTATCAGTTTCAATATTGACTAACCGCTAATCCCTTCTGTTTATTTCTTTTTTTTGAAAAAAAAACAATAAATATGTAGACTGAGATTATGTTATATTGTCCATTAAGTCATCGACAACAAATATTGTATGAACGATTACGTAGTAAGATTCGTCTTGAAGATCTTAGCTCCATCATGTCTGCGAATGGAATATCAGATAGTTTTTCATCGAATTTGGATAATACTAATGCATTGTCATCGTCTTCGTCAGCTACAGCCCATTTAATTAATTTAGTGATGCAGTTAAGAAAAGTATGCAATCATCCAGATTTATGGGAGCGTCGTGATGTTCGTTTCTCTTGTATAACTGGTCAAATGGAACCGAATAGTTGTCGATTCTATAATTCAGATATTAAGTATAATGCTTACAATAACAATCGTAATCAATATGCAATATGGAGGCTTCCAAATTTACTGTACGAAGATGGTATGTAAAACAGTTATTACTTTTAGTCGTATGCATAACCCATTGTATTTTAATCATCTCTCATTAATAATTATTTGCATTTTTTTAGTCCACAATATTCCTTAAATAGTTCAGTTTTATGAATTGTTCAGCTGTCTGATTTAAATTTGTTTAGATTTATTTATCTCTAGCTTCAATGTCCTCAAAAAGTAGACATTTGTCCCATGCATGATCTTTCCACTTGCCTGTGAGTGTCATTTGTTAGTAGCGATTATTCATTAATTATTGATATCATTTGTATAATTTGGTTATTTTTGCCGTAGATATCATTAACTCTGATCTCCACTAAAATATTTTTTAGACCGTGAGATTTAATTTACTTTATACCTTTCTTTCTATGAACTAATTCTTCCTCCCCGTATCATATCCTTACATGCAATCTTCTTTTGTATATTACTACCATTGACGTAATTGATTCTGTGAATTTGATGTTCACTTTGTTGTGCAACTTGGACCTATCTATGTCTGTGCCTGTTCCTACGTTGTAGATGACTGACTGACTACACTAATTTCCAACAGAGAAATCTTGTAATCATTGAAGTAAATGGCATTAATATCGATAAAAAAATCCCATAGTTTATGAATAATTAGTGGGTCAATTCTTAGCTGAGTCAATATATCCTTGTTAACTAGTAGGATTAAAGTGATTTAGATAGTTCAGTTATTCGAAAGTTATATTTTTGATGGAGCAATGGCTTAGTGCTTAGTGTTCAACTTTCAGCCACTAAGTCCCAGGTTCGAATCCTGATCCACTTAATTTGGTCTGTGTAGTATTATTAGTCCTCACATTTAGAGTGTAACTCATACCCAAGTGGCCTGGTTGATTAGTTCATTAAAGAACTACAGCCACATATTTGATGGTAAATACACCCATTCTTCAGTTTGTATTCATTTTTTAAAAAGAGTTTCACTGTTCGTCTGTTTGGAAGACGTTCATTACGTTATGCTGTAATATTAATCATCTATATGAATAAAAATTCCCCTTTTTGGAGAAAATTAATGTTTTAAAAGATTGTTTTGATCACTGTAACTGTCATAATTTATGATTGATTATTAGTGCTTACCTATAATCTTCAAATGAGATCGACTCCTTAAACTTCACGTCAGTTTTAAATATAGTATATTTTCAAATGATCCAAAACTCTATAAATTGTCATTTTAAAAAGGATAGTTCCGTTTTTCTTCAACTCTTCTATTTTGTAGACGCTTTGTCATTATTTAGTTGGAGAGCTAAAAGTTTGAACAGTCTATTTTCTCTATGTCCGGTATCTTTATATGACTGTTATTCAGTATGTTTATTTATCATTATTGCAAAGTATTTCTATCTTCATCATCCTTGTTATATACATGAGGACTTATGGCATCATGACAATGAGGAACCAGATTTAGGACCAAGCTGTATAGTGAATCAAAATAGGCCATGTACAAATTACCCATCTAAATGTAAGTGATAATTTTTAAAGATTGTATTTCATAAACCGAATAACTTTTAATTTAAGCTTGTTAGTCTATACGTCTAGTTAGTAACTTATATTTGTGCTCTCAATGTAATTGTATCAGTTTCCTAAGCATCATTATGTTGGTTTAGCTGAATGGTTGAGTTACTTCAATTGAAACTGTGAGGTTATCGTTGTAATTTATTCTTTTGGGGACTAAATAATACAATACGACTAACTTTTCATATGATAGGTCAGATTTATAGCTTTTCAATAAAATGTTTCTGCTTAATATCGCACAATATTTTCTCACATTGTCAGTCATAGTCAGCATAGGATCTGGTGTTGAATGTGCATCAACATAATTTTCTACACCACATCACCATAGAGTACTGCCTATTTATGAATTTAAAACATCGTTTTCATCCTTCTTATGAATGAATTTATTAACATAATCAATCTGACTTTGACTACTACTAGTAGTATCAAACTGACGATGTTTTACAGATAAAATAGACTGTATTTTATTCAGAACCAGTACTAGGTAGTAGGTAAACGTTTTTATGAAGTTGACTTGTGTGTTCTCGTAAAACGTATTTCTTCTCATGCGTGTTGTTGTGTCCTTATAACCCGTTAATATATGGCGTGACTAGATCGCCAATTAGAAACACCGACTTATATGACCAGACCAATGACGGATGAACCAGTACGAGCAGCCTAGATTCAACCCTGAGTTCTTATTGGACCTCCGAGGTAGTAGCTTCTCACCTAACCCAGACTGTTTGAGTTCAGAACACCGTTTCTACTGTATGAATCATGTATTTCAGACATACTTGGTTTATATACAAACAAAGCAGATCGTATCATACCATAAAATGGAAAATAACAATCATACAAAATCAAGCCAAAAAGTGGCTGTGATTGTGAGACGCTGTAACTAATAAATTGGGAATAGCTTGCGAATAGTAAGTAGTATAATAGTTGGCAATAGGTCAAATGGAAGCTTATAATGAAAGGAATATAAATATGCATATAATATAATCGCTGAATAGTTACCAAATAAGAATATATGTATAGTATTAGTTCATAAATAGACTCTAGCAGTTACTGTCCATTTATTCTTCGTTATGTATACTACTCGGATTGTAACGAATCATTTCGAATGAATATCTTTTAGATATTCTTAGGGAATTAGTACATCTGTAGTGAACAAGAACACTAGTGGGGACAACCAAATGTATTTGAACACAAAAATACAGAATCTCTTAGTAAAATCTGAGAACCATACAGTAAGTTCTTCATTTGCAAAACGTCAATCAACTGTCTCAAACTTCACTGTTCCTTCGTTTCCACACTAATCACTCTGTTCTCGTTATCTTTTCTTTGATCTTAACCTTCTACCTCCAGACATTTCACTTTCGATTGATGATACGTACTGCTTATATCTGTCGACATCAGTAGCACACACCACACAACTACTGAAAAGGCTTCAATTTTCCTTATTGTTTATAGTACTTATTTGTTTGTCTGATGTTTCCATGTTAATAATGATTTTGTACATATGACCTTAGTTCGTTTGCTGTATTTGATATTTCTTTTTTTGTTTTGTAGGCTTTTCATTCACCCGCCTATTAGGTTTATCTGTTAATGAATATGTAAAAATTATTCAAACTGGGGGTTTTTCACATTCCGATTCTCAAACTATTTCTCATAGCCACTCGGCACGTATTATAATAAGCAACTACTTCAATGAAGATATTACAATGAGTAAAAACGCTTCTGGTTTATTGCAGCTGAATTCATTATTCCCTATGAGTCATGTGCGTACTTCTCGTCATTCAGTTGCACAATTAGTTTATCTTCAAGGTCTTCTCCTTCGTCAAATTGAATATGAATCGTCTACCACTGTATCGAATGTACCATCAGTTTTCATTCATTGTCCTGGAATAAGACCTTATATTCCGAATTTTGTCTCAGCTGCAACAACTCACAAAGTATGTTTCTGTCGCATTTAGTTTGTTATTGATAACTAAAATATTAATCTATTCATGGTGTTAAGTATCATTTGAATTTCCAGTCGTCCGAATTTTATGAACTACAAGTGAAAATTTAAGTTTGCATAACCACTGCTTATATTTACTTAATAACCTTAGTATCTTACATCCTGCTTCGCACAGTAATTAACATACCTTCTACTTTGCGTCCGGTATTACGCTATAACAGGATGTTGGTTGTTTTTTCTCTTTTGAATTCAATCTTTATAGATTATAGCGTTGATTCTGATTTTCAATAGTTCACAAATAGAGTTAGTTAAATGTATTAAGAGAATAACTTCATGATCTTCGAAACCAACTCATTCATAGCAATCCTAAAGTAATGTCACGAGGCAGAATCGACTGAAGCATTGATGAAACTAAGATACAGTGGATTTAGTTTGAAACTTAATATTATAAGTATTCATGTTTCACAGAGATCATGACGTGTAGCGTTTTTATTAAAATCATTTCAGTTTCATGTTCACTTTCAGTTGATTCTCGATAAATCATGGTATTTGCCAATCTTATCGATTGCGTTAACAAATGAACGCTCTCATACAAGCTATGGATTTATTACAAACAGTCGTGTATGGGAAAAAAGTAATCGACAGCTTTATCAACAGAAGCGACATATTAAATTGTAGTTATGTTATCTGCGAGTTTGTCGTATTGTCATATCAGCTCAAACTTCAGATCTAAACAGTTTATATGATTACGAATTTGTATGTGCTCACTTTCAACAAAGTGAATAAACTGAATCCAAATTGAAGACCCATAATTCCCTTTTTGGGAGATCTTAGAACGAACAATCTGGTGTAGGAATGGTATAGAGGATTTAGCCAACTCATTGGTGCAGCTTATCCGAGCATATGGAAATCTATTGATGCTCTAAAAACTACATAATCTAGATGGATTAAAAAACTTAACATTTAGTTGTAGGTATCCAGCAACAGCATGTAAAAAGGAGTGATCAGAAGGTAGCAGCAGGTATTAAACTGGTTGTAGGAACTTAGTGCAATAAACCGATACCAGACTACTTACGATGAATAGCATGAAGTTTGAGCTTTCACATTTATGTATATTTAGAGATGGCCCTCGGGAACCCTAAGAAGCTCGGAAAGAGTCGAATACACTTCATCTAATCATCTTTTGGAAGAACATTCCAGAGTCTCGACGTCTAGCTTTCCGATTGGACGAATGCTGAAAACCACAACATGTGAATTGGATGATTGTAATGATGATTTCGTTTTTACTAAAAAATTATAAATACCTAAATGTTTTGTACCGTGTTTGACACTGATTGGAATAAGAATCCCTCCTACTCGTCCTCTATCTTCTAACTTGCGATTTGGAGGGTTCTAGCGTTCGAGTGCTCAAGTTATACGTGGTATGGCAAGAATACAAACTCTAGATATAACAGTATATTAGATTGGATTACGGAAGGTTCACAATGTAAATAAAAAAAATCACCTTTACTAATGTTCACCCTATTCTGTGCGCCCCTTTTGGAGGATACTCCTCAATTTATTTGGCTCTTGTAAATAAATGTTAGTTATTTCTTTCTAGTTGACATTTACTCACTGAAGTTGATTTTATTTGATTGATTGTTCTTGTTGTTAGCTTGCTAATTTCGTTGTGTCCCAAGGTCATTGTTAGTTGTTATGTTTGCATGTTTGTGCCACTACGATTATGTCTCTTTGAGTATGGATTTTTTTCTAATCTCATAAATTCTCTGTTTTTCATTGTATTAGGGATTATTGTTGAAGTGTTGTGTGTTAGTTGTCCTGTTTATCTCACTCCCATAGAGTCGTGTCCATATTAGAATAATATCCCAGTTGTTTGTAATTAAAAACTACAAGTCATTTTCAAAACTTAATGGAAATAGTGATGCCTATAATTCAACGATCTTCGTAAACTATGCTTCCTCTCTAAATACAACCTACAAAGAATTATCAGGCATGTGTGTATTGATTAACGAAAAGCTACTCCTCAAAACCAAACAGCCCGAGTTATAGCACCTTCATTCTTTAGAATTAAATTATTTTAACAAACCAACTTAATCTCTTAATTATAATAAAGATAGTTCCCGTGGTTTTATGGCTCCAACTGGTTGAATTAGTAAAGGGCTATATAACATACTGAGTCGGGAGAAATTAGCCAACAAGCTTCAGAAAAAGAACTAAATGATTTACTTTTACTCCACAACGATCGATCCAACCACAACTGCACGGTTTTTTTGAATTGAAAACGAAGGAATTTGACTAGTTAACATATTGGACATGAATTGTTAAATTGCTAACAATCATCTGCACCTATTTATCGAAATCACACATTTTCATGTTTCACTCAAGCTTTTGACTAGCATACCATTGATATGTCCTTCAGAAACATTTTCGTCCAGATGTGCAAATATCCAAAACTTATATAATTTTGACTCAGTAAATGATTTTTAAATCCAGCATTGTTTTTTGCTTACTCATATAGGGCACCCTATTTTGTGCAACATATAAGGAAATTCTAATTTGGCTTTTTTTATTGTTTGTTTTAGGTATTAATTAATCCACTTAAACCGTTTGTAAATACGTGTAATTATGATACATCACATGTTTATTCATTATCGTACAATGTGACCACTCCATTGCCTAGAAGTCTGGAGCTTGTTTCACGTGCTACACGCATTTCAGACTCTGGTAAATTAACTACATTAGATAACCTTCTTTCTGAATTGAAATCAAATGGACATCGTGTATTAATTTATTCACAAATGACACGTATGATTGATATATTAGAGGTTAGTCTCATTTGATTTGACTTGTTTTTTTTCAGAAAATTATTCATTTATTGTTATTTCGGTCTCAAGAGGTTAGATATTGTAGCTGGGTTGATAAAGTGTTTTTATGATCTTTTTGTCTATACGTATTTCCCTAATTACGGTAGAGAATTCTCTACTAGTCTATTTGGAGCATTTCTGTTGATTTTGTATTTTGATATTTAAGGAAACATTGGAAAGCTGGTATACTACAACACATATATTCAAACTAGAGTTTCACACCATTATTGTATTTCACATTCCGTACAGAATTTATTGAGTTCAGGAATGATCATCTGCGCCTCTAAACACAAAGTGAGTTTGAGGATTCTTTTTTGACACAATTGTCGAGTAGTGACGAACACGACTCTTGCTTCGTTCTTCCTGATGCTCTTTATGATGATATATCTTCTATTTTAACGAAACTAATGTTCCCCATTGGATTCTAACCTAGACCATATTCTGTCGCCAAACGAAGTCATGTTTTGGATGGTAGATCGATACCTCACCTACTCCCATAAGTGACACACGGTGAAAACATTTAGCCGAGCTTTCTGAATCCGCACTGAGATTTCATCAGACACCAACACGTCATGATTAATGAGACTTCCAAGACAATTGAAGTGATCAACGTGGCCTACTACTCTCAATCCCTGTCATTAGTTCAGACGTTGACGCAGACCGTTCCTGTAACAACATTTAGAGATAGAGGAACCTATCTCAAACATGCTCATATTATTACTCAAGACGACAGTATTTTATCAGCGTTTTCACTGAATAAAACTATGATATGCTTATACCAAGTCAGGGTGTGAATCTCGTGAAAGATGACCAGTTCCTGAAAAGTCGGACGATAAAAGCTTTATTCCCGAAAAAATGTGCATAACAAATTCAAATAAGTTAAGAAAATCGAAAGTCCCAAAGAAAATCGCTTGATGTAATGAATTCTGATGACGGTCAACCATAATCTATGACTCAACCAATAGTTCACGAATTAAAAAACACACAAGTTTTACGTATTTTTATGGTACATCTATGGAAGACAGATGCTTCCACGAAACCTGTTGATCGATAAAGTTTAATGCTACTTTAAGGTTAAGAAATACCACAGCAATTAGGTATCGGTAGTTATGTTTGTGTATTAAAACTCAGCGAAGAGCAAATATGTGACAGAGTTCTTCAACAAAACAGATTGGATGATATGCTGTCTCATCATCTTTTGTTAGACTGTCTTTCCTCCCTACCCGTCGACGACAGATGGAACTAACACAACGGAGGTCCTCAAAGCACAATTTATGTGGCACCCAAGTCACCAGATCCAGATGACCTAGCCTCGATTCTTTTTAAAGGTAGCGAACGTTTGGTCAGAGAGCTGACTAGTTTGTTTTAAAAGATGTAGAAAATAGTGTCCCGGCATTACTAAATGAAGCGACGGCCATCTTCATCTTTTAAAAAAGTCCTTATTTAATTTATGCAACAACTATAGGGGAATAATTCTACGTTAGATTGAAATCGAACTATTGGTTTCCATAATATTTCACTGATTGTTCAAAACCCGTGAAAGTATGATTCGTGGGAAGCAGGGTATTTTCGATTAGTTCGTGGATTTATTGACCGTGTTTTCACACCACTGAATGTTAATGATAAGTATGGTGACCTCTTGAAAACTACACAAACACTGAGTAAAGTGAAGGCATAAAATCACCTCTCTCCATTGTTGCAATCTAGAAATGAGGTTCTTCAACTCAACCATCGATAGCATTCTTAAAATAGTTCTGAAGAAAGTACGTGATGATGGAACTGGAAGAAGTTTCTCTGGTCGCATTTTTAACTGAACTGTATCTCCTATTATAAACTGTTTTCGTTTTCATATTTCTACTTATTTTTTGCTAGTACCTTTCTCTCCTTTACTCTTTTTATAAGTCCAACGTTTATTTATTTTGTTGCTCAGATTTATTGGTATTTATTTCTTACAAATAAGTTGATCTACTTACTTACTTACGCCTGTTACTCCCAATGGAGCATAGGCCGCCGACCAGCATTCTCCAACCCACTCTGTCCTGGGCCTTCTTTTCTAGTTCCATCCAATTCTTGTTCATCCTTCTCATGTCTATCTCCATTTCCCGGCGTAATGTGTTCTTTGATCTTCCTCTTTTCCTTTGGCCTTGAGGATTCCATGTGAGGGCTTGTCTTGTGACGCAGTTGGGTGCTTCCCTCAATGTGTGTCCTACCCACTTCCAGCGCTTCTTCCTGATTTCTTCCTCCACTGGGATTTGGTTTGTTCTCTCCCACAGTACGTTGTTGCTAATAGTGTCCGGCCAATGGATCTGAAGTATATTGCGTAGACAATTGTTAATAAACACCTGTATTTTCTGGATGATGGCTTTTGTAGTTCTCCAGGTTTCTGTCCCATACAGTAGAACTGTCTTGACATTTGTATTGAAAATCCTGACCTTGGTGTTGGTTGACAGTTGCTTTGAGTTCCAGATGTTCCTCAGTTGTAAATATGCTGCTCTTGTTTTGCCGATCCGCGCCTTCACATCTGCATCAGATCCACCCTGTTCATCAATGATGCTGCCCAAATACGTAAAGGTTTTTACATCTTCCAAATCTTCTCCGTCAATTGTGATTGGATTGGTGCATCCTGTGTTGTATCGGAGAATCCTGCTTTTCCCTTTGTGTATATTAAGACCTACTGCTGCTGAGGCTGCTGCCACACTGTTCGTCTTCTCCTGCATTTGTTGTTACGTTTGGGATAGAAGGGCCAGATCATCTGCGAAGTCTAGATCGTCTAACTGCATCCTAGATGTCCATTGTATCCCGCGCTTCCCTTCAGACGTTGACGTCTTCATGATCCAGTCGATCACCAGGAGAAAGAGAAAGGGTGAGAGTAAGCAACCTTGCCTAACACCGGTCTTCACTTCGAACGACTTTGTCAACTGTCCTCCATGCACAATTTTGCAGTGTAATCCATCATATGAGTTCTGTATGATATTGACTATCTTCTGAGGCACGCCGTAGTGTCGAAGAAGTTTCCATAGTGTTGTTCTGTCCACGCTATCAAATGCTTTTTCGTAGTCAATGAAGTTGATGTAGAGTGATGAATTCCATTCAATTGATTGTTCCACAATGATCCGTAGAGTTGCGATTTGGTCTGTACACGATCTATCTTTACGGAATCCTGCCTGTTGGTTACGAAGTTGGGTGTCTACACAGTCCTTCATCCTGTTTAACGATACCCTGTTGAAGACTTTTCCCGGTATTGAGAGAGGAGTGATGCCCCTGTAGTTATCACAGTTGCTGAGATCTCCTTTATTTGGTATTTTGATCAGGAGTCCTTCTTTCCAGTCTGTTGGTACTTGTTCCTCATCCCAAATCTTATTGAAGAGAATGTGGAGTATCCTTGCAGTTGCCGCTACGTCTGCTTTTAGTGCCTCTGCTAGAATGTTGTTTCGTCCCACTGCTTTGGAACTCTTGATTTGTCTGATAGCCATGCTGATTTCTTCAATTGTTGGTGGGCCAAAATTGATTGGGAGGTCCGTGGGTGCTGCTTCGATGTTGGGTGGGTTCAGTGGAGCTAGTCGATTCAAGAGTTCTTTGAAGTGTTCTACCCACCTGTTTTGCTGCTCTTCAATGTTGGTGATTACCTCGCCTTCCTTGCTTTTCACTGGTCGTTCTGGTTTGCGGCGATTTCCAGAGAGTTTCTTTGTCGTGTCATACAGTTGTCTCATGTTTCCTTCTCTTGCAGCCTTTTCCGCCGCCGTTGCTAAATCTTCCACTTATTTACGTTTGTCGGTTCTGATGCTCTTCTTCACTTGTTTGTTTACTTTTGTGTATTCAGCTTGTGCCTTGGCTTTTTCTGCTCTTGTTCGACTGGTATTGATTGCTGCTTTCCTGTTCCTCCTTTCTTGAATCTTATCCAGTGTATCAACAGTGATCCATTCCTTGTTATGGTGCTTCTTGTGACCCAGGACCTCATGACATGTTGAAGTGATTGCCTCTTTGATCCCCTTCCAGTTGCTCTCCACAGTAGTTCCTTCTCCATTCAGTAGATCATGGAAGGCCTGGAACTTGTTGCTGAGGACTATCTTGAATTCGTTGAGTTTGTCAGTATCCTGAAGAAAGGCCGTATTGAACTTTTGTGATATTTTCCGCCCCGTTGTCCAGTGCTTCTTGAGTTTCAATTTCATCTTGGCGACCAGCAAGTGATGATCTGATGCTATATCAGCTCCTCTCTTGGTTCTCACGTCCTCTATAGTCCTCCTGAACGTTTTGTTGATGGAAGTATGGTCGATTTGGTTTTGCGTGGTGTGATCCGGTGAAGTCCATGTGGTTTTGTGTATGCGTTTATGTGGGAATATGGTGCCGCCTATGACCAGTTTATTGAAGGCACATAGGTTTGAAAATCTCTCACCATTTTCGTTCCTTTCTACCAGTCCGTGTCGTCCCATGATGTCTTCATATCCAGTGTTATCCGTTCCAACCTTGGCATTGAAATCTCCCATCAGAGTGGTCAAGTCCTTTGTTGGGCACTTCTTGATGATTGACTGCAGCCTATTGTAGAATTGATCTTTAGCGTCTTCATTGTAGTCGTTGGTAGGCGCATAGCATTGGATGATGTTCATTGAAATACCCTCTTTCTTTGTTTTGAACGAGGCTTTGATGATCCTTGGTCCATGAGATTCCAATCCTATAAGCGCATTTTGCGCTTGTTTGGACAGCATCAATGCAACTCCTTGTGTATGTGGAGCATTTTCTTCTTTATGGCCGGAGTATAACAGAAGCTCCCCTGAAGCTAGTCGTTGTTGTCCAACTTGCCTCCAATGTGTTTCACTGGTCCCAAGCACCTCCAGGTTGTATCTTGTCATTTCTGCAGCAATTTGGAAGGCCCTCCCGGTGTCCCACATTGTACGAACATTCCATGTACCTAAATAAATGGTTGCTCTGGTTGTCAGAAGGGGCATCATCCTCGTAACTTCCGAAGAAATTCGGCTTTCATCATGAGGCGTCATAGTTCTTCTAAATGAAGACCTTCTGATTCCCAGGGCAGAGTTTAAAAGGTTTGAATAATTTTTCTGGTTAGCGTTTTTTTAGCGAGCTAGTTTTCTACGGGATGAGGACGCTAACCCCATGCCCCACCCTCTTCCTTTATCCGGGCTTGGGACCGGCAGTAGCCCCCGGAGGGACTTCAGGCGGAGTTAGTTGATCTACAATGAACTCTATATATTATTCCACAACCAATTCTTCAAAGAGTTAGAATTCTCCGCTATTTTTGTCTACAGTTAATGAATTTGTTTGGTTTACCGTTGAAAATGGACGTATCCTTTCATTTGTGACTGTTCGATTTCTATACATAGGTGATTAAATCTTGTATATAAGGCTTATATTTACCGTGTTTTTCATCAGTTCCAAGTTATGACTTGTTTTTGACTACTAACGTGATGTTTTTATATTTATCACTTATTTAGGAGTTTATGTTATATCGTAAACATGCTTATCTACGATTAGATGGTTCATCACGTTTATCCGATCGTAGAGATATGGTTGCTCAATGGCAGACTAATCCGCGTTGGTTTGTATTCTTACTGTCAACTCGTGCTGGTGGCCTTGGTATTAATTTAACTGCAGCTGATACAGTTATATTTTATGATTCTGACTGGAATCCAACTGTAGATCAACAAGCAATGGATCGTGCACATCGTCTAGGTCAAACAAAGCCTGTATGTTTCTTTTATATCTTTACGCTCGTAGTTTTTTTACTATTTTAAACGGACTGAATATTTTTTAGAAAGTGTGTCGAAAGATCAACATCTAACCTAAAGAAAACTACTTCATGTAGATCACTATCACAATATTTAAATGATGAAGATCATTTACAGCTCAGATATATGTTTTACTGTTGTAAAAATCTCTAAGCTAGATGGTTTAATTGGGTAACTTTCACTGTTGTTCTAGATAACGTCATCAGCGCTTGCTTTATTAAGAAGTGAACATTTAAGTTATTCCGTGAGGCTTAAATCAATTTTTTCCAGTGGCCTTGATTGTAATTGGTTATCCTTATAGGTGACATTGTCTTCAATTATTCTTGTATTCGAGTTGACTACTTTGTTCTGTGACGATTCATCGAGACAAAAAACACTGTGCGAAAGATGAAATTATTGATGACTAAATTAAGTCTTGGATTCCCTTCATGTAGAAATTTCAGTGTCGATTAACGGGAACCAAGGTTTTTTTAATGAATGTAGTTAACGACAGAAAACTAGATATCATAGAATATTGGCCTGAGCAAGCTAGAAATTTCTTCTCAGAACCATTTTACCAACTGATTAACTATTGAGAGATTTGATATAATAAGGAAATCCATCTTAATTTGTTATGTGGCATGTTCACCTAATTTAATACTAACAAATGCTTAGTAAAAGGTGTCTAAAATCAACCAATGGATCTTCGTTTATCTTCATTGCATCAAATCAATTTAGGATAACAATTGAAATGTTGAACCATCATTATTTCTCATCTGGTCCTCTATAGCATCACCAAATATAAAAAAGTGTTATCAGTGTTCATTCATTTATTACTTATAATTTTATATTTCAGGTTACAGTTTATAGGCTTATTTGTAAAAATACAGTCGAAGGTCGTATGTTGCGTCGTGCAGAAGAGAAACGTGCCATGCAACAAATGGTAATCCAATCAGGTCAAGAAGGATTAAACAATTTATTGTCAAATGTAACAAATTCGTCAAGTCCCACAGAACATATGACTTCATCTGATATGGTTTCTTTGTTACTTGATGATGATGAGTTGGTAAAACGGTTAGTTTATTGTTGGCTGCTAGTTGCGCATTGATACAGTTCTAAATACTCACGTTTTTGCTAATTATTCACCTAGACAAATTTCATATCTCTCAATGTTCATGTTAAATACGAAAAACCACCATACAGACATAACAGCCATTGTGTTCCAGCTATATCTGATAATTCATTGACTTAAGCTACACAAATTCAGGATCATCCATACAGTCGTGATGATCTAGCAGACGGTAATTTAACATAAATTCCCTGGTCATTGCGTTATGTCTTGTAAACTGATTGTATGTTGTCAAAGCATATATACTAGTAATAGAGATACTAGTATGAAAGGTATCCTATGCAAATAAACCTTTGGTGCCATAGTGACACAATATCCTCGCAATTGACGTTATTTTTCCCGCCAAGCCTTAATACCTTCTAAGATGTGATTACGCATAACCTATTAATGATACATGGTCACTTATTAAGATTATTTGACAGAAAATGTTTTGTCTCTATAGCTTTGCCATATCTCATTTATCTATTTGAAATAAACGATCATTTCCCTTATTTTTGACCATTTTCATATTACGATATTAATTAATGTTAATGTATTTTTCTGATTTAGACTTCAGATACGTAGACGGTTACAACCTCAACGTGGTCGTCCAGCTAAGAACCAGGCATCCAAAAGACTAATAGCCTCTGAAACTGTAAGTAATTTTTCAAATGCAAACGCTGAGGCACATGTAACTGGACAACCATCATCAAGTGGTTTCAATTCCACAAAATCAATTTCGCATCCTCAGGGCGTATCAGATATCAGTACTGTTGATGAAGATTTGCTTGAACGAAAACGTCAAGCGGCTTGGGCTGAACAAGTAAGCCTCAATCACAATTGTTTCTTCAATAAGTTTTGTGTGTAATGTTATGAGGTAGATACCGTCCAAGTGCCAGTTCCCTCCAGTGTTCTTGGGCAATCAGATAGTAAACTGACTGATTTTCGCTGCTTTCCCAGTATTTCTCATTGTCCTCGATTAATTAATTTTTATGACAGAAGTAGGAATGTGAAAGTTCCATCTTTTTTTAGCTTAAAATCACACATTTTGTAGTTCAAATTAAAACGCCAAGTTAGTACAAGAAACCGTCTAATGATGCCCGGTTATTTAGAATACTTGTATAGATGCTCTCCTGTTAGCAGGAATAGTCTAAAATGAAATAACTGTTGGTCTCTACTATAAAATATAACAACTTATTTCGCTCCATGTATTTTTTTCAGCCTCGTGGGGGCCGCACTAAAAAGATCCGCCCAATGGAATCAATCGGGCCGGCGACCATTTCCTCAATTGACACTTCTGTAACAAATTGTGATAATGATAATAATTCTAATAGTAGTAGTAGTAACAACACGACATAAATGCTGATTGGAATAGGGATTATTTTGTCATTATCATTGTTATATTCTTTTGTCTCCATTGATATCTTGTCAAAAATTCTTCTTGGTTTTATTATTACCACAAACCAGATGATTTTGTAATGCATTTCCATAATTTTCTGAGCAAATAAATGTATATAAACAAAACGTACCGCTTAAATTAGTGTATTTTTTTATTGACAATTCGATGTTTTGTATTACAAAAATAAAAAGGAACTTATGAGTACAGCATATTAAGTACCCTATATTTTCTTCGTGTACCTTCAGCCTATTACCGACTTTTTCAAAATGGAAATTTTAAAGTGATACCGTCAATATATGCTATAAATTTTACTGTCTCTTTAATATGTACATTTAGATAACATGACTATTGGTTTTTCTTTCAGTCTATTTCAAATAAAGAATCATGATAATAATGGAAAATATGAACACTTTTAATTTCTCTGACTTGTAGATTTCTGCTAAATAATGATAGAAAAACAAACTATTTATTTGTCAATAAACATCCATATTTATTAGTGAAACTGGTACAAAAGTTGACTAAATAATTATCACAGCCGAATTAATAGAAGTATTGTTAAGAGAAAAACAAAATGCACAAACGATAAAAGCAATACCAGAATGCAGAGAAAACAAATACAAATAATTTAGTAATCATTAGATTGTAATAAAATATTTAATTTGATTTGATCTGGAACACGATTTATAAGAAAATTGCCATCATAACTGATCGATGCAAAATACCATGCATCTACTGGACTCCATTCAGCTGTATATACACTTTCTTCATGTTGTTCCAAACGAGCGATCAAACCATCTTCGTTTCTATATGGAATAAGAAAAAAATAATTTTTGTGTCATCGCTTCGTGTTTCAGATTTTATCTTAAGTAAGTAAACCAACGAAACTACAATCGAGGTAAACTATTATGACATGATACAATGATTCATAACGGTAAAATAATATATCATTGAAAGGGGGATGTTTATGCTAATTAAAAGGTTTCGGTTCATAAGTTAAGTCTTTTTTCTCTTATCAACTGAATTTAGGTATCTAGTGAGTGATATTTCTCCAATACGGTGGGGTCAGCATTTCTAGTTGAGAAAATACGTCGATATAAACTAGCTTTCAGAAAATCTACAGCAATGAAGAGATATTAGTACATTAATCAACAAGGTAGCCCCTAATGTTAACACGATCCTACCGAGTTCATGTTTGGATTGCTAACAATAAGCTATGTAACAACATAACGCACCATCTTATGTTATAAATGTTAACTAGGTCATATAAAACCGGTTATAATGTCAAATTAGTGTAGTTATTCCACTTCAGAGTATCATTTACAATTCGAAACGTCACTAAGAACAACACTAGTACTTCACATGTAACTTCATAAAATGGCATCAGTTTTTCGACGTTCTAAACTATACCTTAAAGCTCAGAGTAGACAAGATACATGACTAAGACATACCTCTATTCATTCAAAAGCAATGTAGAATCTGGCATATATATGCATTTATCCAAGTTTCCACAACATATTGAAACAGCGAAGTGGGATTATCAAAACAAACGTCTCAGTGGTAGAAGAATAAAGTGTGGGCGAGAATAACAAAGGTTGTCTGTTTATTCTGACATGTGTCAGATGAGTTATATATTCCCCTATCCTTATAATGTTATTATTGATTGTTCACTGTTGTTGGATTGTGTCGGGTTTTGGTGTGGAAATATATTTACGTTCTAGTCAGGCTAACCACGTGTTCTTGATCTGAGTTGTGTTGAAGTCTGTAGAATAGGCACTGAGAGGGAATCTAGTGTAGATATCCGTCTAAGGTAAATTAACGTCCCATACGTGTAAACGTGAAAAACCAACCGTTATAACAAAGAGGTAACAGAATCATTGGTAGTACTAACAACTAGGTATAAGTAATATGATTCGATAAGAACGAATTCGTGGGACATAAAAGTATAAGTTTTAAGACTAAAGATCTAATGGAAAGTAGAATGGATAAGTCTGCTCTATTACAGCTGATTCTGTACATTGTCGTTTATCATCTCCAGCATTTGGTTACGATAACCTCGCCAGGTATTCTGGACCTGCCAATAGGGTTCAAGTAAATATTAAATGACTTCATGGACTGATACTATATCCTGGTTAAGCCACCCTTAGCTTTCTTCCAACCCAATCTTACACCAGACATCACTGCTCGTCGAGGTAAAGGGAAGTTAACCATACGTAATAATTTCCCAACTACCCTATACCTAAGACCAGCATCGCTCGCTCGGTGGTTTTAAAATGAACACGAGCAATGCCCCGGTATGGCCGAGAGTGGGGTGGGCCCTCCATCCCTCTCGAAACGCTCTCACACGGGCACGCGTATACAGACTCTGCCAGGGAAGTCCTACTCACTGCCTTCTCGTGGCGGGGGTTTTCTTTACGAAAATGAGAGGACGAAAAGTGAATGTACGGCGCTTTAACCGGATCCCAAACCAAATCAATGGTGCACATGGGCTACAGTATCCTGCGGGAACAAATGGCCTATGAACCAATCGTTGGTCACCGGCTACCATGGGACTGCATCTCCTTACGATGCTCCACTGCCTTGTGGGTCAGACCTTTAGGTCGAAGGCTCGAGGTGTAGCCCCCTAAGAAAACCACCTGCTCCGGTCTGGGAACCCGGGCAGTACCACAGCCCACACACAAATAAAATGAGAATGACGATATTTACTGAAAAATCCTATTCACGCTTTGATTAAGAGTCAAACAATTCACATTATTATTATTTACCACGCCATTTATTCACACTCTGTGTATCCTTATCTTTCGATTTATGCAGCAGCTCGCCTATGGTGGAAATTCGGTTCTATCTAAACGTTCTCGAGTCACTGACTGGTTGAAAATTGAATGCTACCACCAAATACGAATACTGAATCAGTTTTTCTGAAACCACGTGCACCATTAAAACTGGCTGCCTTCAACGTTCGCATACTTATGCAGGTTGGACAACAGATAGGGCTGGCTATTTCTTTGTAAAGTCTTAATATTGCCGTTTGTTGCCTATCCGAGACCCGTATTCAAGACTCTGGTGAAGTACTATGAATTCACTCTCCATCGGTCGCTTCAAAAAGCTTGTTTTATGTGCGCTTATCCGGGGACCCTGTGGCATCTTCGTCTGGTTTTGCTGGCGTTGGTGTCGCACTAAGCGCTAGAGCTGAGGCAGCACTAATCGATTGGATCCCCATTAACAGTCGATTACGTGCTGTTAGATTAGAGAGTTCCAACAAAGTGAGAAGAAATCGGCGTGAGAAATGATGTCCTTTCGTCATCTCCGCCTATGCCCCGACAGATTGCAGCCCGGATGCAATCAAGGATGGATTTTACCGCCGGTTAACTGTTCCTCTCCAGAAAGTGCGTACGACAGATATTGTAGTACTAGCCGGAGACTTGAATGCTCAGATCGGGCGTCTAGGCACACAAGAGAGTCGTTTAGGTGGCCAATGGGGACTTGTTGGTCGCAGGATAGATAACGGGGACCGTCTACTGCAACCATGCACAGACCACAACCTGTTTCTGGTCAGCACTAACTACCGGCACAGTCATCGCCGATGTGCCACCTGGCATCCTTTATCTGCACCTCAAGCCTAGACTCAGATTGATCACGTCGCGATCAGCTACCGCTGGCGTGGTTGTGTACAAGACTGTCGCCCCTTTTGGAGTACCTATCTGGACTCTGATCATGCCTTGGTCTGCGCCAATCTTGCCTTACTTTTCAGTGGACAACGAAGTGACCGCCACCAAAGGATTGATGTTAGCAAGCTGGTTGCAACTAAGTATCGAACCGAGCTAGCTTCTAGGCTAGCCACCATTCCACCGAAAAGTATAGATGAGCATTGGTTGCAACTTCATGACGCCATGAAAATGGCGAGTGAAGTCGCTTGCGACTTCGTGAAACGTCCTGCTTATAAGCACTGGAATTCTTCAGGCTCCTTACAACTCATTGAAGCCCGTGGGTCTACTCCAAGTGACCGTGAGTTTGACCACAAACGACCACTGTTACGTAATGAAGTTGAGCAAAGCTCGCGTAAGGACCGGGAAGCCTGGTGGTCAAAGCGTGCTAATGAGCTGGAAGCAGCAGCTGCATCTGGTAACTACCGGAAGCTCTTCCAGCTCATCCAAGCCACTGGCAGCAAGAAGTCTGGTGTGAGCGAAACAATCTGTGGGGATGATGGGATGCCAATCACTAACATCTATCGACGTCTTGGACGATGGGCAGAATTCTTCGAAGGGCAGTTCAACTGGCCTGCTGCTCCGGCAACATCGGTCAGACTGTCCTGCCCTCCATGGGCGGTGAAGACTGATCCACCAAATGAGACGGAAGTCCGCAAGGAACTCCAACTCTTGAAACGCTACAAATCACTTGGCCCAGATGACTTACCTCCGGCTCTTTTCAAAGATGGTGGTGACTTTCTGACTAAGGAATTGACGACGTTGTTTACAAAGGTTTGGTAACTGGAAAGTGTACCAACGTCATGGAATGAGTCGATAGTTGTCCCTATCTTTAAAAAGGGTTCACGTCTTTTCTGTAACAACTATCGAGGGATAAGTCTACTTCCGATTACGTCCAAACTGTTGGCTTCCATCATACTTCGTAGGTTGTTCAAAACCGAGAAAGATTGACTCGTGAGGAGCAGGCTGGTTTTCGTTCTAGTAAACGATGTATTAACCATATCTTCACCCTCCGCCAAATGTTAGGACACCATCATGCTTATCACACACCAACAGTTGCAGCGTTTCTTGACATCAAGGCTGCCTTCGATTCGTTGGACAGGACTGTTCTCTGGGATTGTTTATTGAAGAAGGGTGTGCCTGATGAGTTTATTAACATTTTAAAGGCCCTATATACAAACACCTCAGACAGAGTGAGGGCATACAACCACCTCTTTCCATTGTTCCATTCGAGCAGTGGGGTTAGGCAGGGTTGCCCAATCTCACCATTCCTCTTCAACTTTGCCATCGATGACATTCTGGAAACAGCTCTGATGGATGTAAGTAATGGTGGTGTGGATCTGTTGCCTGGAGAAAGACTTCTCGACCTTGAGTATGCGGATGATATTTTTTACTGTGCGATAATGCCCAAGCCATGCAATCCGCACTTAATTAGTTGGCAATGAATGTCCGTAGGTATGGTATGTGCTTCGCACCTTCTAAGTGCAAAAGTACTCCTACAAGACTGGCAGGACTCTGGTTCAGCACTCACCCTGGGTAGTGAGCAAATAGAAATAGTCGGGAAGTTCATGTATCTAGGTAGCTGCATAAGTGCTGGTGGTGGCGTGAGTGATGAGATCAATTCACGTATAGTGAAAGCCAGAGCAGCTTATGCCAATATTGGTCATCTTTGGCGCCTTCGTGATGTTAGTCTGGCTATAAAAGGTTGGATCTACAACTCGTTGGTGAGAGCAGTTTTGCTCTATGCTTGTGAAACCTGACCTGTCCGAGTTGAGGATGTTAGACGACTGTCTGTGTTCGATCATCGTTGTCTCTGAATGATTGTTGACATCCAGTGGCAACACCATGTTAGTAATGCAGAGGTTCAGCATCGTGTGTTCGGGCACAGAGATGATAATGCAATCGATGTCACCATCTTGAAAAACCGACTTCGGTGGCTTGGACATGTTCTACGAATAACGTCCCAGAGAATTCCACGTCGTGCATTATTTGCTGACGCTGGGACTGGTTGGAAGAAGCGGAGAGGTGGTCAGTGCATGACATGGTGTCGTGGCATGAAAGAAAGTTGCAAAGGACTGGCTTCTGTTGGTCCTTCACGACTCCCTGGTTGGGGTCCGAGAGATGGTGCTACACAGTGGCTAGAGACTTTATCAGATATGGCTCAGAATAGAAGCCAGTGGCGATCCTGCTGTAACCTTCTTTTACTTTCTTCATAGAAAGTGGTTGTATCTTCCTTAACTGAATGATTTCCTCAGGTTGTACCTTCCCGTTTCCCCTATCATTATTATTATTATCATTATTACTATTATTATCATTACACTACCTTACACTATTCTGTTCGTTATTGTTCTTTTTTATTTTACGCTCCTTACCTTCTTTCTTTTCTCTTCCCATTCTCATTTTTTTGTGTGGCGCATATATAGTTGGTGCCTTTTTGTACCAATATTTATGTGTTCAAATAAATAATTAATGTTTCGAATGCATCTATGATTGAACACTACACGAATGTGCTCTACTTAGTGGCTATGTCTCATAACCATGAAGTAGAATAGAGCGAACCACTAAACAATAGTCTCGTTTACTTAGCAGGCGGATATGTCGCCAAATCCACAAGTTGGCAAAATTCAACCAAGCTATCTGAATCCATCCTTTTCTAACCCCCTTCATTAGTCTAACCCTTCCCAACTAACCCACCTGGGATGGCAGGACCTGAAGGAAAAATTACTCCGGTCAATATAAAACGACTAGGTCATCACAATAGGCAAGTCCGACCAGCACTTCAAGGTAACAACTATGGTTAGGGTAAAACAATACATGAAAAATTATAACTGCCTACCTGTCAATTTCACCTTCATGAGAACAGGATGAATGGTCATCAAGTTCATCTTGCAATTCTATTTGACTATGACCATTAGTCGATTGTTGATTCATGTCACTAGTAAGAAGAGCATCAGACGAATAGCTAGGTAAGTTGTATAGACAAACACGACCATCACTTCCTGAAGAGAGAACAAGTTGGTCTCGTGTAGGGTGATAGCGTACTGACCAAATCTATTAGAATGGAAAGATAGCCTATTATTTTGATTTGTCAACAAAAACACTCAAAATATTCTTACTGTGCTGGAAGACCGAATAAATAAACATATTTATTCATATTTGAAATATCGAATCGAATTAACACATAGAAAACTAATTATTATGCATTTGTCCTAAATTAATATAACCCCTACCAACTATAAAGAAATATTACAAGTAATGGTTGATTGTAGAAAAAAGTAAACGACAGAATATCAGACAAATACGAAATGAATGTTACTCCATACTAATAACACAAGTGAACAGTAACGTGCTTGGTACGAAATCAAAAGACACTGATTTCAGTTCTTCATGAGGTCAGGAATGTGAACTGATGAGGAATCCCATACACGGTCGAAAAAAAACTGCGAAATGGAAATAACTTATGAGTAGGATTGTTGTGTAATATACATCATTTACCAAGTGTAAGAACTAGGCTTTGAGGCACATTGTGTGACTGATGATGTTATCTGGTTCGCCAAAATGAAAGAGAGAAGTGTCAAAACATGCGACCTGTGGTTTTTAACTAAATTAGCTGCTACACATTACAGGTATATATACACAAAAATAATTGTTTTTTTTCAACATAGATTTCGAAATACGAGTGATTTTATTATCAGCGCTCAAAAACATTTATTGATATTAAAAGATTAGCGGGCATTTATAAATACAAACTACTTGTCATGTAACCACTGAGTGGATGGAGTATTGTTTTCTACCAAACCGTGAGACACTTTTTGATACATTGGACACCATAACAATATTAAAATTATGATTTAACCATCAATGCCTCCGAAATATCACTCAGTTATAATGGGAGCTAGTAAATGAGAGATAAATGAATCATGATTTTTGGAACGAAAGATAAACTAATATTTGTGATTATGGGTTTATATTGTACGAGATAATCGAGAAACAATGTTTACGTATCCAGGCCTTATCTATGGGGACGTACGATAATGGGTGCAGTATGAAATGAATGGAAACATTCCTAAATCAAGACATAAAAATAAATAACAAAGCTAATGAGCACTAGTCTGGATTGTCTGAAGAACTCTAGACCGATAATTTTAAAAAGTATGACTGTTGTTAATGTACATACCATCCATCTTTACATTTATAAATCAATTGTGAAAATATTTCTAACAATAAATTACAATCGACTGATCCCACTTTTTTAATTTTTTCCCATTTCTCAATGTGCTTTTTTGGATTACTGTAGGTTTTATGTTATCTCGTAAAAATGAGTCAAGTGTAAAGGTAGTGAATGGAACCAAAATAATAAAATTAGTGTCAGGACAGTATTGGTACGTATAGTGGTTAAATACAAACGAATTATGTGTGGTAAATGTATACTATATTGACGGCCTTGAAGTAAACAATCAGAATTAAAATAGCGTCCCATGGATTTTGCGCGAAATTGAAAGCGTGTTGTAAAATAGCTTGTACATTATTCTTAACTAAATGAAAGTTGATAATATAAGGTTCCTAAAATGTTTGGTTTTGATTGAAATATCTACAATACACAGTGAATATGACACGGTACTTAAATTACAAGGAATACCTGTTCTTGATGCGGATATTGTGTTAAAGTGCTTGGTATGGATCAATGCACAGTCAGTGGTGTTTGAGCAGCTGGATAGTATTTTTCCACTCTAAGCCCTGACTTGCAATATCAACTCTAAAGTAAACAACAATGTTCCAAAGTATTATTGCATTATAGCTGACGTCAGTTAGTGATGAAAACACTGACCTTAACTAATAATCCCAATGAATAGTTCTAACTTAACTCTTGTTACCTAGCCTAAGCCTTTATTTATTAATTACAGCTAACGCCAATTAATGATGAAAACCATGTAAGGTTATAACCCTTACTCGTAAGGCTAATCCAATTAACAATACATAAACTTAACCACTTTTCTTTACCACAATTAAAAATCTGACATGTATGGGTCAATCAGTTGTATCAAAACCATTATTCCATTGCTTTTTTATTATTAGCTGTTTTATAACTACACAGTGCTTCCTGATTGGTTGGTAAGTCGACCAAGGTCATCAGTATAATATACTTGTATCTTCATTTTTTGGTTAACTTGCAGTGGTAATAAACGCGTAGTGCGAGATTGATGCGTTTATCGTTAAAAGCTTCAATTCAGAAATAAACTTTTAAAGCTGATGAATCTTACACACTGTCAATAAAATAGAAATATGTCATTAAATTGACTTCAAAATATGTGCTAGGAGTGGGACATCGAAAAAGAAACCAACCCAATGAGAGTGAGATGCGATTGCGAACAAAGGCTGAACAGTTGGTTCCGTGCCGTATTGCATAATTCTTTCAGATGCATTTGAAATAGCTGTGTTTTTTGCTGAAACAGCGGCAGTGGTAGACAGACAGCGATATCTTGTGCGTAAATAGCGAAGATCCCAAAGTCTCATGATTCCATCGTCTCCACCGGATACTAACAGATTAGGACGATGAGGATTGTAATCAATGTCTCTAACACATGGCCAATGGGCATTTTCCATCCAGAAACTAGGCCTTTTAGGAAACAGATTATTTTTACACAGTATATTATTTTTTTAACTACTGACTGGTTGTTCTTATAAACATAAATTATAAATACAAAATATCTGGAATGATTTGATCAACAATTTCTTCTTAAATTAGCCACTAACATTCACCGTTCCGATTTGAAAATAGATCAGACATCTTATTTTTTGAACATATATATATTACACACCTAGCCTTACTTTCAAGCAACAAAATACAAGACTTAACTGAGACTTAAGTACACTTCCGGTCCATGTCTAATATCACACTCAAATTACAAGTTACACAATCAATTCAGTTATGAAGTTTTGGACAAATATAAAATTTAGCCCATGGTTTATACTTTTGGTGAACTGGTCAGTGACTGGCGTATTCTTATACATCACTAGTTTACATGTCTATGCCTTTCAAATTCTCAACTAAACACATCTAAGTCAAATAATGGATCGCTGAAATCAATAAACGAGATGAACTTACTTCATACATCGAACATCCCATCCTAGTATACCATTATCAAAAGCTATCGCAAGTTGATTTGAATGTTCATGTGGAGACCAACGAATAGCGTTAGGTGATGCAGTAGTTGATAAACAACCAGTTGATGACTTCATATTTGTACGTAAACTATCACTTGGAGATGAAGGTGGTAAATATAACTGTACACTTGTACTGATTTGATAATCACTAGAATTTGAATTTGATGAAGCTTTAAGTATGACTAAATAGCTTGTCGTTGCAGTGGTTACGAGGGAAGAATAAGCAGCTGAACTGTAAATATATTGCAGGAGATATATAAAATAAACAAAACAGTCTATAAGGAAAAGTTTGTGGAGATCATACAATTTAAAGTTTATATCATGAGCTAGATTTGATTCAAAAACCACTAAAAACTAACGGCACTGGACAGCTATTTCGCTCTAGTATTAAAATTATTACGTGCTACATATTACATTGCAATGGATCGAATCTAGAAACCTCAGGCTTGTAATAATGATATTGCATTTAGATCACTGAGCTGATATTCAGTGATTACCATTTTCAACTTCATTCAATTCATGAAACTGTATGTTCACTAACCTCTGTCGGTAACAAATATGGGGAATTAATCAGAATGGGTTTTGTGGAGAGTTTTAGAAATTTCACAGGTTGAAATCATGAGTCAGTTGAAGTTCAACCGGTCTGTTGTGAGATAACAACTCACTGAAGACAATGGTGTACGGTGGCGCAACTTCGTGGATTGGTTGAAGTTAGACATTAACACCGTTGGATGCCGGCTCAGTGGTCTAGTGGTTAAGTGCTCGCGCGCGAAGCCAGTAGGTCCTGGGTTCGAGCCCCGCGTGGTGCGGGATCGTGGATGCGCACTGCTGAGGAGTCCCATACCAGGACGAAACGGCCGTCCAGTGCTTCCAGGTTTTCAATGGTGGTCTAGCTTCAACTGACTCATGATTTCAACCTGTGAAATAGGGAATTACATTGGTATAAAGATTCATAAAGAAAATGACAAGATAAAATACACCAAGAGTAAAAAAATTACTTACCCAGGCATTTCAATAGGTGGTCCGACAACACAGGCTAAATCACAGCACGTACTAGACGGATGTGATGTAATCCTGTAAATTAAAAAAATGAAGGGACTTTTAAAAGACTTCGCATACAAGTAGACTAAAAACATTTTAAAAAGTTATAAGACCCTTGGGTCAACCGCCAGACTAGAATGGTGTTCGAAAGTGAATTTTTGTAATAATCAGAAATAACAATCGTACTGAACGAAATCAAGGTTAAGATAGCAATCTACAAATAAACTGTTTGTTACTATCCCAGGTAAGTCATTAACCTAACAGGCGGCCGACGAAGTTTCAATCGCTGACGGTAGCATGTGGCGGTCTTACAAATGACATCCAAACTTCCAGCAGTTATTGATTACTGTTTTTCATAACGTAAGTTAACCAAAACTGGGAGAAGGAAACGATTGACTACTCGATCAATTATCAGACCATCTGGGAACATGAAAGTATAACGTCAATGGTTTAGTAGAGCATTATCTCATATGATGAAAGATAGCGTACAACTATATTGGATGGTGTTTCGTTAACTAGGACGATTGACAAATCCTAACACCAATGTAAGAAGGATGAACAACTCAACGACTATTGCAGAAAGTTTGATCTTTCTGTCTTTAAGCTAAATGAAGAGTGGGAATTACGAGGATAATATAGTCATAGATGAGTTACCAATTTGATACCATCATAGATATCAAATTATATTTAAAATATCCTGCAGAAATTAAAATCATATCATGATGACATATCCAGGAAAACAAACTATCATTAGACTATGGATTTCATATAGTTATTAGACTAAAAAGATTTGATTACAAGTGGATTGTTTATTATAATTTGAGTAGAGTGTAGGATTTGAAGGTCGCAGGTTGGAATATGATGGCGAATCGTAGAGTTCCTAAATACATGGTACATCCAATTAAATTTGTATGACACTTCGCTGAACATTACTGAAGTCAATCTAGCCCATGTGCACTAGTGATTTGGAATCAGGGTTTTCTAACTCCTTTAGGTGAATCCTCCATATCCGCTAACCCGGTTAAAGCGCTAGACATTAGTTTTCGTCCTCTCAATTTCGTAAGAAACACCCCCGCCACGAGAAGGCAGTGAGTAGGACTTCTCTGACAGTGGCTGTATATGCATGTTCATGTGAGAGCATTTCGAGAGACAGAAAGAGAGAGCTGACTCTCCCCACTCTCGGCCGTAGCCGGGCATTCGGGGGCGTAAATACTTAGTGACAACATAGAAGCAATCCGCTCAAGATGTAAACATACCAAAAGAGACTGATCAAAATTCAGTCCTTAACATTAACAACTGGAAGATTCCAACAATTACGTATAAACAGTAAGATTCATCTACGTTGTACAAACCAGTGGCTATCTAGACTAAGTAGTTTAGCTAGTAACGCGTCAGACGTCCAAACTGGACAGTATTAGACTCGTCACAGTGTGAACATTAACACCGTGATGCAGGTACACCCAGTCGACGAGTCCCAAATAGAAAGAAGTAGGTATACTGAATCCCACTGCTAGCCACTACCTATCTTTAATTAAATAAGTAGATAGCAAAAATTTATCCCCAGATGGTAAAAAGACGAAGGATATTACTGATAAAAATTAATTAGAATAACTTGAATTGAAAAATGTCTATACCAGTGTAGTGAAGGAGAACACGAGTGAGGACAACCAATTGTATTTAGCACAAATTACAGAATTACTTGGTAAAATAGAAAAACCATATAGTAAATCGTTAATTTGCAAAATATCATTCCATCATATCAAATCGGACTGTTGCTGATGCAAACCTCAATCCATTGTCTCACATTTCATTGTTCATGCGATTTCTTACAAATTCCATTGTGTTATCGCTCTTCCTTTCTTGATCTTCTCCATCTTCTGCTGCCCGACATTACGTTCTTTTAACCCACGTTATATACTACTTATATCAATATAAGTAGCACGCACCACACCAGATGTATGATAACTTAGTTCGCACGTAAGTTAGTAGCGCAAAATTCACAAGCATTGATTTCACGTAAATTTTTTTCAATGATTCAATTAAATAATCTTAGAACCGCTCATAATTTCCTATTTCACATAGATAGGGTTAAAAATTAGTTTATAATTACAATTTAATGATAATATAAACCCATGCATTCAATATCATAAAACTGATACGTTTTCGTTAAACAAAACAGAAAATATTTACCTTTTGATGCTATGATATTTATCTAATGGTAGTGTAGTTACATAATCCAATGAATTATTCGCCGTAGATGAATTATTGTTATCTACTGGTGATTTTGATAGATTTGATTCAATCATAGCATCGTCTAATAAATTTTCGTTAAGATTAGGTATTCTCCAAAGTCGAGCACTATTACGAAGTTCTGGTCGTTCATTTGAATCTAAGTAATATAAACAAAGCAAATTAGGTAGAATATTCTTGTGGTATACAGTATGATACATATAATAAAAATGGTTAACTTAACCATTTGGTTCAGTGATTCAATTCTACGTGTTCAGTTTCGGGTTAGTTGACAGCAATTATTTGTGGTATGTTTTTTTTTTTAATGCGCAATGAAACACTTGATCCTTATTAGCTAAATTTACTGGAATATTTTGGTGAATATATCTGAAATTTTAAACTAGATTCTATTTTCATTTACTGAACATCTGGGTGGATGTTATTTGCATATATTGCACCAAAAATAAAACTACGTACAGGTGCGATTAATACAGATCCATTGAATGTTCAAAATAGGAAGCACGTGTACTCAACTGAAACTTCAGTTCCAAAAATATTTCTAACTTATAGCTACATGAAATATCGAGGGATCCGCTCGAGGATTTTATTTGCTAGCAGACACTAATCAGGTGCAGTCCTGAATGCCAACAACAGGAATATACAAAAACAACGAAAAATTTTTAATAACGAAACGATGTTTATTTCTGTTAAATGTTTGAGCTCATGCATATGAGTCGGTACCAAGTTATCACTCGTATTCATCAGTAATGTCATATAACTTTGTAACTGGATTCTATTACTCAATTTTGGCTCAAATTTTGTTATGAAGTTTATGAGGTTATGCGAACCGAAGTTAACACAGCAGAGTTCGAACTTGGGGTCAAAGGATTGAAAGTCAAACGCAAAAGATGAAAAAAAGGAAGGTAACTGGGCGACCAAGTCGTCATTTAGCCAATAAACGATAAGACATCAAACCCAATCACTAAAGATGAAAAATTAACATAGTCGCATTTCACTGAGTTCTTTTTCTGACCTTCGTTTATAACTTTGAAAACAAAAAGTCATTTTTAAGTGACGCACTTCGTAGTATGATTCTCTATTCTGTTTACACTACAATAAAAAAATATCCTAACCTACTATTCTTTTGATGTAGAACTGCTTAACTGTGGGTCCATATTTTAATAAAGGAAATAAAGAGTAGTATCTAAAAGCAATCATTTCAACCCGAAGTTTTGTTTGGAAGGGCTTCAAGTCGGTAAATATATGGAATGTTTTAGTAGTTGATGGATTTTAGTTTATCAGAACAAAAGAGTTCTCAATAACAAAAATTTTAATCGAAGCCTCAGATTCCAAAGGCTCATCCAACAAAATATTAACACCTTTGTTAAATATGAAAAGCTGCTATCACGGGAAATACTTGTTTCAATTAAATTGAACATAGAAAGCAATCTACTTCCTTGATAATATGCTTCTAATGTAAACTTCAACCATTAGTTTTGTGTATGATGAAAAATCATTAGATTCAAAAGAACTAGTATGAAACTACTTGTAACTTCAATAAAACATCTTACTTGCGAGCTGTCCTAACAATAACGGTACATATTTGTACCTAATTCCATATAACAATAGTAAATACCTATCGGCTTATCCTTCTTTAGTTAGTATTCATCTATCATGCCGGTAAACTGAAAAACGTACACCAGTATTATTGTTTGAGTTGAGGGTATAATTAAGAGGTCTGTCGGTATAAGCTTTATTATGAGTCACTCGCTAATCAAAAAAAATCTTCAAAGCAAGTATCCGTATAAGAAATTCCGTATGCCAACAAAACTTACATGATGCTGACAGTGATATAAAGCAATCTGGTTTAGATGCCAGTGTAACCAATGAAGTAACCTCTCCATTCGGATGTGCAAAAGTCTGTTTTTTTAAGTCGATATCTAATGACTCCACAAGTGTTACCAAAGTGACCTACCAAAAAATGTGGAAAGAAAACAAGCGTAATCAAAAACTCGATGAACTGATAATAAATGAGATGGGCTGATTACATACAATTTACTGAATTCTTTACGAAGACGAACAACTAAATAAATATACAAGCGGATAAATTAGCAGTTGTTAGACATTCTTTGAAATCAGAATTCCATGGAAAGTAAATATAGTGAATAAACATGTTTCTTTAATAACTAGGTCCTACGCCAGATAATTGATACTACTCAGTATATGATTGGTTCAATACCAAAATATCACTGCAATGGTCGACTTTTAGTCTGGAATTTAAGCCGCATTTATCACAGTGGTGTCCAGTTCGACAACAGTATTTAGAAATCAACCATTCAACGACTGAACACCGTTTAAACAAGATAGAATTCTTAACGAAGATGAGCTGCTAAGTGAGTTAAAGATTCAAGTAATGATAAGAAAAGTGTGTACAATAAAGAAATAAAACGAAATCGAAAGTCGAAGTGAAATAAATCGAGTTTGCAACTGATAAAATAATTATAGTTATAACTTATATAATTAGGGAAGCGAGTGGTTCGTTATCTTCACTGATAATTATCGTTATTTGGTTGAGGGTTGAGATACAGCCTGGATGCCAAAACTGAGGCAGGTGGGTTTCTTATATCGATCTGTCTAGAAAATTTTCTGTCCACCGACAGGCAATATGAGCTTGGAGCAAGCCAGAGCATGATCACAGTTCAGATAGGCACTCTAAAAAGAGCGAGTCTTTTACATAAGCACATCAGTGCTAGCTGATCTTGGTATGACTAGTCTGAGTCTAAACTTGAGTTTCAGTAGGAGGATCCCAGGTGAAACCGGTTGTGAATGTGCTGGGTAAAATTGGTGGTGGTCCATGAAAAGGTGCTGAAGACAGTCATCATTATCTGACTTGTGATCACTGAGTACCCACTGACCACCCAAGCGACTCTAGTCTGTGCCCAGATCCCCGATACGATGAGCCTCATTAAGTATGAACTTTTCTTGATTGTATTTTCAGTTAAGTTGTATTTAGAACTAATTACTGTCGTTGTTAATATACTTGATTACAGGACTGTTTTCCCTTTCGTTTATGTGCAATATTATCATTTCTCTTAATATGACACACTTTCAATGCTCTGTTGCACCAAACCTCTTAATTCATTAGTGGACGAAACAAATATTGTTGTGTAGCGATACTATATATATATATATATATATATTAGGGAGAGAAAAAATTTTCAAGTGCAGATTTCAAGGGATGTAAAACTTACCTGACTACCTTGTGGCTTCAGAGACTGAGATCCAACTAAAAATCGAACTTCATCAGACTCTTCGTGACTTATCGCATATCGCAAAATCTCTTGTTCATCTCGATCTTCTTCTACTAGTCGATTGAGGTTTTCAAAGCTGGAATCCTTAAGAGATCCATACAACCCGACTAAACATCGTACATTAGGCTGTGAACAAAAAAAATGAAAAAACTAACAAATAATTGTAAAAGCATATTCGTAAAAATGTTTGCGACATCAAAAAGCTATCCGCTCAAGTAATTATGACGATATTTTCAAAACATATGATGAACTAAAATGGTAATATAAACACAACAATAACTACACTTAAAAGTCGATCTACAGTTTTTATATGACCCCAACCGACTAGTAGTCGTTTCTCTTTATACGTTGCTCACTGATCTTTATTGCAACAAAAACTTGACTGGTCAACCCAACTTAATAATCTAAATGAAGATTATCGATCCCAACGAGCAATTCCGTTCATAAGAGATACTCCAGAATAATTATTACCTGAGACAAATTATTCCATCTGAACTATCAAAGAAAAGTTGACGAAATACGGTTTCGTAGATGTCCTTGAGGAGCCCCCACAATATTTGACGTGTTTAACACCTACTATTTGGGAAATACTCCCCAAAGACTAGCAGGTATTTATGTTTATATTGAGGTAGAATGGTAGTGCTGTAAACGCAACACGTGACTAGCTAGTCTTGGTGAACTGACCATGGATCGAAAGACAGTATATGCCTAAAATATTCGACCGATTTTCACTAGTGTTCACCGATTTACACTAAAAAATTATATCAGAATCATAAAAAATATCCTCTAAAAATAAGAAAGGACTAATTGCTTTCAATTTGTGTTTTTTGGAAATCCATGATTTCGTACACTACATCTCTGAGATTCTGAGGGAAATACGATAGGTTTAATATCCATCTGTCGATTCGAGACGTTTCTGTCACATGAGTTAACTTAAACCAAACGACCTATCTCCGGCCCTTTCTGAGGGAAGTAGCGAGTTTTGGTCAGGGAGCTAGCAAGGTTGTTTTAAGAAGTCTGAAAAAAAGTTTTCTAAATCATGAAATAAAGCGATCGTCGTCTCCATCTTTATAGTCGGCATAATCCGTGTAACGACTAGTGTGGGATAAGTGCACTCTCAATCGTACCTAAATTACTGGCTTCCGTCATACTTTGCAGATTGTTCATGTTCGTGTGGCGCATATATATTTGGTTCCCTCTCGTACCAATATTTATGTGTAATAAAGAAATAATAAAACAAAGATTGTTTAGAGCCTGTGAAAGATTGACTCATGAGGAGCAGGTTGTTATCGACTAGGTCGTGGATTTATTGACCACCACGGTTGTTTAGGGCTAACAACTGTTGTGTTTATTGATATCAAGTGTCTTCTATTTATTGAACAGAACTGCTCTGTAATTGTGTGTTGAAGAGGTGTCTGAAAATTATGACAACATCCAGAATACTCCGTGCACAAACAACTTAAACAAAGTGAGGGCATACAACCACCTCTCAATCGTTCTAATTCATAAGTGGAATCGGATAGTCCTGCACGATCCGCTTTATTTTTCAGCTTGTTATTCATGACATTCTGGAAACAGCTCTGAAAGATGGGGCGATAGAGCCTACTCAACCGAAGGGTCTTCTTGGTTGCATTTATAATTCAGTTGTATCTCCTGTTACACACTCTTGGTTTACTGTTTATTTTTTGACCGCACCACGCTTCTCTCCTGTACGCCTTGACATCGTATCTTTATTTGTGTGAAGGATCCCCAAGTGTACCAGAATATGTATCGGATTAAAATAAATGAAGTCATGTCATCTTAATCGGTGCTTGCTACATACTCCTGGAATGTTATATTAGTTAGTTAGTTACGAGCAATGTAGAACCTGACATGTCTCATGGTTTAAGTCGCCACGCAATATCAGCAAAATAGAGTGGAATTATCAAGACAAATACTCAAGTGGTAAGTGTAGTATCACAGATAGTAAGAAGGATTGGGAATTTAACGTGTAACAATAATAAAAACATGTAAACTCGTTGATATTAATGAACTTGAAGTCTGAATGAGTGACTGTTTTCCGAGTAAATGAGATTAAATAACCTTGGTAGATTATACGGTTCAGCGATGAATATCGCAATGATGAGCAGAAGGTTTAGTACTAACTATAGTTATAGTGTGAAGTAACTTTGATTTCCAATGAAAACCACGGACTGTATCTAAATAATTCATTTAAATTCTCAAACATGGTGGCCTCGAACAATATTTCTTTGGGAGATCCTGTGGATAGAAAACATATCTACGAGATGGCTGCGTCTAATTATTAAGTAATAACTAGTAAGGAAACTTGCAATCTCACCTGAACAGCGACTCCTGATGACGGTGGAAAGCTACTTAGCTTCATTTATGGCGGGGAAGTAACGACTTCTTACAGAACAGTCCGTTGGCAGAGGCCCATAGAACAAAGAAGATTCTTTGATACTAAAATGCCAAAAATGTGAGAAATAAACAAGCAAAGAACAACATAACTATTAGAGAATATAGTACAGTCTGGAACTGGCTAGAGCCACTCTCCCCCCCCTAGATGCTTGATGTAAAATACTGTCATCATAGCATAGTTGTACTGTCAAAACAGGATTAGTTGGTCTTAACACAACGATTTTCCGTAGTTTTGGTTGTACACGAGACAACAGAAAAGCAATCTTTTGATATAAAATGGAAAGTTCCCTAAATAATTGGAGGATAGTGGGACTCCCCGAGCTCCCCATTTTGGGGAAGCCGCTATAGTAAACTTTGGGGAAATGGCACTAAAACCCCAAAATTCCCCTTTAACCTTGGTCAAGGTCATTTAACTTTGGGGATTTCCACAAAATGCCCCCAGAATTTCCTAAACATTGGTGAGGGTCATTTGACTTCGGGAGTCTCCCCAAAGTACCCCAAAATTCCCCCAAACTTGGGAGCTCGGGTCGGTAGCCAGTATATATTTAGATTACACCTCTCAATTCTAACTACTGATTAATCTTGATTATTACACTATCGAATGTCACCGTTAACAAAACCGTCTAAAATTGATTTTATAGCATATTTGATGTCTGGTTAAGTAGTTTGGTAGGAAACAGACTGAATACGTGATACAGAAATAAATAGGCTATATCATTATTATCATATTTGGGCGAGACTATAAGTTATGAACGAACCAATAAGGTATCAGATAATAGGCCTCGGATATCGGTGCTAAATTCACTCATCCAATCTGGTTAAATAGTTTTAACATTATAGCTTATGACAGTTCGTGATAAAAACCCAAAATCTAATTCCTAACCTTAATCATTAACTGTAAAACATAATTCTAATTCCTCACACAGGTTTAGAACCCTGATTTGGTGCTAGATATTAAATGGACACTCAAGGTCAGTGTAGCTTGGCTCAAAGGTCGTCCATAAATCAAAGTCTCACCGAGCAACGCGAAGGATGGAAAAGAGACCAAAAGAAAAAGTAAGTCGACAACCTCGCGAGAACACAGTATACTTACATTTACCACGGAAAAAAACTCCTACGAAGCTGCCCGCCGTTTTGTTTCAACGGCCTTGAACGGCCTGGCAAACGGCGGTCATTCCGTATATCGTTCAAGCTTTTTGCTGTAGAGATGACAAATAAAAACAAAATATTCTGATGTAGTCAGTCACCTTACAAAAGGTGACAATAAATCTTGAGTGCTAACATAATTTCGGCGGTCACTAAATTCCTAAAATCAATAGCTCTGTAAGTTTTCGACATTGGATTCTGACCAGATTAGTTCTAATAAAATCACCCATATGAAAGCGCTCTATCAAGCACTCGCACCAAATCACGAAAGAGAACGCCATGTTCAACTTCTGCAACCGCTCCCGGCTGAAATCAGTCACTTACTGATATATTGATAACCTATAAAATATATCTTTGAACCTCCTCGCTTCTGAATTTTGATTTCACTGGGTGGGCCTGATTCAATTACAGAGACTGTTACTAGTTAGAGCTTTGTCAAATTATAAATACTTGTGGTGTTGACATCATGACCAGTATGGAAGCTCCTCTCGAAATCGCAGAAAACCCTGCAAATTTCTGAACTTCAAACCGATTGACATGAAAAACGTTTCGGGAAACTTCTCAGTCGGCACGCGTTAACGGCAACCGAAGCCGGTGAACACAGACGTCTGTTGCACGTCACTGTTGTGATAACGAAAATTTGCTACCTCGTCGCCGCTGGTGCAGAAGTTAGCGTTCTTCCAGAGAACTCTAATGAACGACCGCACGAACCGGTTTTAGACTTACAGGCGGCAACTTAAAGCCTGTCGCCACATATGGTAAGCGGTACGTCTATCTCAACGTGGGTTTACGCAAACCCATACACTGGATTTCCAGTGTTGCAGATGTTTTTGTGCCAACCATAGGTACAGACCCGTTACAACATCATAATTTACTTATTGACACGCACAAATGGAGGTTAATAGGCGGAAACACTAAATTATCTGTTTGATTAACTTCTTTATCCTGTTGTAGATTATCTCCAGTCATAGTAGGGTACATGATTGATCTATGCTACCAACAAGTACTCGATAAGTACCCTGAGATATACAAAATGCAACCGAAATCGCCGTGTGTAACAAGTAATGTTACACATCACATCGCAACAACAGGACCACCCGTATTCTCGAATGTGACTGGCTCCCGAAAAGCTAAGGTTAGTTAAAAATGGATACGATCATATGATAGATTTAGGGATCATTCGGCCATCAAACAGCCCATGGGCATCCTCCTTGCATGTGGTCCCTAAAAAGGACAGCAACGACTGGCGTCCGACTGGTGACCATTCAGAGTCTTTACCCGTCGCCTCATGTTCACGATTTGACTGCTGTCTTGAAAGGTACAAATGTTTTTTCGGAATTCGACTTCGTTAAACACATAATCAGATGTCCATGACTACTGACAACATTCCTGAAACCTCTATCATCACTCCTTTCGGTTTCTACGAGTTTTGCGGGCTGCAGTTAAACGCAACTCAATTTCGTAAATGTGCCTTCAGCTTAGCAACCAATCAGAATGAGGCGGGAATTGTTACATCCGCCATCTTTGTAAGCAATGGCGGTCGGCTTTCCTCGTTCTGTGCTTCTTTCAGCTAATTCTTTTGTGTAGCTATGTAATTTAATGTCTCAGTGTGCTAAAATGCCGCATTTAGTGTAATCTTCTATATGTTGGTGTGAAGTTTATTTCGAGTCAGCGATGTTTTCTGGGTTTTTGCTGCTTCTACCCAAGTCAATGTATTTCTTCGGGCAACCTGGCTAGTCTTGTGTTATAAAATGTCGGCCGGCTTTCTTCGTTCTCTGTTTTTTTCCGCTATTTCTTTTGTGTAGCTACAGAATTTGATGTTTCAGTGTGCTAAAATCCAGAAGTTAGTGTAATACTCTGAACGTTGGAGCAAAGTTTTTCCTGATTTTGCTTTGTTTTCTGGGTTTTACCTGCTGCTAATGAAGTCACTGTATTTATTCAGCTAAGCTGGCTAGTACTAACATAAGACATTACGTTTTTAAACGACAATCAGTTATGTTTTACCTTTTTTCTAGATATCCAAAGCCGAAGTTCGTTTTCATTTAGTTATAATAATTGTTGCTGCCGCCTGTGACTCTAACTGTTCGCATGTTCGTTCCTAACTGTCCTTTATGATGTTATCGGCAAAACGAAAGGAAACAATCTGCGTTTTTTTAAATTTTCTTCAGTATTATGGACAACACTATCCCACCAACGAGTCAAACTAATACAGAGTGCCAAGGAGTAGGGTATATCGGTATTGATTTCGAAAGGACCCAGACTTCCGACAACTATAGATGAAGTCACAGATGTTACCAATCTATTGCAGAGTGTTTGTTATGAAAAATATGCCATATAACAGTAACAGAGGGGTTGTGCCCATTACTCAGTGCGTTAAAGCAAGCTTAACATTGAAAAGCCGGAAATCTGCTACCAGTGTCTAGTGTATGTTTGCTGTTTTGGCCATAAAAGGAAGCTGAAGGGTCATGATCAGGGAGTAAAAAGGTAATTAACTGTTATTAAGCTCACTTTTTTATAGATTATATTTCACCTCTCGCAAATTTGTGTTTTCTTACGGTATGATGTCAACTGGTACATAATATGTTAACCCTTACGATGAAAAGTACCTGCAAATCTCACCTTCATATTCGAATTATTTTTGGACAACTGTCTTACAGTCTGAGTGCTTCGTACGCCCTGTGAGACTAGATTCCTACATAATTCGTAGTTCCAGTATAACTTTCTCACGCAGTAAGTTCAAATTAGACACTAGTCTTTCTAAATAAGCCTTTTAAGCTAATATCCGTATTTTCTATTTCAGTTAATCGATGAAGACATGTACCACATGCATCTGCTGTATACTGCCATTTTACTCTAATTCTAACTGTTATATCTTACTTTTGAATAATAAAATTGCTATATGCTGCAGATACAAACTTATTTGTTTTGATGGAGGTAGGGGGGTTCATGGGATTTTCACTAAAGAGCTAAGCGAGTGCGTAAACCAGTGTAAGGTACCATACGGGGTGTATTTGAGTTACTAGTGTTGCATTAGTACGGGTAGGGGCATTGCTTGCTTGTCATATGGCATTTGAATTAGAAGCTATAAGATAAGAAGCAGATACGGTTAGGATGTGTAACGCGTGTCCATCCATCAGCTGGCGTGACAACCCATGGTGGTTAGAATAAGCTATGAGAGGACCCGAGTCTGTAGGTCTCCCAAGGAAATGGCGAAGATAACCACCAAATCACCTTATGAAGAGCGCCTTCAATCACTTAACTTCTACTCATTAGAGTATAGACGTCCTAGAGGTGACCTAATGGCTTACAATAACCTTGACACTCCTGGACATCCCCTAAATTACCTAATTAAGCTTAGTTCCAACACTAACCTAAGGGGTAACACCCAGAAACTAGAGACACAACATAGCAGAATGGACTGTAGGCACAACTTCTATCCCTTAAGAGTTGTCAAATGCTGGAATTTTCAGCCGTCCGAGCTAGTCTAAGCGACTTCCCAGGAGTCCTTTAAGGGGCAACTGGATTTATTCTTAAGGACTAAGTATAGTATCATACTATGATTTACCGATTTCTTTTTCCTCTTTTATTGTTAACATATCTAGTTTCCTGCCTTGAGGTATTGGTGATCCCCTGCTACTAGGCACGGAAGCCTGTTAAGCGAAAGCTTCTATTCAGTCCACAACCATTTGAACACATGAACTAGGTGCTGAGAGGCTCGCTTATCACAAGTTTCTTGCAACGATTATGTAAATAAAACAAAGTAGCATTAGATTCAAAAATTTATTCAAGAACTTTCATTAAGAATCGAATATCAAACAAAGGTTTAAACCAAGTTTCCGTTTAAAAGTTGTATTGGTAATGTTAAGCTGCAGTTTTTGTTGTTTTTTTTCCAAACGAAAGAGTAAAAGAAGTCAAAAAATACTGGAAGTGGTTGTGAGACTAAAATGGAAGTCCAGCATCCTTTTTATAATCTGCTATTCGTTGGGTCTCCCGTAATCAGTTCCATAGGGCCATAGTTCCAAGGGCGAAACAGTTTTTAATGTATGTGAAGGCTCACTACTGTTGCATTTTAAAGAAAAAATATTGATGAATTTAGTCAGAAATGTGGAATATATAAGTAACCAAATCACATGTTTTTTAGCAAAGAATTTATGCAGTTGTGATTTACCTTGAGTTCATCAATATTAGATAAGGTCAGCTACTATTACTTGCGCAAAGCATAACATGGGCTTAGTACCGTATTGCAATGCTGTTATTATTTTGCTCCCATTTAAGTATTCCCATGCATCTGCGTCTAGGTTAACAAGAAAACATACAAGCAGAGTAAGTGTCTGATAAACTAAAAGTCCCAGTTGTCAAAAAGATTCTTAACATTTGTCCACAGCCAGCTGCATTTAATTGAGACACAGAACACTCATCTTCTAAGACTGTATACTGCTGTTTTGCGGGCAACTAAAAGCTCAGACGCTTAGCTAACTTGCTACCGATGTTATTGCTGGGGAAATTGTTTAATGACAGTGATCATGAAATATGGTCAGTGATAGATGTACAGTTTAGAAATAAACACCAAACATACTTATCGCTATCTTATAATGTATGACAGCAACAGCATCAAAGGCACGTTTTTCCCTATTTTTAATCAGACTGATCTGAATCCGTATACACATTGGAAACAGACAACTCTACTTACTAAACTGATCTGTTTCGTTACAGGCTTCAAGCACTATACTTAAGTATATCATAATTCTTTCAACTAAACTGAATTATACGACAACCACGAACACTAAACTAAGCAAGTGTCATAGTTATTGTTTCACTTGCAAAGACATGTTGCTCAAAGTAGTTAAATGGACACAATTAAGCCGACAAAACCAAAACAGGAAATATAGGCCAGTTGAACTTACCTAAGAAAAAAGAAGGATACATATATACTGCTTTCATACTGAAGACAACAGGCAGTTGTTCATAGAAACATAGTTTACAGTACAACAAACCTTTCTTCAGTAAAATCATACACTGATAGTCTATCTGGAAACAATCAACTATGTGAATAAACTCACTATGACTTGAGATATCATCCCAGCGTGCAATGGACATACAGTGTAAGGCAGTCAGACGTGGCGAATAAAAATTAAAAACAGATCAAAATTAACTACATAATCTAGTTATTTAATTAAAAATACATTATGAAATGACAAAATCTGTGGTTACTTGAACGCACAAACGACAGTGTGCGATACATTAAGTTTACATGGTTGCGTTGCGGATAAGATCACCCGTTTTGCGCATGCGCGAACCTTCGAAAGATTCATCAATGACGTCTTTCGAGGTTTCAACTTCGTACATGCGTATAATGGTGACTGGTTGATCGCAAGTCCGCACAAAGAATCTCCAGCATCTGGACCTTGTCTTCCAACGACTAAAAAGGCACGGCACTACTTTAAACATTCGGAAATGTCAAATCAGAACCGATTCCCTAGATTTCCTCGAACCTATTATCGATGCTCAAGGCATCCAACCTCTCAAAAGCAAAGTGACGGCCATTCTGGATTACTCAGAACCGACCACAATCAATCAATTACGTATATTTAACGGACTAGTAAGTTTCATTAGACAGTTCATAACGAAATGTGCGTCTTTTATGAAACCTCTAGCCTACCAACTTCGTGGAAATGAAAAATCCATCGATTTGGAAGATACCACGAGAAAAGCATTCTTGACAATTAAGGAACTTATTGCAAAAGTAATCATGCTTGCACACCAGGACACCCCAAGCACCCATTAGTATCAGAGTAGATGCATCCGGCTTGGTAATTGGAGGGGTCTTACAGCAATGTATCAATCACACACGGAAACCTTTGTCATTTTTCTCAAGACGGTCGCTAGACACTGAGTTGAGGTGCAGCAGTTTCGGTAGGGAACTCCTAGTCATGTAATGTGCTGTACGGCACTTTCGACACTCAGTTGAAGGCCGAGAACTCACACTTTTCACTGATCACAAACCTCTTACCTTCTCTTTAAGCTCATCCTCAGACAAGCACTGGACTATATTTCACAGTTCACTTCACGTATACGACACATTTCTGGGGCAAACAATGTAGTTGCAAACTTGTTGAATTATAGTCTACTATGACATAATAGACGCAATCCTAAAATTGTACATTTTTCATGATGTAACTGCCTAATCTATGAGATCTTACGTTGAAGTCACATTATTATCTACACCAACTCGTTGCGTCGTAACGATCATCAATATATGATAGATAACGAAGGCTAGATATAGAAAAATATATTTAATATGAATAAAAGCTGCATAACAACATTGAAGGATAGCAACGCCTACAAGGCCGAGCCATTCCATCTGATCGATTCGAACTAATTCTGTTCATTGTACTCTCCTTCTCCATTGTTGGGTTTTCTCCTCGTTAAATGCTGAACATCTATCTCCCCAATCGTCTCGTGTTCAGCTTTGATGATTGTGTGGTCAGGGCCCAATTCCACTACAGACTACTTGTCTCGTAAAACTTCCTTTAACAGTTTGCAAGGAATCGACCTTCTTAAATCCTCCCAGCTTCAAAAAGAAGACAATTGTCCTCAGCACGAGTTGTCTTGAACAACCCTAAAACTGCATATGAAGTAGTTGTGGACATGTAAGGAAACCTTATTATGTGACACACCTGCAGGTACGGATCGTCCAACCATGTCGAAACATTGTCGACGCAACGTCTTTAATACGTTACACAGCCTTTCTCATCCAGGTGTCCATGCAACTATTAAGCATACAACAGGACGCTTTAGCTGGCCTGGTATGATTAAAGACGTGAGGAAGAGGAAACGCTCCCATGAAAGCTGAAGGTCGATACTCACTTCGACGACCTCTCGAAACAGCATGCGAAGGACCCTTCAAAGTTCCTCAGCGTGAACCTATGTAATATGTAAACGATAAGAATGGAACTAACGATAGCATCAGCATCGATCTCATTAGAGCCGCGTACTTAGATAGAAACCCTGTTCATGTGGATTTTCCTTCGGAATAATCGAATGACACCAGCCTTACATTTAAGATACCTCATCTGATAGCCAACACTCGCGATGGCATTTTTTGGGTATCTGAAAAACAGACTAAAAACAGCGCGTTCTGGAAGAGTAAGGTTGTAGGGCCAGCGAAATGTCACTAAGCCCTAGCCAAATCATCCTGCAGTTGGGTCATTGAATATCGAACAAATCATCGATCCTCGTCAAGGTCAAGTACAACCAACGCGCATCGGTTACTCGTACGCCATGGACTGGCCCATGCGGCAGTGGTCTTACTTTTGCTTGCATCTACTTTAACTAATATATTTTTGTTATAACGTCCTCTGTGTTGTACAGTCTACAAAGCATCTGTGGTACCTTGATTCATCGATGGGGTAGTCCACGTAAGGTGCTGATCACGATGTGTTACTTCGACGTTAGCTGGTTCGTCAACCCATTCCCGTCTAATTCAACTAGGCCTCCAATCATTTCAACATGGATCACCTACGTTGGTGATCTACAAGGTTACCAGAACCAATGTGGTAAGAATCAATGTCAAAGACATACAGTACTATTCATATTAGAGATTAATTCACCACTACCAATAAAAAAGAGAAAGGGAAAAGGTAAAATGTTTCAAATGGTTGTGGACGGAATACAAAAAGCTTTCGTTTAACGAGTTTCCGTGTCTAGTAGCAGTGCATCACCATTACCTCCAGGCAGAAACCTAGGTAGATTAGCGATAATAGAGGAAAAAAGAAGTTGGTAAATCATAGTAAGATATTATCCTTATTCCTTAAGAATATGTCAGGTTTCCTCTTACAGGACTTCTGGGAAGTCGCTTGGACTAACCCAGCCGGCAGCAAATTTCAGCGTTTGACAACTCTTAAGGAGTAGAAGTCGTGTCTACAGTCTGTTCTGTTTTCATCAATATAGTTGATGTCGGTCGATTGGGATGTCCGAGAGTACTGTTCAGACGAAAGGATAGTGGCGTCACCGTCGTTATTGTCGGGCCATTAGGACCTAGCAGTTGGGAAACCCCAGTTTTGGCTTGTCGAAGAGAAGCTGCATAAAGGACTAAACTTTTCGGATTGGAAACAAATTTATCGATAAGCTTTATTTGGTACTGAAGACCGTCTTCTCTTATTGTCTTTGTGCGTATGTTCCTCATGTGTTTTTATTGCCTGTACGCGCCGTTATCATCAGTAAGTTTGCATTCTGCCCAACAGTGCCTTTCGCGGCTTAGCAGATGAAGAGTGCAGTTCTTGATGATTCTAGGTTGCTTGTAACTATTGGGGACCGTTTGAGGAACAGACTGCTTTGTAGCACATAAGAACGTATGCAGCAGGAAGTCCCAGTGAGCATCCACATCAAGTTGAGGGTGAACATCCCAATCCACCTGTTGTAGATAGTCCTGTAGAGCTGACACATTCAACCGTTTGAAATTCCAGCGCCTGTTGTTGGTGGGATATCTTAACTCAGTTCTGCTGGCTTAACTGAAGGCTATAACGGCGTGATCACTTTTCCCTAGGGGAGCCAGGATTGAGAGGTTGTCAACGGCGTCTGGCTGTCCCTCCAACGAGTTGCCGACTTCACATTTTCGAATAATCCCAGATCCTCAATGAGGTTGAAGAACTGAGTTGCAGTTGAGTTTTCACCTCCAATATACGTATGTTCCGCGAAATTGACTCTAGGGAGATTGAAGTCCCCTAGAATCAGGATATGAGTGAATCCGACATGCGTAAAGCGGGATAATCTTTCCAGCATACGATTGTCGTACTTGATGTCAGCAGTGGGCTTCCTATAGATGACCCTAACTAGACACCTCGAGGTGGTAGACAATCTTCCAGAGCGCCATGCGGATTCATCAAGATTGACAAACTCTTGTTTGTGAACTCCATGTGCCTCCAGGCATGATCGTATGCATAAGGCAACTTCACCCTCAACTCCTGTTTTTCTGTCGTTGCGAAATAAAGACACCCCAAGTATTGCTAGCTCCTGGTCCGTAATCTGAGAAGATATCCAAGTTTCAGATATTCCTATCAGATGAGCCTTATTAGCATTGCAAAGTCCACTTAGCTCATCCATTTCATCTGGTTGACTCGCGGCATTCATGTATCAGCAGTTTATGCTTTCAATTTGAAACGTGTGAGCTTCTTCCTGTTTGTCTGTACGAGGTAGTCTACCCATATAATGTTTTCCAAGTTTGTAGCCCTTGTCCTTTACACGTATTATGATGATCAAGACAATCCACAAGTGGAATGGTCAGCTCCAACTTGCCTTTTTGCTTGGTCCTGGTGTCATGTGGCCTATCCGGATTCATATGGATCCCAGTTGGCAACCGACGTCCGTTGACAAGGAACGCTTCTAGTGTTGCAGCCACTATATGGGAGGACGGGAAAGTTATCCTTATTAGCAGGGGTCTAGAATCACTGTCCTTCTTGGCTAGTCTTGTCACATGTTGAGTCAGTATGTTTTTGAGCTTCAAGGATTGCTTGATGAATTTCCCCTCCCCAATATCAGACTTTGTTCTTACAGGGTCCGTGTTTTCCGGTATACTTTGCACAATGATATTTCTTCCGCGGAAGAACTCGTGAGATTCTTTAGCGATGTTCCGGATGAGATTGCGCACAGAATACGGCATGCCAGGCAGTATTCTTACGTTCCCATCGGATTTCAGTAAATGACTAGCTAGCAGGACATCCTCTACGACGGCAGCATTCCTGAGTGTTATACGAAGTAGCCTTGGGTGATTTTGATGGTTAGAGTCCTTTCCCGAGTGAGTCGTGTGACCATCAAGGGCTCTATTCTAGGAACTTCAAGCTTGTCTTCAAGGTTCATGATTATGAGAGAGTCATCACGAAGCGTTACTATTTCCCCAGGTTTTCCGGTGCGTTCCGGTTCAGCACCTTATTGTTTGGAGGTCGAAGCGCGTTTTTGATTCCTAGGCTCTTCGATGACCGGACGGACATTTTTGGGGGTAGACTCTGCGGTCAATTCGCCAGTTGGTTTCCGTACAATACTTGGGATGTTCAGCTTAGACGGTGACGCTTGTACATTTTTAACTCTGTTAACGTGGGTCCAATCACCTGCAGAGTTTATGGAAACCACCTTTGCATTCAGGGACCATTTGCTGAGGGAGTTTATTAATATGGACGTTACGATGGTGCAGAGTTTCAGCATGTCATCACTAGTACTGTTGCATGCTCCATCGATAGTAGACCTGTCGACAACCCTCTTCTAGTTTTTTACTGTGCATCCTTGTTTGTCTACCCGTTTCATGACTGTCTTTTTCAGGTTTGTTGAAAAACGTATTCAGAAGACCTGTCAAAATGGATAAAAACGGGTTAGGATAAAATGAAACTAGTCTTTACGTGAAAAACTACAAACAAAACCGAATAGTGAGCTGAGGCAAAACCGCAGTTAGCTATTAAGCTGACTGAAACTAAAAAAAGCAATCCACTAAAAGTATTGCCCAGAATAGATACTCTAGGTCGGAAATGGTACTTTCGTTGCGTAGGAACACAGCACAAGTTTGAGCAATACAAATCAAGGTAGGACTAAACTTTTACTTCAAAAAGCGCGCTCGTGGTTGACGAGAGTTTAAAAGAATAGTTTTTGTTATGGTATGAAAAATATGGAGTCATCACCCAAAGTCAAAAGAGGAGTACCTAGAAACTCATTAGTTCGTTCAATAAAATCACTAAGATTGGATATTGGATATTGTTGGAGAGCGGATTTTGAACGAGGGTTTCGCTTAGGTTGGTCAGTTAGTTTATGTTAATCTTCACGATGTGTTTCGGTAAATACTCAGTTTTTACTCAAAAGCACTTACCGGTGGGGCTTGTGTCACATATTCGGTTGGGGTGTTGTAGCCAATGAAGACTCGAGAGGAATGAGATCCCACTCTAAGATTTCTCCTAGTGTCCTGGGATATGATAAGCCATAGAGAAAGCAAATGAATCAAAAATGTTCGCACAAAAATCACTGTGTAGAGTACGAACTTCTGAAAGGACAGCACTTTTCCCCATCTCTTGATTTTGGGGAACACTTTTGTCTGGGGTAAGCTATGGCTTAGGGAAACGAAGCAAAAACCCCAAAGATCTCCACGGACTTTCTTGAAAACTATGAATTTTCACACAAATTCGTGGGGAACTCCAGATTCTCCCCAAAATCCGGAGATCGGGCACCCTGTTAGCAAGATACGCCTTACCTGAACAAGTAGTATCAGCCTCATCAGTGAATACTTTCAAGAAGCTGGACCTCCGGTGGGAGGAACTCTGTCAGGATTGACACAGGGTGAGACTATAATTTATGGACGACCTTTGAGCGACACTGAAGTGACCTTGAGGGTGAACAACTACTGATTAGGACTAAATGATTGTTATAAAGCAGTTAGAATTCTCATTTACAGTTTTTGGGTAGGGTTAAAAATTAGATTTAGGGTTTTCATCACGAACTGACATAAGCTATAATGCCAAAACTCTACTTAGCCGAATGTATGGATGAACTCTGCGCTGAAATTCGTGATTTGTTATCTTATATCTGATTGGTTCGTCCATAAATTATAGTCTCGCCCAATTTGTTCTCACATCTTAAAATATTAGGAAAAGCTCATGGTGAGTTATGTTACTTCGTACGCAGCGAGCTCAAGTACGTCAGTGTCTTTAATAGGACACGAAGGATTTGGATGCAGGATACTAGGTAGGGACTCACATAGATGGGGTTGGAGATTCGCAACATATCTTTGTCGTAGCATTTATTAGGTCTCTAAGGTGATCGTATCAATTGACAAACTTTATCAGCTCCTTCATTACAACTCTCAGTTTCCGAATCGTGACTTAGAATTACTCCTGGGTCCTTTTGTTGATGTATTCATGGAAGTAGTATCCCATTAATGGTGCATCGGTGTTCATTACTGTATTCAGTATGCATTAGTGTACTCTTAATTGGACTGAACGTATTTTAGATCTCACGCCCTCATATTGCATTACCGTATTTTATTAATCTTACCCTCGTGTTATAGCTAATTATTATTATTGCATGTCAGTGTGTTCTGTCTTTGCTGAGTTGTCGAGTCACTTTTGTTTGTTCTCTTTTCTTCCAGATCCTCATCCACACTGCTCTTTATAGATCCCGGATACACAACGTACCTCCAGGCTAGACTCAAATTAACCAAATACTGAAAACTGCATCTTTGTGAGTTTTCAACTGTATTGAAGTTGAATTACTGAGATACATGTACTTGTTATCTGTAAAATTCCACCCGCCTATGATGCATTTGTTTAAGTAGTCTGATGTGCCAATAATTTATTGAATGAGATTGAGTCAAAAGACGGAGAATTCCACACTTGCTATCTACATTCATAGATCAATTTTGATTTGGTGGGAATATTACTATTAAGTTTAATAGTAAATTACTTTATATTTAGTTTAGAAAAGGCTGTTTTCTTTTGACACAATTACTAACAAAAGTTTGTTTCTGGCAAAAGTCTTTGGATAGTTTTTTAGTTCTTGCAAAATTTCCTTTCAAATTATTCAGTATATTGGATACTTTGATATCCTCATTTTGCTGGAAGGGAGAGAGTTAATACAGTGGTCTGATAAATGACTACAATACCTAAGCTTTATTAATCTTCTTTACATATATATAACCGACCAAAACTACCTTTAGGTATCACAAAATTCCCTACAAAATGGCGAGTTCTAAATTATTACAAATGCTCTTAAAAATCATACCTTACCAAAGTTTCTTCGAGACTTTTTGGTTTACTTTGAAAGTACACTTTACCATAACATAGCAATCTGTTTAGCCCGGAATCCATAATAAAAACGTTTTTCTCAGTTAGATAGTTATCTGAGTTATGCGCCGCAATCCCTGATTCAATTTTCAATGTGCATGCTACATAAACTCGGCCCGGTCTTCATACAAGTGAATAAACAGAAATGACTTGGAACCTTTATTTGCCAACCCGGATTATCATGTACTAAAACCATAGGTGCAGATATTTGTCCTCATCAACACGTCCAACCTGTAAACTGTGACGTTAATCAAGTGAACAGACTACTATGCCTCGTTTTCATTTATTGCCTGTCTTGTGGTTTTTGTATATGTGACCTGTTCCTGTGTAGTGGAAGTGGTAATGGCATCAGTAATAGTAAAAGAAATACTGGATATGGGAAATGAAAACAAAGAGGTCTAAAGAGACTTCAGGACTCAGGTTTTAAGGGGAGATAAAGCAAATGCTCCTGTGCCATTTAGAACGAACGGTGTTAAGCCATGTTATCTAGTTTAACCATTTGTTACGACAATCATGCTTACACAAACCAGGCAGTCTACATCCGTTATTAGTATGGCCTAATTCAACTGTTACTGACTCCACAGACTGGTGCCACGTCTTGATTTAGCCGCCCTTGCCTTCCTCTTAATCTACTTTTACACCTATCATTGCGTCCTGAGGTATTCGGTAGATGGCCATATGTAATAAATGTTCTAATCACCTCAGTTGATAATGATTCACTAAACCATCTATCGACTCACCATACTTACCTAGTACTCATCGTCTAACCTCGGAATTCCTAACTCTATGGTCCCAAAATACGCAAACAATAGTTCAAAGGCATAACTGATTATTAGTAACCTACAAATATTCTCTATGTTTAGAACCCACACTTCACAGCCATTTGTTAGAACGAAGAAAATTGCTGCTCAGTAAACCTACCCGTTGATTGCCTACGTCACAAGTGACGCAAGCTAGCAATGGCCAGTCGAACTTTCTGAATCTACTGAGATTTCATAAGAAACCAGCTCATTTGGAGTGATGAGGCTCTTTAGGTAACTCAAACGGTTGATGCACTCGAATCCACTTTTTACCGTCAATTCATGCGTTGACTCAAGCCAGTTCCGAAGAAACATTTTGTATTTGGAGAGGGTTGCATCCTAAACATGCTAGCATTGTTATGTAAGACTGTCAAAAAAACTGCATTTTATCAAATTTTTCACCGAACAGGACTATATAATTTGCGTATTTTAAGTTAACAAGTGAATCTCCTGGTAGATCAGCCCCTGGAAATTCAGACAGTGAGAGCATTGTCTCTGAACAAATGTCGTTAACAAAGTTAAATAAAAATAGTGATAATAGACTGAAAGTTAGCCATAAGCTTTGACACGACCAGTAGTTTTTTTCGAAGCGAGCCCGCACGAAGCTAATTTGCTTTTTTGGAACTCTCATTGACAGTCACAGCCACAAAACCCGTTCAACTGAGTCAAACGCTGTCTCAAGGTCAAAAAATAATTATGGTCGGACATCGGCAGGCGAATATTTAGTGAATACGACTACGTCCAGGTCTGAGGCCAGCCTGATTTTTCCTGGGTTTACCTTTCACGATACCTAGTTAGGAATTGGCAAATTATTGAAGCTGATATTTCAGATACTAGATTAGTCTTACCGATTCCCCTGTGGTTGTTACAAGAGGTTTTTTGTCCTTTCTTATAAACAAACGACTAGAGATCCCAGTCAAATGGGATTGTCTAGATACCAGACTTTAGCTAAGATTCCAGTCTATCTAACTGCTAGAACTGGACCATTATCCTCATTTTCATCTAGTGAAAGGGCACTTTCGGTTTGGCATGCTTGTTTGAGCCGTACAGTTAAATTCCTAACCAGAGCTATACCTCCATCCTTAAGGTTTACCAGTACCCGGTTTGTCATTTTTGCTAATGTCCATCCACTATAAAACTCGTAACACAAAGTTGCTATTGCAATGCTTTCTGGAAAACCATTCTCGGGGCTTCTTAGTAATTAGTTAAGGAATGTGCTGATGTCAAACATACCGTCCCACTAGCACCAAACATCCTGCTATTGTTGAGTCACGTAGGATGAAACTACTGGCAGCTGCTGTTCACATTTTCGTCTTGTTGTTTCCTCTGGTCTGTAAAGTTTCACGCGTAGGTCCTGCACATTAATGTGGAACAGTGGTTTAGAAGTTAAGGCGTTCGACTTTTAGCCAGTTTTGAACCCCACACCACCAACTTCAGCCTGGGCAATTAAGTGGTATCACTAACCCTCATACCTAGATTGTGGCTCATATCCAAGTATCCGATGAATAATTTAACTTATTTTCGTACATTGATGCGTGGTATTCGATAACCACATGACCATTCTTAACTTTGAATAACAGAAAATCGATCGCTTTATCGAATAGTACCCTGTAATTTTTAAAAATTCCTTTCCAGAATATGTTTAGACTGTTTCCGCTTCAAGTCAAACATTTAATCATTTGGTAGATTGTTCTGGAACACACGGTAACCTCAAAATGGACTTCCTCACTTGTACTTCATGCATGAGAAATGGAATATGTTTACCTGTTACAATTGTCAAATGTATGGTGGGAAACGAGTTAATTTTTTGTCAAAATAAAGAGGTAAAAGTGAAATTATATTACTATAGTACTTATTAGTGCATACACTATTTCCTACCATTGAATTTTATATCTTCTAAACATGAATCAACTGGTGAGTGTAAATATCCTGCCGGTAAACAGTTATTGCTTCAATTAGTTGGTTTTCCTTTTGTTTCTCATATTGTAATTGTTGCGTAAGCTTCGTCCTTGGTCGGCGTGTTCTCATGACATATACTGTCCTGACAGAACACTGCCTTTTTTCTTTTCCAAGGTTTATTAGCATGTCCGAACATGTGTTGTGTCAGACAATATAAAGTTTCTCGAAGTTTCAGAAAGTAAGTCTACGTTTTTTTATTGATGAGTCCTTGTCGTTTCAGCTTTAAAATTGTTATTTGACTTAGTCCTGATTATTTGTAAGATAATAAATTCTTCAAGCCTTTTTTAAACAAATAATTTAGTATGTATACTTGTTTATGTTATGGATTAGTATTTTAATGAACGGATTTCTGATTGCTAAAATAAAAAAAATTATGTTGATCAATCGATTATATGCAATGGTGCAATATGACAGTAGTAACCAAATTATTGACGTAAGCTGTCGAATGATTTTAGTTTAAAGACAAAACTACCAGCCAAAAGAAAAGGTTTTCTCTTTAGTAAGATAACATGCTTATATACAGAGTATTGCCAGAATAAACACAGCAAAAGTTCGTAGGCGATTTGGGGAAATCAGTTTGTAGGTCACTCACCGTCCAATAAATCGAGACTTAACTGTTAGGCACAATTCTTGGAAATCATATCAATTTATTATGAGACCACTTACACGAATGAATCAAAATTATGTTACTCATGAGTTATTTTTGCAAAGTTACCCATATGTTGGCTGAAATTCGGGTTTTCATAGTCAGTCGATCACAGTCTAACAGAAGTAATATAAAGAATATCTGAAATAGTTTCGCTGAATGGTTGTCAGATTCTATTGTAAACTACTATTTAATTGCTACTTTAAGAATCAAACGTAAAAAATAAACGATACTATCAAATGACCTTACGATCTTAGCCCATTTCAGTCAGTCATCAAACAACAAATATCGACGAATTATAATGCAAAATCAAAGAATTTACGAAGAATATACTGCTTTCGCATTAATTATCGACGTTTCTAAGTTTGCTGTGTGTTCTTAATCGTGTATATGTACACACTAATTCCTAATTGTAACCCTAAATCTAGTTTTAGCATAATCTTAATCCTAACCCTAAACACAACTCTTAACTGTATTTTTAACCCAAAGTTCTAATCAACACTACAGGGAAATGTTAACCCATCTTGTGTCTCTACACACTCATTCATCGTCATTTCATTTCTATACTCACATGTATTCTCTTCAGCAATCAAACGTCTTGTAACTACCTAGCGATGTTTTCCTCAATAAAATTGGTTGTTTTTAGGTTCATAAGTAACATTTGGGTTTGATATGGTTCGATAAATATTATCCTAGATCGACAAATGCGTCATAGCTTTGAAGTTGCTTTCTCGAACCTCACATATTCAGCATTATACTTAAACTTAACCAAATCAAGTTTTATTTTCATACTGAATTGATTATTATGGAACGATAAAACTTGCGGGCAATGACTAAGCACTCTGATCCTGCTTCGGTTTGGGCACTCGGGCAGTATCACAGCCCTCACACATATCAAATGAGATTTGTGTGGCGCATATGTATTTGGTGCCTCTTTGTACCAATATCTATGTGTTAAAATAAATAAATTAGCATTCTGATTTATAATCTTCTGGATGACATTCTATATATTATCACTGGCTTTAATGTAAAAACTAAGATTGGGGCTTCTAGAAGTATGCAAAAAACTATGCATTTCAGTTGGTGTATTTAATGTATTTTTCTTATTGCAACTAATAAGTAAAATGCATTGACTATATGTAAACACATCATTTATTACCGTTCTGCATTCCAGGGCCATTTTAACATGGATTTTAAACATACATGAAATTACTACGTATATCTCTTGTATAACGATTTCTTGTGCGTTATTTTTTAAACAGCTCTTGGCTAATTAACGAAGTACTGGAACATTACATTTGGTTGATCATCAGATATTCTTCCCAATAATTACTTTTTTGTTTTCCGTAGTCATCTTTTTTCCGATATACCAATATTCACACCAAGTTTGCTTTGGTCAGGAGGTCCACTTATCGATTTAGAATACGCAGATGACAGTCCTGTTTGGTGAAGACGCTGGTAAAATGCAAAGTCGTTGCTTCAGGACTGGCCTGCATCAACACCTGAATTAAGGATACAGAGTGAATTAGTCGAACGCGTCAACAACTTCACTTATCTTGGAAGTCTGATCACCCCTAATGGGTTGGTGTCTGACGAAATCTCAGCACGGATTCGAAAAGCTCGCTTGGCTTTCGCCAACTTACGTCACCTATGGCGAAGGCGAGATATCCGTCTTTCAACTAAGAAACGAGTATACTGCGCGTCTGTTCGTTCTGTTTTACTTTACGGCTGCGAAACGTGACCATTGATAGTATAAGATACTCGTAAGCTACTAGTATTAGATTACAAATGTCTTAAAAATATTGCTCACATCTGCTGGGATCACTGGGTAAGTAATGGTGAGGTTAGACGTAGGATATTAGGGAATGATGGTAAATCAGTTGATGAGGTTGTAAATCTTCATTGATTGAGATGGTTGGGCCACATGTTACGTATGTCTGAACACCGATCACCATGACGCGCATTGTTGGCTAGTGTTGGAGACGGTTGGAAGAAAGTTAGTGGCGGCCAAACCAAAACGTGGCATGAGTTCATAAAGTCACTAACTTATGGTCTGCGCCATGTTGGTAGATGCAAACTACTTGGTTGAGGTCCGCGTGACTATCGTAATCAACGGTTGAAGACTCTGGGTGACATAGCTCAGAATTAATCACAATTTTACTATTTTGTTTATTTGAACACATAAATATTGGTACAAACGGGCACAAGATACATATGCGCTACACAATAATAATGAGAATGTAAAGATATAAAGAATGTAAGGTGCGTACAAGAAAAAAGTACAACAATGAACAGAAATTAGTGTATCATAATGAAATAACAATAATGGGAGAGACAGTTCAATTAGCAAAAATACAGCCACAAAGAATCCTTCCACTTAAAGAAATTACGTCTTTTTTATGAAGAAAGCAAAATAAAGTTACAGCAGGATCGTCACTGGCTTCTATTCTGAGCCATATCTGATAACGTCTCTAGCCACTGCGTTACATTATCTCTAGGACCCCAACCATGGAGTCACGAAAGACCAACAGAAGCCAGTCCTGCACAGTTTTCTTTCATACCGTGACACCATGTACACTGACCACCTCTCCGCGTTTTCCAACTAGTCCCAGCGTCGGAAATTGACGCATGACGTGGAATTCTCTGGGATGACATTCGTAGAACAAGTCCAAGCCACCGAAGTCGATGTTCCAAAATAGTGACACCAATTGAATTACCGTCTTTGTGTCCGAACACACGATGCTGAACCTCTGCATTACTAACACGGTGTTGCCACTGGATGTCAGCAATTCTTCGGAGATAGTGATGATCAAACACAGAGTCGTCTAACATTCTCAACTCGGAGAGGTCAGGTTTCACAAGCATAGAGCAGAACTGCTCTCACCGACGCGTTGTAAACCCGACCTTTTACAGCCAGACTAACATCACGAAGGCGCCAGAGATGGCCCATATAGGCATAAGCCGCTCTGGCTTTCACTATACGTGCATTGATCTCATCACTCACACCCCACCAGCACTTATGCAGCTACCTAGATACATGAACTTCCCGACTATTTCTATTTGCTCACTACCCAGGGTGAGTGCTGAACCAGAGTCCTGCCAGTCTTGTAAAAGTACTTTGCACTTAGAAGATGCGAAGAACACACCATACCTACGGCGACTGATTAAGTGTGGATTGCATGGCTTGGGCATTATCGCACAGTAAAAAAATGTCATCCGCATACTCAAGTTCGAGAAGTCTTTCTCCAGGCAACAGATCCACACCGCCATTACTTATATCCATCAGAGTTGTTTCCAAAATGTCATCGATAGAAAAGTTGAAGAGGAATGGTGAGATTGGGCAACCCTGCCTAACCCGACTGCTCGAATGAAACAATGGGAAGAGGTGCTTTGATGTATACACTCTTTGTCTTTCTTTAGACCATGAAATTAAAATTGCTTTATATCTTTCCTTTTATGAACTAATTCTTTTTTCCTGCACTATATCCTTATATACAATCTTTCTTTTATATATTGCTACCATTGAAGTAACTACTTCTATGAATTTAGTGTTTTTGCTAGTGAGGTGTGGCAACTTGGACCGATGCATATATGTGCCTGGTCCTTGGTTGTAGCTGACTGACTACTTTGGTCATGCTTATCTTCACTTTGGTGATTGTGTGAGACGTTTCTAAGTAGTTGATGTTGAATTCAAGAATAAAAACAGGCAGTTAGATACACATTTTGAGTGGTATTTTTGGACAGTTTTCAACCACAGTTCACTGTTTATGAAATTGCAAACCATCCAGGCTTATGATTCCTATTCAAGACTTATATATACTAATGTACATAGTTAATTAAGAATTCTAAAATATCACTAAGCCGGATTAGGAACCGTGCACAAATCTTTGCTGCGTTCTATCTGTATTCTCATTCTTTAAATGTTAGCCAGTTCCATCTTGTGTTCATAATTTTCAGCTTCGAATTCATTTTAAAGAACAGAACTTTAGTCAAAACTTAATAATTATTTGACAGTATGAATAGTTTAAGCCTTAAAGTAGTCATACTGGTGAAAATTTCCAGTTTTTAATATTTTCTTGATTATTCTCCTTAATAATGAATATTGTAATGGATTAGAATCAAGTACTTAATACATCATTTTTGATTTCCCAGTATCTCTTCATACTGACCACCACGAAGTTAAAGAGGAGTTGGAATGGACAACTGAAGTGTTTCATGCTCCATTGAGATCGGACACCTTGTCCAGTACCAAGTCAAGTGGAGAAGTTACAATCACGACAGATACTGTTTTCAACTTGCACCCCTTCGAAAATATGACTCCCGAAACTAAAAATATGACTTCCAAATTTTCTAATACTATTGTGACAAATGGAACTTGCTCTTTATCTACATCACATCCTGGTTTTCGAACCACTTATAGTCATTACAAGCGATCCATTTTACGACAAGTAAGACGTCAAGCAGATAACCTTCGATTAAAGCTTGTTAAAGAACGTCGTACAATAAAAAGTCACGAACGATTTGCTGGTCCACTCCTGTCCACAAGACAACTCTTTGTGTAGCTTAAATGTACATGCTCTACTGATCGTATTAATTTTGTAAGTATATTGTACATAGTTCACATAAAATTGGTTTCATTTTGTTACCTAAAGGTTTTTTTATAGGGGCAAACACATATTAGGTTGACGATAGCAAGACGTTTAGTCCAAAACGACTATTCTCTGTTGGACGTGAAATTATGTTTCTGGCAGTTCCCTAGCACACTCAGTCTTTCTCATACTTAAAAGTATCAATTACAAGTTGGATAGCATGAAATTCAAAGACAATCTTTAGTGTCTCTTCTATATTATTCTCCGAAAATATCATCCACAAGTTTCCCGAAGCTTGCTATGAGATTATTGTTAATGGCTGAGGCCTCAAAATTTCTGTACTTAGAAGCTGATTTGAATCCGACGTTACCCGTTAGAAACACATTTTTAATCGATGCTTTAGTTTAAGAACAATAACAAAGAACAGTATAATTACTTGACTTTAACTTCAGAGTGCTGGGATTTTTCTCGAGCGGTGGAGTAACATAAAGTCTAACAGCAAAGCTGTTATTGATTGGATCCTAGATGGTAGTTGGTTGTATAATGATTAACCGAATACTGCTGTGGAAACTGATGGGCTGCGATGTGTATTTCTTACTTTCCACCACTTGATTTCCGTTTGAGCGACTTCGAAGATATTTCTTCACAGCTCTTATATCAGCCTTTAAAACGCCAAACACATGTAGCTGCTGAAACTGGATTTGATGTACGAATAGATCAATCAAAAAGGTATCTGCATGATATCATTACGAGTTTTGACTTGTAAATTTTATTTAAAAGGGCATTCTAAGATAAATTTATTTCCCATTCTAATGAAGTCTTCATCATTTAGTCATGAGAACCGAAATGGAAATAATCTTCGTAAATCATAGGAAAGATCGTGAGGGGTTTTTGTCATACTTTAGCATAATATTCTTACGGCCGAGATATACTCGACTATGTACAATGTATCATGCCTTCTCAATTCTTTACAAAATAAGAACATTACAGAAAAATCAACCAAAATTTATATTTTCTTTTTTAAAGGCTAATAATAATCTAAGAAAGTCATCTTCGTCCAAAGTACGGGCGCGCTGTTTCTCGAAACCTGAATCTCGAAGTATATTTGTTATTTTCTCCTCCATTGCTGAAACACCAGTAGACTCACAGGCAATAACCTCTGGAGTTGGTGACAATCCTTTTGTGCAACAAGTCTCCATGTAAATCTTACGTAAATGTGCAGCTATTGACTTGCCGCTAAAGTTAGCTCCGATCGTTTTGTTTTTGCGAGCAAACACAAGACGCAGTAATCCATCCCATTCTGAATGCATCACAGGTGGTAATGGATGCCTGGGCTCAATCCGAACAACAGCTGAATCAACACGCGGTGGGGGACGAAAACTGTTTCTATTGATCTAATATTTAAAATAAATTGTAAGGTTTATTTAGCGGCTTGTTTGTGATATTTGAACATACTTACAATGAAGGAATAGTATACATAAGGGTTAAACAACTTAAAATGGTGTAAGCTGTGACATGAAAAACTGAAATAGTAGTGAATTTTTGTACATGCGGTGTTAATTCCTGACATTTTCGTATATCTTGTTGCCGTTTTCTAACACGTATGAGTATTCGAATGATTAATTATTCTGGGTGCACAGTTTAGCTTCCTAGCGTACCTAACAGTTTAAAATAAGCTCAATCGCTGACTTAACAGTATGCATTAAAATAACGGATTATACCCTAATCCAGTGGGGGAAAGAACATGGATATGCATCTTTTATCATTTTTCGCTTACCTTCTTCCTTATATGTTAAATGATTTCATTTTGCGAATTATTACCAGAGCGACATTTGAAAAATACAAATGAGAAATTTAGCCGAGATGTAGTTAATGATACGTAAATAAAAAGAACTCCATTTGAGTGCTCGACCCAAACTATCATCATTTACTCTTTACGTTTAAATCATCATCATGAGATAAAACCCTAAAAGATCAGAAGCACGAATGTATGGTAGGAATTCAAATCTACTGACAGTAAATAGTGACCTTAGATAACCTTCCATGCAATTCTTGAAAGGGTCTAGTGGCCTTTGGACAACATTTACAGTAACCCAAATATTTATAACTACAGATAAATGGAGTTACACTGTATGTTTATCAAACGTTTAAAAAAATTAGGAGCGAGCAGCTATGTTAATGCAAACTTTTGGAACTCCTAGTAGACGAGATATTTCGTTCCATTTGTATAGTTATTACAAACGTAATTAGCTCCTAGTTTAGTAGTTATACTTATCTGATTTTGAGTAATATTCACACCCATTGTAATCTTTAAGTATTTCCGAAAATTTCCAGCATTAGTAAACTTTGAGTAGCCTTTCGGTAGCGAAAAGTCCTTCGTTTTTCAAATAAGTCAAATTAAGCGGAATGTAAAGAATCAGTAATGTTACTTGATGCTGGGATTTACTCAGTAAACTTCCTATAAATAACATATTTTTAAACTCATTTTAATGCTCCTATATTTCTGAAAACCTACGTTTGTTAAAAACCGAACGCGTCTGATGACAGGTTGCTCAAGAATATTCTGATCTTTAAGCGGTACGAATTAATTCTAGACGGTCTCACTTTGGAGTCAGAACTAGTCAAGTGGGTTCGTCCACCGTAAATTTGTCGTTCTGATAGTTAAAGTATCTCATTGTCGTTGAATAAGAATAAACAGAATTTCCTTTTTTTGATAAAATAATTTACTTAAGCTGTACATCTGTATTTATAGTTGTTTGGTAGATATATGAGCCTATAGGAGAACAGAGAGATATTACATCACAAAGTGATTCGAGTTTTTAAATACCAACAAGTCGCGTGATGACTGAGAGGCTAAAGAAGAGTGGTGGGATGAGAATAATTTATAGGCCTGAAGTATGAAAGACAAGTTTCCACCTAATATATATGAAGAAAAAGTAAAAAACATTAAAGCCATAATAATAATAGTTGAAAAGTTGTTTTAAATAGCGACTATATTTAACAACCTACCTTCATCAACTGTTCAATTTTGAAGTGGAACTGAGCAGATGCTGACAGACGACAGTATAATTTATCTCCAGGTTTAGCCGTAAGACGATCAGCGAATTCTTTCTGGAGCATAACAACTGCTGCTCTAAAACCACGACCTGCGCTAATCAGTCTTTGGATGAATGGCGAGGAGATTTTATACGGCAGGTTCGCTACACAGAGATCGAACTTAGGCCATGATTTTGCTTTGATTGCATCGCCAACGAGAATTTCTAGTTTGGTTCGATGTGGTCTGACAAATATTTCATGAAAAGCACTGGCTTAAAACGTTTCTGCAATGCGTACATCCAGTGGAGTTTAAAAAATGAGGCGTAACAGTGCATCAACCTAACACTGATAGTTACTAATATTACAAATGATTGTTTTGAATAGACGGATGATAGGTTAGACGGCTTATAGTTTTAGGAGTAATTACTTATACAGTTTTTGACGCAAATAATTGATGATTCGGATAGACGCCTCAAGCGACTTCGCGAATGCGTAAATTAGGCATAAGGTAAAAGCAAACAGAACTAGAGAAGAATGTAGTGAACAACAAAGCCAAATCGTCTAAGTATCTGGATTTAAATAAATGGAAAACTGTGCAATATGAGAATTGCATTGTTACTACTTGTGAAGCTTTTGTCAACATTGATCAGTTATAACAAAACAGAGAAGTAACCTGATCATACAAGAAATGTTAACCGAAACGGTTTCTTTCTAAATTACTGTACTGGTTGTGATCAAATCTGTTTGTAAAAATGTAATTTTGAGTGTAAAGTATCAAAGAAACACAGTTTCCCTATGTGGTTCTCATAAAACTGTCAAACAGTGAGGTCGGTATATCAAAAAAATACGGAGAATCCTTAAGTAAGAGAATTCTAGTGACTTACCTTGTACGTTAATCAATCAAACTACATTTTACTGTAAATGTGTTTTATATCACCTTAGCATCCTCTCTTGTTCTGTTCCCATGTACCTTACAATTTTTTTACATCTAAATTTTCGACTCGTTCAATTGTAGATCTCAGTTGAGAACTCTGTTCTGTCCAAATGATACTAAGTCATTGAATGATTACTTTCGGAAGCTGTTACTGAATCTGACTTATGGTACAACTATTTAGAAACAAAATGAACTACTTAGAATCGACTCCTTTTAGTGTTTACGACCTCTGTTTTGAGAACGTCCATTTTGATCGTCATTGTCTTTGAAGGGCTGCTCATATCCAGTAACAATGCTGTGTGAGTAACGGTGTGGCCTAGAAATGTGTATTTGCCCATAGTTATGACAGTTCATATAACTAGCTCCTGGGAACTGTAAACTTTTATTGGTTACAGCTCAAGTAACTAACACACCATAACGGTACGTTAATTTGACTACTATTTGATACATCGTTACCTTCAGTGTTGAAACTTACATCATCAGGTCTATATACACGTTGAGTTAACCGAGGGACTAAACTACATGTATTCATATGTATTCAACACAAACATCAAATGTGAATCATCATCCTCAAGAAAATGGTGATATATTAAAGGTAATGGTGTTGTCATGAGACCAATCTTGCTGTATAGAGTTGACTGTCTAAAACCTCTATATGTACTGCACAACAGCCACAAAACCGACAACTGAAACATGGACACAAGGGTAGGGATATTAGTAAGAGTTCGTAACCAAAACATTTAATAATTAGTTATTACACCGACACCTAAGAGTTGGTATGGTCATTTGCAGATTCACATGAACGTTTTATTACTACTATAAAATTAGGGAAGTCCAAGTGGGGACTCACAGTTTCACTAACTACTTGACTTTGAGTCACACCCTAAGTGTGAGAGCTGTCGATCCTACAGGTCTGCGGAAGCCACCGGTTCGAAACCCACCCCACTTACGTTAATCGGGTAGTATTGACAGCCTACACACGCCAGGGTTCAAAGTCAAATATACGAATGTATAACTGGTTGACGAATTAATAATACTAATAACATCCAGTGCCTAGTCACGTAAGACAGAAATTATTAAACGGTTTACTGGTTGTCACATGATTATAGGAATCATGTACAGGAACTTACGAGGTTTGCACACGTTTCTGCAATTCCGAAACCATTCTTGGATCTATTTCGAATGCGTACACTTTCCTTCCCTTTTCTAACAACTTGACAGTGAGGTTACCAGTTCCAGAACCAATTTCAAGCAAGGAGTCTGTGGACTTGATACCAGACTTTTCCACCATTGTGGTAATAACGAGGGGATTTTTCAGTATATGCTGACCCTTTGTCTTCTGAAAACGGATACCACCTGTTTTAATAGCTAAACCAGAAGAATCACATTTTGGTTTGACCATTGTACATGATTTTTCGAACACCAAGCCACTGATGGGTTTATTTGTGTCCTGTAACTTCTTTTAAGATGAGGGTGAGAAATGAGTGTGATAATCTCGAACAGAAAAGTGAGTTAAAATACGACACTGAAGTAGAAACTACACTAAACTCTGTATTGTGAACGAATATAAACAACAATGAAACTACTTCTAAAAGGTTTCAACTCAGGATGGAAATAACACCGCCCTTCGTTCTTATAGCAACCCAGTCTTTTTCATCGCTTTCATGTTTTAAAGTGAGATTTGGGAGAGCTACTTCCTAAAGTGTAGGTTATTGTCGCATTATTTAGAGCATATAGTGTTAGAAAACGCTTTATCTCGACCTTTAAATATAAGTCTCCCGTCTACTATGTCGTTAATGGGGTACATAATTGATTCATGAAGACAACGGGCTGTTGACAAAAAACGTTTCGAGAATGTACACGAACTCTGAGGAAATTTAAGCGACGTCTAAGGAAATGTACGTAGAATTTCCAGGATGTGCGTGGAATTCGGGAAGTAGCGTTGATTTCTCCTTAGGGCAAGGGACAAAGGCCACAAAAGTGGATGTTTTTTCTGAAATTCTATACACGTTACGCAAAACATCAAGCATGATTACTTAGGTCGAAATTAATGAGAACCTGAGCAGGAAAATGGGAACGACGAGAGCATGATAAATGAAAAATTTTACATTGAAGGCACTAACGATAGCCACAGAATATCTGTTTCACTTCAAGGCAGAAATATATAGGAATTACCAGTTATGAGTGAGACACACCGTCTTTTGAAAAACCGTCAAGGCTAAAACCGAAGTCCAATGTTCTTGTGACGTGTTCGTGTAATTTTATTGGTTTCTTTTCACTTGCTTTTTAGATACGGACCAATTTCCACTGTAAAGTTGGATGATTTTTAGTCTGGCCATTCGACTGCAGTAGCTTTAGCTAGTTTGGTTGCTATTTGCAGGTTTTAAAGTTTGTCAATGGATCATTTGGTTGGAATCGTCATTGTAGTAAATCCCTCAATGAGATACACGTAGATTCTCTGCTCGAATAACTTCTGTCCAGTTGCAACTGTTCAAGTTAAGGTAGTGATCCAACTAACAACTGATCAATATTTTCAAATCAAAGATCGTTTCTATCTTATCGTGTTATTAGTGTTATAATTTGTACATCATGTAACCTGAGTGGATGAGCTTGTCCCAGGACAGTAAGTTTTCTGAAACCAGCACCTATCACTTTAATAGTGTGCAATATGAAAAAATAAGCAAAGTATTCAGGTCTAATGAGAAGACAATTTTCTCAAGAGATATATAAATATATAAATTAATTATTAATGCAGACTGTATGAGAAGACCAATGGTTAAGAATAAATGGATAAATGGAGATCATTTGAAGCACAATGGGAAGAAGTCACTGATTTGTGGTAGCGATGACAGTAAATAAGTTGCGACATTGCGTTAGGTAAAGCTAGTTTAAGTGTTAGATGATAATACATGAGCGGGTTGTCACAATTGACTGACCACTGGGTGTCTCTGACTGTGAAGCTGGGTGACACGGGATCGGTACCGCCAGGAAGCACCAGTTCTCTCAGGATTACAGGTACACCTTGCTGACGAGTACCAGGTAGCCGGGTCCAGGGTTTCCTGTCGACTACCTCCAACCACCATCTAATGAGTGGGTTGTGTTTGTCATGTCTCGTCTTAAAGATATCCGCTGGAACAGATGTCTCTTCAGCTGAGGCAGCGATTCTCAAGATCATTCTGTATGATGAATAGTGGGAGCGTGACTGAGTATTTTCTCATTGATGTGAAGTTTTTCAAGGGTTGTCTTGAGGAGTTTGGTGAACATTCTCTGGTAAGATTTGCGGGTTGAAGTGATTTGACGCATTTAGCATGCTACGTGTCACTAACAGAGACAACCGCTACTTCACATCACCGTAAGTGACTGAAATATGCAGAGCGGTTTGTTGTTTTCTGAGCGCATTCGCCGTATACATACCACCATATATGTGGGTTATGGATCCCGTAGTCACGTTTTCAGCTGCTTCTGTGCTGGCTGTACAAATATGGATTGGTACGGTTGTTCTCTATCAGCATGAAGCCCTGCATCTGGCGTTTATTGATCTAGCTGATGTGTCCTCCCGCACTATGAGTACGCATTCGAGAGCAATGCCCATGGGTGATTCAAAAAGAGCCTGTAGTGCAGCCAGGATACTTCAGTGTTTCAGCAGTAGTGACTTGAAAAACCTCAGAAACCGCATTCAAATGCTCAGTAGCTGGTTCCAACTAATGATAAGGACGTGATTCATTTATTTCTGTCACATGCTTCCACAGCAAACGACATTTTCATCACGTAAGCGTAGTGGAGTATCAAATTGACTAAGGTCCGTGAGTTCCACTTGCTATGTTCATTAAATTTCACCTGTCTGATATCAAATTCAATGCCGAATAACTCAAATGATTGGCTGATAAGCGCAAGGGACCAGTATTAACTACTTTTGTGTACATTTAATTAAAATTTATTTCACTGTTGTTAATTACGATAAGTAGATGTATGGAACTGTTGCCGGGGTATGTGAAGTTATAGGATTAGTAAGTTCCGTATATACCCTTTAATCCTGGTGTTAGACACCGTTCTTAGAGACACAGGCCTCAGTAAAACAACTGTGTCAAAAGAGAAAGGAGACTTTTTAGCTTCTGGTTTGGAGTGTGAATAAAATGTAAGTGCTGGAACCATTAAGATTTGTTTACTAAATTCAAGTGTTTGACACATACGATTTCCGTTGTACAGGTTTGTATGAAAGTTTCGTCAACTGGTTGGTGTATGTGGATATAATGTTTCGAATTATTTGAATCATAGTATGAACTAGGAATCCCAGAAATAACGTAATCGGATCAAGAAGTACTAGATCACCACAAACAAATGTACTGTATTTAGAATTCGAAATCAAGCATTCAACAAGTACAAAGGAATCAATAGTTCATTCAAACACCACATCCGCCACAGCTAAAATCGGTGTCTAGGTGTCTGTAATTGATTGTACATCTTCTCAAGTTCATCCTGAGTCTGTCCGACATTGTATTGGATAAAAACTCTGTAGTATCTAGAATGTGCTCATTAGTATTTGAAATAACAACCAAAATCGGAACCGACTCACCTGGAATTGTATACAATCAGCATGTCGGTTTTGTGCTGAAATCATTATTATTTAGAATTCGAACCATAGATTTTTCAACACTATCCTCCACCACGAAATAATGTTGGATCTTTATATCCCCAAGTTATGAATAATGTGGCTTCATTTAAAACATATTTCTCACAATGACTAGAGTATACATTGGAAGTGGATTTGTGATGAGGATGAACAGCAGTTGATATGAAATCATCCGAATTGTAATCAAAATCGAGGTCATTTAGTACTCATGCTTCTCATTGAACAAGTTTCCCACAAGAAACATATGCATTATGAGGACAAATAATATTTGGTATGACATCAAGCTTTGACACTTCTGAAATAGTTTCCTCGAATTTATTAGGAATGTCATTGAAGAGTAAAGGGTCATTAGAAAAATTAGCATATATCAAGGCTGTATCAGGTTTTCGATCATGACTAGGTTCATTCAACATATTTTCCTCAGATTTGCAATGAATTTCGTCAGAAATAAGTGAATCATTAGGAAAAACCATATCTGGTACAATAACATGAGAAATCTGATAAGTCGATTGATTAGAAACTGTTGTCTCGCAAGAATTCTGAGTTTCATTTAACTCTGAACTGCTATATGACTCTACATTGTCTTTTGAAATCGTTGGTAAAGATAAATGATCATTATAAATACTCAACTTAATAGAATCAGAATTACAAAACTTAATATCCGTTGCAGAAAGATGAACAGTAGTATTACAAAATGACTGAATATGTCCAATGTCACCACATTTAATGCACTTAGAATTACGAAATTTACATGAATTAAAAGAGTGGAACCTGCCACAGGACAAACACTGACCAAAATTGAGCCCGTCTTCGTGAACTGCATCGCAACTCCTCAATGAATCATCTGCATAACCTTGAGTATACACTGGGTTGGGGTGGCGTAATGCAGTGTAATTTTTTATATCCACATGAATCATTTTGCGGAGTCTTCCTCCTTTACCACATTCGAAATTTGTATACTTAACATAGTCTAGCAGTAGATCCTCGAGAGTTGTATAATAAATCGAAATGGGCTCTTCCGGTTAAGCCAGAGTTCTTAATAAGCTATATGCTTATTTTCCTATGGATGTGAGGAAATGTGCTACAATGTTAACATCCTCATCATCTTCCTTGGTTATAGCCCAGTGTTCGAACCTTTCAAAGTAACCCTCAAAAGCATCAAGATCTGAATGTATATTCAACACTTCCATCACAGGCTCCATCGCGGCGCCAATGTAATATTCAGGACTATTTGAATTATAGTATGAACTAAGAATCCCAGAAATAACGTAATCGGATCAACAAGTACTAGATAACCACAAATGAATGTACTGTATTTGGAATTCGAGATCAAGCATTCAACAAGTACAAAGGAATCAATAGTTCATTCAAACACCACACTCACACACCTTATCCACCGCGCGTTATTTCGCTTCACACTCTTCTCTTTGCTTCCTCTATATTTTGCCTGGATCAACGATTGTATGAAATGTACATATTCGAAATTCATTCTCGTATTTGACGTATTTAATTCCGTTATTGACTAACGCGATTTAATTCGATGAAATATACGAGGATAGGCGACATATATATTTCGACAGCAACCATTCAATAACGAACATTCATACGATGTAATTGGAATCGAATCCCGAGTCACTGAAGTAGTAAGCCCGTCAACTACACCGTCCGATCTAAAAGACGATGAAATAAAGGGTCTCACAAGAATTTATGATATAAATCAATGAATCAAAAATATCATTCAATTATCAAAGTGAGTCACTACAAGTTCATTCAAACACCACAGTGGATCACTGTTGAGTTTTAAGACGTTGAGGGGCATATTAATTGAATACAGCAATTATGTATTACTACTGACATCAATATATCTATTCAGTGAAAATTCCCATTTTGACATTTGATAAATAAAGAAGGAACGAATCGAGCGAAGAAATTTCTTTCCAATTAGTTCTTCATCATGGCTCTACACTAATAGATATATATAATTTACAATAATGAAATAATACTCATCGAGTGGATACGTTACGTAACAATTACATAATGACATTTAAATTAACATTGAGTAATTGGAAGAAAGAGGATTAATAATATTCAAAGTAATTATTCTAAAATGAAGTTTCTGTGTTGTATTATATATGAAAAAGAGAAGGAACAGAATATTTTAATGGATGGTCAATAGAATAGTAGTTATGTCAGAATCAAGAGATGAATGTTGAGAAAAATACAAAGTTAAAAAAAAACAAAAAACCGAATGGAAGGAGTATGAAAAATAGTTCTGCTGCAAGCACTTTTATACAGATGGCCGAGGTAGCGAAATTGGTTGTACAGATTTCTTTTGAATGCAAAGGTTAGGTTTGTGAACATGGATTGTGATGGCTTTCGTATGTTTATTCAAGTACATAAACACTATTACAGGAGGACACTAAATACATATGCACCACAAAATATCAATGACGTTGTCAAGAGATAGAGAAGGTAAATTGCGTATAATAAAAATATGAATAACAATGAACAGAAATTAGTGTATGAGAGTCTAATAATAATAATAATAATAATAATAATAATAATAATAATAATAATAATAATAGAAGGAGTAGTTCGGTTTGGAAAAGTACGACCAAAAAGAATTCTTTCAGTCAAAGAAATTACGCTCACATTTGTGGAGAAAGTCAAAGAAAGTTACAGCAGGACCGCCACTGATTTCTATTCTGATCCATTGACCTGGATTGTTTTATTGATACAGGTATGATAGGTCTGATTCTGTGTAGTGTGATCCAGTGGGACCCATGTAGCTTCGTGTATGCGTTTGTGGGGAATATTTTGCCACTTAGAACCATTTTGTTGAATGCACATAAATTCATAAATCTCTCACCATTCTTGCTCTTTTCTCCAAGTGAGTCCATGTCGTTCCATAATATCTTCATACACAGTGTTTTCTATTTCGACTTTGACGTTTAGATCTCTCATCAGGATGGTCAGGTCGTTTCCTGAGCACTTCACTCTGATCGATTGCAGCTTCGCATAAAAAGATCATTATCACCGTCTTTGCTATCATTGGTGGATGCATAACATTGAATAACATCTATTGTGATCTCTTCCTCTTTCTTTTTGAATGATACTTTAATGATTCTGGATCCGTGAGATTCCCGTTCTATAAGAGCTTTTCGTGCTTGCAAGATGATATGTAAATCTTGAGGCTATAAAAGCGATCCACACAGTAGTCTTTGTTTCTTGAAATCAACATGGGGAACCATTACAGACTTTCGAGTTTATTGTCAATAATTAATAAAGTGTTTAAAATAATCCAGCACGGTCAGGACGTTAAGCCATGGGTTTTCGCGCACACGTTACATATTATTGGGGATTTACCAAATTACATATTTATGTGGACACACATACATAGGGAGGAGTAATCGGACAATGCAAACAAGGGTCTCTGAACATGTGTCTAAATGGCTTCAAAATCAATTAGTATCAAATGACCCGATCAACGCGGGACACAGAAAACCACGTTAATCGATAGCGAAAAACATAATTGAAATGGAACACAAAATTGACATTTATATAGCTTTTAAAACGTTTTATAGAGATTGTCAAGGACGAATTCCGAAGTTTTTTGAAGCCTTGTCTATTCGTAAATTTCACCCCGGCTTATGCGTAAAAAAGAGTTTGTCGTAACCTTGCATTTATTTAGTTTCGTCAACAGGTTTAGAGTTATTGACAATTTTTTCGCCACAATACTGTGATATGTCAGTTTGACAGATTAATACTAGTATCGGTGTTAAATGATTGAATACCCAATGAAGTACTGTATGATTAGTGACACACAATGTGTAGTGTATAGGATGAAGTTGAAAATTAACAGAAACCTGGTACTTTTATCGAAAGATAACTGACTTCATGACATGTTGTTGGTGACTAATTCATTCAAATATTGATAACATTTAGAGATATAAAATCGATCAAAAATGTAATTTTTTTCTTCTTAAAGTTATATATTATACATATTTACGAAGATTGTGGTGAAATGTATTCAAATGGAAGAAATAATGATCATGAAGAAGGTAATTTCCAAGTTATGACAGAAATATTGAATTAGGAGGTTGACTATCGAGTGCATCATGAATAATATCAATGAATATTAGTCATCAAACCTTTTAGAAGATTCTCATCAAAACATAAATAAAGTTCCCCTCTCTCTCTCTTGGTATTTCTCATATCCTTATGGTATTGCGTAGAGATATTTCTGATTTTATCTTATGTAATTCATCTAATAGCCTTAGTTACTGTGACAAAAAGACTAATTATCTTATCCTATCTACACCATTATCCAATATCAACTTGCTTATATCTTGTAGAAATTAAAAAGTTCTGTATTGCTATCATTCACATATTAGTAGCTCTGCTATATGCGTTGCTGATTTTATCATTGAAATTTTAATAAATATTGTTTAGTTTGTTTGTATATTTAATGAACGATTGAGAATATCCTGTATATTATCTTTAACTGCTAAACTCTCCCGTGGTTGATTAAATTTTTATTTTTTATTATGATATAATTCTCAGTCATCTCAAGCGTTCGATTTTCCATATAAGTAGTCTTAATTGTTGCTGTTTTGTTGGTACTGGGCTTATAAAATACTTGTGAACAAGAGGATCATATATTTTGTTATTCAGAGTCAGATATCACTAACCACCATCTTCCTATAATACTTACCAGTATTAAAATCGTACTAGTGCATCAAATCTATTGAATGTTCATATTATGCGGACGGGAAAAAGAGGTAAATGAGTTCATAAAACTAAGAGACGAAGTGCGGTTCATATGTGCATATGTATTATTTTCTCGATGTACATTTATTCTAGATAAATACAAGATGAAACAATTAATTAGTATTGAGGTGACAATTATTCCGCCTTAATAATAAACTGTAGAAAAAAAACGTTTGCGGACATCGGTTAAAGTCACAAAAGATGTTTTGTTTTACGTGACACATCCTATTCAATTGTATCAACTATACAGTCCTATTTAGTTTCCCTTAAATCTCCTGTTGATATCAGTCTGTGATGAAAACTGACCTCAAATTATAAATTATGGCGTATGAGCCTAAATTAGTATTAATAATACTAATCATTTAAATTGAACTGAATTAAATAAACGTTAACATATACTTTTGTTAAGTCTATTTTACGTTCTCTGTCCTTATTCATTTCTCATCACCTCTTTGTGTGCATTGTTTTATACTACTTATTAATAGTCAGTGAATAGTAGTATTCCTGGGGATTCCTTCGCGTGTGTTGTAACGCACGTTTGTCGTGTAATATTCTGAAATATTTATATATACTTATAACATTTGTTGTATTTATCACTATAATTACTTTATCTCAATCGTTTTAGTAGTTATTCGCAATTTTGCGCAACCGTTTAACCGTTGTTTAAACTCAACCGTTTCCATATTGCTTGCTCGTAGTTCAATTTTTGGTTGTTGATAAACCACTATCAAGTTTAGACACCACCAACGGCTGTCATTTTGCATTATCGAATTCTTTTTATTTCAGACAAAAGGACGCGGTAAACGCCACAGACATCCCACAAGTTGTGGTTTGTAACTAACGTTCGTACATTATTTAATAAAGTACCGCTTTTTTAGATAAATCGTTGTTTTGTGAACTTCGATTTTGCGCGTATCTCAATTGGGTGATTTGGACGCTCCGACAGACTTAACAACTTGTTTTAGTATTTCTGAATATTTTAAACTTCGGTAGTTATTAAGCATCACTTACTTATGTCACGTTAGTTTTGATTCTATTCAGTTGATATGAGCTATTGGGAAAATCTGTAATTCATTGAACTAAAATATTGAGAGAATTATTCTTTTGTTGAACACTGATGATTGCTTAAATACGAGAGTAGTTTGAGAAATTCACTTCTCTGTATCAGTATGGATGTGTTTGTACTTGAAAATACCATCCGATGAGTCACAAGTCAAAGCCATATTTCGTCAATTTTGGTTGTTGTAATCTAAGGCAGATACATGTTTCCTACCGATAAGGCAAATTATCTTGCACAAAATAGATACATTTTTCAGATATAATTTCACACTATTCAACCTAACAAATAATTTTGTTTGATTAGTAGTAGAGGTATCATTTAGCTGTTTCATCAGTAGCAAGTCTATGAATAAGTGTTACAGTAAATAATAGACACACTGAATATTTAGAAAAATAATTACCTAATATTCACAGTGATCTGAGTGGATAGAATAATAAGAAAACAGGTTGAAATACAATGAAATAACAAAATACTACCTGGACGATTCATTGATTCGTATGTCAAACTTACTACCATTATGAGTACACACATAAGTATTCGACAAATCTGAATAACACTATACTTTTTCATTACGATTTGCATTAAATTTGTTGTAACAAAATGTAATTTGTTTGAAAAATGTTGATAAATTATTTACCATCGACAATTCTTACGTAGATAGGATTCTATCTATCCTAAGAGGAACTTGACACACATGACATTGATCACCTCCCAGTGATCAACCAATTGTAAATACATGTCGATCCTACAGCGGGTTAGTTGCGGCCCGGATAGCCCACTGGTAACATCTCTGACTGTGAAGCTGGATAACACGGAATGAAATCCGTCAATGACCATCAGTTACCTCAAGATTACAGGTACACCTTGCTGACGAGTGCCAAATAGCAGGAAACCAAAGTTCAGGGTTTCCTGTCAACTACTTCTAACCACCATCTTATCTCAACATAGTGCACTCAATGTCGAGTCATCTAAACTAGTGGCCACATTGCAACTTGGTCGATAGGATTCAATATGCACTAAGAAGGACCTGACACACATGACACTGATCATCACACAATGGTCAATCCATTGTAAACAATTCTTACGTGTTATGATGTTCGTTAATTTTAACTATATTTAAAATAACACATATACGTCACGAACTGATGGAAATACAGGAAGTGGTAGAAAAGTTCATATATATATATATATATATATATATATATATATATATATATATATATATACATTCTTCAATAGCGATCAGATGCCACTTATTTTAATCGAACAGTTTTTATCTTATAATGTCTTTTTCATTTATTAGCATATCATGTTCGAATTCCATGATTAATCATATCCCATTTCTTCAAAGGATAAATAAAAAGAAAACCATATCCACTATCTTGATGACTCGGCGTTAATTTTGAAGTAATTACAACCCACTATCTATTTATATTGGCTTTGATAATACACGGTTAATTCATTCAAATCATACAGTTGATCATAACTAGTGTTTATAAAAGAAAAAAAGTATAACCTTTTATCACTGATTGCATTGTGAAAATCATTTCTCTATTATTATGTTTAGATACATCTTCAAAAAAATATGAATCCTTAATTGATTTAGTATCCAAGTAAAAAACTGGGAACAATATTGTTTTTGAGATAGTCTGTAATTTAAGTGCTAAATACATTCGATTGTCCTCACACGGGTTCTTGTTCACTACATTGTGACTGCGACTGCAAATTAGATCGCAGAGAATTGTCTGTCGAACCAGAGATGCGTAAACACGTAAGAACGGCCTAGAGTTCTGGTCGGTCCCGCTTCCCTGTCTGAGTTTATATACCAAAAAAACCGACCGCAACGTACCAATAAAATATGAAACAACATTTGTACAAGAATTAGCCAGATGTGGCTGTGAATGAGGGAGGTAGCGATTAACAGACAGGGAATAATTCATGAATGGTAAATCGTATAATAATAGTTCATAGGTTAACATAAAGCTCATGATAAGAGCGACATGAATATGAACAGTTTAGTTACATAACAATTATACGATAAAAACATACTCATAATATTGGTCCATAAATGGGTCCCAAAAATTACCATTCATTATTCTTATCAAGATACAACAAATATTATACATCAAGGTGATGTATAATGTAAGAGAAAAAATTCACTTTTTTGGGATTAATTATTAGTTATTGAATAATTAAATAAACAGAATACTTCGAACAAATTAGGTTTTCATCATTAATAAATGAATAAATTATTTTGATAAGTAATCTACATAAATACTTAAAAAAAGAGTATCCAATTTCATGTGTAGAACATGCTCATGTACACATCAACAATGTTTATTGTAACATATAAATCTATAACAAATGTCAATTGTTTTCTAATAAAATTCATTAATAAGTAAATATTTATTTTTCTCAGAGGGAGTTTTGTGGATATTATAGTAATTTCAGTGGTTTAGATTATGAGTCAATTGAAGCTAGACCATTATGGAAAACCTGGAAGCACTGAATGTCCATTTCGTCCTATTTTGTAACTCCTCAACAGTGCGCATCCACAATCTCGCCCTTCCCTCCGCGAGATTCGAACCTAGGATCTATCAGTCTTGCGCGCGAGCGCTTAACCACTAGACCACTGAAAATGAAAAGATATGGTAAATGTTTGTGTTTTTGTTATAACTTGTGAACTTATGCCCTTATCAATATATAACATAAGGATAGCTCCAATTAAAGAACAGTGACTTATCAATCAAACCAATGATGCATAAAATCTGTATGAGCAGTCTAAAGTCGTTATCGGTTCTTCTTCTTACCTAGTCCTACCTGTTGAGTCAAGAACACCATTCTCAGCCTCCGTAATATGAATTATCTATTGCAAACATACTAAGTTTATATACAAACCAAAACGGATCATGTCGCACCATAAAATAGAAAATAACATTTGTAAAATATCTAACCAAAAGTGTCTGTGATTGTGGGAGACTATAATTAATAGATTGAGTAGAACCCAAGAACGGTAAATGGTATAATAATAGTCTATAGGCCAAAATGAAGCTTATAATAAGAGGAATGTGAATATGCATAGTTTAACTACGCAACAATTATACAACAAAAATATATGTGTATCGTATCGGTCCATAAATATTTCTCAAAAGTTACCATTCATAATTCTCGTCAGGATATAACAGTTTTAAATAATATTTTCATAGAAAAGAACTAAAATTAATTAACGATTAATTGAAAAATCGAAATATACTTCGTAATCCTATAAAGTTTTCTTACCAATATATAAGATGGTCCATAAAGGAACTCACTTTATTCCAAAATTGAACTAATGATAGTTAAACTACATTAGAAACATGTTATTACACAAAACACAGTGATACTGTAGTGAAAAAGAACACCAGTGGGGACAATCGAATGTTTTTAACACGTAACTACAGGACCTGTTAATAAAATCTAACAATCATAAAGTAAATGCTTAATTTGCAAAATGTCCATCAATTGTCTCAAAATGACTCAGACTTCATTGTTCTAACAGTTTCATACAAATTACATCCTGTTTCCATTCTTTACTGTTCGATCCTCTTGTCTCTCTTCTGCCGGACCTTCTATTCACGACTAACATCAAATACTACTTATGTCAATATGAGTAGCACACATCACAATACCATACCAATCAATCGAATTGCTATTGATTTGTTAAAAGAAAAATATCATCACTTAATATCATTGATAAATATTTGTATTCGTTACTGATCGTGTTAATGTTTACATAATAGAATTTATAGTTTTTACCATTACCTTCGTTTCAATAGAATCAACTATTATTTTATTTTACACAAATAAAGATCAAGTTGAGAATGAAGGTTTTAATTTACGTGATGAAAAAAAGAAAGATACATCGTTTTCTAATAAACTCAAAATTTCGAATTTTGAAAGTTTAAAGTTACATCTTATTTTTATGAAATTTATGTTTCCAATTGCTTACACTTCGAAACTTATGAATATTTATAAATCCTTGTAATTAGTTCTATTATTATTATTGGCCCCCAAATATCCTGGTACGGCTAAGGGTAGGGACAGTTAACTCTCCCTTTCGAAATGCTCCCACATGACCACATGTATGCAGCCATTGCCAGAGAAGTCCTACTCACTGCCTTCTTGTGGCGGGGATGTTGCTTACGAAGTCACGAGGACAAAAAGCGAATGTCTGGCGCCTTAACCGGGTTAGTGGATATGGAGAATCCACGTAGGGGAGCTGGCAACCCCTGATTTCAAACCAGTGGTGCACATAGACTCCAGTTTCCTGAGGGAACAATGGCGTATGAACCTATTGTTGGTTACCGGCTACCATGGTACTGCATCTCCTGACGTTACTCCACTACCTTGTGGATTAGACCTTTAGCTTGAAGGCTTGGGTTGTGACCTCCTAAAAAAATCACCTGCTCTGTTCTGGGCACCCAGGCATTATCACAGCCCACACACAAATCAAATGACTTGTGTAGTGTATATGTATTCGGTGCCCCTTTGTATCAATATTTATGTGTTTAAATAAATAAATAATGATTATTATTATTATTAGTAAATAATAATAACAGAGCAATAAGTTGTCTGAAAACTCAATCATCTTACTGAAGTTGATCTATTTATAAGGATGCTTAAAAAATAAAATCAACACATAGATTATTAATGATAAATTTATAATGAAAAATCCTGATTATAGCAATATTTTGATGTGACTATGAGTTAAAAAGTTAGTATTCGTTTCCATGAAATATTTTAAACTGCTTAATATTGGATGTAAATACATATACATCTTTTGGTTGCTATATTCAATCCTCTCATATCAACATCAAGTGATTTCCAATGATTTAGTTTACGACCAATATTTTAAATGTGTTTGAGTAGAATTTGGTCAATGCTAAGGGTTAAACAACAAAAAAATAGCTAACACAATCTAGCAACTTAAATTTATAGTGTTTATGGCGATCTCATCATCGTATTAATTTTCATACATTTTCGAAATTGAATTCGGACACTAATATTGATTGAAGTTTCGGTACATTTATGGTTTGTTGATTGGTCATATCAACCAAGAGATTTCATACCTAAGTGTATTAGAATCATATTGAAATATCAATCCGGTTATAATAAAACAAAAAAATAGCACTCTATATTAACTGAATATAACCTTTGTTTACTGAAATTAGGACTTTCTAATGACTGACTTCATATTCTCACTATTATGTGGTATTTTTCACTTGTTTTCATTACATTCAATGATAGATATACTAAACTGTATGACAAAATTACTTTTGAATTCTATTTCTTTTTTCCTTCACTGTTGGTTTCAACTATGAATGTTTCTTTTTGAAATTTCGTTGATTTAAAACACTTTCTCTTATTCGAAAGTGAGCATTTTATTTCATATTCGTTTTTTGTCGCTATTGTTTGATGTAGCTGTGTGTTGTTATCTGATCATTAGTACATTATTGTTCATTTGTTTCGAACCACTTATTTGCAAGATACATCATCTCATTAACTATTCATTTAACAAGGGTGATTAACTTCCAGAAACATTAAAGTTTCAAAAGAGGTTTTTATGGATATTATAGTAATTTTCGAAGTTGAGATCATGAGGTCCTGAGTTCGAATCTTGTGAGGCGAGATCGTTGATTCGCACTGCTAAGGAGTCTCATAATAGAACGAAACGGCAATCCAGTGATTCCAGGTTTTCCATGGTGGCCTAGCTTTAATTAACTCATGATCTCAACTACTAAAATAATATTAAAATTTGATGTTTATAAACTTATATTTGTTACAGTGTTCAACATAAAACTGATTTTTTTAACTGCTATATTTTATATATAATTCAATCATCTGGTTAAAGTTGTCGAATAGGTTCTTTATCCATTTAGCGTTTAATCAATGGAAGTAAACAACATATATATCCGTGATAGACCTATACAAATTTTAACATCTGGAAATATAGGGAAAACCAGAGACTCAATTTCATAATAATTACTGAAAATTTTGATGTCTTAATAAATTCTATAAACTTTGAACAACCAAATAACAACTTTTCCGAATACATTCATAAATGGCACCTACTTTTTCTTTGAATCAGATGAATAGTTCGTTTCCTACATCATTGAGTAAACGTAAAAAAATATGGTTTTATACAAGTGAATAGAACTCAGTTGTTTATTTGAATATCAAAGTGTATCTGAGATGATAAATATGTCACTTAGTTACAAATACATGGCAATATATCTCACATTTCAGTCTTATATTACTAAAGTGGTATATTCATAGGTATACCAATCATAGCATACAATTCTTGGAATTCAAGCTAAATATATCCGATGAAACAACTGACGCATTAGGTGACTAGGTTTTCGCATTATCGGTTGGTTGATGATGCTATACAATACACCTTAAAACAAGAAAAAAATCCACTGAGTTATAGATACTTCATGGTCATAAAATAAAGCACAACATATACAGAACTAGAAATCATATTATTTTTGTGTTTCACTAAAATTGGTATTTGAACAAAGTGAACACCTAAGTTCTTATTGCAAAATGAATCTATTCATCATAATGTTCCTTTATATTTGTTCAAGTTGGCTAGACATTCAGTCAGCCAGTCAGCTACAACGTAGGATCTGGCATATATATGCATCGGTTCAAGTTGCCACATCTCATTAACACAACAAGATGAACACCGGATTCATAGAAGTAGTTAATTCAATGGTAGTAGTATAATAAAGTAATATTGCATATAAGGATATAATACAGAAAGAAAGATATAAAGCAATTTTAATCTTATAGTTTAAGGGAAGACAGAGAGTGTATACACCGACGCCATTGTGATCGATTCTGAGCCATGTCATCCAGAGTCTCCAACCATTGGTTACGATGATCACGCTGACCCCACCCAAGTAGTTTGCATCTCCCAACATGGCTCAGACTAGAAGTTAGTGACTTTATGAACTCATGCCACGTTTTGGTTTGGCCGCCACTAACTTTCTTCCAACCATCTCCAACACCGGTTAGCATTGCACGTCGTGGTAATCGGTGTTCAGGCATACGTAACATGTGGCCCAACCATCTCAATCAATGAAGATTTACAACCTCATCAACTGATTTACCATCATTCCCTAATATCCTACGTCTAACCTCACCATTACTTACCCAGTGATCCTAGCACATGTGAGCAGTATTCCTAAGACATTTGTAATCTAATACTAGTAGCTTACGAGTATCTTCTACTATTGATGGCCACGTTTCGCAGCCGTAAAGTAAAACAGAACGAACAGACGCGCAGTATACTCGTTTCTTAGTTGAAAGACGGATATCTCGCCTTCGCCATAGGTGATGTAAGTTGGCGAAAGCCAAGCGAGCTTTTTGAATCCGTGCTGAGATTTCGTCAGACACCAACCCATTAGGGGTGATCAGACTTCCAAGATAAGTGAAGTTGTTGACGCGTTCGACTAATTCACTCTGTATCCTTAATTCAGGTGTTGACGCAGACCAGTCCTGAAGCAACAACTTGCATTTAGAGGGAGAGAAGAGCATCCCAGACATTCTGGCATTGTTGCTTAGTGCTACCAAAAGGCACTGCATTTTATCAGCGTCTTCATCAAACAGGACCTTCTGGTAAGAAATTAATGCCCGAAACTTCAGTCGACGAGAACGTTATTTCCATCAATAGGTCTATGATGAAGTTAAGCAAAAATGTTAAGAATGTGTCTGAAAATATCACACACTTCGAACAGCTAACACCTCCACTTGTCCCATGATCTGTATGGGTGTTATTGAAAATAAAAGGGATAAAAGATGCCTGTAACATGAAAGCTGATCCAACCTAGCAGCACAGACTGACTAATAATACAAAACAATACCTAGAAGTTGATAACACAAGTAAGAAGACGAAACGTCTAAAATATCCTTTGTACTTTAAGAGAAATTAGACTTAAACTTGCCAAACATGATGGCCTGTGAAGCTCAACATTGTTAGGTATAAGGAAAGTACTGAACGAAGAAAATGGAGTATGGTTAGATTTGTGCACCACCCGATCTCGGATCAGTAGTCTAGAAGTTAGGTACCACAATGCTGAAGACGCTTCGTTAGATCCCAGGTAGAGGTCCTTGGGTGTGCACTTCTGAAGAGTATCATACTGGGAAGAAAAGGCTGTTCAATGCTTCCAGGTTTCCAATGTTTGTCTGTCTTAGATCAATTAGTGATCTGAGTAACTTCCTAATCTCTTGACTGGATGTCAACTTTGTAGATTTGAAAGTAATGTATTAGTCGCGAGATTTGACAGTTTCTGGTTTACTTATTATCAAGATTATTAGATATTCATTACTGTAAATTCATACACTACAACTAAATTACTATTCAACGATCCATGATTTACAATGATTGTTATAAGCAATATCAGTATGTTATGTATACTATACTGTTCTCTTTTTTTTCTACATGTTATTTACTGCATATTTATTTAACTAAACTATGTAATGTTGTCCTGTGTCAACAGTATCTGTTGTATTGTTTTAGCATCTAGTTTCAAAACTTGTTGTTAGAATATCACGCCATATTTGGAAGAAGTATTTATTTTTTCAAGGAAAAATAACACACACACATTGTACACATTATTCTGTGTACACAATAATCTATTAACAAAAATACTATTAAAGCTAATTCATTTTGTCAGAATACCATCAAACTTTATTCATTCAACTTGAAAATTGAAATTCATTAAGATGAAATTATTTTTGATTAGTATAATTGGCATTTTCAGTTTGCTCGTTTCACAAGGTGAGTATGAATATTTAAAGAAAGAATAATTTTAGAAGGAGGTTTATTTTCTCGGATATTATAGTGCATTTCAATAGTTGAGATCATGAGTCAATTGAAGCTAGACCACCATGAACAACCTGGAAACACTGGATAGCTCTTTTGTTTCTAGTATAAAATGCGCATTGCTAAGGAGTCCCATAATAAGATTAAACGACCGTCCAGTGCTTCCAGGTTTTTCATGGTGGTCTAGCTTCAATTGATTCATGATCTCAACTATTAAAAGTATAATTTATTGTATTGTATACTTCTGAAGATATTTTAGTACATTAAATATTTTTCTATTAAATGATATGTAAACTTTCATAAAATGATGAATTTTATAGGATTATTTTGTGGCTTAAAAGAGTTTATAACTAAAATGTATATTCTTTTATAAGATTGTCATAGCAACTATACATGCTAACAACTAAGAAAAAGAAGTCTGATATCAATAACTATGATTGTTTCATGTTTTCTGATCCAATAAATTTAACCCAAATATTCTAGATTATAATATCTATTCTATTTTTTATTGATTTCTTTATTAAAGTAACTTTTCAAAGTCAACACACCATTGAAAGAGTATAATAATATAATCTGTTTATGAATAGATGACAATACTTTTGAAGATCCAATACCACTCTTTTTTACAACAAAATTGTCAACTTAATCTATATGTTGATTCGAATTACTGTTGTTAATAGAATGAACTTTAATATTCAGTTAAAATAACTAATAACTAGTTACTTTTCGTTAGTGCAGATAAACCTATGAAGTCATTAAATATTATGAATGTATGAATGACTATAAGTGCTTTCTTTTAAATAGGTTGTTTTGTCAGTGGATGAGCTATTAACTAATTAACTAATTAATAATTAATTATTATTAATGGCTTTATTCAATATTATATTTTGGTACAATATAGAATTCTCAGCACAGGGTATTTTAACAAGTTACTTACGCAAAAAAAAACAGAGACAAAGACAAAAAAGGAAAAAAAAGGTTAAAAAACCCAAAAAACTGTACAACTTTTCAAATTAAAGACATGTTAAGAATGCAGGTTATTGACTAGGTTAACTCTAACAACCTGTTCGTCACAGAGTATATTTGCTAGGTAAGGTATTATAGAACTTTGATACTTTTGCTTGAGTGCATGGATTTTAATGTAATTACGTCTCGTTCTACCAGAAGATATACAAGGAGAAAGATATGAGTGAAGGGGATGGTTAGTATGTGATAAAATAACACCTGCCAGGAGTTTGCATGACTTTAGATGTCTATCCACAACCATATTATTTATGGCCTCGAAAAATTCACCACACATCTTGCTAACTGCCTTCAGCACTCTCCGCAATACAGCAAAGTCTTTTCTCAAAAGCCCGGAAAAGAATAATGGAGAACAGTAAAGAATAATAGGTGATATGCGAGAAATGACAAATTGTAAGAGTAATCCCAAGAGCATGCAATCTCTCTATGTAGTAAGTCAGATGGAAAACCTTCTTCGATAACAATAAAACGTGAGAAGATCAAGAGAGATCAGAGGAAAAGGTAACACCAAGATAATTGACCTTCGACACTGCGTTTATCAAATGTCTAACTGTTCTTTACATTTAAGTTTCCAAATAAACACTTTAATGTAAACAACTCAGATCATTTTAAGTTTAATCTTTTTTACAGATGATAATCATAAATAGAATTTCTAAGGATATTTTGATAAGTGATTCATAACCATTTAGTCTAATACATTAAGAGTAAGATATTTTAAAAAGCTGAATTTGGACATTTTCAATTTCATTTAGAATATGGTTATACGGTTGATATGTGAGTTTATTCTCGTTTGTTTTCTTCTTTTTTTCTTTCTTTTTTTTGTGACTTCCATGTCTTCTATTTTGATAGTATTCATTTCATTATTCTTGTTTAGATACAAACTGATTTTCATATAGTTCTTGAAATCATTCAGTTGATTATCAAAATCAAATTGATCTAAGATTTAGTTTAAAATCTCATACCGAGTGATCCATTCTTATTCTATAAAATATCATAAATATATTCTCATTGAGATTATACATTTAGAGTTTATGAATTCTTAATTGAATTCAATCTAGGAATTATTGATATTTAAACATTGATATACAATAGATGAATTAGATAAAGTAATCTTCTAATAAACATTCATGAACTTAACTGTTATTCATTTATAAATTGAGAATTTACTTTTCATAAAATTTAGTAATATTTACAATAACTAGAAGTTACTTATATCTTATAATATTTCTTGCTTAATACATCAGTAATAATAAACATATAAATCAATATATAAAAGGATTTCTGATTAGAACAACACATATAAGCGAACAATTGTTTTTAATTAGATCGTCATCATGCTTTACTCTAATATACATGAATATTTATATGAAAATGTTAAACCAATCAAAGTAATTTGGGGTCAGTAATCCATGGCCAGTTATAACTTAACTAACGATTTTTTAAAAACATTTTTACTATGACCAGTGGAGTTCAACCGGGTCAGTTGGGAGGTAGTAACTCACTGATGACAATAGTGGATGTGTCGCTCAATTTCGTGGATTAGTTGAAGTTAGACATTACACCGTTAGATGCCGGCTCAGTGGTCTAGTTGGCGCGAGACCGATAGGTCTTGGGTTCGAATCCCGAGAGGCGGGGTCGTTTGCACGCTGCTGCTGAGTCCCACAGCAGGACAAAACGGCCATCCAATGCTTCCAGGTTTTCCATGGTGGTCTAGGTTCAATTAACTCATGATCTCAACTGTTGAAATTTCTAAAATCTCCACAAAACCCATTCTGATTTATTTATTTTATTCTATTTTTGTTATCATTGGCCTTATTTTCATATCTAGCATTTGTTTGTAATTTTCCGCCTCTTTCCGTTTGTATTCTTCACTATGTAAATATTTACATACTTCTTATTACGTAATGATTTTAATGTTTTGTGATGACTATTCTAAGTCTATTTACCCAAGTTTGACCTTCTATTTCCAACGTTTAACTATTCATAAGACTTTCGTTATCGTATTTTATTATTCTTACTACTATCAGTACAGCTGTCTTCCTACTATCAACTGAATGTTTACTTATTATGTGTGGTGACCCATTCTATTTCATTGTGATTATTGACCCAAATTGCCTTGATTGGTTTGACATTTTCGTATAAATATTCATGTAAATTAGAGTAAAGCCTGATGACGATCTAATTGAAAACAATTGTTCGCTTATATATGTTGTTCTGATTTCTGATTAATCACACTTTAAAGAGATTACATTATAGATTAGAACAGTAATTTAGGAACACATGGAGATAGTCTCCATGTGATTGATGATTATTGTAGTTCCTGATGAAGTAAACTGGAGCATCCACTACAACAAGAGCTCATATATATATACATATATTCATGAAAATTTATTTCTGAACGTATAATCTGTCAATTTGTCGGCGTGAATTACATTTTTCAAAAAAAAAAAATAGTTTCCTTATTAAAATTCATCATTTCACTTAATATTTAAAGATTGACTGATATTTTCTAAGGAATAATTAGAAATTATTTTAACTTATGAATGTTTACAAAGCAATGTGAATGATGCAAAACAAAAACAGTAAGTGTTGTTATGTTACTTCCTGTGTTTAATTCATTTTTAAATTATGACTGATCAATGAATGTTATCAATGTTATCCTTCTACCTTAAAAACCTTAAATTCATATATTGTTTAGTAAAATGGTTTAAACAATTTAAACATGAATAGTGAGTTGAGTTGATGTAGATGTTGAACTTAAGATACAAACAATAGAATATAATCTTGCAGATTTGATAATAATTTATTATTAAAATGAGTAATACTACTGAATATGTTAAATAGTCAACAGAAGTTAACAGAGAAGTGAAATCTAACTCAGTTGATGTTAAGAGGAGAAAAGAACCTTCTTGACGGAGTTTTGTTCTCTGAGCTGGATGGTTTGGTCGTGGAGCTTTCATCATTCTTCTGAACGACATTATCAGCACAAACTTCAGATAGAATTGGACTGTTAGAATTTCTCCATATGCGTTTTACAGCTTGTGAAATTCGAACACTTTACTTCTATCTGAAGTTTGTGCTGATGATGTCGTTCAGAAGAATGATGAAAGCTTCACGACCAAACCATCCAGCTCAGAGAACAAAACTCCATCAAAATCATCCATCTGAGCTACAAATCTTCTCCACCAGTTGAATTCAGTGTTATATGGGTTTTTTCCCACTTTATTCTGATAAATACTTCATAAATATAAACATGAGTTTTGTAGAAAATTGAATCACATAAAACATTGTTAGTATATACGAACATTCCAAAGATATTATACTTATTTTCATGGTTTCAGCGGCAGGACAAATATTTTAGTTACATCACAGTATATTTGCTTGCCATTAGTCTCAAACCAAAAGTTGGATTTCTTCTAAAGTAATATATTCTTAACATCAAAACAACAAAGATTTCTTTCTTCCAGAAGTAGGTAATTTATTGTTTTGACATAATAATTAGTATAAAATTGGTAATTATTAAATGTTAGATTTTAAGTCATTAGTTAATCACTAACTTATTCAACATAAACAAATCTGTGCATAGCAACTAATTTAGTAATCCGTTAAATTAAGCTTAATCTTTATATTAAAAAATGGATATATTCAATGCCTTCAATTATTTTGTCTTTAATGTTTACGTATCATCTAAATAGTGCTGTTATTTTTGTTAGTTTTATACTAATTTGTGGTCAAAAAGACCTGAATATAATACTTTATTATTATTTATTTAATTGATAGACATTTAATAACCAAACTTAATTCATTGAAGTAAGTATTAACATTTGAATTACATTTATTTATCAATCATTCCATTAAAAATATCCCTAAGTAACAGCAAATTAAGAATTAATAATGATGTTATTTAATGTGGTATTTATTATTAAGAACGAATAACTCAATCCTGATATGATAATGAGTGATTACTTTAGAAACCTTAAGAAATAATGAGTACAAGGCACAGTTTATAAGCTTACACAACTCTGGTTTGTATAATTTTTTTCTCTGGTTAGCGTTTTTTAGCGAGTTCGTTTTCTACGGGATAAGGTCGCTAACCCCATGCCCAACCCTCCTCCTTTATCGGGGCTTGGGACCGGCAGTAGCTCCAGAGGGGTTCCAAGCGGAGTTTTACACAACTGTAATACATTTAAATGTAACATGTATAAGTTTACTAGCAAAATTGAGTTGAATTGTTTGAAGTTTTTGTACAATACAAGTGAATATAATAAATGCTGAATTATCAATTCAAATTACTTCTTGATACTTATGATCATTATTGAAATTAACCAGTACTTTCAGGTACCATAAATTTTATTCACTTGAAATTTTTATCGGTTATACCGTTCTATATATATATATCGAAAATGAATTGAAGTTGGCAATTTGGTTTATTAGTTATTGACTTAGTTGCTTAGCAGTACATGACGAACTGTTAGGTTAGAATATCATGCTTTTTACAGTGTTCAATAACGAGCGTGCAGTGAAGCAGTAAAATTTGTTAATAATCAAATGAATAAATAACCAGTCAAAATATAATTGAACATTAACTATCTTAATTCAGTGTGAATATGTTTGCCTGTTGTTATTTGACCATTAATTGATGTAAAATACAAACTATCTATAAGTATATAATCTGCCTTATGAAAACTTAATAACGTATCTGTACATTCAGTGATGATAGTAGATGAGTTTCCTGCATGTATTTTATTCACCATGCTAGATAACTTCCTAATAAATAGAGATAAGGTCCATGAGTTTTCTTTTAGCTATCGAAAAACAAAATAACCAAACACAGTGAATGAAATTTGACTAAAAGGTGTAGACGGAGAGTCTAATTTCTCAGAACTGCAAAGGATTTTATAATCAATTCAAACCTACATGAGACACGTATATTGCCACAAGCGAGGTATAATTTGAAAGTGAAAAGTTTAATACACCCTAAAAGATTTTAAAGCTTATTTAATGGTTTTATTGTGAACAGTATGTATTTCCAGTGTCGAATAATAGCTATCCTGTTACATTCAAATATTTGGTGTTGCGTTTCTAAATATCATGATATAAGTTTTGACACGTTATTAATAACATCTGTTTATTTGCCTCACCATATTCAATGTTGAAATGAATAGTGGAGTTCAACCGGAGCTGTTATGAGATAGTAATTCACTGATGACAATGGTGGATGATGGGACCATTGCATGCCAGTTCAGTAGTCTATAGGTTAAGCGCTCGCGTGCGAGACTGATAGGTTTTGAGTTCGAATCTCGCGAAGCGAGGTTGTGGGTGCGTACTGCTGAGGAGTCCCATATTAGGATGATACGGCCGTCCAATGCTTCCAGGTTTTTCATGGTAATCTAGCTTCAATTAACTCATGAATTCAATTATTAAAAATATTTTCACTTATTACCAATGTTGTACTATAATTCATTTAAAATATATTTTTCTTAAATGTCACAAATACTATCAATATTTCTTGGTAACTTACAATGTTAGCATTTCAAGTGTATACTGATTCCATAGAATCCCTATTACAACTTGAATAATCATAAATATCTTGTCTAAATTATGCTTTCTTTAATTATTCAGTCAATATTTACAGTCAAGGGGGATGTAAGTGTTTCCATTCTCTTAAATTCTCAAATTTTTTTTGGAATATAAACATTTATTTGTTGTTAATTTACTGAAACAACTTTTAATAATCTTATGAAGCTTAATAGTTTTAATGCATATTATGCTTTTGTCTAACAGGTTGTAATAACTATTAGCAAGTTCCAGGAATTTGGAAAAACATGTCTCAATCAAATTGTTCTTATTGATGTTGTATAAGTTTTATAGCCAGTAGCATAAAGTTTACAACACTTTAAGTAACTGAATTATGTTTAATAATGAACCAGGATGGAAATATGCTTTATTCATACAATTTCCTGTTAACACTCATATATCTTAATCTTCTCTATGCATATAAGTTTAATCTGACAATTTATTTTCAACTTTATTTCTACAACTTATCAAATCAGTTACTGTTTTTGCTATATCTGTGATGCTGCAGATTAGAAAACAGCGAATTATTGATCGGACCAAAGATGCGCAAACACGTAGAACGGCCTAGGGTTCTGATTGGTCCCGCTTCCCTGTCTAGCCCAGCCAGTTAAGTCCAGAACGCAAGTCTCAGCCTCGGATATATGAATCATTATATTTCAAACACACTCTGTTTATATACTAATCAAGCAGACCACATCGTACCATAAAATAGAAAATAACATTGTACAATATTGACCAGTAAGAAAGTGACACGTGAAATAAGTGCTGACCAATAAGAAAATAATACCATCTCCAAGTCCAAGAATAGCCTTAGACTTAATAGAATAATTTTTGGGATATTTTCCTGAATATCCCAACAGTTTTATACAAAATACTGAGAAAAACAATATAGATCATTGATTATTTCACAAAGTATTGTCCCCTTACTAAAAGTTTTCAATGAGTTTCTCTATATCAATAAATTATAACTGTACGTCTAAATACACATGATAAGGGTATCACAATGTATTAGTTGGCTTAGAAGTATTGAATATACCTTTGTTATCCTAATAGTATTTATTTAGTTTTCTAGATCATATAATTTTGAAGTAATATTTATTAAGTAAATGAAAGTGAACTAGATCAAGTTGTATTATACTCTCTTGTTTGTATATAAACAATGAAGTAATGATTTTGATTCAACAAAACTTCTTATAAATGAAAATATCAAATATGTACCTCTGAATTTGATTTTACTGTAACAAACAAATTTGAAAGAAAAAATACAAATTCCTAGCCAAAAATGCAGAATAGGGAAATAGGAAAATTCTAGTTTTCAAAATGTAACCATTGAGATGAATAATGGAAAATAGAATCTTTGAAGGTTCTAACTGTTTCAGTAATTATTCAGGCATTGGTGAATTTTGCGATATCAACAAAAGTCAAAATACAGTAGGAAAATTTCAGTATGCAGCATAGTAATAAATCTAAGCAATAAAACATCAAGTAAATTTAGTTCGCTTATCAATCACACTTTGATAAAAAAAACCAGTTTTTACTAAGATAACTTCTAAATTTCTATCCCTTTCACAATACATAAAATTTCAAGTAGTATCCATTAAGTATGGATCATATTTCTCAAGCTATCTGATTTATTAAAAGTAAGAGTCTATTTCACTCTTTTGTTTCTTAACATACTAATACATTTAGTAACAAACAATTCACTGAAGACGAGTGAGTTTACTCAGATAACTATTCAAACTAAAAGATAAGTAAGTGCTGGAATTTCTGGGGATTAATTCAGTAGTGTTTCCATTTGTCAATACCGTAAATACAGTGTCCAAAACTGGTGACATTGAAAATGCTCTGAGTGAGATCATTCAATTAGTATTACCAATAACATTGACCTAAATATTATTAATTGTCCATAAATTTAATCAATGGAGATAACCATATGTGGAATAGTAACTGAAATATTAACATACTATTTCAGTAATAGTAGTGAATATCAGTTAGTCTAGGAATCACGAATCGTCAGGTATTCTGGTGTTTACTACGATTTCAGTAGAACAATCACATAGAAATTGGATTCAGTCTACAAATGATGCTGAAGTAATTTAAGGAGACTGACGATTTATATCTGATGCAGTTGTTTGTTTTGGTAACTAACGAAACTAAACTGTGTGATATTTTCAATAAAGATGAACAACAATCTAATAAATAGTGATCAAATTATAAATTCATGAAGAGAAGATAGAACGACAAGTAGTATCGAAGCAGAAAATGAAATGGAATAGAATAGTAAATTTCAAAAAAGATACTAGAATGACAGTAGTAGTCGTATCGATAATGTTCTCATGGAATTGATAATACAATCCCAACAAAATATGTAGCAACACTAGAATCACTAATCAAATGATTTGATGCATTTCTTTAGTAATTAAAACCTCCAGCCATCGATTTTATTAGAAAGATAGTTTAACTATAAACAGTTTGTCTAGGATGAAAACGTATAGTTGACAAAATGACTAGTAAAACGTCACCCTCATCCGTCGATTTAGTTTGAATGTTAGTCATAATAACTTAATAGTATTCATCACAATGTACATAACAGAATAATCACCATATAAATCATACTACAAATCGGAAACATATGATATAACTTAATACGGAATTGTAAACCGCTGTTTTGAAACCAAGAACACAACATATAAAAGTTATTTCTTCCTCCCTGTATACTTTTATACAAATAACAAAGTAAATAACTGATATATATTTTAATCTTTATTAGTTTAATCGGTTTTATCTTGTTCTTATTAAATAAGATTCTACAAAATCATATACGATAGGTAAGTACATGATATATAGATGTGATTAACTCTATAGACGAGCCACTAGAATCTGATTTATATACCAAAATATTCATTTGTAACCTACTTAAGAACTTGGAAATTACATTATTATAAATTTTAAGAGCTGGATTAGTTAGGCTTAAACATGAACAAGCCAAGAATACTTAAATCTTTTGATAACCTTTGTACTGTTAAATGATTAGGTTAGAATGAATTGATCAACATCTTCCAACTATATAATGTAATTTAACACACTCAGTAATATGAACTTCTGTATGTGATTCAGATTAAACAAGCATATTGAAGACGAGTGAGTTCATTCAATGTTTTATAACATATTTCTACGTAAAACATTCTCTACAAATTATTATAAACTATTAATGATGCTTATTAGAATGAATGATTTTAAATGATCATATGATCAGAAATTCTCTTGGATAAATTGCATATTGAAATATCTTTAAAGATATTTTATTCGACTTACAGAATTACATTGTTATTTAGGACTTCAATTGATCAGTCTCTTGTTGGCATATGTGCGTCCTGTGCGGACTACCTCGATATTGCCTGAAGTCACAAGCTTTATAAGCAAAGATGGATAGTGGCTGGCAATGGAATGCAGGACGCACGTTTCGTCCTATTTGAGACTCATCACCTATACTTGCATCTCAAAGTTGATGTTCACTCTGGGACTCAAACCCAGTACTGTTCGCTTCAAATACCATCACGTTATCCACTTAGCTATTGAGTCCTGATAACCACTTGCTTGTGCAATGGAGTTTAGATGCAATTACACTTTAGTTAAATTAAAAGCGTAAATGTACTTATACGAATAATTTCTGAAAAATTCCAAGATGTAGTCTGTAATCAACGTTGATATTTATTGTAATATAGTACAATCAACAAAATACATAACAAATAATGGAATAAAAATTAGCTAAGTATTTAAATAGAAGGAAACAGAAACGGCAAACTAAGTCAATATTTCTATGTGAAAACATTAAAGAATTTAACAAAAGTAATATGATATTTCATTATTGTATTGGTTGTTTCAATCCTCTTATTGATGTTTATGACTGCAATTAATCAGTCTCCTATTGGCATATATTCATCCTGTGAGGAATGTCTTGATATTGTCTTAAATCACAAGTAATATAATCATAGATGATAGTGGTTAGATGTGGAATGCAGGTCGCACGTTTCATCCCATTTTGGAAGCGATGACTTTTAAGGCGAACGGTATTGGTTTCGAGTTCCGGAGTAAAAATTAACTCTGGAATGTAAGTACATCCAGCTAACAAGTTCAAAGTAGGAAGAAACGCGTGTCTTGGATTCCACTGTAAGCCACCATCATTTCTACTCATAATAAGATATTTGTTAAAAATTCCAGAAAAAGCGATGTCCGCATAATTGAAAAGTGAGCATTTGTTTATTAAAATGTCTAAAATAAATTATCAAAATTTTTACTGACTGAAGTTTTTAGAATTTACTTAAAATTCCATAAAAGCCACATGTGAACAGATAATTTTAGCCAACTCAGTACAATCAAACATCATGAAACTACTGAATACTGACGGATGTATCGTTTGACAAATCGAAAGAGGAATAGAATCCAATCATTAATTTGAGCATAAAGGTAAAAACAAAATAAATGAAAAAATATAAAAACAATTCAGTCAGTCATATGCAAATAGATCCCATCATATTTGTGTTTCGAACAAAGTTACCTCATCATTTCGTCACAGACAATTAGTATATGTTAACCAATTCAAAAAATGGCAGCAGTAATAAAGTTATACGTAGTAGAAGCAGTAGTAGTAGTAGTGTAGTGAAGGGGAATACAGGTGAGGACAACCGAATTATATTTAGCACAAAACTACAGAGTTACTTGGTAAAATAGAAAACCATGCTATAATACTAAATTTGCAAAATGTTCAATAATTGTCTCGAACTTTATTGTTCTTGCATTTCCATACTAATTGCTTTCCAGTTCCGCTCTTCCTTTCATGATCTTCCCCATTTTCTGCCGCCAGACATAACATTCCTGACTCGCATCATATACTACTTATATCAATATACGTAGCACGCACCACAGTAGTAGTAGTAGTAGTAGTAGTAGTAGTAGTAGTAGTAGTAAAGAAAATAATAGAAATGGACAGTATGATTTGGCAACAAAGAAATAATTTGAAAAGAAGTATAAGATGTTATTGTAACTCATGTTTTATTAGAGGACGGAAGTCAAATGCCTCTTAACTGGTAAAACTGATTGTGAGATATGTCACGTGATCTCTTCTAAAATTTGGTTATGATAATTGCGTGAAACCCAACCATGAAGTATAAATTTACCGATATTCTATAATTCAACAGCCAGTAAATTCAGAGAAAAATGTCATATCCTGATAACGCAGTCACTAACTTTTTTCTGCCGACTCCAAATCACACAATTTAGATTTTCCAAGTTAGAAAAAACTGAGCGTGCGGAAAAAATCCCAACAAAGTCAGTTGATGAAAAAGCCATTAATTAATCAATCTAATTTTAAATATATTGAACACGTTGAATAAAATCGGGTACACTGACAGTTTACAAATCAGATTCATCAATCTTTGTCAGAAAGATGCAAATCCGTTTCCTCACTTGTATTGTTCTAACTTCCAAATAATTTTAGGATCTCATATAACATCCCCAAATAGTGTCTTTTAACTGACCTGTATTATCATCATACAGCCCTAGTTGTTTACTAATAAAGCATAGCAACATCAAACAAAACCTCACATAGTGCAGAGCAGACAACAGTTATTTACCTTCCTCAGACACATAATGTAATCATCATCAAGGGCGCACATTAAAGTTTGTTGGTGAATGAGGGTGTAGGGTGTCCAATAAACCAGATAATCTCACATCACAACATTTTCAAGAAAATAAAATTCTCAACATTTGCAACGAGGAGTCAACGGAAATCAAGTGGTAGGAATGAAATCTCTCATTTATTATTCTCATAGCTGGTTATCATCAATCTACATCGATTGTGTCACGCGTCACTGATAGAGTCGACAAAACACAATGTGACGTATTTGTATAGCAAATAAAACCAAAAAAATATGGTCAATCTGAGCAACATCTCGAATAAAATATCAAGTACAATATCACTCATAATACACATAGAAAACTACCAAACCGAACAAGGTTTTAAACTGATTGAAGACACTGAAACATTATAACGATAATACAACAACCCAAATCTCCTCAATACGGAAAACCAAATCCAAAAACCAATATGAACATTCAAAACAACTTATAATAAATGAAAGAACGTCTCGATTTAGAAAGCGTTTGTCAATAAACCAAATATCTATATTAAAGAAAGAATAAGGAATAGCTAATAAAATTACGGAACATGCGTTTCATCACATCACATGCAATCAAACAAATAAAAACTTTCAGGAAATAGTGAGAAATAATAAAAAAATTCTATAAATGCTTTCATTAGTAAATCTAAAACACAGATTCTTAAGGAAGTTATTCAGAAAAGCCATTAGAATCTACTGAAAGTCAGACAAACTATGTATTATTTGATGGAGAGAGATTCGTGATAAAACCCATGAATTGTGAACTGTTAAATGAATGGAACATCAATAACAATGCAGTATCAGGCAACATGGTCAGAATTAATGATTCCTTAGGTAGTATGAATATTGGTAGTAGACTCATTGTAATTTAAACACCAACAAATATATGACTCACATTACGATGAGGAAATTCGATCTCATTTCTATTATTTAGAGAAGTCTCCAAACGTCCAGTGCAAAAGTGAGTGAACTGACACTTGTCATTGATTCATTTTTTGTCCTATATGTTTAACATTTATCGAGTCTGAACGGTACGCTCTCGCTGTCATAGAATGGCACTGAGATACACTAAATTCCAGTTGTAGCAACACACTGAACACTGAATGGAACCACCATCCTGAACCCTAAACCTCAATTATTTAGATGCTTGAAACACAGGAATTGATAATAACCATGGAAATAACCTGAAATCCACTGATAGTAGGAGTTGTATGATGTGAGTTGATTTAGACACTCGTCATCGGAACATATTTAAACCAAGGAGGACGGGGATATTTACAAAGTCAAACGAAACCAAACTGAAATATACTATTTCGGCATCGAATCAATACAAAACATTGTTCATTTATGTTCTCCTGTCGAAACATTCGTCACAACACAATTTAAATATTGAAGTTGACTTTTCACAATTGTCACATTTTAATATATTTAAAGAGAGTTTGTTTTCTTGCCTATATAAATTCAGATTGGAATTGATGAATTTGTGGCACAATGTAATTCCTTGAAGTGTGTTGTCCACTGTTTAGTTGAATGTCTTATTCATTTAAATTAATCAGTCAGTGTTTGACCTCCATGTGTATGTGTGTGTGTATGTAGAATGTGTTCTGTGCATTGAAATGTGGAGGTGATTCTGGATGATTGTCGGGAATCGGTGACCACATCAATTCTATCTACCGAGTGTGATATATTAAAAGAGTGGTTCACATATGTGAATAGTTAATGGAGGATAAATGCACAAGTCGGAGACGACAAGAGATATCAGATGAGAAATCCTTATCACAACTTCAAAATGTAAGGTGTGTTCGAATTAGTCGTGAGATCCTTGTGGCTTCAATCACTCGACTGTTTTCAAGTGTTCAGTTGTCTTTTCATAGTAGGTAAAGGCAGTTTATTTTTTGTGTTTGTTTAAAGGCATGTAGATAATGAGACATCAGACAGGTGAGTTGATTTCATTCTATTATTGCTCGAATTACTTTATTCACGATCGAGTTGGATGTTATAATGACTGTTACTTGTATGTCTTTGTTCAAACTGCATATATATAGGAGCAGAATTATATTATGGTTTTTGTGCATTAGAGTGTGAAATGATTGACAAATGTTCTAATTACAATCCATTCGACAACTTCAGATTGTTCAAATAAAGCGTACAGTCGAATCGTGACAATACGATAATCAGAAGTATTGGAATCGGTGTGCTATCTGAAAATTCCCACAAAAGTCCAATTCAAGATAGGTAGAAGTCGATGAGCACAACCAAACGTATTATATTTGGAATTCGTAATGAGCACTCTATCAAATACAAAGGAATAATCAGTTAGTAAAAATGCCACAACCACCACAACTTAAATGAATGTTGGGCTTTTGCAATTCCTCGTACGACAGCTTCATTGAATGTATCTCAGATTCTCTTTTGAAGTTATGTTTAATATTGTCTGGATAATGCTCATTAGTGTTAGAATTAACAATGGAAATTGGAATGAACTCTTTTGGTCCTTTTAAAGTATTTGTCTGATGTGACTGTCATGCGTACGAACCATAGAATTATTAATTTTCTTGGATTGTCAAACCTCAGTTTCTTGAATGTATGTGACGTCAGCAGACTGTCCACATTCTATGTTTGGACGAACACATTATGTTTTAGGCAATTTTTTATTATTTCCATGAGTACGGTCTTCATTTCTATACCAATAAATTTATTCTACTCTTCTCTCCGGGCCTTTGAATTTCACAGCAGTAATAGAACTGATTGTTGTTTTGAAGGTGTTAAAACGTCCAACCGGAAAATCAGAATAAGAGAGTGATGGGGTTGTGCACAACTATTCACACTTAGATTGTCCAGCAAACAATTTATCTGGCACTTCATTGGAATTGTCTACACAGGTCAACAACGGAAGTTGTGCTTGATGACATTTTATGTGATCTAATCCGAGGATAGACGGTCCACCATTAGTGATGAGAAACTGACAAGTTATGATTGAAGACTTATCACCTCTGATTAGCAAATCAAAACATTCAAGAATCCGAATTTTATCACCAATAATACTCGAAATATAAACATCGACAGTTTTAATAACAGCACTGAAATCTGATGATTTCAATTTTCCGACTCCAATGATAGATTTGATATTACCAGTGTCAACAATGAAATCATGAAAAGCACCATTGCACAAGTAAAGTGGTTTTCGGATGTGAAGTGAACTACTCGGAGTCGTAAACAAGGATAGTATGTGATGATTAGAGTCACCCAAACTGATAGGATCCGAACTACAGAGTTTATTATCACTAGAGGTTAAATGAACAGTTGTTCAACCCACTGACTTGATATACCATAGTTCGCCGTAATTGAAGCATTTAGCATGATGAAATAAACATGAATTATGTGAATGACGTTTACCACATTATAAACATTTACCAAAATTGTGCTCACCTTTATATACTGATTTGCAATTCTTCAATGGATTGTTTCGCATGTTTTCACGAGGACGGAGATTATCATTAGTTAAACGTCTCTCCGTATGAAGGTTTGAAGAAAGACACATCACCAAACGATTGTCTTTTATTCAAACTGTTATGCAATTGACTTTCGTCATCTTTAAACGGAAGTTTAAACAACATTCTCTCCTTGAAGATAATCACTCAGTTTGACACTTACTTTCTTTGATTTAATGTGTTTTCCAATAAACTTTATGAAATAGTCATTGTCAAGTATGCATCTCTCTATCTGCTTCAATGCTATGTGAACACGCTACAGTTATAAAGAGAGTGAATACAGATTGTCTGAAGGAGACTGTTGTCATTCAACTGCACGTGAGCGTTTTGCAAGAAAGAATGGTACAAACAATTTGTGAAATTTACTTGTCTACTATAATCTCACCTGACTGTCTAAAAGTGGTTTATCTTAATTCTCCTATATAGTATGCATGATAAACAACCTATTCAGAAGTGAGTCAATCGTCTGTAGTCATTTATCATATTGAGTTTTTCGTTGTTTCACAAATTTATTCTTCTAGTTTGTTCCCCATAATTTATCGGTTCGTGTTCAATTTCTATATTTGTTTATATGTTTTATCCACTATTTTATCAATTTGGATCAATTGAATTCTGAGATTACCACCTATTCATAATGATCTCGCTTACTCATATTAAACTTATTCATCTCATCTGCACTGTCCAGTGATAATGGCAACCATCTTGTACAAAAGCGAGTAAATTTCTCCTTGGCTATTTCTAAATTCATCACAAAACATTCTATAAATGCTTTCATTAGTAAATCTAAAACACAGATTCTTAAGGAAGTTATTCAGAAAAGCCATTAGAATCTACTGAAAGTCAGACAAACTATGTATTATTTGATGGAGAGAGATTCGTGATAAAACCCATGAATTGTGAACTGTTAAATGAATGGAACATCAATAACAATGCAGTATCAGGCAACATGGTCAGAATTAATGATTCCTTAGGTAGTATGAATATTGGTAGTAGACTCATTGTAATTTAAACACCAACAAATATATGACTCACATTACGATGAGGAAATTCGATCTCATTTCTATTATTTAGAGAAGTCTCCAAACGTCCAGTGCAAAAGTGAGTGAACTGACACTTGTCATTGATTCATTTTTTGTCCTATATGTTTAACATTTATCGAGTCTGAACGGTACGCTCTCGCTGTCATAGAATGGCACTGAGATACACTAAATTCCAGTTGTAGCAACACACTGAACACTGAATGGAACCACCATCCTGAACCCTAAACCTCAATTATTTAGATGCTTGAAACACAGGAATTGATAATAACCATGGAAATAACCTGAAATCCACTGATAGTAGGAGTTGTATGATGTGAGTTGATTTAGACACTCGTCATCGGAACATATTTAAACCAAGGAGGACGGGGATATTTACAAAGTCAAACGAAACCAAACTGAAATATACTATTTCGGCATCGAATCAATACAAAACATTGTTCATTTATGTTCTCCTGTCGAAACATTCGTCACAACACAATTTAAATATTGAAGTTGACTTTTCACAATTGTCACATTTTAATATATTTAAAGAGAGTTTGTTTTCTTGCCTATATAAATTCAGATTGGAATTGATGAATTTGTGGCACAATGTAATTCCTTGAAGTGTGTTGTCCACTGTTTAGTTGAATGTCTTATTCATTTAAATTAATCAGTCAGTGTTTGACCTCCATGTGTATGTGTGTGTGTATGTAGAATGTGTTCTGTGCATTGAAATGTGGAGGTGATTCTGGATGATTGTCGGGAATCGGTGACCACATCAATTCTATCTACCGAGTGTGATATATTAAAAGAGTGGTTCACATATGTGAATAGTTAATGGAGGATAAATGCACAAGTCGGAGACGACAAGAGATATCAGATGAGAAATCCTTATCACAACTTCAAAATGTAAGGTGTGTTCGAATTAGTCGTGAGATCCTTGTGGCTTCAATCACTCGACTGTTTTCAAGTGTTCAGTTGTCTTTTCATAGTAGGTAAAGGCAGTTTATTTTTTGTGTTTGTTTAAAGGCATGTAGATAATGAGACATCAGACAGGTGAGTTGATTTCATTCTATTATTGCTCGAATTACTTTATTCACGATCGAGTTGGATGTTATAATGACTGTTACTTGTATGTCTTTGTTCAAACTGCATATATATAGGAGCAGAATTATATTATGGTTTTTGTGCATTAGAGTGTGAAATGATTGACAAATGTTCTAATTACAATCCATTCGACAACTTCAGATTGTTCAAATAAAGCGTACAGTCGAATCGTGACAATACGATAATCAGAAGTATTGGAATCGGTGTGCTATCTGAAAATTCCCACAAAAGTCCAATTCAAGATAGGTAGAAGTCGATGAGCACAACCAAACGTATTATATTTGGAATTCGTAATGAGCACTCTATCAAATACAAAGGAATAATCAGTTAGTAAAAATGCCACAACCACCACAACTTAAATGAATGTTGGGCTTTTGCAATTCCTCGTACGACAGCTTCATTGAATGTATCTCAGATTCTCTTTTGAAGTTATGTTTAATATTGTCTGGATAATGCTCATTAATGTTAGAATGAACATTTAAAGTAGGATTGCTCTGTCTTTTGTCCACTTCACTCCTTTCGTTTTTTGAATTTTCATGTATAATTTGTAGATTAATTTACTGTTACTTTTGTGATATTTTTCATTTCTTGTTATGTTTGTTTCTCCCCTTTCTGTAAATTTTGGAGTAGTTCTTTCTGTCTATTGAACATTCTTCCATATTTTTAATATTTCGCTTTCTCTTTTGATAGCTTTCCATTTTTCTCATTTTTAATTAAACTTTTTCATGTATTTGTATCCCGCATTCTCGATACATTTTATGCCGTGTTTTCATTCCGTTTTATATGAAATGATTTCTTGTTATCCGGTTATCATGAAGTTGTCATACTTTCTTCGAGACACGTTAACTTCGTGTTGAAATGTTACAGTGTATCGTTTTCTACTCAAGAATATATTTCAATATAATAAATATTATCGTTTCTTTAAATTATGGCTGAAAGTCTTTTAAAGATGCTAGGGAATAAATGTTTCCTTCTTTTTATAGATTTCAATCCATATCAGATATGTAAGTTATTAATGATGCAATTTGCTTTCATACTGCTGAATAATAATTTTATGTAACTAGTAAATAACAAATTAGAAATTGAAAAGTATTGAACAGGAAGTATGCAGTCATTTCGGATGTTCATTTTAGAATTTAACCCATGATTATCAACACCGTTTATTTCAACAATGAATATTTCATTTCACTTAACGTCAGTAACGAGGTAATCCGCATAAGATGTGTATGTTAATAGGAGATTAATCAATTGCAGTCCTAAACATCAATGAGAAGGTCAAAACAACAACAAGACGAAATCAAATTATTGTTGAGCTAAATAACGCAACCATGTTATTTGTCTATAGTTTTTCAACCTTTTATTTGTTGATTTCAACTCGTACGGTCAGTTATCCAAACAACATTCAAATTATTTACAAAGCAATTAGTCCTTTTGATAAATCTGGATAGTGTAACAAGAAAACGATTATCAGAAACTTATAATGTATTAATGATGATACGGAATTTCTAGACATCGAAGATGATTTTGCTTCTTTTGTAGTTTGTGACATCATAGATTGTATCGTTTCACATTGAATTGAGATAATTGTGTGAGTAATATTAATGTAACTAATAGTAGCAAGCTTTTGAACTCAAAAATAATTAAGATCTACCTAGAAGTTAACTGCATAGGAATTCGAACAGTTCACTTGATTTGTAAGTTACACTAATATTACTTTCCGGAAGGACAATGAAATATTTTCACACACAATGCACAATAAAAAAAAGAACTTGGAGAATATTTGAAAACTTTAAACCATAATGAATACTAAGTTCATTGTGTATTGTTTGTTTATATCTCCTTATTGATGTTTAGGACTGCAATTAATCAGTCTCCTATTGGCATATATGCATCCTGTTAGGATTGCCTCGATATTGTCTTAAATCACAAGCAATATAATCGGAGATGATGGTAGCTAGAAGTAGAATCCAGGTCTCGCGTTTCATCCCGATTCTGACTAGTCAGCTGGATGCACGCAATGAAGTTTGAAGCGAATGGTACTGGGTCCAAGTCCCAATATTCAATATGGCTCTTAGAAATTTTGATTTTTTTTTCTCACGGGAATAGCACTTTAATTTACATTATAATTACTTCCATTATCCTTTTGGTGCGATTATTTAGTATTTTTGAAATTTGTTCTTAGTACAGTCTGACATGATCAGATTAACTGAAAAATTGGTTATGATTAAGTACTAATAATGCTTATGACTTAAAACAATATCGAGGCAATATGCACAGGGTGTACATATGCCAATAATGGACTGATTGGTTGCAGTCCTAAACATCAATGAGAAGATTCAAACAAACAATACAAAATGAATTTAAACTTCACCCCATTGCACAAACTATTGACTGTCAGGACTCAGTAGCTAAGTAGATGAGGTGATGGTGACTGTATCAGACGTTACTGGGTTCGAATCCCAGAGTAAACAACAACTGTGAGGTGCAGGTACATCCAGCTGACGATTCTCAAGTAGGAAGAAACGCGTGTCTTGGATTCCACTGCTAGTCACTATACATATTTGCTCATGATGTATAATGCTATTAAAATGAGAACAAATCATTTACTACACAATTACCGAGTAATTTAGCTTGTAAGCCTAAACAACATTACATATTAATCAGACGGTTCAATATAAAACTACTTTAGATATCAGTATCATGGTAATATTAATTCTTTAGCCTTTATATAAGTTTTATAAAATGTTGACATTAAGATGAATTAATTATTGAAAATTGATCTCTCATTAATTATTTTTTATTATTCCGATTAAAGTTTCATCTTCAATAAGCCGTGGTAAGTTAAACAATATCTGAATACTTTTTTAATATTTATCATTATCCATTTGGTATATTCAATATCAGCTAGGTTTCGATATTTGAACTATAGGTTATATTTAATATTATTATTATTATTACATTGAAGAATGTCGATGGAAGTTCTATATTTCTAACGAAACTCTATAGAGTTTCTTGTAAATATTTCTATGTAACTGTACAATTGACTAATAAATTTAATTTTTGACCAGTTAGTTTGTTATTTTAATAATAAATAAAACCTGTAACATTTACTTCTGATTTCTATTATAAATAATTCAACTAATTTCTAATCTGGAAGCACTGGACGGTCGTTTCGTTCTAGTATGAGACTCCTCAGCAGTGCGCATCCACGACCCCGCTCCACGAGACTGACTTCAAGAGGTATTTCCTGGAGTTCTAGTCAGAAGGCGTGACCAGTGGAGTTAAACCGGGTCTATTGTGAGATAGTAACTCATTGATAACAATGGTGGACGGTGGTGAAACTTCGTGGATTGGTTGAAGTTAGACATCAACAACATTGGATGCCCGCCGGCCCAGTGGTGTAGAGGTTAAGCGTTCGCGCGCGAGACTGATAGGTCCTGGGTTCAAACCTCGCGGAGCGGGATCGTGGATCCACATTGTTAGGGAGTCCCACAATAGGAAGAAATGGCCGTCCAGTGCTTCCAGATTTTCCATGGTGGTCCAGCTTCTATTGACTCATGAATTAAATTATAGGATTACTAAAATCTCCACAAAACCCCTTCTGATAATAATTTATAATCCTTGAATATTTCGTTCGGTACATTGTAAATAATGTATATTTCAAATTCCCATGTCATTTAGGATTCCTTTATGGATTGTAAAGTGAGTCTGTCAGTTTAGTTATTTCTTGGAATAATTGATTTATGGAATTAATCTTAATGAACTAGATGATAACTCACTTTTTAATGTGTAAGCTCCTCAATTTCAAACACTAGGTAATTACAGTGGCTAAAATAGAAACTCAATAATTATGTTACATTGACTTGAAATCTGTAGGTTGCCGGATTAGCTTGAAATATTTCATTTATATATGGATAAATCAAAATTTATTTGTTTTTTAGGATCTGTTACCTTATCTGTTTATCTATTCATCTGTTATAATGACTTTTATATCTCAAATCTTGTCATGATTTGATTTTTTACTGTATGTAGTTCAATAATTTTATATCTGAACCTTTATTAGGAAGCGTAAAAAAGATTATCGTCAGGATACATCTAACTTAGGTTTCTGATAGTTTTCAGTTGTTAGCAAGGTATATTTTTATTCTTGGGCTAACTGGTGTTTCCTGTGGGATTCAGATCAGTTTCATTCAATTTCATGGTCTGAGATGTTACCATTTTGTTATCCGTTTCTCAAGTGACCTGTAGGATATCGGGTCATTTAGATTCATGTTGACATTCCAAACTCATCTATAGAATTCGATCAACAATAAAGGGCTAAACAAACATAACATTGGTCAGTACTCAGTGATCTGTAAATGTACGTGTAACACATTTTTGCTTTTAATGCATGTATACTGATATTTGTATTATCCACTTATGTCAAAATTCTTGTTGAAACACGGTATATATAGAACTTTTGTCGCTCGATTTCTCTCTTGTAACTCAATCTTTTTTAGCATATTATCATCTGAAAAAAATAGACACAAATCTGATCCGTTTCATCCCACGGATTGTGGAATGTCAGCTTCAATTCTTTAAATTGTATTTTAATAATTGACATATAGTTCGATACAAGACCAAAAGTATAACCTTCATAATTTGAAGGAAACTCTAAGATATAAAGAAATGCTAACGTCTAATAGACCTATAGCATCAGTGATCTATAACTGTGATTGTTGACCGACCTGATATTTTGACAGAAAGCCATATAGTTACATTTAGGAAGTATTTTACTAACCTATTCATATAATTTCCTTGTATTGTTACACATTCACATACACTTATGAATATAATTAGATAGATTAAATAGATTTAAGGCTTCAAAAGATCTTGAAAATTTTCAAAAATCTAAGTAAGAAATGAAGCAAAGTTGATAACAGTCAAATATATAGATCTGAGAAACCTATACGACTCTCACATTGGTATTACAGATAAAAAAGATACCAAATAACCACTCATTTGTATTAAATCACAAACTACACCATGTACATTCATTTACATGTGCAGCTGATTTAGCTTCATGTCCAATCCCCATCTGTGGTTACACATTCTTATAATATGTAAATCTGATATAAGTAGTCTATGATAGCTAAAATATGTGGAAATACGCGTTTTTGTTGTAGATAGCATAAACTCCTTGCATTTATTTTGAGTTGTTTTCTAAAATGACTGTTTATTACGATTTGTTTTCATTATTTATTTTAATCAGTCCCCTATACTACATAACCGAGTAAGTTTACTGTTCTATTTCTCAGTCCCATAATTATTTCTTTAACTAAATAAACCAGATGATCGTTTCATTCAATCTTTCAATTTAGTTGTTTTACATAGACGTTTCATTGATTCATAAAGTTGATTATATTCTTCTCATTACTTTTAACTCGTGATCAACAAGGATAGATTTTTATTATTAATCTCCCTAATAGGAAAACGAGACACTTTTAAAATAAAAATCTATGTGATCTAGAAGTACTGTCATCTACATAAATTAATTAAGAGGTGGAAATCTCAATTCAAGAATATACAGTGGTCGATTAGAAAAATTTCACATTACAAATATCCATCGACAAAACTGTGGGTATAATTCATCGATTTTTTTGAGATGATTGAGAAGAGTTTGTGGCTCAGGTAGATGATTTTCATGGAGTTTTGTTCTCTGAGACGGATGGTTTGGTCGTGGAGCTTTTGTCATTATCCTGAATAACATTATTAACACTAACTTCAGGTAGAATTGAAGTGTTCGAATTTCTCCATTCAATTCACAACCAATAAGAAAAATTATGGGCAAATATATGACCAAAATCAAATAAATGGGAGATACAACCAAAATAAAGTAGTAAACAATGACAGGTTAAATGTTAACAATAACCAATCAAGATCGAAGTCTACAGGACAAACTGTGAGCCACATGTGAAGAAATTCGAACACTTCACTTCTATCAGAAGTTTGTGCTGACAATGTCGTTCAGAATAATGATAAAAGCTGCACAGCCAAACCATCCATCTCAGAGAACAAAACTCGATCAAAATCATGAATGCTTTATCTCTCCACTTAAAAAATGTCTTAATGAGACTTCAAAATAATAATGAACATCTAAATCCTCCAAAAATATTGATGTAAACAAACAAAAGTATAATAATAAATTAACTGAAATTGGATAGAGAGATTGTTTCAAATTTAAACAGTAAAACACTTTACATACACAAAAACTAGTGTCGTAAGTAAGCATTTGTTTGTAAGTCTGAGTTGGAAAATATTTTCCTAACAGAAATTATTAATTGTACAACTGCACATCTAATCATATATAACTAATTCTATTCATTCATCTAGTTGGTTACTTTTGATGATTTGTTAGGGCAGGATAAATATTATCTATCTAGACTACAAACTTGAATTGCATTTATCCTCAAAATGTTCTTGTGAACATTGAGATTAATAAATGGCACCTACCACAAGGAAATATATATATATATATATATATATATATCAACACTAAAATCCCATACATAGGTTTCGATTTCAAACCACCTACGTTCTGATCATTCGTTTTTACATAAAATGAAATTTCTTAATTCATTTAGTACATCATAAATAACAATTCAAGAATACATGATATCTATTTATAACTTGCATTTCGACTATAGGAAGTTCATGCAAATTATGGCATGTGAGTTTTGACTTGAATTTTTGGTTACGTAATACTCTGTAATATTTATAAAATGAATACGTTGATAATTGTCTTTAAACTATCCATTAATCGACGTTAATTTAGATCTAACAGAAGACTTATATAACATTCAGACTATTAGGATGTCTTTCTTAAAATAAATGAGGGGGCAGCTTGATTTCTGAATCTATTGTTCGCCGTAGTAATAAAGATACCTAGATAAATGCTATACATATTGAAATAGTTGATCCATTAATCGTTCATCATGTATTAAGTTCACTGAAAATTAAAATAGCAACAGAATAAATTGGGATTTCTTTATTCTACTGATTCAAAATCATACTCTCTCAAAAGAATTATTAAATAGGATCTGCATCTTATTTTTCAAACCGTCAAGGTGTCATCAAAACTGCACAATCATATGTAGTAATATTTTTACTGATACATTTTCTCAGAGAGTAACCAAACATTTATTTCTAGTCATTTCTATAGTTTGATCTGTCTTATATCAAATTATAATATGGAGCATTATTAACCTCACAAAATTTATGTTAATGACAATTCATGTATCTAGGTCACATTGTTCAATATAGCTTCCAGATAGTCTAGATTTGTTTATTTACTTCAATGGTTACTCAATGAAATCAAGAATCTAGAAAACTGAAATATCAGTAGGGGTTTTGTGGAGATTTTAGTAATCCTATAATTTAATTCATGAGTCAATAGAAGCTGGACCACCATGGAAAATCTGGAAGCACTGGACGGCCATTTCTTCCTATTGTGGGACTCCCTAACAATGTGGATCCACGATCCCGCTCCGCGAGGTTTGAACCCAGGACCTATCAGTCTCGCGCGCGAACGCTTAACCTCTACACCACTGGGCCGGCGGGCATCCAACGCTGTTAATGTCTAGCTTCAATTGACTCGAATTAAACTATTGAATATACTAAAATCTCCACAAAACCCCTTCTGATAATAATCATCTGCTCACTAGTGATTGACTTCAAGGGGAAGCCGTGACCACTGGAGTTCAGCCAGGTCTGTCGTGAGATATCGGCTCACTGAAGACAATGGTGGACGGTGGCATAACTTCGTGGATTGGTTGAAGTTAGATATCAACACCGTTGGATGCCGGTTCAGTGGTCTGGAAGTTAAGCGTTCGTGTGCGAGACTCATAGGTCCCGAGTTCGAATCTCGCGGGAGCGGGATCGTGGGTATACCCTCCTGAGGAATCCCATACTATGACGAAACGGCCCTTCAGTACTTCCAGGTTTTCCATGGTGGTCTAGCTTCAACTGACTCATGATTTCAACCACTAAAATATCAAATTAAGAATCATACTAATTAATGTTGAATTAAATTTGTTTCAATAAACAGTCATTTGGTATTGTATAGTATTTTGAACTTTTTGGTTACCAGATATATCACACAACATGTAGACATTTGTAAAAATGAGAAACGAAAATCATTCCATTGACCACCTTAATTAATCGGTGTCAGAGAAACTATCAAAATTTAAATCATATGTACTTTATGAATGTTTTTTCTGACCCTCTGGTCTTAAACATTAACCTGGAGATAGAGCTGAATTCCAACTTCTTTCATAAGTGATAAAATTCATGTATGAAGGATTGCTTTTCATCACAGTTTGATTTATACAAACAATGTTATAATTACTTAGGTTGTGAACGAATTAGATTCATGTTTGAATATCATAAGTGAAAAAAGCAACCATAAGTTACGTGTAGACTGTTGTCAATATGTAAACACAATACCTAAAACTGGACGATTACTTAAAAAAGAACATAAATCTCAACTAATTGATCATCTTAGAGATCAAAATTTAGAACTGTGTCTCCCAGATAAGGGTGATAGAATTGTTCTTATAGATTGTCATGACTATGTTATCAAATTATCCACAAAATTATCAGATTCTGTCAAATTCTCTAAAGAAACCATGCATAAATGTACAAATGAGAAGACGGAACAAATTTTAACCAAGGAAGATGAAGGATGAATCTGTTACCAGTTATGACCTCTGTGAACATCTCAGACCATTGAGTTTCACTATATCGAAACTATACAGACTCCCAATAGTTCATGAGAAGAACGTTCCCCTACGTCCTATACTTGATATGAATAGCTCTCTGTATCATTTGATTGCTAAATGGTTAGTTGAAATTTTAAAGCCAGTTAGAAATCACATTAATAGGTGCAACTTTCTTGATTCATTTGACTTTGTTGATTCAATTAGAAATATCAATGTAAATGGTTAAAAAATGATCTCATTGGATGTCAATCCTCTCTTTACAAATGTTCGACACACAAAAACTATGTGTTTTTTATGTAACTATATCGAACATAACAAATTTGATATTTATATCCCGAAGCATTATCTAAAAGAGCTATTTCTACGATGTACTCCGAATGTTTAACTCAGATTTAATAACGATTCCTATTGACAAACTGACTGAGTTGAAATGGGTTCACTACCGCCACCCTTGATCGATTGTTTCATGGCCAATTTAGAAAATACGGTGCTTTGACAAATAATTAAAAGATTTCATCTATATAAGAGATATGTGGATGATACTTTCACTATTTGTAAATGAGGTAAGGACCTCACCAGTGCATATCCACGATCCCTTCTTGCGAGATTCGAACCCAAGATCTATGAGTCTCGCACGCGAACGCTTAACTTCTAGACCACTGAGACCACTGATGTCTAACTTCAACCAATCCACGAAGTTATGCCACCGTCCACCATTGTCTTCAGTGAGCCGATATCTCACAACAGACCTGGTTGAACTCCACTGGTCACTGCTTCTTACTAGATATTCTGAAATCGTGGAATCACACTACTGAGGAGTCCCATACTAGGGAGAAAACGGCCGTTCAGTGCTTTCAAGTTTTCGATGATAGTCTAGCTTCAATTAACTCATGAATTCAACTATTAAATTACTATAATATCCATAAAAACTCTTCTCTGATGGTATAAATGAAGAATTTAATTCATCTTTTATAAGTAAAAAATTTTTCCTTAAAAGTAATCAAAACAAGTTTGACTTAATTATTTTTTTTATTCTTTATTTTATATTTTAAACAGTTTTACTAGTAGATGATAATATTAGAGAACTCCAAATGCCAGCATACTATTACGATACATCAATATGAGAGTGAATTTATTGCAGTATAGTTAATTCAACACGTAACTAAAAACTTAAATAATTGGTATAACATAATTTTAGTTTTAACCTTTGCATAAAATTATAAATAAAAAAAAACAACTTAACATACAAAATATTGTATTCTGTATTTTTGACAATAATAAATTATCAGAAGGGGTTTTGTGGAGATTTTAGAAATTTCACAGGTTGAAATCATGAGTCAATTGAAGCTAGACCACCATGGAAAATCTGGAAGCACTGGACGGCCATTTCTTCCTATTGTGGAACTTTTCAGCAGTGCGCATCCACGATCTCATTGGATGCCGACTCAGTGGTCTAATGGTTAAGCGCTCGCGCGCGAGACTCATAGATCCTGGGCGGGATCGTGGATACGCACTGCTCAGGAGTCCTACAATACAACGAAATGACCGTTTAGTGCTTCTAGATTTAACAAGTGATTCATGATCTCAACTACTGAAATTACTATAATATTCACAAAACACCTTCTGGATACCATTCTATTTTAGTTTGATTATGAGTATCTTTCTGAATAAAATGAGAGTTCTATTAACTATCAATGTTTATATATCATACATTTTTAGATGACTAATTCCAAATTAAATGAATGCATATTTCAGCTTGAGGTTTTCTAATGTTACTATTTCATTAGAATGATGTGTAGAATGCTAAAAGATTATAAACGTCATTTAGACTTAAATTCTTAAAGATACATTTCAGTCTTATCTAGAATCTTTATTATCATGTTCTGGTAATCTCACGATATTGATGATGAAATCAAGAGATTAGCTACCGCTCACTAAAGATCGCAACTGTTCCAGTACTAAAAAGATCTTAAAGTAAAATAGGATTGATATGGAGGGCAAGTCAGACGTAACCTAATGAAAAGGTCAGTCGATGGCAGTCAGAAGTGACCCAAAAGTCAAGTATATTTCATTGTGGTCAGTAAGTTAGTTTCCTAAGGATAGAGTGTTATATATATGAATAAGTATTTGTACATTCCATTTAATAGCCCAGTACACTTTCTCTCTTACTCTTGTGTTCTCGCTCAAGTAGTCAGTTGGTTGGTTACGGGGTTAGTGCAAAGCATAGTTTGTGTAGTATCACATTTTCAAACAACGCATACCATAACAGGAATCAATCCTCAAAGATGTAATAATCAATAAATTAATAATAATACAATTGATTCCCTTTACAAACATAAACAAAGGAATAACAACAATATTTACAGGATACGATTTATTTTATTAATTATTCTTACTTTATTGAAATTAATAATTGTATTCTATATTATAAACAATTCTAATTATATGTACCTTCATTACAAATGAGATGTTTTCTCTAGACTTGAACACTTCTTTTCAAATCACTAACTTGGGTGTATAACTACAAACATTAATGAGGATTTATTGATAAAACATACACTTTGTTTATATGACTGTTGTTCTGGTGTGATGCCAAAAATGCCTTAAGGTTGAATATTATTTCAAAACGTTCCACGAAGTTTTCGTTGTTGTAAAAGTCATCAAAATAAATTAGAGTAAAAGCATATTGTACGAAAGAGCTGATTAAAATCAATAAAATGACTGTTGGGTTTTTTGAACCAAATTCTAAAATAAATGATTCTTATCTCATTTCACGTAGGACGAGGAGTACAAATTCCCTTGTACAATACTTAAAATGTTAAAAATCAAAACGAAAAACTAAGTTTTCTGATATCATATGAACGTGTCAAATGCTCAGTTCTTAATGTGTAGCGTGCATATAACTTGCAGATAGACCTTGCTCCTAAAGCCATAAACCCTTAAACGTGACCTAAACATTAAGTCTCTAAACCTGATTGACCAAAACGTCGATGAGTTTATTTCAGTTTGTCTATATACTATACTCCTATATCAATTAGTTTGAATTAAAATTCTGCATAAATAATTGTTCATACTTCACAAATAAATATTAAACACAATATCACAATCCATAAAATGTTATGTAAACAAATCTAATCTAAACGTCTCATATGTACAACCATAATAAGATGATTACATTCAATTGAAATAAAAAGTCACTTAGTCGAACAAATACAGTATATCAATCCATTGAAAACCTTAACTACACCACTGACGGACTGTAGAAGAATACTGAAATTCTCGTAATAAATCTATTATTTAAAAGAATAAAACAGTTCAAACTAATTGCATTCTCAATTGTGGGGTATAATTCCGTTCAATTAAATGAGGTACACTTGTATGTTATGCAACCCACAAAGTGTAACCATACAAACATTTGTCACGGGATTGTATATACTTTAGAATGAATCATAAATGACTGATAGTTTATGAAATATCGCGCGGTCATAATAAGAAAATAAAATTTCGATTGTATTTCAGTCCCAAGATAACTTCGAAACTGTGATTTCAGAAAAGTTAGCTTGTACTGAATTTAGCATACACAAATGAATAGAAGTACTTGAAACAGATACAAACAATGGACACAAGAATTATTTACTATAGAGTATACTAGCAAGATGAAGTATGGTGTTATAAAATATTATCAATTTCTTCATTTATACCTTATTCAGTTATGTTTACGTGTTAAATAATGTGAACGTTTATAGTCTGAATATAAGAATATTCAAGAATAAAAGCTAAGAACATAGAAGCAAATTTACTTAGTGTTATAAATTGTGCCCCACTAATATATGATTCTATGATACCGCCAATAAGAGAACAGTGGCTTATCGACCAGACCGATGATGCATAAAACCCGTACCAGATGTCTACAGTTCTTATCAGTCCTTCTTCCGGTTTATCCTTGCCTGTTAAGTTCAGAACACTGATCTCATGTATTTCAAACATACTGGATTTATATACAAACAAAACAGATCACATCGCACCATAAAATAGAAAATAACATTTGTACATTATCTAGCCAAAAGTGGCTGTGAATGTGGGAGACTGTAATTAATAGATTAAGTAGGACTCAAGAACGGTAAATGGTATAACAATAGTCTATGGGTTACAATAAAGCTTATAATGAAAGAAACATGAATATACATAGTTTAGCTACGTAACAATTATACAGCAAAAATATGTGTGTATCGTATTGGTCCATAAATATTTCTCAAAAGTTACCATTCATAATTCTCGTCGGAATATAACATTTAGAAATGAAATATTAATGTTCTAGTTACATAATTCTCAGAAACAAAATCAACTAAGTACAAATCAGATAAGAGGTAAAGATTAATAAATAGTGTCATGTAAAGAATTGTGTAACAAACATTGACGAATATGATGTCACCACGGCAAAGCAAGACTGACAACTGAATTCTTTTGGATACATAAATTTAGTTGATGACTGATAAGAAACCACGAAATATAATAAATTCGTGTCATTCGATTATGTTCATTGTTCTTGCATTAATCCGAGTAAAACAGACAAGAAACCTACATCTGATTGAAAATGATACCATTATTATTGCTATTATTACAGATTCAGTTGAGTAACGAACTTGGAATTTATTAAATTTTATCTAAAAAACAAATAGTTCTTAATAAAAAAAACTTAAAATCTGATTTGCCAAAATTTTATTTACATTTACATGTATGCAAAGTATGATAACTAAATAGGTTACTTTGATAATTGAATGATATTTTTGATTCATTGATTTATATCATAAATTCTTGTGAGACCCTTTATTTCATCGTCTTTTAGATCGGACGGTGTAGTTGACGGGCTCACTACTTCAGTGACTCGGGATTTGATTCCAATTACATCGTATGAATGTTCGTTATTGAATGATTGCTGTCGAAATATATATGTCGCCTATCCTCGTATATTTCATCGAATTAAATCGCGTTAGTCAATAACGGAATTAAATACGTCAAATACGAGAATGAATTTCGAATACGTACATTTCATACAATCGTTGATCCAGACAAAATATAGAGGAAGCAAAGAGAAGAGAGTGAAGCGAAATAACGCGCGGTGGATAAGGTGTGTGAGTGTGGTGTTTGAATGAACTATTGATTCCTTTGTACTTGTTGAATGCTTGATTTCGAATTCTAAATACAGTACATTCATTTGTGGTTATCTAGTACTTGTTGATCTGATTACGTTATTTCTGGGATTCTTAATTCATACTATAATTCAAATACTCCTAATCATCATAGTGAGTCAACTCCATTTAATTAAGCGTTAATCAATATTTATAGTCACACAAAAATATGCTACAGACGTGATGAATAGGATAAGAAGTGAACACATACATATGCCCTCACATAAAAACATGCAAGATTGATAAGCGAATAATCAACAAGGTCAAAGTGTGACTCAAGTAAAATGAATAGATTGGCCTGTCAGAAAGCGAGAATAAGGTATATGGGCTTAACATAATATCCGATACTACAAATTATGACATTGACTTCAATGATAATTTGACCGTATAGACAAAATCCTATACAGACAGTTTTATATAAAACAATGAAAATTTTAATTGATTTGAAGAATATTTTAAAAATAATTTTGATTCAGTTCAATAAGATACCATCATCTACATCCTTATTGTTTTCTCACATCTTACTTACTTACTTACGCCTGTTACTCCTCGTGAAGGAGCATAGGCCGCTCACCAGCATTCTCCATCCAACCCTGTCCTGGGCAATCCTTTCTAGCTCCGTCCAGTTGTAATTCATTGTTTTCATATCTGCTTCTATTATCCGACGCAATGTGTTCTTTGGCCTTCCTCTTTTTCGCTTCCCTCCAGGATTCCAAGTTAGGGCTTGCCTCGTGATGCAGTTTGACGATTTGCGTAATGTATGTCCTATCCACTTCCATCATCTTCTCCTAATTTCTTCTTCAGCTGGAAGTTGGTTTGTTCTCTCCCACAGAAGGCTATTGCTGATGGTATCCGGCCAATGGATGTTGAGTATCTTACGTAGACAGCTATTTATAAATACTTGTACTTTCTTGATTGTGGTTGTTGTAGTTCTCCAAGTTTCAGCTCCATTCAGTAGGACTGCCTTGACGTTCGTATTGAAGATTCTCACTTTGATATTGGTTGAAAGTTGTTTTGAGTTCCATATGTTCTTCAATTGTAGGAATGCGACCCTTGCTTTGCCGATCCTCGCCCTTACGTCTGCATCTGAACCTCCTTGTTCATCGATGATGCTTCCTAGGGATGTGAAGGACTCCACATCTTCCAGAGTTTCGCCATCAAGAGTGATTGGATTGCTGTTTTCCGCTTTGAATTTGAGGACCTTGGTTTTCCCTTTGTGTATGCTGAGGCCTACTGATGCAGAGACTGCTGCTACACTGGCTGTCTTCATCTGCATCTGTTCGTGTGTACGTGATAGGAGGGCTAGGTCATCTGCGAAGTCCAAATCGTCTAATTGATTCTGAGCTGTCCATTGTATTCCGTGTTTTCCTTCAGATGTTGAGGTCTTCATAATCCAGTCGACCACCAGAAGACAGATGAAGGGAGAGAGTAAACAGCCTTGTCTGACTCCGGCCCTTACTTGGAATGCATCTGTCAGCTGTCCTCCATGCACTACTTTGCACTGTAGTCCGTCGTATGAGTTCCGGATAATATTGACAATCTTCTCAGGAACTCCGTAGTGTCGAAGAAGTTTCCATAATGTCCTCCTATCTACACTGTCGAATGCCTTTTCATAATCAATGAAGTTGATGTATAGTGACGAGTTCCACTCAACTGATTGTTCGACGATGATCCGTAGTGTTGCAATTTGGTCTGTGCACGACCGATTCTTTCGGAATCCAGCTTGTTGATCTCGAAGTTGGGCATCTACTGCATCCTTCATCCGGTTCAGCAACACCCTGTTGAAGACTTTCCCTGGTATTGACAGTAGTGTAATGCCTCTGTAGTTTTCACATTTGCTCAGATCTCCTTTCTTTGGAATCTTGATGAGGTGTCCTTCTTTCCAGTCCATTGGCACTTGTTCCTCCTCCCAAATCTTTTTGAATAGAAGATAAAGCATGTTTGTGGTTGCTTCGATGTCTGACTTCAGTGCTTCAGCTGGTATATTGTCGGGTCCTGCTGCTTTCCTCCTCTTGATTTGTTTGATGGCCATCCTGATTTCTTCCGTCGTTGGTGGATTGACATCTATAGGAATATCTGTGTGTGCTGCTTCGATGTCCGGTGGATTCATTGGAGCCGGCCTATTCAGGAGTTCCTCGAAGTATTCTACCCATCTGTTACGCTGTTGTTGAATTTCGGTGATTGGCTTGCCTTCTTTGTCTTTGACCGGCCTCTCTGGTTTACTGTATTTCCCTGCTAGTTTCTTCGTTGTATCGTGAAGCTGTTTCATATTTCCTTCTCTAGCAGCTTTTTCTGCCGTCGTTGCTAGTTCTTCCACGTATTTCTTCTTGTCGGCTCTAATGCTCCTCTTCACTTGCTTGTTTGCTTTTGTGTATTCAGCTTGTGCTTGGACTTTCTCTGCTCGTGTTCGGCTGTTGTTAATTGCTGCCTTCTTGTTCTTCCTTTCTTTGATCTTGTCCAGTGTTTCTGTAGAGATCCATTCCTTATGATGGTATTTCTTTAGACCGAGAACCTCTTTACATATTGAAGTTAATGCTTCCTTGGTGCCTTTCCAGTTGTCCTCCATACTAGTTTCTTCTTCCTTCAGTAGATCTTGTAAGGCTTGGGACCTGTTGTTGAGAGCTATCTTGAATTCATTGAGTTTGTCAGTATCTCGAAGGAAGGCTGTATTGAAGCTTTGTAGTGATGTTTGTCCAGTTGTAAGTTCTTTTTTAGCTTCAGTTTTAAATTGGCCACAACTAGGTGGTGCTCTGAAGCTATGTCAGCTCCTCTCCTGGTTCTCACATCTTCGATTGTCCTTCGGAATTTTTTGTTGATGCAAATATGATCTATTTGGTTCTCTGTAGTGTGGTCCGGTGAGATCCATGTAGCCTTGTGAATACGCTTGTGTGGAAATATTGTGCCCCCTATGACCAATTTGTTGAATGCACATAGATTTGCAAGTCTTTCTCCATTTTCGTTTCTCTGTCCCAGTCCATGTCGTCCCATAATATCTTCATATCCGGTGTTGTCTATTCCGACTTTGGCATTTAGATCTCCCATCAGGATGGTGAGGTCGTTTCTTGGGCATTTCTCAATGATTGACTGTAGCCGGTCGTAGAACTGATCTTTAATGTCGTCGTTGCTATCATTGGTGGGTGCATAACATCGGATAATATTCATTGTGATCCCCTCCTTCTTTGTCTTGAATGATGCTTTGATGATTCTGGATCCGTGAGATTCCCATCCTACAAGCGCATTTCGTGCTACTTCGGACAGCATAAGAGCGACTCCCTGAGTGTGTGGAGCATTGTCCTCTTCGTGACCGGAGTATAGCAGCATCTCTCCCGTAGCTAGCCTTTTCTGTCCAGCTTGGGTCCAGTGGGTTTCGCTGATTCCCAGTACTGCTAAGTTGTATCTCCTCATTTCCATTGCTATTTGACTGGTCTTCCCGGTCTCCTACATTGTTCGAACGTTCCATGTACCTATAAAATTTTTGCTCTGGTTGTTAGAAGGGGCATCGACCTCGTGGCTTTCGAAGGAGCTCGGCTTTCACCATGAAGCGTCATAATTCTTCTAAATGAAGATCTTCTAACTCCCAGGGCAGAGTTAAAATGGTTTGGATTATTTTTTCTGGTAAGCGTTTATTTAGCGAGTTAGTTTTCTACGGGATGGGGACGCTAACCCCATGCCCGGCAGTAACCCTATAAGAGCTACAGGCGGAGTTGTTTTCTCACATAAGATGCAAGTAATAAATCTCAATGGCTAACCTCTATAGTAGACAATAAAATTATCTACGAGTGAATTCTTAAGTTTGCATTTTGTTTAGATTGCATGGTACATTTAACTATATGCTATGTATGTCAAACCATAGGTAATCATTCAAAACATTTAATTATTTTAATAGCTGTGATCATGATACAATTGAACCTAGACCATCATGGAAAACCTGGAAGCACTGGACGACCATTCCTTCCTATTGTGAAACTCTTCAATCGTGCGCATCCACGATCCCGCCTCGCGAGATTTGAAACCACGACCTGTCGGTCTCGCGCTCGAACGCTTAACATCTAGACCATCGTGGATGCGCACTGTTGAGGAGTCCCACAATAGGATGAAACGGCCGTCCGGAGCTTCCAGGTTTCGCATGGTGGTCTAGCTTTAATTGTTTCATGATCTTAACTAATGAAATTACTATGATATCCACAGAACCTCTTCTGATATTTAATTATGATTGCTCATAAACTTTCTCAAAATACTATGATCATTTCTTTAATGTATAACTAATTTCATTATATCTGATTTTAATGTTTAACAAATTCTGTGGATCTATTTAACAATTTAGTAGCATTAGGATTGTCTCTTTCTGAGACGTTGATTGCTGTTGGATAGAATCTATGAAAAACTTTTTTTTATAAAGATAGCAAATATTACCTATCTAATGAGTCTTAACTCTCTTATATTCTTTATATTCATTTACGGTAACAATTCATAATTCATAGCTGGATACGCTTGAGTTTCTCTAGCGCTTATTACTATTCAATAGTAAACAGTTATTTTGATAACGTACTCTCTGAAATAAACGAATCTAAAAGTGATTTCAGTGAAATTCCGACTGAATTGAGGCTCTATAAAGGAGGTGAAAAACACGAATGTGAAAAGCCGAGGACCATTTGTCCACTGAGAATAATAATTATTGATTTCAAACATTTTTTTTGAAGAAGTTATGAATACATTATGTACTCCAAATTGTTGGGTCGTGATGGCACGCTAGTTATCATGTAATTTATTGGCCAATCAAAATACGACTTGTTCGCCCTTGTAATGTACTAAACCAATGACGTTAGTTCGGTCTGATCAGCCTAGCGTCCTATTGGCTCGTTGCTCGCCTAGCCTGTCTAGCTGAGTTCAAAGTACCAATAACAGCCTCCACCATGCGAATCATTTATTTCAGACACACTGGGTTTGCATATCAATCAAACAGGCCACAACGCACCATAAAATAGGAAATAACGTTTATACACAATAAAGCCAAAGAGCGGCTGTGAACGTGGGAGACTGTAACTAATCAGCTGAACATAACTTAAGAACAGTAAATCGTATCATAATAGTTTATAGGTCAAAATTAAGCTTATAATAAGATGAATGTAAATATACACGATTTAATTACCGAATAGTTATACCATAAGGATATATAGATAATATAAGTCCGCTAAAATGTCTCAGAAGTTACTCGTCATTTAATCTTCACTAGGATCTAAAATCGTCAAAATTGACCGACCGCTGATTGGTGACTAATTTCGTGTTTATGTAGTCTTTTTAGTACTTATCAAATTGTAACGAAATCCATTACACTAAGTTACTTGACACTGCGTTCACTAATTTGAGGTGTTAGGTGGATGAAGGCAGTCTACCGGGAAACCACAGACTCATGTTTCGTGTTATTTGGAACTTATCATCAGTGTGTGCCTGTAATCCCGAGGAGTCTGGTGCTCCATGAGGGACTCAATCCCGCATCACTCATATTCGCAATGTGAGATGTGACATGGGACAGAGTCAACCAAGATACATCAATTCCCTCAAGACTACAAGCTCGCCTTGATAAAAATTCCTAAACATCTGAATACCTAGATCCAACAATGTAACATAACAATGATACTTGATTTCGGGTTTATCGAATAAGCTTCCATCTTAATAGTAATTACATTAAAATTAGTTTGACATATAAACCATACTAAACGTAGTCACTGATTCGAAACCTAATTCTGTCCATTTTAGTATGCCTCTTGAAAGATAAAACTTCAATTTATCGTAACTCATAAAAAAAGAAATTTTATTCGTAATAAAATGTCAATAAAATTAATACTGTATGGAGATTATTTTAAATGTTCTTTGAATATGAAAGTTTTGTTGTTTGTTTTTTGAAGTCATTTCCATTTTTCAAAAAATTCTTTGCAGATTTTTCTAGAAGGAAAAACGATGAAGAAAAAAGTTCAATCTTCAATCAAACTGTAAACCTTTTAAATTGTAAACATCTACCATTAGAGTTAATTTAAATAAATATATTAAATATACTAAATAAATATATTAGCGCAATACATTTCGAACAATCTAATCACACATATATATTAGACTAGAAATGAGGAGGTAAGAGAAGATATAGATAATATGGAAAACAATCTGAAAACTCATCATTGCTGGATAATGTGCTAATTGTGCCAGGGTAAGTTTAAGGTGAGAACAAACTATTTCGTAATACACAAAAGGGGTTTGAATTTTCGTATAGCAGTGTCAAGATCAATCTTATGATCTGTTTCAACTATGTGTTTGGCAATCGAGATTGATGTATATTTGTCATCTACTCTTATTGGGTCATTTGATTTTATTTGTTTTTGCAGGCATTTAAGATATCACGATTACTCCTCCTTATGTATGTGTGGCCACACACATATTTAAATTGGTAAATGCAGTGAGATGTGACGCAATTGTCTTCATGTCTTTTAGGTTTTTGGTGAAGCGTTGACCTTGTTGTTTCTTTGATAATGATCTTTGCTGCGTAGTAAGTCTTGTTAATAACAGATTTAAGCCTTTTTTCAATAAAAGGCTATTTGACTCACTTCTAAACGGTAAGACGATGTAGACAGACTCTTTCGTGTCTAAGCTATAGTAGGTCTCAAGATAGTAGGTGACACGATAATGTCATTTAGTTACAAGTTTCTAATAAAGTTGAGTAGTGACTATTCATAGAATCCAGGATTCCAGTTTTGTCTCAATTGAGATCAGTCAGCTGGATATACCTGCATTCTAATGTTTATGTTCACACTGTTGTGATAGAAATAACTGCAGATATTCACCGATTTCAATTTTTTATCATTAGCTTAGTTGATGTGTGTACATGAACAGTGATATTCTTTCATGGAATCACTTTTCAGCTTTTTTTGTTTGTTTTTGCAACAGGTCATTATATTCTATGAAAACAGCATACCTTGATAGATAGAATGATCTGGAGTTAAATCATTGATAAATCAGAACGTCATCATTAAAACGACCCAAACTGAATATTTCATCATATTTTGAAGTTTTATCTTAATTTTTTTAATCATTCGACTTAATGTGATAAACTTTATATTTTCAAATAAACTAATTTCTATGGAATTATACAGCCTGTTACAAATTAGTGAACCATCTTTTAAGATAAACTGGATAGTTTGTTTTATATATCAGGTATAAATTGTTTGAAATATATATATACTTAAATGCTTAACTACACATAATTAAAAATCATTTTACCTTACCTCCTCAGTGAGTATTAAAAAATTTCCCCCTAGAAATATTTACATAAATTACATGGACACAAATGAACATTTTCACAGTGTAGGGTTATGATGATTACTAAGTTTTTGATTGAAATCATGAACCGATCAATGCTAGACAACCATTGAAAACCTGGAAGCACTGGACGATCGTTTCTTCATATTGTAAGACTCCTCAGCAGTGCACATCCACGATCCTGTTCGCGGGATTCGAACCAAGAGCCTTCAGTCTTGCGCGCAAATGCGAGAATATTTCTAAAATTTAGTCTACTTTGTTATTAAAAATCTTGAAACATTTATTTCTTAATTGAATGTAAACTTATCACTTTCAATTATACGAACATGTATAAAACTTATTAAAATAATATTTAATCAAAGTGATTATTATGTATTATTGGAACTGTGTACAGAAACAATCTTTATGTAAATTTCTTTAATCATATTCACTCCAAGCTTATTTCTAAATTAAGTCTCAGATGACAGTTAAACATAATGTGAGTTAACATGTTTTGAATTATCTAGCTGTGATATTCAATGATAAGTGATAAGATAAGAAACTATCATAAAATATTCAAATCATGTAGATCATTTTTATAATTCCAAGTGATTTAAAACTGATTTATGAGTTGTTACTATCTCAAACTTTGATTTCTTTTCTCTTTTAGTCAAAATAACTCAAGACGTTGTAATGACAGTATAACAGTAGTGCATTAACTTATCCTTAAATAAAGTGGATCCATTTAATCTCACTTTTAAAGACTACAAATAAGTCATGTTTCCTTCAAATACTAATATTACATAGCGTTAGTTGACAACAGTAGTTATTAGGAAGATGAAATATATCTAAACATAAGTTCATTGTGAACCTATTTAAATTTATTGATTTCATATAAATCGATTGAAATTTAATAATCGATAAAGACGAATTGGAAATTAATTGAATTCAAACTAGTTTTTGAAAGATCAATATTTAAATCTGATATGATCTTTGTCAATCATATTCTTAAGGAAATAATAATCAAAATGAATTATTATTTTGTTGTCTTAGAAATTACCATTTTGGTTCTATCTTGTCTAATTATCAGTTCATTTTCTCAGTAATATAGTATAATTTTGATTCCGTACAGTAATAATGTATGTACCTTATTTACAATCACAAATTATATATTCTATGTAGATTATCAATGTCAAAGTTGAACTTGATAGTTTCAAATAAATTGAATATTGAGTAGAAATTTAATAATAAATATATTTCATTATCATATCCTAATGAGTAGAAAAACTGTATTTCTGAAGTTTCGTGACTTCATATAACTCACTTCTTCAGAGTAAATAAATAACCGACATTAAATTCATTCAAGTTTGAATAGTACAAAGGAAGCAATAATATGGTTTTGATTCAAAAATAGTTTTTTAAATCTGAATATGCTCTTTCCAGTTTCTTTATCTAAGTACATTTCTTTCTGGTTAGTGTTGTTTTAGAGAGTTAGTTTTCTGAAGAATGGGGTTGCTAACTCCATGCCCAACCCTCCTCCTTTATCCGGGCTTCGGACCGGCAGTAGCCTTAGAGAAGCTACAGACAGAATAGATAAGACACACATTGAGGGAAGCAACCAACTGCGTCACAAGGCAAACCCTCACATGGAATCCTTAAAGCCGAAGGAGAAGAGAAAGACTAAAGAACACATTACGCCAAGAAATGGAGACAGACATGAGAAGAATGAACAACAGTTGGATAGAACTGGAAAGGAAGGCTAAGGACAGTGTAGGTTGGAAGATTCTGGTCGGCGGCCTTTGCTCCATTGGGAGTAACAGGCCTAAGTAAGTAAGTAAACAATCTAAGTACATTTGATTAAATTATATTCACTTCGTTTACACTTTAGAATAAGCTTAATCATTGGTTCTTAAAGTTAGTGTACATGCTGACCACTTAATAATCTAATCGTCATTATTAAATTTAGTTTCAGATCTGATGAGTGTCATGTCATATTTGTAAGATATTAAGTAAGAAACTATTACTTACCAATCCTCCACTATTTTATCCCATATTCCCTTTCTTTACAAAATAAAAAGAATAGAAATTGGAAATATTATTTTACTAACAGTTCTTCTAAAGAAAACCAATTTAAGTGTTTATTATTCTTATTATTACTTTCAGTCACATAACACTGTTCGTTTTAATATCAGTTTGAAATAACGCTTATTCGGGACCACAAAAGTATCTGTCGAGTCATTAAGCAAAAAGAAAATGAAAAATTTTCTTCTTGATAATCCCATTTACTAAAGCAATACAATCTTATATATTAAGACATGATAATCCTTGATAATAAAAAAATAACCAAGTGTTGTGTCATTAATAAATTGATCAAATATTTCATGAACTTAACAGAAGTTAAATAATAGCCAGAGGGTTACTAGAAGCCAAAACGTGTAAGACTTTATTGAGAGTAATATAGTTTGATTCTCATCATTAATTCTTATAAACTGGATAGAACAGTCAACATATGGATATATATTTCAGTTTAGCAATTTTCTAAAAACATCCGATCGGCAGATGATTTTCAACAGATGGCTACAAATAATTAACAGAATGTATTGAAGTTATTTGTCGTTTCTGTTGCCATTAATTTTAATGAACCAAAAAAGTATAAATAGTGAGATGTCTATCGATTAGCTTATTGTTCTAATCTTAAATATTAGGTGAGAGGAATTATGAACTACTGAAGAACTATTAAACAGAAACACGATAAAAATCTGTATATGAATAATGTTACACATTCACTTAAACGATTCAAGTCGGTAACGTAATCTGCCCTTGACAATACTTAGAAAGGCATCTAAATAGTATGATTATGATATTCAGTATATAAAGTTAAGAAATGTTAGAAAGTTTTGTGAATTCTTACAATATTATAAATTGCTTTAGAATGATTCAGTCTTAACACATCTATCTGGATAATTAAAAGGAACATTCAAACTCCAAACAATATTGAAGTAGTATTGTTGGCCCATGTCATATAAACTTTTAAGAAAATGTAATAGACTATTTTAATAATTAAAGAGATTAAAAATAAGTAAATGAGTATCATTCATTTTATAAGGTCAGAGATTAAGATAAGAAAAACTAGATAGTGATGATTCGCTTCATAAATTTAATATCATATATATTCTAATTTATTTCCCCTACCGAAAAGTAAAACGTCACTGATCATTGTTACAAAACGTACTTAGGAGCTTCTGTTGTGGTAACCAATTCTAAAATAAAATTAATTTGGTTTAAAATTGTTCATACTTCACAAATAAATATTAAACACATTATCACAATCCATAAAATGTTATGTAAACAAATCTAATCTAAACGTCTCATATGTATAACCATATCCAAATGATTACATTCGATTGAAATAAGAAGTTACTTAGTCGAACAAATACAGTATATCAATCCATTGAAAACCTTAATTACACTATTGACTGACTGTAACAGAATGGTGAAATTCTCGTCCTGAATTTATTATTCAAATGTGAAAAGACAATGAAAGTTCATCAATGAATACTTCTATACTTATGTTGGTGCAATTCCTTTGAATTACGACAGTAACAATCAAAACTAATGAATATTTAGCTTATTAGTTAACAGGAGCGGGATTACGTATGATGAGCCAGTGAGTTACTGTTATTTCGTTTAATTGAAATCGGTTTTGATCAGTTTTGAAAACCTCTGTAACCAACCGAAATATACAGCAATAACCTAGTTGTTTATTTAAGTTAATCCAATAAGACACTATAATTGATCCTAGCGAAATGAAATTAAAATCAATCAGACTTTGTTTTCTTTGTGTTTCAGACTTGATTTCATTGAAATTTTAAAGATTAATGTAAATAATAATACTGATGAATGATCAATTACAGTCCTAAACATCAATGGGAAGATTCAAGTAAAACAATACTAAGTGAATTAATCTAAAGATTGTACAAATTATTTACAAACATTGAAAAATCAATGTTAGTGTATTTTATTGATTATTGATATGATTTATCAATAAAATTAGGATCAATCCTATAATAGATTTAGATAATTATCAGTTGGATTCAAGAGTTGAATAAATCACGAGATTATCTCTTACTGAAAAAAATCTTCTTCATCTACAGACATGAAGTATTCACTGAAATCTTTGTATGTTTTAGTTAATAAAGCAGATTTGAAGTGTGTTTTTGAAAAAGTTAAAACTTAAGCTTATTATTATTTACTTTTCCTGTCATTATATACTTCCTTCAATGATATGATATTATTACATAACAATTCTCCGAACATTTTTATCCCATTAAAATGAATTTGTAATTGCCAAACCTTCTGACAACATCAACAATAAAAATGAGTACACAGTCAAAACATCTGAATGTTTAAACGGTTTCTACTGTTCTCAATAATCAAATCGGTTGTCCTGTAATAGCATACTTACAACCTGACCGTTTGCATTTAAAACTGCTTTTTACTTCTAATTGTGTATAAACATATATAAATGCATAACTTACCTAATCCAAAAGCATTTATTTCTAAATTATGCAATTTTAGTAGTAAAATAAACAATTATCTATCCTTTAAGAATGACATTGAACACTGTTAATTAATTGATCATATTTGCTTCTATCTTATTCTAGCTACAATAGACTGGACTGCATAATATTCGGTTTGAAAGTTTTCATCGAAAACTGCTAATAAATAACAATCAAACACGAAATAATTCATTGATTGAAATTAACGTTTAATATACTACCAGGAAGACGTCAACAACTGAAGGGAAGCACGGGATACAGTGGACGATCTAGACTTCGCAGGTGATCTGGCCCTTCTATCCCAAACGCAACAACAAATGCAGGAGAAGACGACCAGTATAGCAGCAGCCTCAACAGCATTAAATCTCAATATGCACAAAGGGAAAAGCAAGATTCTCCGATACCACACAGCATGCACCAATTCAATCACAATTGACGGAGAACATTTGGAAGATGCAAAAACATTTACATATTTGGGCAGCATCATTGATGAACACGGTGGATCTGATGCAGATGCAAAAGCGCGGATCGGAAAAGCAAGAGCAGCATATTTACAACTGAAGAACATCTGGAACTCAAAACAATTGTCAACTGCCAACACCAAGGTCAGGATTTTCAATACAAGTGTCAAAACAGTTCTACTGTATTGTGCGTAAACTTGGAGCACTACGAAAGCCATCATCCAGAAGATACAAGTGTTTATTAACAGTTGTCTACTCAAAATACTTCGGATCTGTTGGCCAGAAACTATTAACAACAACCTACTGTGGGAGAGAACAAACCAGATCCCAGCGGAGGAAGAAATCAATAAGAAGCGCTGGAAGTGGATAGGACATACATTGAGTAACAGGCGTAAGTAAGTAAGTAATACTACCAGGAAGTTACTGGTAAATCTTTTGTTTCAACTTCAGTCAGCAACTAAGTTTGATACTGACTTCAGTTTTAAATGATTTATTATACTATTCATACTTATTTTTGACCAAATTATCCCTCTTAAATGTGTTAATATACTTCATTAAATAATAAACCAGCAAAATACCTTACCTGGCATGTAAACAGAGATAGTTATGGCAATTATCACAATCGCAAATATGATGAATTTGTCAAATTGCATTTTGATTAAAGAGACAATTTCTCTAACTGTAATTTCTTCCAAAAATATGATAGTATGTTTTATCTACTAACTAATAATGTATTTATATTCAGTTATGTTTGCATAACTTTTCTGATTGTTTGTAATTAGTAAACAGAAATTATCAGTCACTTTTATTTGTCCGCCGAAATATTAGTAAGTGACGTTTGCTGCAAAATAGTTATGTTGAAACATTAAGACTGATTGGAATGCAAATAAACATTGGAAATATGAAACCTGTTTATGATACTTAGCTGACGAAAGAAAATAAAAAAGTGATAAATTGCGTAATAAACATTTTCCTACTTACTTACTTTACATATTGAAGACTGTTACCCCTCATGGGGGAGCATAGGCCGCTCACCAACACACTTCATCCAACCCTGTCCTGAGAAATCCTTCCCAATTCATCCTTTTTATGTCTACTTCCAATTCTCATCACAGTATGTTCTTCGGTATTCCGCTTTTCAGCTTCCATACAGGATTCTAAGTTAGCACTTGCATCAGGGTGCTGTTTGATGATTTCCTAAATGTGTGTCCTATCCACTCCCAACGTATTCTACCAATCTCCTCATCAGCTCGAACCTGGTTTGTTCTCTCCCATAGTAGGCTGTTGCCGATGGTATCCGACCAACGGACGTTCAGTATCATATGTAGACAATTTTTCTAGAAATACTTATACTCTTTTAATGATGGTTGTGGTAGTCCTCCAAGTTTCAGCTGCATACAATAGAATTAACTGTCTTGACATTCGTATCGAAAATTCTCATTTTGATATCTGTTGGTAGTTGCTTTGAGTTCCACATATTCCTCAACTGTAGCAATGCTGTCCTTGATTTGACATTCATCGCGTTTACGTCTGCTTCAGATCATCCACGTTCATATATGATGGTGACCAGGTATATGAAAGATTCCACCTCTTCCAGAGTTTATTCATCAAGTGTTATTGGGTTGGTGTTCTCTGTGTTGAATTTGAGGATCGTGGCTTTTCCCTTGTGCATGTTAAGGTCTATTGATACAGAGGATTCTGCTACACTGACTGTGTTCACTTGCATTTGTTCGTGTGTATGAGATAGAAGAGCTAGGTTATCTGAGAAGTTCAAATTGTCTAGTTGCATCCAACCTGTCCATTTTATCCCATGCTTCCCCTCACATGTCGAGGTCTTCATAATCCAGTCAAACATCAGATGAAATAGAAAGGGTGAGATTAAGCAATCTTGCCTGACTCCGGTACTCACTTGGAATGCATCTGTCAGTTGTCTTCCATGCAGCACTCTGCACTGTAGTCCATCGTATGAATTCCGGATGATGTTGACGACATTCTCATCTACTCACTCTATAGTGTCAAGGAAGTTTTCATAATGTTCTTCTATCCACACTGTCAAATGCCTTCTCATAATCAAGGAAGTCGATATATAGTGACGAGTTCCACCCAACTGATTGTTCAACGATGATCCGTAGTGTCACGATTTGGTCTGTACACAACCGATCCTTACGGAATCCAGACTGTTGATCTCGAAGCTGGACGTCTACTGAGTCCTCAATCAGGTTCAGTAACACTCTGTTGAGAACATTTCCTGGTACTGACAGTAGTGTGATTGCTCTGTGGTTCTCACATTTACCCAGATCTCCTTTCTTTGGTATCATGATCAGGCGTTCTTCTTTCCAGTTTGTCGATACTTGTTCTTCTGCAGTTACTTCTATGTCTCGCATCAGTGTTTCGGCTGGTATAATGTTAGATGTTGCTGCTTTCCCAATCTTCACTCGTCTGACCACCATCCTGATGTCTTCAATTGTTGGTTGAGTGACATCTATAGGAAGGTCTGTGTGTGCTGCTTCGATATCCAGTGGATTCAATGGAGCTAGTCTATTCAACAGTTGCTCGAAGTACTCTACCCACCTGTTCCGCTGTTCTTGAGTCGCAGTGATTGACTTGCCTTCTTTGTCCTTGATCGGTCTCTCTCACTTACTATATCTCCCTGCTAGTTTCTTCGTTGAATCATAAAGTTGTTTCATATTTCCTTCTCTTGCAGCTCTTCCCCCTGTAATTGTCACGTCTTTTAAGTGTTGCTTCTTGTCATCTCGAATGCTTTTCTTCACTTGCCTGTTTGCTTTAGTGTATTCAACTTGTGCCTTCACTTTATCCGTTCTCTTCTGTTGTTAATTGTTATCTTCTGTTCTTCCTTTCTTGAATCTTGTCCACGCTTTCCATAGAGATCCATCCCTTATGATGATGCTTGTTGAGATTCAGGACCTCCTGACACGTTGAAGTTTGTGCTTCTTTTATCCCTTTCCAATTGTCCTCCATATTAGTTTCTTCTTCTTTCAGTAGATCTTGTAAGGCTTGGAACCTCTCTTGTTGTGAGTTATCTTGAATTGGGTGGGTTTGTTAGTATCTCGAAATAAAGTTGTATTGAACCTTTGTAATGCTGTTTCCTCAGTTGTCCATTGCTTCTTTATCTTCAGTTTCATCTTGGCAACCACCAGCTAGTGTTGATTTGAGGCTATGCCAACTCTTCTACTGGTTCTCACGTCTTCCATTGACATTGTGAGTTTTCTGCTGATTCAAATATGATGGACCTAGTTCTGTGTAGTGTTGTTCGGTGAGACCCATGTAGCTTTATATATGCGCTTGCGTGGGAATATTGTGCCACCTATAACCAATTTGTTGAACGCATATAGGTCTGCGAATCTCCCCCCCATTTTCGTTTCTCTATCGCAGTCCATATCGTCCCATGATGTCTTCCGGTGTTGTCCCTTCCGATTTTGGCGTCTTGATCTCCCATCAGGATGGTCAGGTCTTCGTCATTTCTATCATTAGTGGGTGCATAAAATCTGATAACATTTCTGGAAAAGATAATCTATCGTTTTTTATGTTTAATATCAAACCAATGTGTTTATAAATCCATACATATTTTCGAGCTATGCATTACGATCTAGTGGAACAAGTACCTAGATGAATTAAGATAACAGGAAAAATTCTAAAAACTAGACAGATGTAATAATTTGTCACTTCAGTTGTATTATTACTGAAACATAAGGAGACGTTTGGTTATGACATTCATGTAAACTAACATCCAGTTAATCTGTATACATATGTAGTCCATTTATTCTCTTGTAAGCTTTCCGTAAATGGCAGAGAGCCACTTTTCTTGAATACAGATGTTTTATTATACATTAAAAGATCTTTGGTTTGGTAGTTATTAAGCATCTCTATCATTTCTATGACCAAGAAAATCCCACATGATTACACCAATCATAAGTGGATTAGTGCTAAATCATTATAAAAAAGCAACTTGGTTTTGCATCTTTCAAACATTCCAAGTTAAACCATGGTTTTGGAATGTTAAAACAATCCGTTAAATAAATAAATAGAACCTATTATTATTCCTATATTGTTTACTTAATTCTATTAACTGTTATTTGATACTAGTTGTATGTTGTTATACAAACATATATGTATTGTGAAAGTTTATGAAAATATACATAGAGGTGACATCACCTTAAAATACAAGCTATCACTTGAACTTCAAAACTAATGATAATTCTTTTCGTGATTTAGATCATTTTATCAGGACGCTTATTTATCCAATAAATCCTACAGGATTGATCATAGTTATTGGTATATTGAAATCTTTTACTTCAAAGAATCAAATTTTATTGATTACTTCTCAGTTAACACATATATCTTACATGCAAATACTTTTTGCTTAATTGTTCACTGGTTTATAACGTCTACATAAACGACTGTTTATTATTTATTTTTAATTATAGAGACTCAATAGATAGTAATTGATGTATCACATAATGATTGAGTTAATTAGACTATAATCTACTGACGAGATTAATATTTTTACTAGTCATACCAATACTTTCTACTATTAAATTAGTATTGCTTTGTTATGATAAATCATATATGTATATCATCAAGTGTAATGTATATGTTGAGTCGGCTTTCGGAGAACTTCAACGGAGCCTCCAGAGGCCCAAAAGGAGCTGAAGAGTCCTAGCCAATCAGAGTATGATGGAACATTCGAGAATTAAAACGGGGCGTGTTACTAATGGTCGGTATCATAATATGTCGTTAACGGATTGGCTGAAATATGATGTTGATTTAACAGACGCCAACATCTATAAATACCCATGATTTTCTGTACAAAAACGAACCTTGGGATAAAGTATTTTCTCTTATACTTGGGTCTTCTCTCTGGTGTTGAAGTCGCTGTGTAGTTCTAGTCTGCGGGTTACCAGAATAGCTTAGGAAAACGAATATAGCGTCCGATCGACAAGACTTATCAGTATAACTTCTTTTATGTTTTTGTGTATGAGTATGTTTGGGAAAACTCGTCCGGTAGGTATTATTTGAGTAAAGTTGCTCTTTTCAATTCTTTCATGAATGTTTATTGTTCAAGATGAGATCATTATTACTCATATATTCATCTTCTCTAATAATTATCTTTCCTCGATTTATCACTTCCATAGTATGTTTTCTCATTGACTGTATTAGCTTATTCGGCGAGACTGATTTATGGATGACCTCTGAACGAATCTTAAGTGACCCTGAAAATTATTAGCCAATCAGAAGACAGTCTGAAGTAAAAATATATTATAAAAAACTAAAGAATTGAAGTGGATATTCTTCTTGTACACAATTCAAAAACTTATTAAGATTTGAAAGAGGTTCTGAAATCACAGTGCATACGGTATAGGAACTCATCCATATGGCTCCATAACAGTCGACCTATGCAACCGTGATTAAGTCTTAAAATATCCTTTAGCCTGGACCATATGGCTCCAATATTATTAGTGTGAACACAGGTCGTAGGGTCGACAAAATGGCGCTTGTGCACAACAACATGATGCACATACCCAAGTCTATGTAGGCATATATACGCTCTCCAATCATCTGTATATGTCGTAATGCACGGCTGCACATATTCCTGTATAATTGATATTATTGTGGTTGCTTGCCGGTTTCTAACCCTTTGCAAATGTGGCTTTTGCGTTGATCGGTGATAAATTCCAAGTACCTGTGAGGTATATTTACGGAAGTGCTACTTACCCTGTCTTTCCTTATATTAGGTCCTCTGTTATATTTCCGCCTCCGTACTACTGTTTCATTTATTTCAACAATACTCCCAACTTCTCAGTACGACTCACGTAAACGCGTCATTTTAATTGCACATATATCCCTGAAATAGTCATACCATTGGGTAGCTGAAGTCTCAGTAACGTCTGCAAATGCTGCACCCAGTGTTACTGGTGCTTTTATTATCCAATATGCGACAATTATTGTGATTCGTTTCAGTCTCAATAGCGATCGAGCGAACAAGGTGCTCGTTCGAGCAGACTTCTTTCTACAACATAAAGAACATCGAAAGATGTCATCACGATAGTCTGAACGCGGTACTGAAGTCATTTCATTGCCGCAGTCACAAATGAAGGAGCTTCGTAGTAATCACGTCTTCTCTAAAATCCGCTGCAAACCGATCGTATGTGAGCATCAGGTACTAAAATTGGCGTCGTGACCTTGAAATCCCCCAAACGCTTCTTATTAGCTCGTCCATAAATTAGAGTCTCGCCGTTTATTCTAGTAAACAAAGTATTTTGGTGGTTGACATATTGATTCATTGTGCCTGATTATTACTATTTGACTGGGGTGAATTGGTTTATCCCTCAACGATGGAAATAAGTTACAAGCATGTTAACGCCATCTTTTCTTTTGACAAGTTATTATTATTATTCATAAACAAGTTATTGATGGATAAGTGTTGTAAATAAACAATTTCTGATTTCCTCCCAAATACAAATATACACAAGAGTTTCAACAGTGTTTACGTAATATTCACAATATGTTTACAGGTTCTGTAATATTTAGAAGAATATTAATTTGTCGTCGAAAAGTATGTGTAATAACTATGTTTGTCAAAGAGAATGAAGATAGACAGTTTTATATATATTACACATAGAATTTAAAAGAAATTATCATCATTGTATGAATTGATAGTTGTGACGACGGACCACCGGTGAACTCGAGGAAGCTGTAAGAGGCTCAGAAGGAGCCGAAGACGTCCCATCCAATCACCTTTCGGAAGAATGTTCTAGAATTCCAACATGTAGCTTCCCGATTGGATAATGCTAATAACCCCCTGTATGCGGATTGGAAGACTGTAGTGATGATTTCGTTCTCACTAAAAACTATAATACCTGACAATTTTGTACTATGATTGACACTGTTTGGAATAATATTCCTCTCGTTAGTCTTCTGTCTTCTTACTGCGACTTGGAAGGGTTTTGGTGTTCTAGTGCTCAGTTATTCGCGGTATATCGAAAAATCAGCTTTTTTCAAGATATAACATCTGGCGACGGGTTATTGTACCAATATGTCATTTACCTTTGAACAATTTGAAGCCTTATTGGAACGCCAAGAAAAACGTTTTGAACAGTTCCAGATGCGCATGATAGAGATACTAACTCAGAAAATGAACCTGGATCAAAAAGAAGTTACAGATGATCCCTTCAAATCTCATGTTGACCAGATTGTTAATCCTATCCATGAATTTAATTTTGATGGTTCAGCTGGCATTACTTTTGAAACTTGGTTCAAGAAATATGAAGATTTGTTCAAGGTCGACCTCAAAAAACTTGATGACGCCGCTAAGGTCAGAATACTCTTGCGAAAACTTGGAACTGTTGAACATGGACGTTTCAGTAACTTTATCCTTCCAAAGAATCCAAGAGATTTTTCTTTTGATGCAACGATTGAAATTTTGTCGCAAATCTTTGCTGAACAGTCATCCTTGTTTAATATTCGTTATCAACGTCTCAAGATGACAAAAGCAGGTGATGATGACTGGGTGAAGCATGCGGGTTTAGTAAACCGTGAATGTGAGCACTTCAAACTATCAGCAATGACAGAAGACCAGTTTAAGTGTCTCGTATTTGTGTGCAGCCTCCAATCTCCCGAAGATGCCGATATTAGAACTAGAATTTTGAGTACAATTGTACAATGTCCGAATATGACACTACAAGAAGTAACTGCAGAGTGCCAGAGATTGGTAAACCTAAAGCATGACACTTCCATGGTCGAAAATAATGGCCAGTTGCCATAAGTTCATGCTGTAAGCGGAAAGAAAGATTCTTACTCAAGAGAAGTATCGCACACAGATAATCAGCCTTCATCTCCATGTTGGTCTTGTGGTGGTTGGCATTATAAAAGGTTCTGCCCATATAAAGAACATTGTTGCAGCAAGTGTCATCGCAAGGGACATAAAGAAAACTGCTGCAGAAAAAGAACCCATAAACGACATTCTTTGAAACCCTACTCGAAGAAATACAGATTTAGTGCTCGAACTAACAAAATATTGGTATCACATAATCGAGCACGAATTTGCCGCCAAAGAAAGTAAGTAAACTTGGATATAAATAAGAAGCATGCCCGCCTGCAACTCGACACCGCTTCTGACATCACACTTATTAGTCGAAGAACTTGGAATCTTATCGGTAAACCACAGGTGCTCCCAACAACCCAGTTAGCTCACAGAGCATGTGAAGGAAAACTAAATATTGTTGGAGATGTTTTTTGTATAGTTTCGAAAGGAAACGCGAAAACGAATGCAACTTTATATCTCACAGAGAACCCAGGACTAGGTTTGCCAGGTCTAGACTTGATAGAAACACTACAATTGGCAAATCACCCCACTAACCACATATGCAGCGCAGTGAGAACCAATAAACCGGTGGAAAAGGATCTGAAGAGTGTTGTATTGGAAAGACACAGTCAAGTGTTTACGGAAGAGTTGGGGGAATGCAAAAAGGTAAAAGCACTATTAATTCTTAAACCAGGAGTCACCCCCGTCTTCAGACCAAAACGCCCGGTACCCTATGCAGCGCTACCTATTGTTGAACAAGAGTTAGAGCATCTGCAAAGAAGTGGAATAATAGAGCCAGTAAACTTTTCTGATTGGGCAGCACCAATAGTGATTGTCAAAAAGCCAAATGGAAGCATCCGGCTATGTGCAGATTATTCGACTGGATTAAATGAAGCACTAGAAGCCCATCAGTACCCTTTGCCGGTATCAGAGGATTTATTTGCGAAACTGAATGGGAGTAAGTGTTTCGCAAAATTAGACCTATTAGACGCTTATCTACAGATTCCAGTAGCAGAAGAGTGTAAGCACTACTTGACAATAAACATTCACAAGGGGTTGTTCCGATATAACAGACTTCCTTTTGGAGTAAAGACCGTCCCTTCAATCTTCCAACAAGTTATGGATACTGTGTTACAAAATATTCCTGGTGCCGCGGCCTATCTCGATGATATACTGATCATGGGTACAGACTACGCTGATTTAGAGAATAAGGTGGATACGGTTCTCAGACGCATAGCAGATTATGGATTCAGACTGCCTGCCGAAAAATGTGATTTTTACATGGAGCAAGTCCGGTATTTGGGATTCATAATCGATAAAAACGGGAGAAAACCTGATCCTGAAAATGTCAAGGCCATTAAGTCCATGCCTCCACCGACGGATATATCAACTTTACGTTCTTTCTTGGGAATGGTTAGTCATTATGGAGTTTTTCTTCCAGATCTGCATCGCCATCGTGCTCCTCTTAATTGCTTATTGAAAAAGGATACTAAATGGTTCTGGTCAACTGAATGCCAGGAAGCGTTCCTAAAACTGAAGCAGCTTCTATCATCGAACCTTCTCCTTACACACTATGATCCTGATCTTCCAATTATAGTCGCAGCAGATGCGTCGAACTACGGAGTTGGAGCAGTAATTTCACATGCCTGCCCTGACGGGTCTGAGAAAGCAATCGCTCACGCTGCGAGATCGGTGACTATGACCGAAAGAAACTACAGTCAAATAGAGAAAGAAGCCCTCGCGATTATATTTGCTGTAAAAAAGTTCCACAAGATGTTGTTTGGCAGACAGTTCACCTTACTTACAGACCATAAACCGTTACTGACAGTTTTTAGATCTAAAAAAGGCATCCCGGTATATACAGCAAACCGGCTACAGCGATGGGCTACCACACTGCTGGGCTATGATTTTAAGATAAAGTATCAACCAACAACGGATTTCGGACAGGCAGACGCACTCTCAAGTTTCCGGACTCCCAGTCACATTCGAAGCCATCAAAGCGGCTAGCAAGAAGGATAATGTATTGAAGATTGTTCGCCATTGCATACTCAACAAATGGCCGTCATCTAGACTACACGGAGAACTCTTACAATATTTTCGTCGACGAGAGTCATTAACAGTTGTCGATTCATGTATAATGTTTGGCCATCGTATCGTTATCCCCAGAAATCTTCGACACCAAGTCATTAAACAGTTCCACAGCGGGCATCCGGGCTAAGTAAAATGAAATCACCAGCTCGTAGCTATGCATACTGGCCGTCAATGGACCATGATATAGAGCAAAAATGTCGCAGCTGTTGGTCCTGTCTAGAGGCTGCAAAGAATCCAACGAGAGCTGAACCACAACCATGGCCCAAACCGGACGGGCCTTGGCAAAGAATACATGCTGATTTCGCCGGACCAATACAAGGCAGAAATTACTTGGTTATTGTCGATGCATTCACAAAATGGCCAGAAGTATATGACATGCCAAAAATGAAATCGGAGAATACAATAAAAAGATTGTCAGGATTATTTGCTAGTTTCGGGGTTCCAGAGATCTTAGTGACCGACAATGGTACTCAGTTTATGTCATCCGCCTTCAAAAGCTTTTGCAGTGAAAATGGCATATTGCGTCTACAATCTCCTCCGTACCATCCTCAGTCGAATGGCCAGGCAGAAAGATCCGTGGATACGATTAAAAGAGCTCTGGTCAAAGGGGGAGGTGAGGGTATCCCGGAACAAGTGGTTAATAAGTTCTTAATGTCTTACAGAGTTACCCCTAATCCGGCAGTACCAGAAGGAAAGTCTCCGGCCGAGTGTATGTTTGGAAGGAAAATCCGGACAGTCTTTAACAGTATGTTGCCGCCCAGAAAGACAAATAAACCCACGAATGAAAATCCTACGGTCAATCGTAGCTTCCAGGTGGGTGTAAAGGTACTTATCAGATCGTATCAAGGTAATAGGAAGTGGGAACCAGGTGTCATAGAACGTCGAATTGGAAAGGTACTGTACCTAGTCCGGAAAGGTGTCGGAAAATGCATAAGACATATAAATCAAATGCAAAGAAATGATAGTACAGTGGTCACAGAAAACCGGCTTCCATTTCAACTGCTCGTAGATTCATCTCAGAAGAACCATCATGAGCGCAAATATCGAAAAGACAAACGACGCGGAGAGAAAGCTGTACAACCCTCGAGAGCAATAGACCGCAAGAGGAATGAGACACCCAAGCTTCAGGTGGATCCAAGAAAAAAATCTTACACAACGGACTTTAAAGAGGGGAGGTGTGACGACGGACCACCGGTGAACTCGAGGAAGCTGTAAGAGGCTCAGAAGGAGCCGAAGACGTCCCATCCAATCACCTTTCGGAAGAATGTTCTAGAATTCCAACATGTAGCTTCTCGATTGGATAATGCTAATAACCCCCTGTATGCGGATTGGAAGACTGTAGTGATGATTTCGTTCTCACTAAAAACTATAATACCTGACAATTTTGTACTATGATTGACACTGTTTGGAATAATATTCCTCTCGTTAGTCTTCTGTCTTCTTACTGCGACTTGGAAGGGTTTTGGTGTTCTAGTGCTCAGTTATTCGCGGTATATCGAAAAATCAGCTTTTTTCAAGATATAACAATAGTGGAATAAAAGTCAGAGCAGTAACAATTTAGAATGATGCAATGAAACTCTCAGTTAAAAGTAAAGAACAATTGTAAAATATCAATTTTTAGGGTGATTATTTACGTTGTGAAAATAAAATGAATCTAGGAAGTTAATTTATTTGAGTAAGTATATTTTAATCAAGAAATCTGGAAGAGGAAAAGTAGAATATCTTAGGTTTATCAGAGGATCAATCATAATAATAATAATAATAATAAGTGAGAACATAAGCGGATTTTGGATATTTACATGAAAAGTTAAAAGCTTATACCTTCATTTACGGTTAATTAAATAGATGCTGAACCTTATTTTTATAAATCATTAATAATTACACTGACATTTAATAGGTGACACAAGTAACTTTCGAGAAAACTCTTGAACTGGGTTATAATTTTACTACAACAGAGGCTTGCTAGGAGTTTGTTCCACCTAGCGAATAACTAAGAAATTCTGGCGTAAGTTTGCTATCGACTGGCCTTCTCATTAGGCTACTTTTGATTGACACTTCATATCATCAGTGCTTCCATGTTTTCAATGGTGGTCTTGCTTAGATCGATTGGTGAATTCAACTGTAAAAATATTTTAATGTTCAGTCATGAGAAGGGATTTTAAAAAGTTACTTCTTCATTCTACTTGTGGTTTTAGGTGATACATTATTCTTTCCGCATCTGGAAGTAGTCAAAAAGGTGAAATCAGTTCCAAACGACGAAATATGGTCGCAACGGAAACTCATTAACCAATCCACTTTGTATTCTGAAATCCCAACAAACACAAATTCTTCATGAAACGTCAACTGTACACCAAATTACGGATTCACACCTTTATCAAGAATCTCTCTAATCGACACAAACACTACCAGACAAGAAGTTTAAGATTTAGCATCTACTGTTCCAATTAGTGGTATTTAATGTAATCTCAATACAGAAGACGTGACTGATTGATTATTCTCTTCTTAACGCTATCAATGTTCAAATAGACTTACTATCCACTAGCCCTATGACATCAGGAGTGGTTACTAGAAATATGCGTTTAGTTAGCACCGATTGGAATTGTCATGTCATATAGAAATTATACCGTTTTTCCGAATATAAACAGGTGTATTAACCCAATAAAAGTTTGCTAACATTTCAAGAGAAATCGTACAGGTCATAAATACACTAAGATCCTGGCTGGTAGAAATTCTTTAGTTAATAGTGGGGAAATTAGTGTCTTAACACATAATATTTAAGGCCTCTTGAGCAACAAATATTTAGTCAACATACCAGCAGACACAGACTTACAAATAATGAATAAAAATGGGGAAATTATTGGTCTTATCTCAACAGAGGTGTTTAATAAAAAAACATTGCACGCGGAAGCTGTAATGGCTTAGCTTCGCTAATCAATCACTTTGTCAAATGTTACTATAAAAACCTCAACGGTCTTTGAAATCAGAAGGCAATTATAATCTACAAGCATATCGAGCGGATTTGAAGCAGAGTGGCGAATGTAGTGCATGAGAGCGAATGCAAAGGCAAAGCTGTAAACCCCAAGTTAAATCAAAACATAATAATGTTACCGTGAAGAAAATGTGTGGAAATGTCATTCAAATATATAGACAGTGAAATTACATTCACAGATTATTCTATGAGCTTCTTTTAATAAATCCTCGAAAATACCACATACATTAGTAATTTAATAGTTGAATTCATGAGTCGATTAAAGCTAGACCACCATGGAAAACTTGGAAACATTGGAAGATCGTTCCTTCATAGTATGGGACTTCTGTAATTATTGATTGTATCAGCTTCTTCAAACCTTTGAAACATTTATATATTACAGCTTTGTTTTAATTAAACCATCATAAATGTTAAGCGTTTGTTATCTTTTAGAAAAAGCATACATTCTAAAGCAATGATAAATATTTAAAAAATCTTAAGTAGAACCACTATAACTGTTGACATATTTCCTCCTTGTCTATTCTTTAATGAAACAAGAGGTAATTAAATGTAAACCAGTATAATATTAGCATCTTCTTAATGATGAATCTCATTTATTCATCAAAAGAATCGTAAATTGATCAGGTAAAGTTGTTCAGTTTAGGTCTTTCATGAAAATTCTGAATTTCATTTAAGAAGGAATTATCAGTGTATACTACTCATCATACGATTAACAGCAATGACTAGAAATTCTGAGATTTAACCTATTTTTAGTTGTTGCTGTTGTTGTTGTTGAAATACTATACGAACATCGAAAAAAGTTTACCAAGATACAACACACGTACAATATTCTAATTAAAATTCACATATGACTATTAATCACCAGTTTGAAAAATCATTAATATCTACTTTTTAAATCTATATTTTCCAGTATAAATCACCCAGCTTAGTTACTCTACTTACCTAACTTAAATCATAAAAAGTACTTCTAATCTGTTTCTACCGATTTTGTAATCAAATTAAAAGTATTTCCAATGGTTAAGATTATGAGTCAGTTGAAGCTAGACCACCATGGTAAACCTGGAAGCACTGGACGGCCGTTTCGTCCTATTGTGAGTCTCCTCAGCAGTGCGCATCCACGACCTCGCCCCCTGCAAGATTCGAACCCAGGACCTACTGGTTTCGCGCGCGAGCACTTAACCATTGGACTTAGTTAGAGTGTGAACAGAATTATTTAAATTATTTATCAATTACCATTTTTATAATTTTCTCATCCTATTTCTAAACGTTTATGTTTTTTGTGTTATGTTTTGTTTATCTTACTCCTTTTGTTCATGTAATACTTTTCTTTTCTCATTCATTAATGTAAACTTGTAACTTTTGTCAGTATTCATAGTAATACTATTTTTCTTTTCATTTGGTTTCAATACTATTAGTAATCATATTACAGTTACATATGTTTATAGCATATATTTGATTAAAAAAAAAACAAAAGAGAACAATACACTTAATGTTATTCAGTGTAAACAATCATTTCTAAAAATCATATGAAAGTTATTTATTTCTTGAATTGCTTATTACTCAAATCGAAAGTTAAAATTCAACAACATGAATATTTACGTTACTGGTATATTATGTACTATAGGCTTGATCATTTCACAAGGTAAGTAACTAAGCTGAATGATTTATACTGGAAAATATAGATTTAAAAAGTAGATATTAATGATTTTTCGAACTGGTGATTAATAGTCATTTGTAGACTTTAATTAGAATATATTAACTAGAATAGTCCCTCCAAAGGCTACTGCTGGTCCCAAGCTCGGATAAAGGAGGATGGTCGGGCATGGGGTTAGCGACCCCATCCCGTAGATTATCAATGATCGAATAGTATTTAAACAACAAAAACAACAACTAAAAACAGGTTAAATCTCAGAATTTCTAGTCATTGCTGTTAATCGTATGATGAGTAGTATACACTGATAATTCCTTCTTAAATGAAATTCAGAATTTTCATGAAAGACCTAAACTGAACAACTTTACCTGATCAATTTACGATTCTTTTGATGAATAAATGAGATTCATCATTAAGAAGATGCTAATATTATACTGGTTTACATTTAATTACCTCTTGTTTCATTAAAGAATAGACAAGGAGGAAATATGTCAACAGTTATAGTGGTTCTACTTAAGATTTTTTAAATATTTATCATTGCTTTAGAATGTATGCTTTTTCTAAAAGATAACAAACGCTTAACATTTATGATGGTTTAATTAAAACAAAGCTGTAATATATAAATGTTTCAAAGGTTTGAAGAAGCTGATACAATCAATAATTACAGAAGTCCCATACTATGAAGGAACGATCTTCCAATGTTTCCAAGTTTTCCATGGTGGTCTAGCTTTAATCGACTCATGAATTCAACTATTAAATTACTAATGTATGTGGTATTTTCGAGGATTTATTAAAAGAAGCTCATAGAATAATCTGTGAATGTAATTTCACTGTCTATATATTTGAATGACATTTCCACACATTTTCTTCACGGTAACATTATTATGTTTTGATTTAACTTAGGGTTTACTGCTACTACAAATTTGTAAGTTTTTTACCATTCGATTACCAATCATTATTGATTCTAATTCTATAGTTTCGATTAAGATTTTTGTTTTACTCAGAATCGGTTTTTTGTGTAAAACGAAATCTTTTTTGTGTTTAATGTAAGTAACTAGCAGAAATTTATGGTTAACTGTATCCTGGTACTCAAAATGACATACTGACGTCGAATCTTTACAGTTTAGTATTTCACTTTGATTTATGATTATTAAGTTTCCTAAGCCTGGAAAATATTTTACTTGAATTCAAGATTTATCTTTTCGTGTTAAACACAACCTGAAATCGGTTGATGATTGTACGCTGACCATGAATATATGAAGCAGATACAACAATTTTCTGAACAGAATCCATGAAACTACCAGTTCTCAATCATTCACTGAGATATTAACACTGAAAATATTGAAAGTGCTCAAAGGTAGTTATTATTTGAAGCCTACCTTTTTCATGTGTGCCATTTAAATTGACTTCTCTGTAAAACATGAATTATCTTGCGTGTCGCCACTTAATCTTTCAGAGATTTCAATCTTTGCAAATATCCAGGTTAACAGTTTCTAAGAATGTGCATAATTCATACAAAGTTCTCATATAGTTTACACAGGTCTAGAAAGCTACAAGAAATCTACTAGTGTTCTATACCTATCGAAACCAATGTACGATATATAGTCCTCAAGCAGATTATATTGCTACAGACGTATTACTATTATTATTTTTCCTATACTTCTGCTACAGTGATATCAACTTGTTTATCGTTATTTAGTCAACACTGGTTGGTGTTATGCTTATGCTGAATTAGTGTAACCAATAGGAAGAGGCATGAAAGATATATTATGTAGCTAATTGATTCATGGGCTGGTACTTTGTCCAAGATAATTGTGTTCAGAGACATTTTATAGCCTGACTATAACACCATTCGTAATCTCTTGAACGATTTGTGACCATCAACCATTTATTTTTCGGCAACTGTTTAGACTAAATAACTGCAAAATAAGATGCGCTCATCTCTTATACATCAGCCATAAATAAACAACAAAGTAATCTTCTCTATTCAACTTTATTTGTAAATATCAAGACGCAGAATATCTCCACTTCGGTTCATATAAAGTAGGCTTTTACAGTAATATGTTTGTGTCTTTATTGTCAGATAAGTGACTAAAAACAGGTGATTAAAAACTTCACCAAGTGTTTCTGATTGTTAATTTTTCAATCTTTCTACTTCTTAATTGTAAGAAAATAACATAAGCATATGCTAACAAGATGTTCTTAAGACTATCAACAATGTAATCAATCATAGTTTATCAAATTTGATCAGTACTAAAAAGAACTAAACAAACAAAATTTGATCACTATCATATTATCGTTCAATTGTAGGTAGATTTTGTACATTTTAATTAAATCAATGATGCCTGTTGTTTATTATAAAGTCAAGTGAAAAATGTTTGTTCAATTACCATAAGAATGTTTAGTTCTATTTTAATAATAGTTCTGAAATATAACAATGATACGCTGAACTAAACTACCATTGAATCCATCATGAATATAAAGATTCATATTGTTATTCAGGATTCATTTATTTTAAACTGTTTATCTAAACTTTAAGGTAATTTATTTAGTTCATGTAATTGACTAATTTTTAATATACTTAAATATTAAAAAAGGTTTCTATTTTCAGAAAGGGGGTTTTGTGGAGATTGTAGTAATTTAATAGCTGACTTCGTGAGTCGACTAAAGCCAGACCATTATGGAAATCTTGGAAGCACTGAACGGCTCAATGTCGTAGATTGGTTGAGGTTAGACATTAACACCGTTGGGTGCCGTCTCATTGGTCCGGAGGTTGAGCGTTCGCGCGCGGGACTGAAGGTCCTGGGTTCGAGCCCCACATGTGGGATCGTAGATGCGCACTGCTGAAGAGAATTACACTAGGGTGCTTCCAGATTTTCCATGTTGGTCTAGCTTTAATCGACTCATGAATTCGACAATTTCTGTTTGTTTACAAATGTCAAAAGATTTCATTATTTCGCCTATAAACAATCAATAATTTTTATCTCATCGTTAAACTATTAATTAACACTTTTTGTTTTGTTTTGTTCTAGACCTGAAGATCAATTAGAGTGAATATTCTTATGTGTTGGACATTTTATTGAAAAAAATCGTTTTAAATAATATAATTTCTCAACTTTCTACAGTCAAAATTAATTCTAAGTTATTTTCATTTATTAATATCCTCTGTCATTTTCATCATTGCTATTAGGCCCTATGTAAATCCAATCTCATATTGAAAACAAATTTTCATTTGATTCTGAGTTCAGAGTGAAATCTGTAGTATAATAAAGTAAAATAATCTATGATGATTAAATAGTGTTGATTAATCATACTGTGAACAACCAAAAACGTTAAGATTAGTTATTGTTTGGAAATTACATAATCAAAAGTACAGAATGCCTAATTGTTGAAATGGTTGGTTAGCTACGCCTAAATGAATTGGTAGTATTTACAACAAATTCAAATATTTTGTGAATAACCAGTACAATTGGTTAATGTGTGTGATGTTTGGTAACAAAATTGATTGAGTAGTATGTACTGTTAAGTTTTCATATTAATGTCAGTGAGATTAAATGTTAGTGCCTGAACATGTTGGTTTCCAGTCAAAACCATGGTTGGATTTTTTAATTAAGTTTCACTGAAACGTGTCAGTATCATGTTATTCTGTGAATTTTACAAGTAATTGCTTTAGCACTATCGAAGGTTAAAATCTCACTAATAGTAATGACTATCCGATTTGGATCCTATTTGTTGAGTAAACGTCAGATCCAATAAAGATAAATTTTAATTTTTACGAACATTAGGTGTAGATTGTATTACCTGTGCATTCAACTTATTTAATCAATTTACTCCTCTCCATGTATACAGGGATTCCGTTAGAAATAAAAGCTGTATAAATTATTAAGGTTAAAAAACCGATAAACAGGACGGTAACAATATATCTGTAATAGAATTATTTGACTGACTATTAGAATGATTGAAGCACCGAATAGTTTTTCCATTTAATTTTGAGATTTGTCGATTGTGTATCTGTCTGACTTACATTACAATAGAATGATCAGTAATCATTGTTATGGAACATATTTGTTTGTTCGTTCCTTGCTTGATTTACGTACTTACTTACTTACTTACACCTGTTACTCCCAATAGAGCATAGGCCGCTGACCAGCATTTTCCAACCCACTCTATCCTTGGTCTTCCTTTCTAGTTCTATCCAAATGTTCATTTTTTTCCATATCTATCTCCATTTCTTGGCTTAATGTGTTCTTTGATCTTCCTCTTCTCCTTTGGCCTTGAGAGTTCTAAGTGAGGACTTGCCTTGTGACGCTTGACTTACTCTAAATATTAAAACACAAAGTTCATGATAACACATCAAGTCAAAATAATCAATAAATTTTAGTTAATTTGAAACAAAAGTACAAACATTCAGGTTTTTTTGGTTTTAATTTTTTATAAATTTATCATGGAAAGTTTCAAGCTAGTGATAGACGATTATTTCAGTTCAACTTTTAAATGATTTTTATTCCACTGATTGAAATCATGAATCAATTGAAGCTAGACCACCATGAAAAACCTGGAAGCACTGGACGGCCGTTTCGTCCTAGTATGGGACTCCTCAGTGAAACTTCTAAAATCTCCACAAAACCCCTACTAATTTTTATTCTTTAGGAATATTTATCAAAATGGTTTCAATTTATAATATTTACTATTTAAACAAGTTGGCTATTGAATATTTTCCTCACTAAGGTTAATATGATTTCTTAGTGAAAATGATTTTTACAAAATACATTATTATTTTATTGAATAATTTTGTTAATTCTTATCAAAATTGATTTACATAGTGAACTTAATATTATAAAGTAAGTGGATGCATTTGAGGTCAGTGTATATCAAATATCGATAAATATTATGATTTTCAAAACAGAATCTAAAATAAGCAAAGATGGATAGTGGTTAGCAGTGGGATGCACAACACACGTTTCATCTTATTTGGGACTCGTAAATTGAATGTACCTGTACCTCAGAGTTGATGTTCACTCAGGGACTTGAATCCAGTACCGTTCGCTTCAAACGCCATGATGTTATACACTTAGCTACAGGATCCAGATTGTGCAATAGATTGAAGTTTAAATTCACTTGGTACTGTTTGTTTGAATCTTCCGATTGATGTTTAGGACTGCAATTGATCAGTCTCTTATTGGTATATGTGTATCTTATGAGGATTGCCTCAATATTGCCTTCAGTCAAACGCATTATAATCTGTGATGATCGTGACTAATAGTTGAATCCGGAATGAAAAACTTTAGGATACAGGTACATCCAACTGACGAGTCCCAAATAGAACGTAACGTGCATTCTGAATGTCACTGCTAGCCACCATTATCTCAGCTTATAATGCTTGTGAATGAAAGAAATATCGAGACGATCCTTACAGAATGCACATATACTAATAAGAAACTGATCAACTGAAGTCCTAAACATCAACCGGTAGATTTACGTAACCAATACAAAAATAAATTAAAATAGACTAAGTTTATTTTGAACAGTTAATATTGTTATTTATAAACTCATCAATTAAGTAGTTATAGTATAAATGTACTTTTCATTGATTGTAAATTCCTTAATATTTAACTATCATATTTGATTATATCACCAATAAAAACATGAAACATTCTTGTCCAATAGTCCAATTTGTTGTCATGTTGTAGTGAATGAAACACCAGTGGAGACAATAGAATGCATTTGACACGAAATTACAAAGCATCTCACTAAAATCTGAGAACCATATAGTAAATAGTTAATTTACAAAACATCAATCCATTGTCTCAAACTTCACTGTTCCTTTTGCAAATATCAGTCCATTGTCTTAGATTTCATTGTTCATGCATTTTCATATCAATTGCTCTTCATTCCTGTTCTTACCTTTTCGATCTTCTACTGAAATACACTTATATACCTGTCCACCGTTACATACTACTTCTGTGGATATAAGTAACCCACATCACAATATTATCAAGTATAAAACTTAATTAATTGAAAATATATATGATGTTTATTATATTCAAAGTATTTTTGATCTGTTTGAACAATTTAATTCACTTAAAGAATGAAAAATTTTCATTGAAATTCAAAGAATCTTTAATGTTTTGTTTAAATTCTACTTTAACTATTTAGTAAATATTTAAAATTAAAGGGAATGTAAGTTAGTTTTGAAATTTGTATATTTTTTTTGGACAATTCCATTCAAACAAATAGTTTTGCAAAATACAATGATTTTCTTAAATCATTTAAATTAAATATTACATTGTTTTAAATGAAAGTTGAATGTTATCATATAAATAATTAGTTTGTCATTTGTTCAGTTTTATTATTATTCACTATATTCAGTATTATATTTTTGGTACAGTATTGATATCTTAACATAATGTATTTCAACAAGTTTCCATTTCTTATTTCTTGATCGATCCTGACGATAAATATTGAATGATTGCCAATTAGATGTTACTAGTTCAGGAATTGACATTTGAATAATGTATATTCTTTTCAATGTATGTTGCCAGTAACCACAATGTCTCTGACTATGCTCTTTCCTAAATTGTACAGAGTAAAGTTGTGAACTTATCGCAAACACACCTGAATAGGTTATGTAATTAATTGACATAATGATTTGTTGAAATAAACAAAAGAGAGATAACTTGTTGAAATATGTAAATGGCAAGAACAGGTAGCCCAGATATTCAAGCAGGCCACCTAGTTACTTAGCTACGATGTCAATGATCATAAATACCTTACAATAAACAGCTTAGAAGTTGTACGATTTGTCTTAAACAAAATATTGTTAACAAATGTAATATTTCCATGTTCTTTTGTTCTGGTAAAAGTGTATGTATGCAACCATCTTTTGAAAAAAATTGTTCTCATTTTTCTTCGAATTCGTTAATAACTCAGAATACCATGGATTTTCAAGTCAACAAGCTGTGTATAAAAAACAATTATGTTTCGTTCAGTTACGACTCCAAACTGTAATTTATACAAATAATCAATTTATGAAACATTCTATATATAGTTTTCTGCTTTATGTACTGTTATTTTCATCCGATACTAGATTGTCTGGGGTCACATTGTAATGATCCGAGGTCGTCCAATTCTTATACTGATATATACGCTTATTATAAGTGTCTACATATCAACTAATTAACATAGAAAACCAAGAGAGATTTGGAAGCTTTTATTGACTAAGCAAATCTAAAATATATGTACTACACATTCATCAATATTAAAAAACGTCTTTCTGAAAATCAAGCCACATTTTCAACATATAGCTTATTCTTATTTCTCGGGAAATCTCGGCCTATGCAGTGTTCCTGTCAGCATCTCTTATTTATTATTTGGCCTATGTCTGATTCATCCAGAGGACCATATATTCCATTGTTCTGTTTCCAGCTAAACAATAAAATTGGCAATTTACTGCAAAAGAAGTTTCTAGAAGGATGATGGAGAACGGGGTTCCACCAATTTCAGGGTATTAATTTACGCTAGTGGTTGGTCAGGTTTCGACAACTTTATTACTTTTTTCTTTTCAAATAGAATATTAGAAACAGAACGTTTTGAGGTCAATGACTCTTTTAGTAATGGCTCAAGGACTGATATTGCTTTGAAACTTCTAACACAACATTAACAATTTCGTAAATGACAATAAATCTAAGCAATAAAACATCAAGTAAATTTAGTTCGCTTATCAATCACACTTTGATAAAAAAAACCAGTTTTTACTAAGATAACTTCTAAATTTCTATCCCTTTCACAATACATAAAATTTCAAGTAGTATCCATTAAGTATGGATCATATTTCTCAAGCTATCTGATTTATTAAAAGTAAGAGTCTATTTCACTCTTTTGTTTCTTAACATACTAATACATTTAGTAACAAACAATTCACTGAAGACGAGTGAGTTTACTCAGATAACTATTCAAACTAAAAGATAAGTAAGTGCTGGAATTTCTGGGGATTAATTCAGTAGTGTTTCCATTTGTCAATACCGTAAATACAGTGTCCAAAACTGGTGACATTGAAAATGCTCTGAGTGAGATCATTCAATTAGTATTACCAATAACATTGACCTAAATATTATTAATTGTCCATAAATTTAATCAATGGAGATAACCATATGTGGAATAGTAACTGAAATATTAACATACTATTTCAGTAATAGTAGTGAATATCAGTTAGTCTAGGAATCACGAATCGTCAGGTATTCTGGTGTTTACTACGATTTCAGTAGAACAATCACATAGAAATTGGATTCAGTCTACAAATGATGCTGAAGTAATTTAAGGAGACTGACGATTTATATCTGATGCAGTTGTTTGTTTTGGTAACTAACGAAACTAAACTGTGTGATATTTTCAATAAAGATGAACAACAATCTAATAAATAGTGATCAAATTATAAATTCATGAAGAGAAGATAGAACGACAAGTAGTATCGAAGCAGAAAATGAAATGGAATAGAATAGTAAATTTCAAAAAAGATACTAGAATGACAGTAGTAGTCGTATCGATAATGTTCTCATGGAATTGATAATACAATCCCAACAAAATATGTAGCAACACTAGAATCACTAATCAAATGATTTGATGCATTTCTTTAGTAATTAAAACCTCCAGCCATCGATTTTATTAGAAAGATAGTTTAACTATAAACAGTTTGTCTAGGATGAAAACGTATAGTTGACAAAATGACTAGTAAAACGACACTCTCATCCGTCGATTTAGTTTGAATGTTAGTCATAATAACTTAATAGTATTCATCACAATGTACATAACAGAATAATCACCATATAAATCATACTACAAATCAGAAACACATGATATAATATGAAACGAAGATATGAACACAGATTATGCAACAAGGAATGCAACTCATAGAAGCTACTTGTTTCACTCGGGGTATTTCTGAGCAAATGAACAATGAAATATATGAAAATACGTAACAGTATCTTGCAATAAAAGTAACCCATATTTGTTAAAATCTCAGTGGTTAAAATCAAAAATAACTTAAATGTTTCCCTTGGCAGTCTAGTCCGAGATTCTTCAGGAAAATAATCAAAGTTGAGATTCATCGAATATAAATAGGGTTCAGAAAACAACTGTGCACTAGACAGCTGTCTAATCATGCCAAAATGTTAAATCCGAAATCTCTTATAATGTAGATATGAATATAGGTCTTTATTATAAAATGTCGTGAAAATATTAGAAGAATAAGTTTGTTTATGTATATGGAAATCAGATGTGAAAAGACCCACTGACTATATATTTAACCGTAGGATATAGTCACAAATGAAATTAGTCAATCTGATAGATAATCACAAAGTAACTTTATTATAGAAAGCCGAAAATCAGAAGAAATAGACCAATACGTAGTTGTACTGATTATTTAAAACAGTCTAGCTGTTTATGGCACATCCAGATACAATAACTAATTAGAAAAATACAACTAACTATACTCTATCTCGTTTAGTTAATTGTTTACATTTGCTTATATGTGTAAAGTTTTAAGTGTCAATTTTTATTTGTAAGAACCAAAAGTATTTGGAAGGATTTTTATTCGATTGAAAACAAACATATCAATATTCTACTGAAAATAGTACTGTCATCAATTTGAATTTCTCAACGTCTAAGGATAAAAGCATTATAACAAATTCATAATTCAATATTTCATAATGAATACACAATCATTTAGTATACCATGTTCTTTGAACCCTAATAATAATCAATAAATTGTAACTTTATTCATTTTCTTGAATAAGCTCGAAATAAAGTACTAAGTGATGAAACATCCAAGTTATTTTTCATGTTATCCATTAATAGTTCAACAAATATAGTTTCAATAGTCGAGATCATGAGTCACCATGGGAAACCTGGAAGCACTGGACGGCTGTTTTATCCTACTGTTGGACTCCTCAACAGTGAGCACCTACGACTCCGCCTCGCAGGACTCGAACCTGGGACCTACTGATCTCGCACGCGAGCACTTAACCACTAGACCACTGAGCCGGCTTATATTTGAGTGTCAGTAATAAATTCGATAGTGCAGTAATAATGTAACCGTTCGTTTAAATTTAAATCAAGAAACTTTTTATACAATATGCTGTACTATTTAATTTATTTTATTTCCCTAATTTAAACAGTCTCCAGAAATTGCTGAATAACAAGTGAGAAATCAACATATCAATGTTCCGTCCTACTCTATGGTAGTGAAACATGGCCGGTAAGAGTAGAGGATATTCGTAGGTTACTAGTATTCGATCATAGGTATCTTCGAAGCATTACTCATACACCCTGAAGCCACCGAGTAAGTAATGTAGTTGTTAGGAAACGGGTACTAGGAAGGCATGGCAAATCAATTGATGAAGTAGTGAAACTTCATCAGTTGAGATGGCTGGGACACGTGTTTATTTTTTTTTTATTATCAGCTTTATTCAATATTATATTTTTGGTACAATACAGAATTCTCAGCGTAAAGTATTTCAACAAGTTTCCGTTTCTTTCTTCTTGGTCGGTCCTGGCAATAAATATTGAGTGATCGCCAGTTAGATGTTAGCAGTTCACTAAATGAACATCTGAATAATGTGCATTCTTTTCGTTGTATATTGCCAGCAACCACATTGTCTCTTATTGAGTTTTTTGTAACTTTGACAACGAAAGGTTGTACACTTTTCAGAAACGCAGCAGAATAGGTTATGCGATTAATAAACATAGTGATATATTAAAACAAACAAAAATAGATAACTTGTTGAAATATCTAGATGGCAGGAACAGGTAGCCCAGATGCTCAAGCAGGCCGCCCTTGCCCAACCACCGAATGCCCCAACGTGCGATGTTTTATGGTGTAAGAGTAAGTTGGAGGAAAGGTATGGGCGACCAGACCAAAATATGGCACAAATCCATGAAGTCACTGACAAGTGGACTGGTTGGGATCCGAGAGATAATAGCAACCGATGATTACAGACCATAAATGACATGGCTCAAAATCGTTTGCATTGGCGCAAGTGCATCCATTTTTTGTGTTCTCCCGAATTCCAATTTTCAGAATTCTTCGTCTCCCTTTTTTCTCTTTCCAAATTTATTTCACTGGATTACGCTCCTTGAATAGCATCTTCAAACCCTTATCTTTCCGATTACTGCTTATACTTTTACTACCTCTACCACTATGTGATTTGAATCGACAATTGCATTTCTGAGCTAATATGGTGTGGCAACTCGAACTGATGTACGTACTCAATAAATACAATGAATTGATGGTGGTATATAGGTGTCAAGATGGCTCATGAACTCTATTTATTTATTTTATTGTAGAGATATATAGTAATAGTTGATAAAACCATAAATAGAAATTTGCTGCATAATAGCGGAAATCGTAAAATCTGATTAAATGAGATAGCAACGTTTAAAAAAACATTAGAATTGAGGCAAACATAGATGGTGCCTATTAGTGGGATACACGACGGGCGTCTCATACTATTTGGGGATCGTCAACTGGATGTATCTGCATTCCAGAGTTGACGTTCACTCAGGGACTCGGATCCAGTACCGTTCGCTTCAAACACCATCACATTACACATTTAGCTACTCAGTCCTGATAGCCACTAGCTTGTGCGATGGGGTGAAGTTTTAATTCATTTATGTACTTGTTGCTGATTAATTGATCGGTCTTAAACATTAATGGGAAGATTCAAACAAACAACACCAAATGAATTCAAAAGTAAACTATATTTTATACCTAGAGTTCAAAGGTATATATAGGCAGTAAAAACTTCCCCCCCCCAAAAAAAAAATAAAAACAAAACTATCTTCGACAGAAAGTGGCACAAACAATTCGTGAGGTTTGCTTGTCTACAATGATTTAATCTAATTATTTCAAAGTAATCTATCTTGTTTCTCCTTATACAGCGAGATTGATAAGCACCTTGTGAAGAAGTGAGTGAATCATTTATTGTCTGTTCTTAAACTGTTGTAAATATTACTAAATCTATGTCATATGTATATTCAGAGCTAATAAATGAGTTTCGTAGAAAGAGAGCGACCCTTGAATGCTGAGACCAAGACAGTGTTGTCTTTGAATGAATGTCCATGACAAATTCGAATAGGATTGGGGAAAGCGGAGAGCCTTGACGAACACTGTTCGATTTTATCAGTTTGGACTACAGTTTACTATGTGCTTACATTCAACTAGTGTTCCTGTAAAGATCCTTCAGATGGTTTAAATAAATTTCTTCATGTTATTTATACAGAATAAACAATACACATCCTATTGAAACGTGAGTGGCTCGTCTACTGTGTATAATTTGTGGCAAGCCCATTCGACCACTGTATCATTTGTCTACTCATTGTAACTCAGACACTTAATTCATCATGTTAATTTTTGTGTGCATTTCAGACTCTTATTTCACTATGTTAATTTCGGTGTGTATCATCGAATGCATGTTGTACATTAACCCTTAAGCTATCCTCCTATTGGTTGCAATGTACTGATAATCGATAATTTATCCACACCCGATTAACTCTCAAAAATAATATGGATTTTTAACACACAGACACTCACACACACACTCACTTTGTTTCATCGTGTGCTTGCTCGCTGTACGCTTGCGGATTTTTATTAATCATTAACAATAAATTATCTCTACAACTGGTGTTCAGGCTTTTGAATAATCTCGCGTAAAATCCATAATTCTACCAGGAGATTTAGCCTACATTAAATACTCAGTTAACGGGATATTATTTATTGGAGTCAGATATAGAGGACATTAGCCTCAACAAATTACGTAGTTCCAGGGATTATAGAATCATTTAATTTATGCGTCATGTATTCGTGTGTACCTTTCTTTCATTTTTATGTTGTCCCCTCTTATTTATTAACTTTCTTGCCGACCTTATCTAGTTATACTCAGAAGCATGATGAACCCATGTGAGTAAATCGTCTATTGTTTATTCTTGATTTTATCTTATTTGTTACTAAAAACTTTTTAATTAAATAGGTCAACATTTTTCATATTACAAACAACTGTCTTAGTCTAAATGTTCTATGTTCCGAACTAGTTTTAGAGACTCATGTTACACAGCAGAATTTCGATACTTTTAACCTCGTATAAACTTCAATATTTACAGATATCATTACCAAGGTTTGATTTCATAATTTCGAATAAATTGAGCATTGGGTAGATAGTTATAAATAAAAATAATATATCTGTAATATCCCAATGAGTAGAAATATTAAATTTTCTGACGTTTTGTGACTTAGTGTAAGCCAGTTCTTCAGACAATAAATAGCCGAATTAAAATTAATACAAGTTTAAATAATACAACGGAACAACAAGAATATTATGTGATCAATCAAAAAGCAGGTACTACATAAACTTGGATTAATTTTAATTCGGTTAGTTATTCTCTGAAGAAGTGGCTTACACTAAGTCACAAAACGCCAGTTTGTCGATACTTGTTCTTCATCCCAATTCTTCGTGAATACAACGTGGAGCATATCTGCAGTTACTTCTATGTCTCGCATCGGTGTTTCGGCTGGTATAATGTTAGATGTTGCTGCTTTCCCAATCTTCACTCGTCTGACCACCATCCTGATGTCTTCAATTGTTGGTTGAGTGACATCTATAGGAAGGTCTGTGTGTGCTGCTTCGATATCCAGTGGATTCAATGGAGCTAGTCTATTCAACAGTTGCTCGAAGTACTCTACCCACCTGTTCCGCTGTTCTTGAGTCGCAGTGATTGACTTGCCTTCTTTGTCCTTGATCGGTCTCTCTCACTTACTATATCTCCCTGCTAGTTTCTTCGTTGAATCATAAAGTTGTTTCATATTTCCTTCTCTTGCAGCTCTTCCCCCTGTAATTGTCACGTCTTTTAAGTGTTGCTTCTTGTCATCTCGAATGCTTTTCTTCACTTGCCTGTTTGCTTTAGTGTATTCAACTTGTGCCTTCACTTTATCCGTTCTCTTCTGTTGTTAATTGTTATCTTCTGTTCTTCCTTTCTTGAATCTTGTCCACGCTTTCCATAGAGATCCATCCCTTATGATGATGCTTGTTGAGATTCAGGACCTCCTGACACGTTGAAGTTTGTGCTTCTTTTATCCCTTTCCAATTGTCCTCCATATTAGTTTCTTCTTCTTTCAGTAGATCTTGTAAGGCTTGGAACCTCTCTTGTTGTGAGTTATCTTGAATTGGGTGGGTTTGTTAGTATCTCGAAATAAAGTTGTATTGAACCTTTGTAATGCTGTTTCCTCAGTTGTCCATTGCTTCTTTATCTTCAGTTTCATCTTGGCAACCACCAGCTAGTGTTGATTTGAGGCTATGCCAACTCTTCTACTGGTTCTCACGTCTTCCATTGACATTGTGAGTTTTCTGCTGATTCAAATATGATGGACCTAGTTCTGTGTAGTGTTGTTCGGTGAGACCCATGTAGCTTTGTATATGCGTTTGTGTGCGAATATTGTGCCACCTATAACCAATTAGTTGAATGCACTTAGATTTTCAAATCTCTCGCCATTCTCATCCTCTTCTCCGGGTTATTCCATGTTTTCTCATGATATCTTCATATCCGGTGTTGTCCCTCCCGACTTTGTAGTCTATATCTCCCATCAGGATAGTCAGTTCGTTTCTAAGCACTTCGCTATGATTGATTTCAGACTCTCATAGAACTGATTTTTATCGTCGTCATTGCTTAACATCCAGACGGCTGACTTGGCATTTAACGTTATTAATGTCTATTTTCAGTTTATCCATGATCTTGCGCAACTGTTCATTCATTGTCTGAAATGCATAACTGTCTCCGTTCGACACGAATCGGATTGCACTTTCACGGTTTTTCGTGGATGTGCACTACTGAATAGTCCCATACTAGGACGAGACGAACATCCAGCGCTTCCAGATTTTTAATGGTAGTCTAGCTTAGATCGACCCATGAATTCAACTACTGAAAATATTACAACTTCCACAAATCCCTATTCTGGTACATAAATACTCATTTCTGTACTTCAGAATTCGATAAATAATATGCTTTATATTTACATATAATTTAGAATCCCTTTGTGGATTATAAAGTAAGTGAATTAAAAATCTCTCATAAACGTTTTATAGTTTGATTCCTTTTAAATTATTTATTTATAGTATTTGTAAATGAAACAGATCATTTGACACTTCAGATGTTCCATTTATAAGTTATACACTATTACGTACCATACGATTAGGGGAGAAACGAAATAATTACGATATGTTACTTAGAAATCTTTTAGATGCTGGATCATTTAGGGTAGCTTCATACATATGTTACAAAGAAATTGAAATTTATTTACTGGTAAAATATATTGCCACAAGAAGTGGCTTTACTGAGTAACGACACGTCGGGAAATCTAATTTTTCTACTCATTGGGATATTACAAATATATTGTTTTTATTTATATTACCATGATTGTTTAGCCTATTCACTCACAACAATGGCTTCAATGTTTCAGATATGTCACAATTCGATTTCTCTTCTCATTATATATGGTTTAATGTTGACAATTGAATGTATATTGGTTAGGTAGTGTAGCAACAATATGTTTCTTCAAATAATCGTCATTGTGAAGCTTTGATATTTTTGGATGTAAATGTAGCACTCTGTAACCCACCATAGCGAAGCAGTGTCATACATCTTTGTTTATACCACTCACCCAAAGATGTTTGCATGGTCTATTAATTTGTTAAGATTTGAGTCTGGTGTCTTAACCAAGTTGGTGTGAATCAAATTCCTATCTTGTCTTTCTATAATGCTTTCATCAAATTTTCTCTTGTGGTCACAGCACCAATCTGTGAAATTTTTCTGTTTTGTCTTTTTTCTTCTACTATCATAAGGAGCGATGTGCAGTGTGCAATAATTTTATTTTGAAGTATGAAACTGTTTGATTCTTACCTCACTTCCTTAAATTCCGCCTATTCCTCTCCGACTAATAAAAGCGTAGATCTAAACGTTCAGTAGAAAATCTTCTTTCAGGTTAATAAAGATGGTGATCTTTCGACTTTAGTATCAATCTGTAATTCTTCTGACCCCATTCATTAAATCTATTTCCGTTAGCAAGGCTAAGAATCTGTGGTGTTTGTAGGTGATGAATTTTTAACAGAAGAGTTTGTTGGACGGTTAATCGTTTATGGAAATGAAACACTGCCCCCTAGAAATCTGATTATCTAATTGGCTAGGCGCTTACTTCAACTGCAATGGTAATTGAACCAATAAGATTGGCATTTTCCTTGCGAATGAAATTTTAAAAGTTTAGTATGCACATAGGTAATACGGGTTGACAAGTTTCGTACGGGACGGGATGGTAGGGAATAAAATTCATAAATTTCAACCCTTTTTATTTTTCAATAGTTGAAATCATCAGTCAATTGAAGCTAGACTACCATGGAAGACCTGCAAGCGCTGGACCGCCGTTTCACCCTATTATTGGAACTCCTCAGCAGTGTGCATCGACGATCCCACCCCGCGAGGTTCGAACCCAGGACCCATCAGTCTCGCGCGCGAACGCCCAACCATTAGACCACTGGGCCGGCATCCAACGGTGTTAATATCTAACTTCAACCAATCCACGAAGTCTAGCTTCAAATGACTCATGATTTCAATTATTAAAATTTCTAAAAAATCTCCACAATACCCCTTTTTATTTTTTTTCAAAAACTACTCATGTGATTGATTCGACTAGCTTTTTTAGTATGTGACCCAGACCAATTATGTAGTCACTGTTTCACTAATACCTATCGTTTTTTGCTGCAATTTGATTGGTTAAGTTCTGTGGATAATGCCTCATTTTTATTGGATGGTTCTAATCGTAGGTTTATAAAGTTGTTTCAGTCGGCCCATCTATTTGGAAAAATCAATTCCCGAAGTAACAGACTTTAATTAGTAATGAATTAAGATAATTAATAGTACTTAGCTTCTATATGAGTGGGTTAACTGTTCAATAACAAAAATGTTAACTAACAACGATGCATCAGGCTTAAAACAATTAATGCCGAATGCATGTCCAAACATGTTCAACAGTTAATTCTGTGGACAGAGAGAATTAAATTCATTTGATGTGGAATGCCAACAAAATCCGGAATATAAAACGTATATACCAGCATATTACTATAATTAAGAATTTAGGGAACCAATTGGATATCGACATAATTTTTTCTTGTTTATTATCAAAGTAACAGTATGTTTTTTTATTGAGATCATGAACCGATTGATGTTAGACCACCATTTAAAACCTAGAAGCACTTCATATTGTGGGACTCCTCAGCAGTGCGCATCCACGATCCTGCTCGCGGGATTCGAACCCAGGGTCTTCAGTCTCGAGCATGAACGCTTAACCTACTGGATCACTGAGCCGGCATCCAATGGTGTAAATGTCTAACCTCAACCAATCCACGAAGTTGCGCGACCATCTTCGAATCCCGCGGGTGGGATCGTGGATGCGCACTGCTGAGGAGTCCCACGATAGGAAGAAACGGCCGTCAAGTGCTCCCAGGTTTACAATGGTGGTCTAACATCAATCGGTTCATGATCTCAATCCAAAAAAAAAACTTAACAATCTCCACAAGCTCTAAACTGACAACAGTATATTTGACGAAATTATTCGTATAGACACACGTAGTCATAGTGAATTGCATGAAAGTGCGTTGTTATGTCTCTTAAAATGAACTGGATATATAAACATTGTTTACCTATTCAAAGAGTTCATTTGGTCCGTTACATTTCATAGTTTTACTCGATTCAAAAGCAACATTTGAATGTATTTAGACAAGCGATTATTTCAAATACAATTTTTATAATCATTATCACCTAATCTCGAAGGTTATATTGTTATATGATTAAAATATTTGAATCTTGGAAACTGTAACTTGGTGTAATTTTATAAATTAATGACAAAGAGGTTTTAGTGATTCATAGACTTATTCATGAGTAGTATTATACAGTCAATGAAATGCTTATAACAACCACTATATTTAAATTAAGATTGAAAAAATTATATTGTGAAATAAATACTTAAATTGGAGAACATAATGATTTTTATTATCGTCAATCATCAATACATCAGACTAAGTTTTTCCAATTAGGTGTAGTTATTTTCAAATTGTCCCACTAAGAATAAATTCGAATATGACTTAAATGTCAACTCAGTCACCAGACGTATAAATGAGATAAAAATAGGAGACATTTAAAACAGCTCATTTGTCAACTGTTGCACATAAGAAATATGAATAATGCCAAGATTATGTAGTATAAGATTGCAATGGTGAATAGCCTCTATACGGAATTGGGAAGTTCATTTTTAATAAACCCAAGTTTATCGTAATCATAGTTACCAGTTTGCCTCAAAACAAATTGAGCCAATCAACAACAAGTGAAAAGTACTGCTTTTTAAAAAGTATAATCTTTACCCACAGTATTCAAGCCTTGTACCTTCTAGTCAGAAACTTACGACCGTCTTTCTAGCACAAATAATGTATATCATTACCTCAATATAAATGGAGGTACTAGTACGTAGTATTAGAGGGCCTATATGTTATTTTCCTCGCTCCATTTAGCACTGAACGTCGTTCCTAACTTCGTGAATGTTATTCATTCTACACATTAAACCCCACTATTTAGAAAAAATATAGCAAATCTTCTAAAAGAAATATTAACAGTATGTTTTCAACAACCGATTACATAATCTGATTTTATTAAGATCTGTAAATATTTTAGCTTAGATATGAATTAATAGCCATGATCAGGAATTATTTTTTACTTAAGATAGTTGATGTATCACTAGTGAACTTCAAAAAGAAAACACTTACAATACTTGACATGTATTACTTACAATTAATTCTCAGTATCTGGTAAACTGAACAGAATTTCAATTTCAAATTACATCTTGTAATTACTTTTACCAGTCCGCCATACTACTTGGCTGAGTAAGTTATTTGTTTCATTTTCTAGATTCATAGTTATAGATGAGTTATCTAAGAAGTTATTTTTTTTTCGAGGAGTCTCACTAAATTAGTAAGCTAGTGAATAAAAGTTGGGATCTATAGAAACGTTATCTTTGTGTTTTAAAGAAAGGAACTGTCTAAAGCAAATCGTAAATGAGATCATTTTTATTGCTTGGTAAAGACTAATAACAACACGGATCCTAGACTACTAAAGAATTCAGTTATAAAGGTGGTATGGTTATTTATGTGTACCGTTCATTTGATGTATTCACGTGCCCCCAGATGCCCTGGTACAGCCGAAAGTGGGGAGAGTTCGCTCACCCTCTCGGAACGCTCTCACATGGCCACGTGCATACAACCACTGCCAGAGAAGTCATACTCACTGCCTTCTCCCGGCATTACTGGTGCTTACGAAATCGACAACACGAAAAGCGAATGTCCGGCGCTTTAAACGGGTTGGTGGACATGGAGAGTCAACCTAGGGGAGTTGGAAAACCTTGATTCCAAACCAATGGTGCACATGGACTCTAGTATTCTGAAGGAACAAATGGCGTACGAACCAATCGTTGGTCATCGTCTACCATGAGACTGTATCTCCTTACGATGTTCCACTGCCTTGTGGATGAGACCTTCAGGTCGAAGGCTCCGGGTGTGGCAACCTAAGAAAACCACCTGACTCGGTTTGGGCACCCGGGCAGTATCACAGCCCTTACACATATCAAGTGAGATTTGTTTGGCTCATATATATTTGGTGCCTCCTTGTACCAATATCTATGTGTTAAAATAAATAAATCAATAATGTATTCACGTAAAAAAAAACCAACACTGCAAGTAAGCATCTGCCCTCATCCCCGACTTCACTAATAATTCTCTATTAGTATTTATTAATTGTATTATAGTAAATCTTATTACAAATGATCAATATCAGTGGCTTATTCAGAATGATTAAAAGTATTTATCAACACCAAAACAAAAATAATTTTTACCCATTTGAAAATGTTAATTATATGTAGTGAATTTTCTTAACTAACAAACATTTTTTCATTTGACAATAGGAAGCTATTTCAACTATTGGGATGTAAGTTTCAACTAGATTGTGTTTTTCCTGTTCTTTGAAAATAAAGATATTCAGCATCATAGTCTTCAAAGTCAATAATAAGTAGAACTGTAAAGGTAAATATTAGTTTCTGCTAGAAAATATGAGTTTTTTATTCTCTAAAAATTAGAAAAGCAAACAAAATTATTACATCTGAAGAGGACAAACAAAAAGAACGAAAGTATACAATTAACATCTTACAGCTTAATAATTTTCCTATGAAGATTACTAAAAGCGCAATAAAACGAGACGTGTTACTGCTAAATAATAAACCGAATGAAACGTCATGGATTAGTACTGTAGTTTTATCATACCGCCATGACACAACAGAAGAACTCCAGAGTCTTAAAACAACACAGAACTAAATAATATATTACAAAACAACAAACACCCTTCAAAATACTTTAGTTCGCGTAAAGGAAAATGTTCTTTTTGTATCAACTCAGAATTGAGTCTACAAATTAAGATGTGTTGACTGTGATGCCTTTTGTATTGGAGGGTCATATCGTGAAATCTTGACTCGAGCCAAAGAACACCTTAGGTATATCTAATAACCTTGTAGAACTGGAAAGACTGCAAATTAAATCGGCAATAGCAGTTCATGCCATTTTCAACAACCATCATATCGATATCAAAAACATCAAAATAATACAAAAAGGCTTTTTCAACTACAACTAATTCCACTGCCCTCAATAGAAAAGGAGGCTTCACCATTCATCCGACTTGGACCATCTATCTAAGTTACAATGTCTGATTCCACTCACATTTCATACGATTACCGTACGTACAAATTAAACTCTATCCTTTCCCAAAAATGTCACATTTTTTCATCCCATACACACACACAATGTACGAACATGCCTCATATAAATCACATTGACCGGAATGACGAGACATTGACTTAGTTAGACCTGCTTTTGGTTGATCGCACCCGGTATTCTTGCTTTCTTCTATTTAAACTTGGGTTAATTTAATTTAGTTATTTATTCCCTGAAAAGTGGCTTACACTGAGTCACGAAACGTCAGAAAACTATATTTTTTTACTTATTTGGATACTACAAATATATCATTTTTACTTATCTAGATTTCTCAAGCAGAAAAAACAACACATTATATCTACCATTATGATTCGTATCGGGAATAGTTTGATTAGATCCCCCTAGTCGAATTACTTAATGTTACTGATTCCGGCCTTGGAAATCCGGTACCATAGTTCACACATAAAATTAAAAATATTGAAATATGCTAATCAAAATTACTGTAGATTGTATTTTCATAATTTAGTGAAAGTTATTTAATAACCATTATGATCGGAACCTAATTTTCATTGGTACTAAAATTGCTTTATGCTGAGTAAACAACAAACTTATAATTAAAATTTTTAACGTATTATCAGATCTCATAAGATACGATGATGGCCTTGAAATATATCGACCATAACGTCAGTATCACAACTACATAGTATGAGAATGAGTTCAACAACTATTCTTAATAACTTTGTTTGGTTTTCTTTAAACATTGTGAATGAACTAATAAAGGATGTTGATAATCATTTTAAGTGATTAAAAATAAATTAGATATTCAATTTTTGCCTTCTTCTGAGTAATGTAAGTTATTAACCTTAATTAAGAGTACCTAAACGAAAATTTGTCACTAGAAATTACATATGTTCGTTGTAGTATCACATCTTTAGAATCAATACGCATGAATGTGAACACAGGATCATTTCAAACATATAAGTCTGAAACTTTAGGTATTATAATAAAATTATTTTATTGAGATTTATTGTCACTTGTTATGCTGGTCAAATGGTGTTTTGTAGTAAGTGTTAGGAGATATAAACTGAAGTTTAGTTGGTATGAAAGTATACTACGTAGCAATGGATAGCGGAAATCCCATCCACACTTCTGTTGATAGTAAGTATTAGCAGAACCTATTATAAATATGGGGAACATTTAAGTTATGGAGGATTTTATTGATAAGATGAACAAATTCCCTACTATCGGAATGAAAGAACATGAAGCCGATTGACAGGTGATATGCAATGCTATGATGTCGACGAGTGATGGCTGCTCGCCAGACTGGGTTATTGACGAAGGGGCTTGAGTGTTTTGAAATAAAAGACAAGACCACTAGCCAAAAGAATATTTTCATGAAATAAAATGATGCGTCTATAAACAAAATGCTGACACAAGGAAATAACGCGATAAGATGTCATAGGCGACTGCATGATATTAGTTCATAGATCACTTACACTTCAATAAAGAACTGACTGTTAAACCAAGTACTTGCCCATCATATCAGCTTGGTAGCAGTCAAACAGAAGTGTTGTTCTCTAAGTAGGTTTTTAAGAGAATATATGTCACATAAGAATCAGTTTTTTTAGAAACCTAAAGAATTGAAATATGATAGTACCGTCAATGTAACTAGAATCAAGGTTAGACTTTCCTCATAGAAGTCAAGATAATTCAAAGATGAACACGTCGAAGATAACTCAAAAATAAACACTTGGTCAAATTCTGTCAGTGGTCGTTCCGCCCTCGTACTTAGTGCTATGCCTACACCTGCCAGTCCACGAGAACTAGCCATCGGGTCGCCAGATTCACAGAGAGGGTATTTCGTCGGCTGTCTATTTTGGCAAGGTGAGGTCAAGTGAATGACCACACTATGATCCTGTATGCGCGTTTTGGAGAAATAACATACATCAATAGTACGAGATTCTAGGGTTTTAGCCAAGGAGGCCTGCTGGCCTATTTGACATAGGGTGCGTACGTTGCAGGCTCCAATGTGTAGTTTGGAGCGAGGTTTCAGTAGACCTTGGACAGTGTTTTGCGCGCTAGAATCGTTCGCTATGGTGACACTTGAGGAGGAAGCCAAAAGAAGAAGTTTAGAGTTGAAAGTCGGTGTAAAAGGAATAATAGTAATTGAAGAAAGAGGTTGATTATGAACACAGTGGTCTTGACTGCTTGTTATAGGTATGAGGGTGGCTATAACTTCCCATACGCCCACACCGTGCAAGGGTTCTACTGGAAGTACCTGAAAATGAAATTGGATTAGTGGCATTAGTGACCTGAGAGCGTGACCTCAGTACCCAAGGGACAACTGCTTGAGGTCGGTCACACACGACCTTTTTATGAGTAATTTTTGTGTTAGCTCCGTACTTGTTGAGACTTTACCACCGGAGACGGTGGTGTGCATTCTTAGGGTTGACCTTTTCTAACCCCACCCTTCCTTATCGGAAGGTAGAATCGCTGTTATGCTGGTTGTCTGAAGGGAACACCTTACTGCCGTTACATCTCTGTACAGTCAGAAGTACGGCTTCGCCTTCGGACCTTGGGTTTACTGCTTTTAGTTTTACCGTTCTTCAACCGACCTATCTGGCATGGCAGAACCTTGAATAACAAATATTCCAGCCAGCGTAGCTCGACTGGTTCATCACGATAGGCAAGCCTGACCACCACGTCAAGGTAGCAACAACAATGGTGTAGATGTATATACTCTCTATTTTCCCTTAAACTATGAGATTAAAATCGATTCACATCTTTCTTTCTACGAACTAATTCTCTCTTCCTGTACTATGTCTCTATATGCAATCTTTCTTTTATATATTGCCACCACTGGATTAACTATTTCTATGGATCCAGTGTTCATCTTGCTATGCTGATGAGGTGTGGCAACTTGGACCGATGCATATATGTGCCTGGTCCTACACTGTTGCTGAATGATAGAGATTCTGTAAGTCAATCAACATATTTAAATTGTGACATGTGTATGTATGAGCGACTTTTATCTTACTTCAATAGTTCAACGAGACCTGAAGTTATAGTGAAGGTTATACTAGTCAAAGTGACTGTAAATGTTCTGGTACAGCCGAGATTAGGGAGTCAGCTCTATCTTGAAATGTTCTCAAATGAACATGCGTATAAAGTCACTGCCAGGGAAGTCCTACTCATTGCTTTCTCGCGGCGGGGGTGTTGTTTACGAAATTGAGAGGATGCCCGGCGCTTTAACCGAGATGGTGGATATGGAGAATCAACTCACCCAGGAGAATTGGAAAGTCCTGATTCCAAACTAATGGTGTACATGGGCTACAGGAACCTGATAGAACAAATGGCGTATGAACCTATTGTGGCCACCGACTACTATGGGCCTGGATCTCCTAATGTCGCTCCACTGCGTTGTGGACAAGACCTATAGGTCAAAGGCTCGGAGTGGCCCCCTAAGAAGGCCACCTGCCTCAGTTTGGGCGTACGAGCAGTATCCCAGCCCTCACACGAATGACAAAGTGTGGCGCATATATATTTGGTGACTTTTCGTACCAATGTCTGTGTTTTAATAAATAAATTTAGAAATGTATATGACTTAATGACAATATTTTTCTTCACCGATTAGGCATTAATGACCAGAGCCCATTATATTCACGTTCTTTGAATCCATTCATATACGTAAGGCTTCAGATGTGATATAGTGGGTTAGGCCAGACACACTTCAAACCATAAGAGTATGCGAGTGGTCAAAGCTTAACCTTACCTTTTTTAGGATTGAGACATACTATTGATTGAAAAATGTGATTTTACTATGTGCGGGACAAATATACATATATATGAACGAGTATATATATATATATATATATATATATATATATATATATATATATTCCATGACTCGGTTTTAACAAACAAAGCTTTCTAGTTTAGTAGCTTAGTTGATTCCGCGTACAGGCAATTTGTGTGTATCTTAAGCAGACACCACATAAAAATCAACTTTTTTAATCTTCTACTGTATAAAACATTATTTCTGAAGTAGCACTCTACGGAATTTGAAGTTTTATCTGTGATAACAATATTACATGCAGATGAATCTACAATTTCTATTTAATAGTGAAGTATATCATCAAATTCTTGTTCATAGGCTATTTAGTAGGACCGCTTCAGTTCAATATGTTAATGGTTAAAAATTAGAAAATGGGTTATCTTATATAAGGGATGAATCAACTATAATGTACCCTAAGTATATAAATGACGAAGCTTGTTACTCCATAAACGCTTAACTAGAAAAAATATTGATGTACTTATGAAGAAATCGCCTTGAAAAAAGGATTGTAGTAAAAAGTTCACAACCTCCAATAAGTATACCAAATTTGAATAATTTCGGGAAATCGACACATTCCGAGAGATACTTAGATTATGATTCGGCTCATGTGCAGTGCACGAAAGTTAATGTTGTAAAAAATTTAATGAACAGAAGTACTAAGCTTGTTACAGATAAGGAAGACCAACGAACTGAATCGAATAAAGCATTTTCTACTCTTAGGGATAAAAACTACCCAAGAGTTTTTAAAGGAGATTGTTAAAAATGAGAGAAAAATTAAACTAGAATGTATACGAAAAGTTTGGAAGTACACCTTAGCCATCCCATACCGTAGTGAAACATCGGAAGAAACCAAGCGGATTCTAAGCAAACATGATATAAGAGTGTATTTTAAGGCGAGTAACACCTTAAGATCGACATTAGTGAAAGTTAAGGACAGGTTACCAAAGGAAGAACAACAAAATATTGTGCATGAAATCAACTGTCATGATTGTAATGCAGCTTATGTGGGAGAAACATCCAGACAATTTAATGTAAGGTTGAAGGAACACAAACAATGTTTGGAAAATGTTCCCAAATCCGCGATTGCTTTGAAGAAACTTGAGAATAAGTCTGCGATAGAGTTACATGCGTTAGAAACAGGACACAAGATTAATTTTGAAGGGACCAAAATACTTCAGAAAGGTTTTAACAATCATAAAGAAAGATCGACAGCGGAAGCGCTGTATATATGAATGAACAAGAACAGCTTGAACCGAAAGGATGGTATTCAACTAGCAACTACCTGGCAAATTTTGGTTGACAAGTAATTTGAACCATCTCTTTATTCAACTTGTTTATTTCACATGCATCGTTATTTGGACTGAATTCAATGAGTTTTTAGCAATACAATTACGTATTTGTTGATTCCTAAATTTGACAAGCACATAGATGATTCAGAAACCATTGTTCAACCTTGAACATGCACTTTTATTTATTCCTTTATACATAACATATTAACACCAAATATCAATAATTAATCTCACACATATAGACATACCTACACACTCACACATATGCAATTTGTTATTCAGTTAATTATTTCCATGTTGAATTTTCCACATGATTACCATGTAAACTAACTCATGTTATCCTATTTTACAAAAATCAACATCCAAATACGGTTTAACACAGTATAGTTTTGATTGTTAAAAAGCTATATATTTGTTTGATGATTTTGATTATTCTACCCTGAAGAAGTCCAGACAAGTTAGCTGGACGAAACGTTGGAATTATTTAAATTTCAATCGCTGAGATTATTTCAAATATAATTTCCATATATAATGACTTCTCTATACTGGGCGCCCAATTTTTGCCAAAATATCCGTTCTAATATTGACGAATATTCGTATAAGTTTCCTAAATATGTTGTTTAACATGAAAATCAGTGATGACAATTAATTTGTTGAAGTTTAACTGTTAAGAAAACTGACCATCAGCTGAAAAACACAATCAAAAAGAACGTGACGTCCTTAGCCTTAAATAAGAAGGTATATTTACATTGTCGGAAAACTTTATACGGATATGATTTGCAGGGAACGTCAATAATGAAGATTCAAAATATTTACAGCAATCAACACCTAATAATTTACAAAAACAAAATCTTATCCTTTCTGTTTTGTTAACGCTTCATATTATCATGGTCAATAATGCTTGAGGTGGTAACTTTATTTGTCTTTAAATACAACTCGCTTGTCACCCAAATATGATCCAAATCATACACAGGGGGGATTATCGATAATGGTCTCAATAATTCCACTGGTTTTGATACGTTTGAATTAGACTGTTGATCTGTGACATAACTATCAGTTGGATTTTGAGCATGCATTGAAAGTGAATCTGAAACAATAACAGGATTGTTAAAATATAATAAATCTTGAGGTAAGGATTTAGAGTTCAAGTGGAAGATTTTTGTAGAGTTCTCTTTGGTCGCAAAGCTTTCTTCGTCCTTCTGGACAACACCATCAACATGAACCTGACTGTGAGCTATCTGATTTTTTTCCTCACATGACTAACACGCTGTTCTGTCGACTTTGATCTTGACTGGTTGTTATTAACCCTCACTCTGTCATCGTTTGCATATTTATTTTGGTTATCATCACCATTTACATAACTTCTGACCCTATTACTAACCATGATTTTTCTCAATGGATGATATATTGTGTTGATTTAACTGTCCCTTTAATCAATCCAGATTGTTATTATTATTATTATTATTATTATTATTATTATTATTATTATTATTTGAACACAGATATTCGTACAAGGAGGCACCAAATACATATGAGCCACACAAATCTCATTTGAATTATGTGAGGGCTGTGATACTGCCCGAGTGCCCAAACCGAACCAGGTGGTTTTCTTAGGTTGCCACACCCGGAGCCTTCGACCTGAAGGTCTAATCCACAAGGCAGTGGAGCAACGTCAGCAGATGCAGCCCCATGGTAGACGATGACCAACGATTGGTTCATACGCCATTTGTTCCTTTAGGATACTGGAGCCCATGCGCACCATTGGCTTGGACTCTCTCCACTCTCGGCCGTACCAGGGCATTTTGGGGCATGAATCCAGATGCTGATGATTCCATTCATGTTACTTTCGTCGATTTTATTATTGAATCGGAAATATATTGTCAAGCATCAGTCTGTGATTTCTTATAAAATTCTATTTTCAACATTTGTCAATCCAAAAACATTGAAATAAAAGTATTATTAGATAGGATATTTGGTTGCAGCGACAAAGGAGTATCATTCGCTTCAATAGAAGACCGTAGAAATGATTGAATATAGCAAACGAGGGAGAGCTGAAGTTAAAACATAAACGAATTAAAGAGTTATCATGAAGAAAATGTAATGTAAATTCATTTATCGCTGAGATTTTGAAGTCATACATAAATATAATCCGACGTACTTTTGATAAAGTCCTCCATGTCACATGTAGCAAAACATGAAATAAGTTGTAATGAGTCACAAATTCAAAACTCTACATTGAATATCATATGTTTATATCAATCGACTGACTAGGGATAAAAATTTAGCACTAGATCATTGTAAGAAAGATCGTTGAGCTGAGAGCCTACTTATTTTTATTTCATTATATGTTACATTCTCTTGTCATGGCTTTTGACGCGCATTAGATTATTGATTATTGACAACGGATATCGGAATAGCATATCATGATTTCACTGCGTAAACTTTCAAGATACGAGGTGTGGAGCAAAATTCCCACTTATTAACACCAGCAAATACCTAGGAAGAATTTGGTACACAAGTTGTACATGAATTTATTGATCAATAAAAAATGTTTTGAAAAGCATTTTCATTTCGAAATCTACATACCTTTAATTTGATAAATCGATGTAAGCGGTTGCATGAGTGAACGATTATTCCAAATATAAGCAAAAAGACCAGATATACATATAATCAGTAGTGAGATTGGTGCAGTAACTGACCAGTGTCTAAAATTTTTTAAATACTATATTTCAGCAAAGTTATTTAACAAATTCAGAATGTAATTATATGAATAAAATATTACCAACATAACTGCTTAGGTGAGACTCAACTGATGAATAAATCTGTTTGCATTAATGTATTCGAACACGGTACAGTACAGTCGAGGTTGACTATGATCACCACTACAAGATGAGCGCGTACCAGAAAATTAAAAGGCGAAAGATTGTAACCAGATTTATTCGTTGACGATCTCGTGGTATCGAAAGTATACCAAGATCGTGCGGAGGGAAATACCAGTGGAACCAATGGGCGAATGTGCGAGCGTACAAGGTCACAGTCAACGGAAGAATGATGGGGGAGTAATGGATGTCTTTAGTACAGTTAAACAAACAAGCAGAGTAAAAACAATTACTGGTACAATTAGTTATAGTAATAATTGTTTCCAATAAACCAATCGCGTTCTCTTGATAAAAGTAGGTCACTACATGAGCCCCACGTGAGAAGGTTCTTCGTAAGGCTGTTGCATGGGTTTGCGTATTGAATCTACTCGTATGAAAACATGTGAACAGGTAGATAACTCTCGAGGGAGAGCAACCTGTTGATGTTGTATACGAGTTGACACCGGCGGCAGTGTTCGCGTAAATTCGGACAGTCGATGGACGTAGTCTGATTTACCGAAATCGTTACTGCCCCGTGATGTGGAAAATTCCCCACGCTCTGTCACGTATCCAAGTGAATGCAGTTACTTCACCGGTGCTCAATCTTCCTTCTATGGCTGCCGCTCAAGCAAACGATCCTTTTTGTACAGAAGCACCACAATCTACATCCCTTCGTTGCCAGGAAGTATCCCTAGCTACTAGCTCAGGTACTATCCTATGTGATACTTCTACCAGTCTTCCCCAACCCATCGTACCCTCTGCTTACCGTCGTCTCTTCTTCGATGTCCTGCATGGATTGTCTCATCCAGGTATCGCAGCTACATTACGTCTCGTCGCTGCACGATACGTCTGGCCGTCCATGAATAAAGATGTCCGTATGTGGACGAAGCAATGCTTACAATGTCAACGATCAAAAGTGCACAGGCACGTAGCCGCCCCCCTTGGCACTTTCGCTACGCCTGATGCTCTCTTCGATCACGTTCACATAGACATTATAGAACCACTACCACCATCGCATGGGTATGATCACATACTCACGTGCATCGATCGTTTTACAAGATGGCCCGAAGCTATTCCCATCACGTCCATTACGGCGGAGACAGTTGCTCACCGCTTCGTAGAACGATGGATAGCACTGTACGGTTGTCCCTCGACTGTCACGACCTACCGAGGAAAACAATTCGAATCCGCATTATCCTCCTCACTGACCCGGCTGCTTGGCACGGAACGCAAACGCACTACCACCTACCACCCTGCATCAAATGGATTAGTTGAACGGTCTCATCGCCAACTTAAAAGTGCTCTTCGAGCACACGAAAACGACAATTGGTACGAAACCTTACCGCTTGTCCTCTTAGGTATCTGAACGAGCTTGAAGGCAGATATCCAATGTTTCGCCGCTGAACTTGTGTACGGCAGGACATTGCGTCTGCCTGGGGAATTTTCCATATCACGGGGCAGTAACGATTTCGGTAAATCAGACTACGTCCATCGACTGTCTGAATTTATGCGAACACTGCCTCCGATGTCAACTCGTATACAGCATCGACAGGTCGCTCTCCTTCGAGAGTTATCTACCTGTTCACATGTTTTCATACGAGTAGATTCGATACGCGAACCCATGCAACAGCCTTACGAAGGACCTTCTTACGTGATTTCTCGTCACGGAAAGACCTTCAAGGTTGATCGACATGGCCGCGTCGAGATCGTCAGCATTGATCTTCCCAAAACAGCACACGTCGATAACAGTGCCCTACTCGATAACTTGAGACCCAATGCTAGACCTATCAAATCTACTAGCGGGATCCTTACATCTACTTCAGGTCCCACGCTAGATACATCAGAGACCTCATTCTCACGTGTATTCTGCACCATCTACGGACGAGACTTCAGTCTCACGTTCAGATTGGCAGACCACGCCGCCCTTGACTTCGGATGAGATTGTAGGCTCACGAAGTACGAACGAGACTACCATCTCGCGTTCTAGTCGCCGAGTACGCCTACCCGTACGCTTTCGCGACTAACCGTGCAATCAACAGCGGATACGGTGTCGGACTATTCCTATACTACATGCATGCTACACTTTTTCTCTTTTCTTTTGATTTTTTTTTTGTATCCTGAGCCCACGCCTCCGACCATCACCCGTTTGGTACCGTCGACTTCAGTCAACCTTGGCGAAAGCTGGTCTGGCCACCCACGCTCTTGTCAACGCACTCAGCCGATGTTCAGGTTTCGAATCTGCCTGGCCTATATTTGGTTTTGCACTTGATTGTTATGGTCGCTTCTGGCTCCTTGGCTCAACGCAGTTTCGTCTTACGTCTGCAGCGTTTCTGGTCCGAACCCCTACGAACGCAATCTTCAGGCCTTGGATATAAACCACTCTGGTGTGGTATACCAACTCGAGCAACAAATACAGCATGCTTCTCCTGGTACCGTTCTACGTAAAAGACCTTCGTTGGCAACTCGAGGATCAACGATCGCTTCCTGTTTCGCCAATCCTTCCGTTCTAACTCTTAAAATCTTCACAAAATATATTAAGTTAATATTCAATAAACCTATTTGACAAACTTGATCAACATTAAAGTACATTTGATTTAATTTTAGATACCCGATGAAAAACTGGCAGAAGGATTCTGACATGGGTTTGCATAGTCATTAATAGCCATTAAGTAAGTGAATTGATAATTTTGTACAAACTGATGCACCTACAGGGATTTGAATAAAAGTTACCACCTACCAGTACAAAATAAGATAGCATCACTAAGTTGTTAAAGTTATATGTTTGGATGTCTATAAAACTAGAATATAGAGATGTATCTCGTTTTGTCTAGCTTAAGGGCCACAAAATATTCTACGATTTATTGCATATCTATATTAAATGATATTTAGTGTCCGCATTGTATAGATTTTGGCTAAAATTTTGTTTAGTTGGAGTTAAACATTGATCTAATTACTGTGGTAGATGATTTAGCGATCGAATGTCAAACATGTTGAAGGTAATAGGTCTTTATACTAAGACAGAGCATTTCAATTTCAATTAGATGAACAATGTGGGCTATTATTTAAAATTTGGACAGGCAGCAATCCACAGAATCCATCACAACAAAGATGAGGATGACGATCGTTTCTTTTCACGACCAATTTCCAAAACCTTTCCAAACAATTTAGCCAGTCCGGCACTATCCTTATAAAGAGCCCAGTATTTTTATAGCATCATACAAAGCGACCAGTGCTCATGCACACCTGCCGGTGAGTTGGTAGTCAGCAGTGAACCTAATTCGGTTCAATTTTTGATTATAGCAAAATCTGAAGGTAAATTGCTTGTTGCAATTCGTTTAGGACAATAAGTGTTGTGACTTTATGTCCGGCCAGTTATCACGTTATTTATCCACCAGTCAAAATACGACTTATACAATCTTTACACTGTGCTAAACCAATGACGTTCGACCGGTATGAGTAGCCTTGAGTCCAGAACACCAATACTGGCTTCCACTATGCGAATCGAATAAAATCATTTATTTCAGACATACTGGGTTTATATGTCAAACAAACAGACCCCAACGCACCATAAAATAGGAAATAACATTCAAACACAATAAAGCCGAAAACTGGCTATGAACGTGGGATGCAGTAGTCAATAAACTGCGCATAGTTTAAGAACAGTAAATCGTACAATAATAAATTATAGGTCAAAATAAAGCTTATAACAAGGGGAATATAGATATACATAATCTAGTTACTGAATATTATACCATGAGAATATATAAATAATATTAGTCCATTAATAGATCTCAGACGTTACTTGTAATGTAATCTTCACTAGGATATAACAATAAGCTTATCAGACACTGGAACTCAATATAAGCTCGATGGAAATCAGATCATAGTCACTGTCAAGATAGGGGTCCCAAAGCAAGCACGTCTTGTACACAATCATGTCATTGGTCAGTCAGTCAGTCAGTCAGTCAGTAACAACGTAGAACTTCGTACGTACGTATATCAGTTCGAGTTGCCACACCACCTTAGCACACAGATGCAGTGGTCGATTCAAATCCCGTAGTGGTAGAGGTAATAAGAGTATAAGCAGTAATCGGGAAGATTAGGGTTTGGAGATGCTATTTAAAGAGTATAATCCAGTGAAACAAATTTGGAAAGAGGAAAAAGAAATGGACATGAAGAATTCAGAAAATTAGAATTTGGGAGAACACAGAGAGTGGATGCACCTGCGCCATTGCAAACGATTTTGAACCATGTCATTCAGGGTCTCTAACCATCGGTTGCTATCATCTCGCGGTCCCCAACCAGGTAGTCTACACCTACCAACATGACTCAGAACACTTGTCAGTGACTTCATGAACTTGTGCCATGTTTTGGTCTGGCCGCCCCTAGCTTTCTTCCAACCTACTCCTACACCATAAAACATAGCACGTCGAGGCAGTCGGTCGTTGGGCATACGTAACACGTGTCCCAGCCATCTCAACTGATGAAGTTTCACTACTTCATCAATTGATTTGCCATCCTTACCTAGTACCCGTTTCCTAACAACTGTGTTACTTACTCGATGGTCCCATGATATACGAGCAATATTTCGAAGACACCTATGATCAAATACTAGTAACCCACGACTATCCTCTACTCTTACCGGCCATGTTTCACTGCCATAAAGTAGGACGGAACGAACTGCTGCGCAGTAAACACGTCCTTTGGTTGATAGACGGATATCTCGCCTACGCCATAAATGACGCAAGTTGGCAAAAGCTAGTCGAGCCTTCTGTATCCGTGCTGAGATTTCGTCACACACCACACCAAAAGGGCTGATGAGACTTCCAAGATAAGTGAAGCGGTCGACACACTCAACTACTTCACTCCGTATCACTAGTTCGGGTGTCGATGTAACCCAATCCTGAAGCAACATTTTGCATTTCGAGGGAGAGAATCGCATCCCGAACATGCTTGGATTGTTGCTTAGAGTGGTCAGAAGACTCTGCATTTTGTCAGCGTCTTCACCAAATAAAACTATGTCATCGGCATATTCTAGCTCAGAAAGTGAATCTCCCGGTAGAAGTTCAACCCCTGGAAATTTAAATGAGGAGAGTGTTATCTCTAAAAGTACGTCGACCACAAAGTTGAACAAGAATGGGGAGAGTGGACAGCCCTGACGAACACCACTTGAGGTAATCAATTCTGATGACAGTTCGCCATAAGCTCTCACTCTACCAGTTGTGTTCGAGTAGAGAGCCTTTATAAGGTTAATGAACTTCTTTGGTACTCCCTTCAGTGACAAACACTGCCATAGAACCTCACGATCAACAGAGTCGAATGCCGCCTTAAGGTCGAGAAATACTACGATTGTGGGGCGTCTGAATGTGTGTCTGTGTTCTAGAACCTGACGTAGTGTGAATATCTGATCTATACAACCACGTCCAGGTCGAAAACCGGCCTGATTTTCTCTAGTCTGCTCTTCACGAGCTTTAGTTAGGCGTCGAAGTATTATTGAAGCTAATATTTTAGACACTATATTAGTCAAACTGATTCCTCTGTGATTGTCACAAGAGGACTTTAGTCCTTTCTTATAGACTGGCACTATCAGTGATTGAGACCAGTCAGATGGGATTACGTCCAGTTCCCAAATTCTACCTAAGACCTCAGTTAATCTCATTGTTAATACTGGACCACCATCCTTAAAAATCTCAGGAGTAAACCTGTCAGGGCCTGCTGCTCTCCCTCGTTTCAGATTTCCTATGGCTTTTTCAACTTCGTAAAGGGATGGAGGACCTACATTGACTTGCCATTCAGGTTGACTAGAGATCGTGGGAAACCGAAGTGTGGCTGAAGGCCAGTTGAACTGATCCCTAAAGTGTTCTGCCCATCGATCCAATCTCCTGGATTGAGCATGTATAATATGTCCATCTTTCTCTGAGATTGTTTCGCTAACGGTCGGGCTCCTAATTCCGGTTTCCTTAACGAGTCTGAACAATTGTCTGCTATTACCTATTGCCGCTGCCTTTTCCATCTCTCTTGCTTTCGCCACCCACCACTGTTCGCGATCATTGCGTAGGTTTCTTCTCAGCTTGTGCTTAAGCTGACTCCGCTCTTCATTATGTTCAGAGCCAGGTGAAATGAGTTTCCGAGCATCTATCAGTGCGATAGATGCTGCTGAGATCCAGTGTTGCTCCCTAACCTTCTGGTTTACCTTACTAGCAGATATCACTGCTGTTTCCACAGCTTTTCGGATATCACTCCATGCTGCCTCGGGGTGGACATCACATACATGGCTGCCTAACTGTTTTCCTAGTTGTTCCTGAAATATACTCTTAGCTTGACTATCATTAAGTAGGCCCCTAAGAGGTTTCCTTGTAGTGTCTTTCCTACGTCAAGTAAGACGCAAGCAAATACGCGCTCGCACTAGAGCATGGTCTGAATCCAAGCATGTGCTCCAGAATGAGCGACAGTCTTCTATCGAGCCCCTCCATCGGTGGTTGATAGCGACGTGATCTATTTGGGTCCAACGTTGGGACGAATTAGGAGGTCTCCATGTTAAAAGATGTTTTTGCTTGTGCTTAAAGTTAGTATTTCCAAGGAACAGGCGGTTATCTGAGCATAGCTGCAACAGACGGTCGCCATTATCTGTTCTTTGAGCCACGACACCATAAGATCCACCTAGGTGTCTTTCCCTATCGCTTAGTTTACCTACTTGAGCATTAAAGTCACCGGCCACTATTACTACATCCGAGCGCCTAGCTTTTCGGAGAAGGTCGGAAAGCTTTCTGTAAAACTCATCTTTTACATCATCCGAGCTGCAGTCAGTGGGAGAATAGGCAGAAACGACAAAAATGCAACGACGAGTGTCCCTATCTTTCCGGATCCTTACTGTTCCGTTTAGTCGGACAGCGCACAAACGACTGTCTACTGGGATCCAGTCTAAGAGAGCTAGTTCTGCCCTAGGACTCAATGCTATACCTACGCCGGCGAGGCCACGGGAAGCAGAATCAGGGCTTCCAGATACACGAAGCGTAAATCGAGTCGGTTCTTTATTTTGGCATGGTGAGGTCAGATGAATGACGCTATTCAGATCCTGTATGCGCGTTTCGGAGACGCAGCACACATCGATGGCGCGAGATTCTAAAGTTTTAGCTAAGGAAGCCTGCTGTCGTATTTGGCAAAGTGTTCGTACGTTAAAAGCTCCTACGTGTAGTTTAGAGCGTGGTTTCAGGAGACCAGGAATAGCGTTCCACGTACTCGAATCGTTTGCCCTAGCGGTGCGAGGTGATACAGAGACGTGGGGAGGGTTAGTCATGGAGATAAGAGAGGTATTAGAAGGTGTAGGAAGGATTTGAATGTGACCAACTTGGTCTCGTGTGTTGTCATGGGTATGAGGGCTGATATCACTTCCCGGCTGCTCACACCGTGGAAGGGTATTTCTTGAGGAACCTGAAAAGGAAATTGGATTAGTGTTGGTCTTAACGACCTGGGAGCGTGACCGCAGAGCCCAAGGAACAACTGCTTGAGGCCGGTCGCGCACGGCCTTTCTGTGGAAGGTTTTTAACGTGTTAGTTCTGTTCTTCAAAGGGCCTTACCGCCGGAGACGGAAATCCGTGAGGTAAGGTGAAGTGTGACATTTTTAGGGTCGACCTTTTCTAACCCCACCCATCCTTGTAGGAAGGCAGCATCGCTGTCATGCTGGTTATCCGAGGGGAACACCTTACTGCTGTCACACCCCTCTACAGTCAGCAGTACGACTTCGCCCTCAGACCTTGAGTTGCTGCTTTTAGTCTTACCGTTCACCAATCGACCTGCCTGGCATGGTAGAACCTGCAGGAACATATGTTCCAGCCAATATAGCTCGGTTGGGTCATCACGATAGGCAAGCCCGATCACCGCGTCAAGGTAGCAGCTTCGGTCGGGCATGTCATTGGTAACTGATCGCAATGTGACCAATTCCAACCAAGGCTTGATTTAAAGAGGAAGGATGTCAGGTAGAACATTAGTGGTGACCTGCGAAAGTTGGTACTGGTTTGAAAAAGGATATGGTCTACGCAAAGCTGCAAGATGCAGTTATTGTTATTTGACCTACGTCTCCACTGACCACCTAAACGAATTTCCTCTATGCGTAGACACCTGACCTGCATATTCAAAGCTTATTCTAGAACTACAACATGTCGAACTCGCTTATCCGATGTCTTTTAATTGGTGGTAGAATTCATCCATAATTGGATCTAGGCTCGAAACTTGCAGCATACGCGAAGATTAGGAAAAGACAATATTTACAGAGCCACATTTTTTCGCCTTGGCAGAGCCTTCCAACCTAACAGCAATAAAAAGAATGTTCATGGGGATTCAATTGATTATTGTCCCCTAAGTACTGGCGCTTAGTGTGAAATTCAGTTAACAGATCAAAGAACAATCTTTTTTAAAGCTTACTTGTTGGGTAGGTATGTTATTCCAATTAAATTCAACCATTCATGTGGAATATATGCCCAAATTACATACAATACTGAAATCGTATAAAACAGCACAAAACAAAAATTATGACTTTCTGGGTCATGGATATAAACTAACAATTAACAGAGATTATGACGTCACGTTTAAAAGCAACAACAGGTACTACAATCTAAGCAAAATAAATACATAGGTTACATCAACTGAGACCAAACCTCAGAAACACGAGTTAGTAAATTTATAGCGACTGAGATCAGTATGCTAAGCTACAGAATCAAGCAGTCCAAATGTCCGAATAATAGTACACTGGTTAAATTAACGATAGCTAGTAAAATTATAGGATAGTAGCATAGATGTAAAACTAACGGCAGTATTAAAAAATAAGAAATTAGGAAGAAAACATAAAGGAATTTTAGGCACAGAATAAAAAGATGGATTATTGGAGTGATATAAAAAAAAATTATTTTTATGCCTGAGATCGGCTTAGATACATATCATTCAATATTACCAATCACGTGTACTCAAGTCCGAAAGCCTACTTCTGTGCTAAAAAGCTTAGATTTAAATTCAATAACTCTACAAAGTGATGTCGTGTTTTAACCTGAACAATGATTGGCAGCATCCAAAATACTTGTACTTCAGCGATCACAACAATGGGGTATCTTAATACTCATAACATAAACCGTCGCAGCTGATGGGGATTCATGATCTTATTAGCCAACCTACACAATATACCTGACGTCAACGCAGCTTACTATATGATTTGATTATACACAAAAATGAAGAATACAGACCATTTGTTCTACGGAATCAATTGTAAATCGTGACCCATGAAAGTATAATACATCCATAGGTTGTGATAATTTGGTTAGCATAGCTTGTGTATGGTGAAACCATCTAATGAGTAATGATAATATTAAACATAGGGTTTTAGGTATAAAGAAAAACAAGAAACTAACTGATGTTTTAAAATTAAGTCAATTTAGGTACATAGAACATATATAAGCATGCAAAACACCTATGCAGACGCTCATCACTCTCCACCATAGGATAGATTTAGGAAAAAGTTAAACTTTGACTTTGTTTTCGGTGTTGAAACGTAGCATAACTACTTGGACAGATATAAATCTAGTCTAGATCTTACGTTATCTAAGACTGACTGACGTACGTTAATTAATACAACTAGGTCTAGATTTTGTTACTTTATTTTATGTAAGGCTGAAGAGGTCATGAATTTGTCACATCCAGTGACTGATTGCAAACGAAATCTAATTTTATCATAGTGATAGTAGTGAAGCAAACCATTAAGACTAAAGAACTGATTATTATTATTTGAACACATAGATATTCGTACAAGGAGGCACCAAATACATATGAACCACACAAATCTCATTTGATATGTGTAAGGGCCGTGATACTGCCCGAGTGCCCAAACCGAATCAGGTAGTTTTCTTAGAGGGCTATACCTGGAGCCTTCAACACAATGGTCTGATCCACGAGGCAGTGGAACATCGTAGATGGTGACCAACAATTGGTTCATACGCCATTTTTTCCTTCAGAATACTAGAGTCCATGTGCACCATTGGTTTGGAATCAAGGTTTTCCAACTCCCCAAGATGGACTCTCCATGTCACCAACCCGGTTAAAGAGCCGGACATTCGCTTTTCGTGTTGTCGATTTCGTAATCACCAGTAATGCAGCGAGAAGGCAGTAAGTAGGACTTCCCTGAAAGTGGTTGTATGCACGTGGCCTTGTGAGAGCATTCCGAGAGGGTGAGCGGACTCTCCCCACTCTCAGCCGTACCAGGGCATTTGGGGGCAACAAACTGATATCATAATATGAAGAAACTGGTGGTCGAACCTTAAACAATTATTAGAAAATAGATTGACATTTATTTGAATCAAGTTCGTGTACGTTTATAATGGTCAAAACGATGGTGATTGCTATAGTGACACGAAATATTCTTTTAGAATATGAATCTACGCGTATGGTACATAGTAGTACCAAAAAAAGTAGTAACAAGCAATGAAATGCACGGTTCATTTGTTGGAAATTGAAAGCGATGACTCACCAAATGCAGGAAAACATACAAGATATATAATGAAGCCATAAATTGCCCTTTCATCTAAGTGCTCACGATTGGGATGAATATAGGGAATAGCGATTGAAGGTTTCGTTTTTCGGATATGCTTATATGATCCATCGATCGAACACATGTGACAGACACAATAACTTGAGCAGAAACCTAAAATGACCAGAAATCAGAACAGAAGTCAATCATATATTTTACTATGGAACTAATTAGTCAGTCATAACCACCGTAGACAACGATTCGTTGCATCCAAGTTACTGCGACCAATTTTAAGTCGAACCCATTTCTGACCAGTAGTCGAAGTTATCTCATGGTGGTCAAAACCTACTAGCACGTCCTAGGCCATTATTTTATAGTTTGAATCATACTTGATAAGGCATCACATCTGTAAAGTTGTAGTGAACCTAGGGTTGATAATGACACATCCTCAGTATTGGGTTTTGGAGGTTGTTGAGTTTTTATTGAGATCATGAGTCCATCAATGTCAGACCATTATTGAAAACCTGGGAGCACTGAAAGGCCGTTTCGCCCTAGTGTGACTCCTAAACGGTGAGCACCTATGGTCCCGCACAGAAACGCTTAACCTCTAGACAACTGAGCCGGCATCCAGTCGTGTTAATGTCTCACTTCAACCAACTTACGATACTGCGTGACCATATTCCATTGTCTTCGATGGATGACTGCCTCACACCTGAACTCTACTGGTCATGGCTTCTCACTAGAACTCCGAGAATTACCTCTCAAGGCTAGTCGATGGTGAGCACATTAAAATTATTAGTATAGGGGTTGTGGAGACTTCTAGTTTTTATTGAGATCATTGATCGATTCAAGACCTCAGTAAAGAAATTATTTTGCTAATACATGTCATATCTTTGTGTTGTCCACCTAGTCTTAGTGTTAACAAACTGTGATCAGTATGAAAGCCGTTTTGTAAAACATGCTTAATCCACTGAAACCGGTGTTTTGAATAGTAGCCCCTACTGAAGTATAATATTCACCATTTTCAAAAACCGTCTGGCTTTTTTATTGCTGAATGTATAAAACCGTTGGAAAAAAAAAGACGACTGAGCAGATTCTCTGACTAACCTCAGCCCAAAGATACCAGACTTTACAATCATCTTATAGAATTGTTTGAGCAACAGTTTATGAACACTATACTTTGCTTTATTAAGATAGGTACCCTTGTGATGTGTAATACTTGTGGGGAAACTGAACCATTTTGACGTGTATTTAAGCTAAGGTACGATAGTGCATGGTAAACAACCTGATGTAAACTCGTGAGAAGAAGACTAGTCAGATTGAGGTCATTTAGGGACCAGAATGTTTGGTGTCAATGAAAAGAAAGATCAGAATCCTTGGATCTATATAAGCGATAGCTGATATGTTAAATCCAATAAATCCTTTCTTAAAAGAAAAATTCCTCAGCATCTTTTGAAGGGTGGCGAAAATTCGGTGGACCGTCTACTATACTCACACCAAACTTTCTTAGGAAATATCCCAATATTTCGTCAAAGTTCAGCCTCTTTTTTTATTTTTGTTTGCACGCGTTTGCACCGCGGTGCCAGTTTGAGGAATAACAATGAATGATTACTGAGTACCTGTACTCCTGAAAACAAAATAACTGATTAGTTATCAAATCCTTATAATAGCACTTCAAAGCAAACGCTGTTTGATACAGAACAATTAGACGTATTATATTTGTGCGAGACGTACCGCACCTTTTGTGACACTCGCTGGTGTCCAATGGACGAGTGGCTCTGGACAAAATGAAAGAGCTTTCTCTTAAAGGGCTTCCATATTTGGTAGAAGTGGACCACAAATGTCCTCAGATAACAAATTAGGTGTATTGCTGATAAAAGAGACGAAAAACTGGCAAATTATAGCGAAATACTGTCCTTCGACATTATGATTATGTCATGTTTTCTCTCCAAAAACTCCTGGTATATCTCTTGGACTAGCTCAGTCGGCAGTGAGTCCCGGAATTCAACTACTCCTAAGGAGTAGAATGTGTGCTTACGGTCCATTCGGCCGTGTTGTGCCTGCAGTTTCTGGCCGCTACCCCTAGATGTTGTGTTGCGACAAAGCTTAGTTAGGTGTTAAAGGGATGCCTAAAAGTGTTTAGGATGCTACAGGTCATTAGAAAGGCGCTCTAATGGATAACAGTTCCGTGATTGTGGGAGCTCTTCACCAGACTTGAATTTGAGTTTGTGAACTGATTTCGTCTGTCGTCGTTGTACATGTTTTAGAGTATTCTTATCCTTTTGGAGTGAGGAGAAACTATTGTTTCCATGCTCTATACAGGGTCGAATAAGACTTTTGGAGATTAATTGGAAAGCTTTTCCGTCGAAATGGCCGAAGATGTTCGTCAATTTTATAAATGCATGGTTTTCTTGAAAGCATTTTTCTCGAAGTCATCGTAAAACTTCAGATCATAGGATAACAACACTCCCATATCTTCAACTTGGAGTGCCTCTAAAGGTTGTGTTTGTAATCTGCAAAATGTCTCAGGTGGACTACTTTACACTTTGAGTTGTTAAAGGTAGGTTCGTTATCGTCTGCCCAACTTTGAAATCGAGTCAGATTCTCTTGAAGTTGTAGCGTGGCGTCGAGTTGAGATTAACTGTGAACACCGCTACCAAGAAACACGTGCCAGATAAATCAGAAGGCGAGGATCGAACGTAACCAGATTTATTTCGTTGGCGATCTCGTGGTATTGAACGAATACCGAGATCGTGCCAAGGAATGGTACAAGCGAAAGCAGAAGAAAGGAGTACGTGCGAACAGTACCAAAAACCGCGGAACAATGATGGAAGGTAATGGAAGCACAAAATGGCTATAATTAGCACAGTTAAACAAAAGCACATTAAAACACACACCGGTACAGTTGGTTATAATAATAATTGTTTTTATCAAACCAGTCGTGTTCTCGTGATAAACGTGAGTCACTACAGGAGCCCCCCGCTAGAAAGGGTTTACACTTTCGATAAATAGCGGTTTGAATCGTGGGACTGATCGGCTGACGAGCGATTGTAGGACGGAAGAATTGGCGAACAGGAAAGCGATCGTTGATCGTCGAGTTGCCAACGAAGGTCGTTTTCGGAGAACAGTACCAGGAGCGATGTGTTGTATTTATTGCTCGAATTGGCATGCTACACCAGAGTGGTTTGTATCCAGAATCTGAAGAGGGCGTTCGTAGAAGTGCGCACCAGAAACGCTGCAGACGTAGGACGAAACCACGTTGAGCCAAAAGACCAGAAGCGACCGTAACGACCAAGTTCGAGACCAAGCGTGTGCCAAGCATTCGAAACCAATATATCGACTGAGTGCGTTGACAAGAGCATGGGTGATCAGGCCAGCTTTCGCCAAAGTTGACTGAAGTCGACGGAACCAAGCGGAGATGGTCGAAGGCATGGACTCAGGAAACAAAAAGAAAATCAAAAAAGAAGAGTGTAGCATACGTGTAGTATAGGAATAATCCTACACCGTATCGGTTGTTGACTGTGCGACTATTCGCGGAAGCGTACGGGCAACCGTACTCGGCGACCGGAACGTGAGACGGCAGTCTCGTTCGCGTCGTGTGAGCCTGCAATCTCATCCGAAGTCAAGGGCGGCGTGGTCTGCTGATCTGGACGTGAGACTGTCGTCTCGTCCGTAGACGGTGCAGATGACGCGTGCTGTTGACTGGGACGTGAGAATGAGGTCTCAGATGTATCTAGCGTGGGACCTGAAGGAGATTTAAGGATCCCGCTAGGTTTGCTAGGTCTAGCATTGAATCTCAGGTTGTCAGATAGGGCACTGTCATCGACGTGTGCTGGTTTGAGACGATCAATGCTGACGATCTCGACGCGGCCGTGTCGATCAACCTTGAAGGTCTTTTCGTGACGAGCGATCACGCGAAAAGGGCCTTCGTAAGGTTGTTGCAAAGGTTTGCGTACCGAATCTACTCGTACAAAAACATGTGAACAGGCAGATAACTCTCGAGGGAGAGCGACCTGTCGATGTTGTATTCGAGTTGACACCGGAGGCAGCGTTCGCATAAATGCAGACAGTCGATGGACGTAGTCTGATTTAGCGAAATTAGGTCTGCTCCGTGGTGTGAAGAATTCCCCGGGCAGACGCAATGTCGTGCCGTATACAAGTTCAGCGGCGGAACATTGGATATCTGCCTTTAAACTCGTTCTGATACCTAAAAGAACGAGCGGTAAGGTTTCGTACCAGTCGTCGTTTTCGTGTGCTCGAAGAGCACTTTTAAGTTGCCGGTGAAACCTTTCAACTAAACCGTTTGAAGCTGGATGGTAGGCGGTAGTGCGTATTCGTTCCGTACCAAGCAGCCGAGTAAGTGAGGAGAATAGTGCGGACTCAAATTGTTGTCCTCGGTCAGTCGTGACGGTCGAGGGACAACCATATAGAGCTATCCATCGTTCTACGAAGCGGTGAGCAACTGTCTCCGCCGTGATAGACGTGATGGGAATAGCTTCGGGCCATCTGGTGAAGCGGTCGATGCACGTGAGTATGTGATCATACCCGTGCGATGGTGGCAGTGGTCCTACAATGTCTAAGTGAACATGATCGAAGCGAGCATCAGGCGTAGCGAATGTACCGAGGGGGCGGCTACGTGCCTGTGCACTTTTGATCGTTGACATTGTAAGCATTGCTTAGCCCACATACGAACATCTTTATTCATGGCCGGCCAGAGGTATCGTGCAGCGATGAGGCGTAATGTAGCTGCGATACCTGGGTGAGATAATCCATGCAGGGCATCGAATACGAGACGTCGATAAGCAGAGGGTACGATGGGTCGAGGAAGACCGGTAGAAGTATCACATAGAATGGTGCCAGAAGTCGTGGCTAGAGGTACTTCCTGATACTGAAGGGACGTAGAGTGTGGTGCTTCTGTACAGCTGGGATCGTTTGCTTGGGCAGCGGCCATAGCAGGAAGATCGAGCACCGGTGAAGTGACTGCATTCATTTGGATTCGTGATAGAGCATCGGCAACACAGTTCGACTTGCTCTGGATGTGACGAAGGTCTGTCGTGAACTGGGAGATATAGTCCAAATGTCTGCACTCTCGTGGTGAGTAGCGGTCAGACTTGGCATGCAAAGCATACGTTAAGGGCTTATGGTCGGTGAATAAAATGAATCGACATCCTTCTACTGCGTGCCGAAAATGTTTGATGGCGCAGTAGGCTGCTAGCAGCTCGCGACCAAAAGCGCTATATCTCGTCTCCGTGGCAGTAAGGCGTCGTGAGAAAAACTCGAGAGGTTGCCAACTACCGGAGATGTTTTGTTGCATGACTGCTCCTATAGCAACATCGGATGCATCAACCGCTATACTAAGCGTGGCTGATGGATCGGGATGGGCGAGAAGAGTGGCTTGCGCAAGAGCCGTTTTGATTTCAGTGAATGCAGTACGTGCAGAATCGTTCATTTCCAATCTGCGTGGGTTGCCGCGTAGTAAGTCGGTTAGTGGTCGTAACCGTTCTGCCGCGTGTGGGATGAAACGACGGTAGAAGTTAACCAAACCGAGAAAAGCCTTCAGTTCCTTGAGTGAGGACGGCACGTTGTACTCCTTTATTGCTTGCACTTTGTCCTCACAAGGTAGAATACCCTCTTGCTTGATAACATGACCCAGAAATATTATTTCTCGTTTACCTAACTCGCATTTGTCTGGGTTAACTACTATTCCGTTATCCGAAAGGCGTTGGAATAATAGCGTAAGATGTTGATAATGTTCATCTACGTTTGATGATGCGATTGGCAGGTCATCAATATAGACGTGAACAAAATCGAGGTCTCGTACAATGCTATCGATAAACCTTTGAAAAGTTTGAGCAGCATTCCGTAATCCAAATGGCATTCGTAGGAACTCAAACAAACCGAAAGGAGTCGTAATAGCGGTCTTTTCGATATCTTCAAGAGCGACTGGGATCTGATGATATGCTCGTACCAGATCGATCTTAGAAAAGATAGTCGTGCCCTTGAGCGATGCCGTGATGTCGTGTATGTGGGGGATGGGGTAGCTATCAAAGCGCGTAACTACGTTTCGAGCTCGGTAGTCGCCGCATGGTCTCCAACTAACCCCTTCCTTTTTGCGCACCATGTGTAGAGGAGAGGCCCATGGACTGTGAGAAGGACGAATAATACCAGTAGCTAGTAAATTGTCAAACTCACGCTTAGCAAAAGCTAATTTGTCCGGTGCCAGTCGGCGAGGTCGTGCCGTGACTGGCGGTCCGCGGGTGACTATGTGGTGTACCACACGATTGGTCACCGATGGAAGCTCCTCGAGTGGTTTAGTGAGTACGGGGAATTTCTCGAATAAAGCGTGGAATTTATCGTCACGCGAGTAAAAAGTGCCGAGGATTCGGTACGCGTTCATGTGGGCTTTACAGCCCATGAATTTGCTGTTCGACGAAGTATCGATTAGCTGCAGCCTACGTGAATCGACAAGCAATTCATAGTGCTGTAGAAAATCGATACCTAGTATGGCTGTGGGAACATCAGCAATGATGAACGTCCACAGATACCGTCTTCGGTTGCCCAGGTTGACCGCGAGTTGTCGTGTACCGTAGGTAGGAATGACTGAGCCATTCGCAGCGCGTAGTCGAAGCACTGTGGCTTGTGACTTGCTGCTACCTCGTGGTACGACAGAAACTTGGGCCCCAGTGTCTACTAGGAACCTAGCGTTTGTGCAATAATCGTGCACATAGAATAGGCGACCAACCTGGGGAGAAGGGCCGGCGAGTACGGCCGCTTTTACTCGCCGGCGCTGGCGTTTCCCGCCTTGTATGAGCATGGTGCTCGACAACGGCGGGCGCCAGACCCGAAGGACCTATGGAACCAGCACCAACTGTCACTCGCTTCCGTAGCCGCCTTTCGGCGTGGCCTGGAAGATGCCCTTTTTGGGCGAGTGGTGACGGGTTTGCGAGAACTTGAGCGAGCTCGGGGGACGTAGGGTTGGGGTACGTTACAACGGTCTCGAAAACTAAGACGTGTGTGAATACACCCGGCCCTGTCACCATGAGCTGAGGAATGACCGGCGTCCATGTCTACTTTAGGACGTGCCGTCAAAGCAACTACATAGGTGTCTCTATTACTAGTCCTCGCCAAAATTTTGTCTGCTATGAGGGCTACCTGGTTAAGCGGTGAGTCCTCGAGCAGTGCCGTCACAGTAGGTTGGATATGGTCTGGTAGTGACCCAAGCCATAATTCCTTAACTATCTCCGAGTCAGATGCTGTTGGTCCTGCAAGAGATTGCAGGCGCGTGAGGTGATGGCTTGGTTTAGCATCACCCAGGGGTGACGTGCTAACAGGGTCCTCAATCGTTCCTCCCTCGATGGGAGGAAATGTCGGAGAATTGCCTCCTTGAGGCGGTCATAAACATTAGGCACGTTAGAATTGAGGACGACCTCACGAACAGCTACTAAATGGTCCCCGGGTAACGATTCGAGAGCCTAGGCGTATTTTTGCCTTTGGCTCGTGATACGACGAGTCTCGAACTGAGACTCTATTGCAGCAAACCAGACCTCAGGGTCGTGGGGGATAAATGATACAGGTCGAAAATGAATGGCCTGTACGTCAGAGTCTATAACATTAATAGTATTCTTCTCGCTATCCGTCATGTCGTGTATATTATATATTAAAAATTAATATGAAAATATACGACAGACGTGGATAGATAAATAATAGACTCACCAAATTGACTTCTTTGGAAGATTTGACCCGAGGTTGCGGCGTGTTCCAAACTTTGGGATCACCAATTGTAGCGTGGCGTCGAGTTGAGATTAACTGTGAACACCGCTACCAAGAAACACGTGCCAGATAAATCAGAAGGCGAGGATCGAACGTAACCAGATTTATTTCGTTGGCGATCTCGTGGTATTGAACGAATACCGAGATCGTGCCAAGGAATGGTACAAGCGAAAGCAGAAGAAAGGAGTACGTGCGAACAGTACCAAAAACCGCGGAACAATGATGGAAGGTAATGGAAGCACAAAATGGCTATAATTAGCACAGTTAAACAAAAGCACATTAAAACACACACCGGTACAGTTGGTTATAATAATAATTGTTTTTATCAAACCAGTCGTGTTCTCGTGATAAACGTGAGTCACTACAAAGTACCGATATATCCTCTTGGTCGTATAATTCATGCCATTGAAAAGTAAACAAATCCGACGATAATTGCTGCGGAAGATCGTTTTTACAAATCAAGAAAAGAAGAGGTTCCAGTAATGAACCCTGGGGGACCCCACTACCACATATCATAACCCGAGAGAAAGTGAAGTTAACTTCAACCTCAAAATGTCGATCATTTAATTATCAAGTGAGCCAATCAATTAAAGGTAATCTGATACCTATTCATTCGAGCTTATTGGCATTATAAATAAGGCTGACTCCATCAAAGCTTTTAAGGAGTCAACATTTGTGACATCTACCTTCTCCTTGAGATCAAGGATGGCTGTCCATCTGTCCACTGCAGTCAGTAGGTTGATCATACACGAGTGACCTTTTCTAAAACCGTGACGGGGTGAGAAGTTTATAGGTAGTATATAGTTACGTAGACCACTACATATCAAAGACTGCACAACTTTTGAGGGTGTAGAGAGATGTTTGCCGCATCGACCTTCTTTGAAAATTGGTATGATATTGTAGTGCCTCACTTTTATCACGAGAACACGATTGGTTTATTGAAAACAATTATTATTATAACCATTTGTACCTGTGCCTGTTTAATGTGCTTTTTGTTTAACTGTGCTAATGACAGCTATATTATGCTTCCATTATTATTCTTACACTTTGATTGTGATCTCGTGCGAATTCGGTTACGCTCTGTAACCAAGTTTGTATCCTGGCACGATCTCGGTATTCTTTCGATACCACGAGATCGCCAGCAAATATATCTCGACTTGGTCCATTAACTGCCTTCTGATATTTCGCTTCCGTGGGATTTTATGGATTTATTTGGGACGTGTATTCTCTCTAGCGGTGTTCATAGTCAATTTCGACTCGACGCGACGCTACAATATGAGCCAGCTTCCAATTTTTCAGTAATTTACCTCGGCTTAGCGAATTTGATAATATCACGTTAAGCAGTGTTGCCTAGATTCAAACTGCCTCCCTCAGTATAGTAGAGTGAACCATATCCGAACTAGGAGAAGTGTCCCTTTATAAGTGCTGCAGTTTCCATCTCACCAAATTAGCGCCCACATTGACTTTCCGGAGTCCTGTTGAGTGGCAGGTTAATGTTCTAATCAGTATATTTAGTGCGGGTCATTTGAAATGTCCGAAAGTGCTGTCTAGCCAGAAGACCGTTGACGTGATCGTCGTTGTTGTTTGAGTGTAGAGTCTATGAAACTTAGATTTTGGCTCGTCGAAGAGAGGCTACATGACGGAATAAGCTTTCGAGATTTGAGACAAATTTATCGTTAGGTTTTTATCTGATAATGAAGCCTGTCTCTTATTGCCTTTGTGTATATGTTCCTTATTAATCTGAATTGCCTATATGCGCCGTCTTTACCAGATCGTTTTTATTTCACCTAGCAGTGCCTCTTGCAACTTAGCAAACAAAAAGTGCGGTTCTTGATGACCGTAGATTGCTCGTAGATTTTGAGGACCGTTAGCGGGACAGACTGCCTTTTAGTATATACAAATGTGTGCAGTAAGAAACCCCAATGAGCATCCACATCAAGTTGAGCGTGAATTTCCCAATCCGCCTACTGTAGATTGTCCTGTAAAGCTGACACATCCAACTGTTTGGGATTACAGCCCCTGTTGTTGGTAGGAAATCTTAGCTCGGTTTTACAGTTTCTAAGCTGTAATGAAGGTAAGGAAACTGATACAGAGACGGTAGTTCATGAGAAATACATGATTGCGTGAGCCTCGTCTCGAAGTTGTTCACCATGATGATCGTCGTCCCCGAAGTCTAGGAAGTATTCGGGATGAAGAAAACTTGTCATAAAAACGGAGAATTTGTTTGTATTTTCACTTTTAAAGTTTTCTAATGATAACTTGCAGAGTGCGGCAAATTAGGAAGTTTGTGTTGTATGACAGCGTATCTAGCACGTTACGCACTCTCAACAAATCATTACTTGTTTTCCTGTAGCCCAGCGAGAAAAACCCCTTTCATAAAAGCAAACTTCAAAGAATTTGCTACTCAACTTTATTAGCCACTTTGTCTTTTATCTCTGCACATGTTCTTAGTAATTTGTATCTATTTTTAAAGAGAGGCAGTGTGCACCCATGAACACACCAGAAAACAAATCCGGAACCTCCGGGTCTGTGGAGGAAATATCCGGACTTCGAGAGAGATATCTTACCTATCGGACTGCAAACATATCAGGTGAAGCAGTTTCCCACCAAAGATTATAAAAAACGGTTGGTAAGTATACTTGACCGATTGAAGTTAAACGTGTTGATCATTGTATGGTGGCTCAATAACCTAAAGTTTAAGTGGCCATCGAGAGGGCTAATAATCTTGAATTATACTTGGGTTACTGAATGCTCACTGTTAAAACTTTATGTTTCAGAGCTAAACAGCTATCAAGTACCTCTTGGTTTCCGACAATTTCCTTACTCCTGTCGATTTGTGATCTTTATAACATTCAACAATCCCTGAAACCCCACACGATATCATTAAATCTGCCGTTTTAGCAAAATCTATACTACGTTTTACACGAGGTGACACTGATAGCTATCAGCAAGCGAATAAATCCAATACGTTCTGGGGGGGGGCCGCAAGGTTACAGTAGTTTCCAAAATATTGCCCTGCCATACTCTTTCAGTCGCTTTACTTTTTTCACAATACTACGAGTTTTAGTCTTTGTGAACTTGAAACAAGGACCAAATAAATGATTTCGAATAATGTTTGTTTTTTGAGATGGTGGGGAAAATTTGTTGCTCAGGTGGATGATTTTGATGAAGTTTTGTTCTCTGATCTGGATGGTTTGGTCTTGGATCCTTCATCGTTCTTCTGGACTACATCATCAGCACATACATCAGGTAACGTCCAAGAGTATCCCAGAATTCACTTGCAATATAGTGAGAGGCAGTGAACGAGAGCGTCCTTCATAAAAATTTGGATTCGCGTACAGGTTGATTTCCAACAGGGCACGTGGTATTCAATAAAAAAGGCAAATTGGTAAAAGTGCACATACATGGTACGGATTTGTAGTAATTTGCTTCAAGCATGGTCAAACTAACCAGTGTACGTGCTTATTGTCTGCAATGACTTCCAAATCCCATGCAACTAAAGTTATCTCTTTAATCTGAGTTAGTCTAAGTAATTCTAGATTCGCCCGGCATGATTCCGACTGCACTTGATTAAAAGCATAACAAGTCCTACCCCCCCCCGAAAATGGGTTAAATCTGTGAAGGTGGCTCGCAACTTGTCAGAATTTGAATAACCTGATACTATTTGTGCGGCAGAATGTATGCATTCGTAATATAAAGTAATGGGGTTGAAATTTAGTAGGTTGTAAGATCCGCTGTAATTCAGCTGTCTCACCTTGGCGATAAGACCACAGTGTCAATACAAGATCTTTCATTAAGATTGTTATATACAGACTATTAGTTTCGCTTTACAGTTTTTAATAATGCTCTTAAGAAATTTATTAAATCGTGGGATGGTTGCAACATCCTCTTTTCCTCTAACCTTATCTTCTGAAGTGATGATGTTGGTTACTCTTCTGAAAAGATTGAGGCTAGAGAGGGTTTTGCACTGCATAAATGTGCTGAGTTAAAACCAATATACCGACTTCATTGTGTCGGTTTTCGGTATACGGTTAGATTTCCATTAGAATTCATTATAAATAAACAGTCTAAGAATGGCAGTCCACTATATCCATTTTCTTTTTTGAAGTTGACTTGATACTTTCTTAGAACGTGCTTATGTGTTTGGGGAAATTTTTAAGGAGTCTTTTTAATAATGACAAGTGTGTCACCTAAGTATCAGAGCCAGATGCGTGCTTTGATGGTACTGGCAAAAATAAGTGACTCAGCACGAGACACTATAAATAAGCAACAATCGGAGATACTGGAGATCACATGGCTGCTCCGTTCGTTTGTTTATATAGAAATATAGTTCGAGGAATTTCATTGATATTTAATGGACAAGTGCTAGACAGGGGTATCATGATCCTCTAGTAAATTATTATAGTTTCGACATTTATCAATTGCGATTCTAGTGTTTAAAGATACAACATCATGGCTTACGGTTGTTCTGTTCTTGTTGATGGATGATTCCGAGATCTTCGGTTTGAATTCATATGAATCTTCTACGACATTAAATAATCTGTGTTGAACTGGTTTCAGTGTGTTGCTTAGATATTTAGATAAAGCATACGTTAGAGTATTTGTGAAGTTCACTATGGATCTTAAAGTAGTGTCAGGCTAGTGAATTTTGGTAGCCCGCAGAAACGTGAGGTTGTATTGGATTTAGGGTATAAAGTAATCTATAGGGAAACGCCAATAGATGAATGTAGCCCTTTCAGAAGTTTACTTATTTTTTTATTAGATTTTATTTTTAATCAATCCCTAAATATGCTCTCGTTGATAGATGTTTACGAGCTTTTCGCGATAGTCGCCTTTGTTTATGATCACTGTTGTATTCCCTTTATCATATTTGATAATGACAATCTTTCTATCTTTCTGCAATGGGTATAAAGCTTTCCATACTTCAGAAACGTTATTTCACCTGTTTTATATGTATTCAAAAATAATAAACCTTCATGTTGAGTGGACATTTTGCTGCGCAATATCTTACAAGTCTGATTTTTGACAAACGAAAGAAAAGCTACACTTTCTGTCTATTAGCTGACCGTTTTAAAACAGAATGACATATCACCAATGGAAGTACTCTGTAAATAGTCATCTAAAAGATTGATTGCTTACAATCAGATTTTAAATTAAAACAATGAAGTTTAAATTAACGCAACCAAATGGCGTAGACCGACTAGAAAGTGATGGGAATAGTCAACAACAGCAACAAGAACAAGTCTCTATCGACACAAAGGTTACTCTGACTTCCTCATTTAGTGCGTTATATGTGTTGAGAGGCATACCAGAAAAACACCAATCGAAAACTACGTGAAAACTCATCTGACTAGGTACATTCACAGTGGAACATTAGAACGTAGATTCAGCAATCATACAGCATAGTTTCATAAACAAATTAACAGAATGTGACATAGTGTTTAACTAAAGCATGGAAATGAAGTTGCATGTATAAAATTTTGATATCAATTGCTTTGTAAAGACGGAAAATAGTGAGTGAGAAACAGAGAACTACCTTTATACTTCGCAAACGTCCTGTTTATTTTTAAGTATAGGCACGTTACGAGAGTTTAGAAGTGTTCAATTATCTAACAAGTATATAAGTTCATCAATGTTTTTTTCAGTAACAATGCACTGAGCAAATTAACACTGATCACAATGCTGGATATCAGTGAATAAACAAAATCCGATTTACAATTCTGCTTCATCTGGTATTTCGGAAGTAAAAGCCTCACGATTTTCATGGGCCCAAAAACCTTGGAGATCAATCAATATGTTTATTACGGTGTCGCCCTTACCACTGTATATATAAATATGAACAAAAACTCCAAATTATAAACATATATGGGAAGAAAAATATATAAGACAAGAACAGACGTAAACAATCAATCAAATAGTGCTTTTTGTGAGGAAGTGTTATGAAAGTTTAAAAAAATACACTCAACGAAGTGGGATCGCAGACACTCATTGTAAATGAAAATAACCTAGTGTTTACTAACTCACTGAACATATACCAGTGATCAGGGTCATTTTATAATGACTACTGTGAACTGACTGCCTAGTCAACAAAGTATCGGATACAAGTGCTAATTCGTCAGGAAGATAAGTGACATTTGGAAAACGATGGATTTATTTTACGGCATTAAAACATGCCAAGTGAACCAAACAAACGAAATATTACCCTAACGTAGTAGGGACGTTATTTTTTGTAGCATAGTGTTCATGATTTGTTGGAAGATTGAAGGGGGGGTCATTATTGCAAACGGAATTCTGTTATATCAGAACAAACCTTTATGGGTGTTTATTGTCAAACAATGCTACTGGAATCTGTAGATAAGCTTCTGATAGACCCAGTTTTGCAAAACACTTCTCCCCATTCATTTTTGCAAATAAGTCTTTTGGTAGTGGCGAGTGGTACTGATGGGCTTCAAGTGCTTTGTTTAATCCAGCCTAATGGTCTACACATAGCCGGATACTTTCACTAGGCTTCTAAACAATCACTGTTGATGTTGCCCAATCAGAAGAATTCACTGGTCCTATGATTTCACTTTTTTGTAGGCGCTCTAATTCTTGTTCAACAACAGGTAGCGCTGCATAAGATACCGGACGTTTTGGTCTAAAAACGGGGGTGACTTCCGGTTTAGGAACTAGTAGTGCTTTTACCTTTTCGCATTCCCTAAATTCTTCCGTGAACACTTGACTATGTCTAACACAACATTCCTCAGATTCTTTTCCGCTGATTTGTTCGTTCTCACACAGCTGTATATGTGGTTAATGGAGTGGGTTTGCTAGCTGTAGCGTTTCTACTAGGTCTAGACCCAGCAAATCTAGTCCTGGATTCTCTGTGAGATATAGTGTTGCGTTCGTCTTCGCATTTCCTTTTGAAACTGTACAGCAAACTTTTCCGACAATGTTTAATTTCTCTCTAGATGCACTCTATGAGCTAACTGGGTTGTTGGTCCTGTCTAGAGGCTGCAAAGAATCCGACTAAAGCTGAACCACAACCATGGCCAAAACCAAACGGGCCTTGGCAAATAATACACGCTGATTTCGCCGGTCCAATACAAGGCAGAAACTACTTGGTTGTTGTCGATGCTTTCACAAAACGGGTACTTGTCAAATTGTATCAAGGTGATATAAAGTGGGAACCAGGTGTTATAGAACGTCGGATCGGAAATATACTGTACCAAATCCAAAGAAATGTCGGAACGTGTATAAGACACGTAAATCAAGTTCAAAAGTGATGGCAGAACATTGATCCCACAAAGCTGACCCCCGTTTCAATTGCTCGCGGATTCATCTCGAAAAAAAAGAGTGCGAATGGAGAAGAGATAAAAGACGCAAGGGCAAAGCGGTACAACCTACGAGAATGATGAACTACAAGAGGAATGCAATAACGAAGTTTTAGGTGGACCCGAGAAAAGTCACAATTGACGCAGAAGATTTGGGAGATGTAAAAACCTTTACATATCTGGGCAGCATCATTGATGAACAGGGTAGATCTGATGCAGATGTGAAGGCGCGGATCGGAAAAGCAAGAGCAGTATGTTTACAACTGAGGAACATCTGGAACTCAAAACAACTGTCAACCAACACCAAGGTCAGGATTTTCAATACAAATGTCAAGACAGTTCTACTGTATGGAGCAAAAACTTGGAGAACTACGAAGGCCATCATCCAGAAAATACAGGTGTTTATTAACAGTTGTCTACGCAAAATACTTCGGATCTGTTGACCGGACACGATTAACGACAACCTACTGTGGGAGAGAACAAACCAGATCCCAGCGGAGGAAGAAATCAGGAAGAAGTGTTGGAAGTGGATAGGACACACATTGAGGAAAGCACCCAACTGCATCACAAGATAAGCCCTCACATGGAATCCTCAAGGCCAAAGGAGAAGAGGAAGATCAAAGAACACATTACGCCGGGAAATGGAGATAGACATGAGAAGAATGAAAAAAAAATTGGATGGAACTAGAAAAGAAGGCCCAGGACAGAGTGGGTTGGAGAATGCTGGTCGGCGGCCCATGCTCCATTGGGAGTAACAGGAGTAAGTAAGTAAGTAAGTAAGTAAGTAAGTAAGTAAGTAAGTAAGAGAAACGTCTTACATAACAGACTTTAAAGAGTGGAAGTGTGAGTACGGTTTACGAGTGAACTCAAGGAAGCCCTAAGAAGCTCGGGAAGAGATGAAGATATTCCATCCAATCATCCTTCCGAAGAATATTCCAGAATCTCTACGTGGAGCTTCCCTATTGGACAAATGCTAATAACCCCCTGTATGTGGATTGGAGGACTATAATGGTGGTTTCGTTTTTACCAAAAACTATAAATACCTGACAGTTCTGTACTATAATAGACACTATTTGGGATAGCATTACTTTCACTTGTCCTCTGTTTCCTCATTTGCGACTTTAGAGGGTTCTAGCGTTCGAGTGCTCAAGTTATAAGCGGTATATCAAGAATCTAAGCACAAAATATAACAAAATCGAGAAATTTCGAAATAGTCCTCTAATACACTACTAATTCGATCTAATCGCGATAAGTCCATAAAGTAAATTTATAGTAAATACAATTTTCATTGATTGTTTAGCCATAGTTCTAGTAATTTATTAAGTCGCAGTAATCCTACTACTTGTATATCTATAAACTAATGACTAGTGAATGCTAAATTCCTATTAACATGTATTCATACTAAATTCAGTGTTTTACCATTCAGTAAATACAATATTTCAATTACAGTTGGCATTGTCTGAACTAAGGGGTGTGAGTTAATGAAGGTCCAATACGAATATAAAATCGAAATAATTAACCTAGTTCATACATATACATAACCAATAGAGATATGAAACTCCAGCTTTTTAAAAACCAGCATGGACTTACCAATTGATAAGGTCATCTAAAGCGATGTAATGGGGATTCGCTGGTCGTACCATATCAAAAATTTCATTTAATACATTCTCAAAACTTGGTATATCATTATCTGAAGCACGTAGTTTGTCTTCGATTCCATCATAGAAATACCGTAATGTTAGTGAAGTCAGTTTACCTTGACCACCAACATCAAGAATACGAAAAAGATAAGCAATTGCTTGCGGCTCATGTTTATTTTCCATAGCCAAAACCAAGTCTAAATAAGTTTTGTAGTCCTGGTAAAGACGTAAAAAATGAATTTTGAGTAGGGAATCATAATGCTACTGTGACCAATCATAACAATCGCGTATGGATTTCATTTGTAACGATCTGACAACCTCACAACTAACCACTAAGGATAATGACTAAACACATAACTGGTTTTAATACAACTAGGCGACCAAATACAGAACGATGTGGCTCGAGGCTACAATGCATCATTTTTTCGTGATGAGGTGGTACCACGCAAATTCTCAAAGTAAAGTAAGTGAGGCAAGTGTAAACCCGAAACTCTGTGAATGAAAAAATAACACCTTATCTACAAAACTACTATTCCACAATAAATAGATATAATACTTGATCAAAAACATATCTGAGTTACTGACTGCTGCGTAATATACACCTGAGGTCGCCCATTTTAAACGGTTTGATTTGATTATAACAAATAAAAGACTTAGTATAATAGGCACTCAAATTAAACCCAGAGCCACACATTTGTGTGAGGGTACGTGGTACTACTTGGTTAGCCAAGCCAAGGTAGATGGGGGAAAATGAGAAACAGCAAATATAAGAAATTTAGTCTGAAAGGAAGAAATGAAGTTGTAAAATAAAAAGGCTATAGAAAAGCAGTAAGCTGCAAACTGAAAGGAGGATAAGAAACGAATAAAAAGTAACCAAACATAAATAAAGACTATAATATGGGTTCCAACAAAGAAGTCTGAACTTCTTGATTTCTCATCCAATAGTTAGTGGCGTTAAGAATTAATATTGATCAGTTAGTCCCTAGCTTTTTCTAGCTTCACTAGTTAGCTTCGAGAGAGGAGGAATAGTCTTCCATGCGTTTGGATCTTTAGCACCTATTTACAACGAAGAGAAGATCAAGTTTAAGAGGGAAGGTTGATAACAGGGTGAGAGGAAGTTAAAATAAAAAGAAACGTTTCAGGACGAAGAAGATGGAGTCGATTACTGATTACATACTATATTTTAATGAGTAGTTGTTTTTGTGGCATTAACTCGATACTTTTTAAGAGTTTACCATTGGTGAAAGTAACCCATCATTTTGACCACTAAACAGTAGCATCACTAAGCATACCGTTTATCTACTAGAAATGCTGTAATGCAAGTAATCATAAGAAATGATGACAAATTCACTACGTAGGATAACACTGAAATATGCATTTATTTCTGAAAGGCAAAAATATCACAGAATTATTATTACAACAATATTTGAATGCAAATTTGGTAAATAAAAAATAAACTAACCATTTCACCTTCATAAGTTAAACATTCTTGAAATACACGATCGAGAAATACGTCGGTCAATGTACCATTTCCAAATCTTTACAACAAATTTACAAAAATGATATATAAATCAATACCCTTCGATAGCGATAAAATAATACACTAACCGAACTTTACAGTCATATGCTAATTTTTACAGATCGCATCAACATCTTCGTTGGTGATATCAATCGAAGTCACCAGACCACATGACAAACAATCATTTAAATTATTGGTTCGGAAATGGCAGAGCCAAAAATCAAATCAGTATAACTAGTCTCAAACAGGAATAAAAAAAGACGAATATAGAGAGAAAAATAAAGGATCCGCAAAAATATAGTAATACTTATTGTTTGGATCCCATCAGTGATATAGAGGAAATGAATTTGTATCATTACAGTTGGGCACACTTACAGTTTAAGTTTTCGAAATAGACTTTGAGTTTCTCAAACACACTTACTCTTAAACATCATTTACTTGCCTAGATTGGATAGTAGTTAAATTTGTAGTAGTGACTTGATTTAAAAGATTTTATCCGTTAAGCAAAACTATATAAGGGTAAAAAGGATAATGTTGGTGCTACATCACAAATAGGTAAAAACCACAGAAAATGAGACATAGTTTTCTATTTGTAACAAGGAGAGAAGCTCCCACATCTAATCTAGTTTGAGATTATAGTTGAGTAAAAATAAAGAATTCCAAGCGAAGATGAACAAATAATTTAGTGCTACTGGATTGTCAATGGTTCTCAAACCCGAGTCAGTTCATGATTGAAATGAATACATAAAATGAACAAATCTTCATAATTATGAGACCAAATAGACCGTAAAATTTTCCTACGTCAATTGTTTGGAAAAAACTGGCAAGAAGTCTTGGGTCTGGTTTTGAATGGTTACTCATTTATTTGAACACATGAACCTTGGTACAAGAGGGCACCAAATACATATGCGCCACACGATAACAACGAGGTTGTGAAGAGAGAGAGAGGTAAATTGAGTATAACAAAAACGAAGAACAACGATGAACAGAAATTAATGTATGAGGGTCAAATAATAATAATAATAATAATAATAATAATAATAATAATAATAATGGGAGAAACAGTTCAGTTAGCGAAAATACAATCAGAAAAATCCTTTTAGCCAGAGAATTTACGTTCATTTTTATGAAGAAATTAAAACAAAACTACAGCAGGATCTCCACTGCCTTTTATCCTAAGGTACGTTTAGTAACATCACAGGCCATTATGTTGCACTGTCTTAAGGACTCCAATTAGAGAGTCATGAAGTACCAACAGAAGCCAGTCCTGTACAGTCTTCTTTCGTATCACGACGCCATGTTATATACTGACAACCTCTCCGCTTTTTCCAACCACGACGTGAAATTCGCCTGGACGACATTAGTAAGACATACCCAAGCCACCGAAGTCGGTGTTTCAAGATGGTGACACCAATTGAATTATCATCTCTGTGCCCGAACACACGATGCCGAACCTCTGCATTACTGACATGGTGTTGCCACTGGATGTCAGCAATCCTTCGGAGAAAACGATGATCGAACACAGAGAGTTGTCTTTCATCCTCAACTCGGAGAGACCAGGTTTCACAAACATACAGCAAAATTGCTCTCACCGACGCGTTGTACATCCGACCTTTTACAGCCAGACTAACATCACGAAGGCGCCAAAGATGGCCCAGATTGACATAAGCCGCTCTGGCTTTCACTATACGTGCATTGATCTCATCACTCACACCCCCACCAGCACTTATGCAGCTACCTAGACACACGAACTTTTCGACTACTTCTATCTGCTCACCATCCAGGGTGAGTACGGGATTAGGATCCTGCCAGTCTTGTAGAAGTACTCTGCACTTCGAAGGTGCAAAGCACATACCATACCTACGGACATTGATTGCCAACTGATTAAGTGCGGATTAAATGGCTTGGATATCATCACACAGTAAAATAATATGGTTTTGTGCCATCACTCTGCCTGAGGTGTTTGTATATAGAGCTTTTAGGATGTTAATAAATTTCTCAGGTATACCCTTCTTCAATAGACAATCCCAGAGAGCAGTCCCGTCCAACGAATCGAAGGCAGCCTTGATGTCAAGAAACACTACAACTGTTGGTCTGTGATGACGGTGTTCTAACATTTGGCGGAGGGTGAATATATGATCAATACATCTTGGACCAGAACGAAAACCAGCCTGTTCCTGACGAGTCAATCTCTCTCGGGTTTTGAACAACCTACGAAGTAAGACGGAAGCCAATAGTTTGGACACAGTCGGAAGTAGACTTGTCTCATGATAGTTGTTGTAGAAAAACATGAACCGTTTCTAATGATAGGGACAACTGTCGATTCATTCCACGATGTTGGAACACTCACTAATTGCCAGAAGTAGGTAAAAACAACCAGAAAGTCTCCACCATCTATAAAAAGGTCCGGGGTAGGTCATCTGGGCCTGGTGATTTGTAGAGCCTCAAGAGTTGGAGTTCTTCGAGGATTTCAACCTCGGTAGGTGGATCAGTCGTCACCGGTTATGGAGGGCAGGATAGTCTGATAGATGTCCCCGAAGTAGAAGACCAGTTGAACTCTACCCGTCGTCCAAGACGGAGGTAGATGTTATTGATTGGCATCCCACCATCGTCACAAATCGCCTCAGTGATCTCAAGTGCTGAGAGAAATATGAGGGCGGCTATAACTTCCCATACGCCCACACCGTGCAAGGGTTCTACTGGAGGTACCTGAAAATGAAGTTGGATTAGTGGCATTAGTGACCTGAGAGCGTGACCTCAGTACCCAAGGGACAACTGCTTGAGGTCGGTCACACACGACCTTTTTATGAGTAATTTTTGTGTTAGCTCCGTACTTGTTGAGACTTTACCACCGGAGACGGTGGTGTGCATTCTTAGGGTTGACCTTTTCTAACCCCACCCTTCCTTATCGGAAGGTAGAATCGCTGTTATGCTGGTTGTCTGAAGGGAACACCTTACTGCCGTTACATCTCTGTACAGTCAGAAGTACGGCTTCGCCTTCGGACCTTGGGTTTACTGTTTTTAGTTTTACTGTTCTTCAACCGACCTATCTGGCATGGTAGAACCTTGAATAACAATTTTTCCGGCCAGCGTAGCTCGACTGGTTCATCACGATAGGCAAGCCCGACCACAACGTCAAGGTAGCAATAACGGTCGGGAAAAATGCCTCACTCACACCAGACTTCTGGATGCCAGTAATTTGGATGAATTGAAAGAGCTTCCAACAGTTATTAGATGCAACTGATGCTTCTATTTCATTGGCACGCCAGCGACTTTAATCGCCATCTTCATGGGGTCATGTAATTGCAACCAACTGTGCCAGTAGTTATTGATAGCCAGAAACAGGTTTTGGTCTGCGCACAGTTGCAGTAGATGTTCTCCGTTATCTCACCTGCAACCAACAAGTCCCCACCGGCTACTTAAACGACTATCTTCTGTACCTAGACGCCCGACCTGAGTATTCAAGTCTCCGGTTAGTACTACAATATCTGTCGAACGCACTTTCCGTAGAACAGTTAAGTGGTGACAAAACTCATCCATCATTGTATTCGAGTTACAATCTGTGGGAGCGTATGTGCAGACGAAAAGACATCTTTTCTCACACTAATTTTTCTCACTTTGATTGAGTTTTGAGTGATAACAATCGTCAACAGGGCGAACATAGAACTTTAGAGAAAGCGTATAATTGATTATTCACTTTTTAAACACGTTTAATTTACATACCAAAAATTTATCACAAGTTAGCCTGTATTGGTCATATGGTTGAAACCGACAAAGGTGTCCAGTTCAGAAAATGTCACTGTATAAAAAACTGATGACAATGAAGAGTTAAAAACTGAATGATCAAAAAGATTAATAAAGCTCTACGGCAAAAATAACCTTTATGAGATGCTAAATGTTATTCATCTTACCGTGATAATTCACTGCGTGTTAACAAGCCATTTCGGTCTTCATCTAAGAGCAAATAGCTACCGTAAACACGTACAGCTGATTGATGACTAAACCAATTAGCGGCTAATTGTGCCTCTGATGTAGATACTTCACGTAATTCAAGCATAGAGTCTAGAAATCCACTAGCTAAAATGTCGGTGATACGCACACGACCCGAACGTAAAGGATCAAGGAAAAGAAGAACTTTCGTACAGCCGTGCATACATAGAATGTTTGGAACGTTGGCTCCAACTCTGATAGCTAAAGTTATTTTTGGGTAAGGAATACAATTTTTTTCTAATATTTAAGAAGTGTTTCAAGGGTTTAAAAATTTTCATAATTACCAAATGAACATAGTCAAGTCCTATTAAACATGGGCAAAATTAAGGTTTAAAAGCTAGCAAAAGTTTGAGGGACAATGGGACAGTGAAAATAATTCTGACGTACTGTAGTCAACCAAACTTTAGTGTCTGTAAAATGAGAACTTACTGTCACAATCCAGGAGTCTTGGTTATGTACAGTCAAATTCTGTGTAGTGGTTTTTGAGTAAGATAGAATTTAAGGGAGCAATATCTGAGAGGAGGGCAAAGTTTGACTTGCACTTTCGCGTGTTCGTGTTCTCTGGATAGTGAGTGATCTCTTTCCCCATGAAACGACGCAAGAGACACAGTAGAAACCGGACTGACCAACCACCGTCAGATAGAGATCGGACTAATCACCCACTGTCTAAACATTGATTATAAGAGAAGAGAGGTTGGCTTGAATTGGCTTTGTGGCTGTGGTATTGGAGAAAACTTCTCTTTTGGCGCCTGTACAGACTAGTCTGGAAAGGCCCATGAGGTCTGGCAAGGGCGGGTCAGAGCGTAGGCCATTATCTGTGCCGTAACCAGTGCAGTGGTCGACAATAAACCGGCTTATGGTAAGAGCGTGGAGTGAGGTCATCATCTATGACGACTTAAATGCTAACTTGAATACTCAATATTCATTCAGTGAAATGCTGCTGGGCTTGGGGCATTCGTATCTATGCTTATGTGCATACTATGGAGTGCGTGGGCCTGGCTTAAGCATTCAGTATATACATGTATTGTATACTTGCGAGTGGAAACTTCTATGTCTATATGTAATTGTGGGAGATGTGGACTTGTCGTCGCTTTCTTTGACTACATATGTTAGCATACTAGCAACTGTGCCCATCTATACCAATATGTACGTCACTGGAATGTATGTATCCCCGACACATGCATTTGAATATGTACACATGAAGCATACTTAGGTACAGATAAGCTCTACGTTTGTCCGCTGGTGAACTTATTAGTAGCTTATCAGAGCTTTTGGTTGCATAAAAGCTTCCGAAAGTGGTGGGAAAAGAGTAGTGTAAGCCAATATAATACGTCTGCACTACCAGGTGTGGGTCGAGAAATTCGTTCATACTACTGATATCATATCCCCATCTACATAATTCCCCAGTGTCCAGTCGTACTGTCCATTGGAGCTCTTCTCTATGCCCGAATAGCCATGAGGCTCCAACCACTTCGTTGGGCGGGTAACAGTAACCGTAATATCCGAAAGGTTTTGAACTATCGGAGCCGAGTGGCTAGATTATTTAGCTAGAGCTACGTATTACAGTTGAATTATTCATGCGCCATGAACTGATCGCATTTATAGAGTAAGATGAACCAACGAAAAACTGTAATGAGTTAATAAGTGAAATTAAACAATACTGAATGCTGAAGGAAGACCCTGGTTATTAAAGAAAATTGGTTGACATGCGATTCTGTGTTAGGGTTTGAAATCAAATTTTTTTAATAATTTATAAAAATTAACCAATACAGGTCTTAGTCTCATTAGTTGATTTTTAAGCAATGTAAAAGCGCATGAATGAGGGCCTCAAGTATGGACTGGTCATTAGGTCGTGTCAGATCTATCACCTTATCAGAGTAACATATTTATTAAGAAGGATATTGAAGTCACACGTTTGACGGAATTAATGAGTACAGCGCATAGTTCATTTTTCAAATACTCAATACATTTTAAAGCATGTCATGTGGTCTAACTAAACAGTATCACCTCCTAAATGGTATCAAGACAATTCCTCCACCAAAGCAGTCACATTCACGATAAAATGTAGAATGAACAAGTTACCTGACACAAAGTAGGGATAAGTTCCAACATATAGTTTTCCAAATCTGTCTCTCTCAAATAACCTTCACCGCACACATCATAAAGAGATATCCCAACATGGGTTTGTTGCAACCATACTTTCTTCATGACATAATTGAAAAATGTCAAGATATTAATACGTGACAAAACTTCATCTTCACGAAGTAATTTTACAAATGTAGCTGCTGTGAAATATTGCCTAAAATATGTTAATTCGTAAATTTTGATTAGCATGTAACTGTAAGTATTGCAATCATGAGAAACAAACAAAATTTACAGATATTCAAGGTATAAGTAAACGCTAATTCCCGACATCGGTCGGTAGTAGTTTTAAGTAAAAAGTGTAGTTGATAGGTTAGTAACCACTAGAAATAGCTAGCGTTGACCGATAAGCATCATATCTACATGAAAGGACTAAATGAATGTTCATGTTTTATAAGATTGCGATGAAATGATTTAAGAGCGATTTCGTGACAAGTTTTTGATCATTAGGATCTAAGATCATTGCTTGTGCATGATACAACGACCAAATGAATGATCTTTGAGCTACAAATATTTTAAGTAGATTAATAAAATTCATGTCATGTAATTTTTGTATCGTGCCTCCCTTTTGGAATTTGTGTTGTGATATTTAGAAAGGTGGCAAAGTGAACTAACGTCTAAGGTTCTATATCGCATTCCAAGGTTGTTTGTCGAAATAAGATTTACTTTTCTTCTACAATTCTAGGCATTTTATGAATATTTTATTGAAAATTATAAGAGCTTAAATAGCTCAGTATCTGTGAGACTCGTAATTCTTTAATTTTAGGTGGATTCTTAAGCATGACAAATTATGATCGTCCCTATGGAGACTTGACTTGATAAATTTAAATAAGTTGGGTTGGACTGATAATAATGAGACAACAACGTATTTATAATATTCCAGTGAGAAGAAAATAAAACTTCCTGTTCTAGTTCGAAAAATGTTATTTTTTCCTCTGAAGACAGGACCTACACCAAGCTGAAAAAGTAGGGGATTTAACCTTCTACAGACCATAATAACATAAACGTAGTATCTTGTTACCACAAAAGGTATACTTTAAAACTGACTGCACAATAAACTGTTGCCTAAATAAAACGTAAATGTTTAAAAGCAGATCAAAAATAAAACCAATCAAGCCGAAAAAGTATTTGATACTTACTTTGCCTTGGGAGATGCTTCTTTAGATGCCTTGCGAAAATTCTCATAGTCCATGAATTTTTCACCATTAACTGTAGGAGGTGAATGATAGCGTTCCAAAAGATACCAAAACTCCTTGTACAAAAACAACGTATAACAGAAACTACCTTACTTGAAGTTCAACATTAGACAACAATCTCAAACTTTTTCTCTCCAACAAAGCAGACCTAAAAATGATCATAGTTTGTTTAAATATCTACCTAGCATCCTCCCGTAATTTCGCAGGTAAAATCTCGTTATCTTGTGGTACCTGCACAGTAAGTTAATAGTATCTTAATATGTACTAACACGTTGAAAAAATCTGGTATCCCTAAGTTCTCTGATTCATAATCTTCAACTCCACCCCACGCTTTATAATAATGCAGGAATAAATCACTATGTAGGTTTACTAATACAGAAAAATGATTGTTAAAGTGAGTTACAAACCACTTGACATTTTAACGCCTGGTAGTTACAATGGATGACATTCAACGGTAGAAAGGCTTTAAACAGACATATTGTTTAGTCGGCATCAGATAACTGAAAACCAGAACAAGAACAGGTTAAAAACCAAACTCTTAAAGAAGACTGGTTTTTATACAGGTGGTCATTGGAAAGAAATAAGGAGATTAGGTAAAAAAAATGAAAGAACATAAGGATTTGTGTATAACAGTATGTAAATTACTGTTTATCTATTGACTGGAAATTTAAAAATTTGCATACATATTTCATCATTACTTTTAATATTATATTAATCAAGGGTACGTGAATAAACAAGTCTTCACCTACGGTCTTGTTTATTTTCTTGCGCTGACATGTTTCATTGCAATAAGTATCAGTTATTTCAGTCATAGCAAACAGCCATATCAGCAGAAAAACAGAATTTTTCTAAGCATAAATTAGGTACGACCTTAACAGTTTTATGAAATTCAGTACTCCACTTCCACAACCGTCATATTTAGTCGTAATGAAAAAGCATGAATTGATGTTAAATGACTTTGCACATAAGTGGAACAATTGGCGAGACTATAATGTTTGAACGACCTTTGAGCAATATAAAAGTGCCTTTGGGAACCACGACTACTTGCTACAGTCGAAATACGGATATAAATTCATGTGAGGAATCGAGACTAGATGTTAGAGGTTTAAGTCGGGATTAGGAATTCAAATTAGGGTTTTCGTCACGACTTGATATCAACTATGGTTCCAAAATGTAATTTTGTTATATGTATGAGTGGATTCTGTACCAAAGTCCAGGAACCGAAATCTTAGATCTGACTTGTTAGGCCATGAATTATAGTTTCGCCGACCAGTGGATCAAAGGTACATTTCAGGTTTATCACTGACAACAGCAAACTACTATCGCCTGACTCAGTATCCCAGGAAGAACCAGTCACAATTCAGGGAAGACCTAATCTTTCCAAAAGGCAAAAAGGAGTTCTTGCATTATGTATGATGTCGATTCGTAATATAAATCATGAAAATTTGCATACAATAGTTCATCATTCACGTTCAACAGCTTTTTCTACTATATTTTAGTAAGATTATGATATGCAGATGACTCTTGGGCGATATAAATAGTCGATTAACCTAAAGATGTCTTCTTGTTGGCTGATAAATTGTCAATAACACCCATCTATTAGACTTCCGAAGGAAACTCTTTTTTACTCAACTCTAGTTTGTCCTCTGGACAAGGTCAAATTTATCCTATCCGCGGTCACCGCCAAGGTTTTACCCCAAACAGTAAATAATTTTCAATGTTCCTTTGTCTGAGGTCAGTCAAAACATGTTCAAAATATTCCACCCTTCTTCTTCCATTACTTACTCCTTATTCTTCATTGCCGAATCCAATACCATGTAGCTTGTATAAACCGACTGATTTCTTTGCGCTCGTTTTCTGTTATTTTGGTACAGTTCCAGGTGTATGATAGTCTAGCCACTCGGTTGCCCCTATTCTAGTTTGTTCGTTAATTATCTGTGGATTTGTATGTCTTGTATGTCGAGTGCGTTTGTCCTATGTCACCAGGGTTTCTGGATTCAAACAGCTATCACATTACCATGTAGAAGACTGGTTAGATGCACTGCGAAAGTAACAAAGTGGTAGTTTGAGTGTCAAGAGGATACTGTTATTTCAAGAATAATGCGTAAGTAAATAAGTTGGTAGTGTGTAGGAAAACGGAAATGAAGGAATAAGAAGGGAGACGAAGACGATAAAAAGAGATATAGGAAACCGTTACTGATATGTGGTAGTGATAACCTTTGTAAAATATATGATGTGCATCAGACATAGCAGGTCTAAGAGAGATGGTAATCTATAGGTTAGTATGTGTCCGTCAAGTCTCGTCTTGTAACTACCCATTGACAGGACTGTGGTCACTTTGGCCGGAAAGCTTTGTAAATGGAGGCAACTCTTGATAAGAAAAATATAATCGCGTCTGGGCTCTCTTTCCTCGATATGCTATCATTCTGATTTCTTGTAATTTACCCCTTGGTCCTCTTGCGTTGATATAACGTAACGTAACAGTTTGCCTATTACCTGATGCCGCATCTGTCTTCTGGGATTTAAGTGGATTGTTGTTCAAAATATGTTGGCCATTTCCATGCGATCAAAGTAAACTGACACCAAAGTCTATTTTATTGGGATTATTTGTTGCTGCCCTACCGACCTAAGTTGACTTTCACATAGAATGCAACTGTGGGGGTCGTTTTCCAAGCATCACCGGGTCTGAACAGCCTACGTGAAGTCTCTTCGGTTCCTGAAATTCGCAGCCATCGGACGCGGAGACTGTGGCCGTGGGGGTAACGGACGAGGAAGCCTGGACACGCTAATTATTGTAGTGGTGTGAAAGCCTGTGCTGCGTGATAGACAATGCTACTGTAGCAGCTGGTATTTATGAGCTTCAACCCGGCTACCGCACACTAGATCAAGCACTCCGTGAACCATCATGTTGGTTGCCTTTCGGGTTTTTGCTGATCTTCTGTCGACACCTCCCACATCCCACGTTTTGTCGTGTCTAACTCGGATTTGAGATGACCGCTTGGCCGATGGTCACTGAGATTTCGGTAACATCTCTTCCATAACGTGTGCTGAGCCATGCTTTCACCAATTCTCGTCCCAACACTCACCCACCGCTCTTTACCCTTAGAAGATACTGGATTATTGGCAATGGTCGGCAGTTTCATTAATGTATGAGCTCGAGTTTTGGCTTCCAGAATCGTGTGCTTAGTCGAGCCACTGTTTTAAGAATCGGACATACCAGTGGGAACTGTTATGGTTGTTTCCAGAGGAATCTTATGACACTCTTGTCCATTCAGCTTGTATATTTTTCTACACTGCAGGCAGACATATCAAAACCATAGGCAGGGGTGACTTAACACAAATCCACAATACTTTCTAGGTACCGCAGTATCGACAGTGAATTTTGCCTCTACACAGGATACATTCCAATGCTGAGTCGATATTGTATAAATTTAATGTGAACTACGCTCAGTATGATAGACAGATTTGATTTTGTTAAAACTCATCATTTTTTATAAATGCTATTCTATTCTCATTAATATATTTTGAGTTTATCCTCTATTAGGTTTGTCGTGCTTTGAGCCTAATAAATCTTCACTTGTACCAGCGATGGTGTTCTTACTTCGCGTTATGGGAATCGCAGTGGTTCCTCGTTCTTTCAAGTATATGAATAAGCGACATGGATACGAGATAGGAGTATTTGAATGTATGAATCACGAAAATAGAACCTGAAAGACATTTAAATATGCAACTTTGCCTTTGGCCGTCCTAGCAAGCAACCCCACGTGGATCCAGTGGTTTGTCTGCAAGCCCTGTGTTTGCAAGAAAATAAGTGTGTATGTCTCGGTTGAAGTAATGAGGAAGTGACCAATCAGTCGAGACAGCTAGACCTACTATATAGTGGTTCGATCTAAGTTTGATTACGGTTGTCAGATTTGTCATTAAGATCTTCTTCCAGCCAGGTGAAGACTCTGTTCTTACCGTCTGAAGTGTTTACATATTCCAGTGTGGTAGCTGAAAAGTGGTTATTTCCAGTTATTAATGAGAGATCAACGAAGTCACGCTAGAATCGAAGGGCGCGCGGTTGTTGAATAATTTTCGCGAAAAATTTTGAGAATTAGTGTTCTCTGATTCTACACTTTTACAAGCGGTAAATATATTCACTTTGTGTACAAGAGAGCTTTGGTGTTAATCATCATTATTTTACATAATACAGCTTTTGACATTGAAATGTTAATCTTGACATTGCAAATGTGAAATTATATCAGTTAAAGGATATATGGAAGGGAGATATGGAGAAAACCAATTCCACAGCATCGACTGAAAACTGGGAATTTGACTCAAGAGCATCAGTACAAGAGGCATGAACTCTTATACAATTGTATACAATCGGGTAACTCAACCATACATACCCTGGACAGTTCCAAAGACGTAGGAGCACGGCCATAGCTGGATAGACTGGGATATTCGACGTCAACTAAGACAAAAGAAGAAGTGTCGGGATATTGCCATCCGCCTCGCCACAGCAGGTGCGATGGAACGCTACAGATCGATAAGAAACGAGTGTATAACGAAAATTCGGGAAGCTCAAAGAAAATGTGAAATGCAGCTGGCACAATCTGCACTCAAGCAGCCCAAGAGAATATTCTCGTACATAAACTACAGAACAAGGATGCATCATTGGATTCCCAACCAAATTAAAGAAGGGAGTCAATCTGAAACGTTATAGGAAGATCAGAAAAAGGAGAGGCTATGGCTGACTATTTTGTGGCAGTTTTCACTCAGGAACCTCTCTCTGACAAAGAACCAGACCAAAATAAAAAGTCAAAAAACACCTGCTCACCGTGGACTTCGATCAAGACGATTGGCTCAAGTCTCTTAGCATCTTAAACATGGAGAAGTCAACGGGACCAGATGAACTACACCTCAAAATCTTGAGACATATTGCACAATATATCGCGACCCCACTGACTACGATATTCAATATGTCACTCGACCAAGGTGTGTTACCGATGGACTGGAAGGACGCGATCGTCACTCCCATACATAAAACAGGACCAAGACAACTTCCATCGAACTACAGACCAGTAAGCCTCACCAGCGTTGTAGTTAAAATATTGGAAAGAATAGTCCACAATGGCATTTATGGAAACCAATAACTTGATAAATATAGAACAACATGGTTTTAGGAAGGGTCTATCTTGTACGACAAACCTCCTTACAGCAAATGAATATTGAATAAAGGAGCTAGACAACAGAAACCCAGTGGACGTTGTCTACATAGACTTCAGTAAGGCCTTTGACAAGGTGCCAACTAATAGACTGCTATTGAAGTCGGAAAACCTTGGTATTGCCGAACCACCTTTAAAATGGCTTAAGGATTTCCTAGTAGGTCGTCGACAGAAAGTAAGAATAAATTCCAAGCGCTCCGTCTGGAGACCAGTACCTCAAGGCACCGTCCTAGGTCCTTTACTTTAATGATCTTCCAATCATAGTATAATCTCCAATGTTATTATACGCTGATGATGTAAAGATCTGGGGAGTAATAACTGGAGACACAGAAGCATGTGCTCTTCAGGCAGACTTAAATAATATGATTAACTGTTCTAAAGAGTGGCTGATGCCTATCAACTCGGAAAAGTGTGTCTACATGCACTTTGGGGATTCAAAGGTTAATAGGTACAACATAGGGGAAGTGCCATTACCCGTGGTCCGGTCTCATAAGGATCTGGGGGTGACAGTGAGTCATGGTCCTAGGAGGTTTCGAACCCTTTGGGCTTTAAAACGGACATTCACCAAGTTAGATACTACCATGTTCATCACAGTATACACATCCTTGTTGAGAACTAAGCTTGAGAACTGCCTTCAGGCTGCAAGCCTCTGCTTAAAAGGTGACTCGGAGATCCTAGAAAAGGTACAGTGGGAAGCTACCCGTGCAATTCCAGAACTCCGGGGTTTACCGTACAAAGAGCGGCTTCAAAAGCTGAACCTCTTTACTCTGTCCTATCGTAGATTAAGGGGATCTAATTTTGATGTACAGAATACTGAGAAATGATTTTGGACCTAACTTATTCTCTCTTTTTCTTTCCTCTAGATCGGGACATCCCAGGGGACATAGCAGGCGAGTGGAGAAGCCAAGAACAAACAAAATACCCGTGGCGTACAGGTTCTCATACCGAGTCATCAATACTTCAAATGGTTCAAATGGTCGCGGACGGAATAGAAGAACAGGCTTCCGTGTCTAGTAGCAGGGGATCACCAAATCCTAGGTATGTTAACAATAAAAGAGGAAAAATTGGTAAATCATAGTGTGATGCTGTCCTTGGTCTTTAAGAATAGGTCAAGTTTGCCTCTTGAAGGACTCCTGGGAAGTCTCTTGGACTAGCTCGGCCGGCAGCGAGTTCCAGCATTTGACAACTCTTAAGGAATAAAAGTTATGTCTACATTCCGTTTTGCTACGTTGTGTCTCCAGTTTCTGGGTGTTATCCCTTAGGTTAGTGTTCGAACTAAGCTTAAGTAGGTGTTTAAGAGGATGTCCAGAAGTGTTGAGAATACTATAAGCCATTAATAGATCACCTCTAAGACGCCTATACTCTAATGGGTAAAGGTCTAGTGAATGGAGGCGCTCTTCGTAAGGTTTAAATTTGAGTCCTCGAACTGATTTCGTGGCTCGCCGTCGGATACGCTCCAAAGTGTCCTTATGCTTTTGGACTGAGGGGGAAGTACTATGTTTCCGTACTCTAAGTGGGGACGGATGAAACTATTGAAGATTATATGGAAAGTTCTTCCGTCGAACTGTCCAAAAATGCGTTTCAACGTCACCAGTGCAAGGTTTGCTCGGAAGGCATTTTTGTCACAGCGTAAGACTTTAAACATGGGGCACCAGGACTCCTAAATCTTTTTCGACTTGGGATACTACTAGAGAGGAGTTTCCTAAGTTGTAACTATAGTTTGCGACATGTCGCAGATGGACTACTTTACACTTTGAAGTGTTAAAAGTAAGTCCATTATTATCTGCCTAACTTTGGAGTCGAGTCAGATCCTCCTGAAGTGCCTGTATATCGTCTTGATTGCGTATCTCTCCAAAGTTTAACATCATCGGCAAAGAGTAACAATTCTGACGTTACCTGTTGAGGAAGATCCTTTATGTATATCAAGAAGAGAAGAGGTCCTAGTACTGAGCCCTGGGGGACCCCACTAGGGCATTCCATAGCCTGAGACAAAGTGAAATTAACCCTAACCTTAAAGTGTCGATTTCTCATGTATGAAGTAAGCCAATCGATTAAAGGTGGTCTGGTACCTAGTCGTTTGAGCTTATTGATAAGACATAAATGGTCAACCTTATCAAAAGCTTTTGAGAAATCTAGGTATATGATGTCAGCCTTTCCCTTGCGGTCTAGGATACTTGTCCATCTGTCTACCTCAGTCAGCAAGTTGGTTATACAAGAGTAACCCTGTAGAACTATGGTCTACTATGATATTAGTACTGCTCTAATAATAGACCTAATCCTAAATTTGTAGATTTGTCATGATATAACTGTCTAATCTATAAGATCTTACGTGGAAGTCACACCATCGACTACACCAACTCACTGTATCGTATCAATTACCAATACATGATGTAGAACAAGGTTAGGCTAGAGAAAGAACAATATATTTAATATGAATAGAAGATATAAGGTAACATTCAGCAGAGACCACGCCTGCATGGCCGAGCCATGCCACTCGATCAACCCCAGTCCATTCAATTCATTCTTCGCGCCTTCTCCATTGTTAGGTATTTCTCCGTGTTGAATATTGAATATCTACTTTCTGAGTAGTCTTGTGTTCAGCTTTGAAGATTGTGTGGTTATGGTCTAATGCCACTACAACCCTTCCTGAAACCATGCTGTTGGGTTGAGAAGAAGTTTAAGGACAGTAGATAGTCGTTTAAACCGTCGCATATCAGGGGCTCCATGATATTTGAAGGTAATGACAGAAGAGCCACCGGCCAATGACTTGAAGGTTCATTGCGTCGACCTCCTTTGAAAATTGGTGTGAAGTGAGCCAACTTCCAATTTTCCGGTAGTTTGCCTCGGCTTAGTGAGTGTGAGAACATCACGCTAAGCGGCATTGCCAGGATTGAGGTTGCTTCTCTCAGTATGGCAGGATGGACCACATCTGGGCCAGGAGAAGTGTCTAGTCTTAAGTGCTGCAATTTCCGGAACACCAAGTCAGCGCTTAGGTTCACTTCGGAAAGTCCTATGGAATCGCAGATGAAACTGTCATCAGTAAAGTTTATGTCGGTCGGTTGAAATGTCTGGGAGTAATGTTCAGCCAGAAGGTTAGCGGCGTCGCCATCGTTGTTGGTCGGGCCGTTAAAATCTAGCAGTTAAGAAACTCCAGTTTTAGCTTGACGAAGAGAGGCTGCATAACGGAATAAGCTTTTAGTATTGGAGGCAAATTTGTCCATAAGCTTTGTCTGGTACCGAAGCCTGTGTTCTCTTATAGCCTTCGTACATATGTTCCCTATATGTTTATATTGCCTGTACGCTCCGTTGTTGTCAGTTCGTTTGTATTCCGCCCAACAGTGCCTTTTGTGGCTTAGCAGGCGAAGAGTACGGCTCTTGATTATTGTAGGTGGCTTGCAGCTTTTGGGAACCGTTTGAGGAACTGAATGGTTTGTAGCACATAAGAGCGTGTGCAGTAAGAAGTCCAAATGACCGTCCACATCGAGTTGAGGGTGAACATTCCAATCCATCTGTTGTAGATAGTCGTGTGGAGCTGGCACATTCAACCGTTTAAAATTCCAACGCAAGTTATTGGTGGGGTGTCTTAGCTTAGTTTTGCTGACAAAACTGAAGGCTATGACGGCATGATCGCTTTTTCCCAGGGAGCCAGGATTGAGAGGTTGTCAATTAGAAATTCTTCGTTTGTGAATACACAGTCTAAGCGCGATGGTGTCTGACTGTTTCTCCGACGAGTTGCCGACCTCACATGTTCGTATAATCCCAAGTCATTGATGAGGTTGAAGAACCGAGCTTCAATTGAGTTATCGCCTCCAGTATACATGTGATCCGCGAAGTTGACTCTAGGAAGATTAAAGTCCCCTAGAATCAGGATGTGTGTGGAACCAAGACGAGTAGAGCTGGATAGCCCTTCCAGCATACGACCATCGTACTCAATGTCGGCAGTTGGCTTCCTATAAATGACACCGCCTAGACACTTCGAAGTACTAGACAATCTTACAAAGCACCATATGGATTCCTCAAGGTTGTTAAACTCGAGGTTATGAACCTGGAGCACCTCCAAGCAAGAACGTTTGTATACGGCCACTCCGTCCCCGATTCCTGATTTTCTGTCGTTGTGGAACAAAGACATCCCACGTAATGCTAACTCTTGGCCCGAGAACTGAGATATCCAGGTTTCAGATATTCCTATCAGATGGGCCTTGTTAGCGTTGCTAAGCTCACGTAATTCATCGAATTTGTTTGGTAGACTCGCGGCGTTCACATATAAGCGTGAGCTTCGTCCTGTTTGTCTGTATGAGCCTTACGTGAATGGACAGGTAGCCCACCTATACGAGGTTTGCCGAGGTGGTAGGCCCTGTCCTTTACACGTTTTTATGATCAAGAGAGTCCACAAGTGGAATGGTCAGCTCCATCTTGCCTTTGTATTCGGTCCTAGCTTCGTATGGCCTATCCGGGTGCATGTGGATTCCAGATGGCAATCGACGTCTTTTTGCACGAAATGTTTCCAGAGTTGCAGCCGCCATGTGGGAGGATGGGAAGGTTATCTTCATTAGACGGGGTCTAGGGTCACCATCCTTCTCGGCTAGTCTCGTCGCATGCTGAGTCAGTATGTGTTTGAGCCCCAAGGACTGTTTAGTGAATTTCCATTCCCAGATGTCAGAGTTCGATTGAGTAGGGTCCGTATTTTCCGGTATACCTTACACAGTTATGTTTCTTCCGCAGAAAAACTTCTGGCGAGATTCTTTAGGAGTGTTCCGTATGATATTGCGCTCAGAGTACGGTATGTCGGGCAATATTCGTACGTCCCCATCGGATTTCAGCAAGTGACTGGCTAACAAGACGTCTTCTACGACGGTAGCATTCTTAAGTGTTACTCGAAGAAGCCTCGAGTGAGTTAGATGCTTAGAACCCTTTCCTCGAGTGAGCCGGGTGACCATCAAAGGCTCTATTCTGGGAAGTTCGAGGTTCTTGTTCAGTTCACCCCAAAGCATCCTATCATTTTTGTCCTGCAGACTGAGAGGAAGGTCAGGATTGTCAATGAGATTCATGATTATGAGAGAATCGTCACGAACTGTTGTTGATTTACCAGGTTTCCCGATGGGTTCAGGTTTAATACCTTGTTGTTTGGAGGTCAAGGCACGTTTTTGAATCTTGGGCTCTTTGATGACCGGACGAACATTCTTGGGGGTTGACTATGCGACCAAATCACCAGTTGTTTTCCGTACAACAACACTTGGGGTGCTCAGCTTAGGCGGTGACACCCGGTTCTTTTGGGTTCTGCTAACGTGGGTCGAATCACCTACAGGGTTTTGGGAACCAGTGTTGTGTTCAGGGAACCTGAGCTGGGACCTGCTGCCCGAAGCAGTGCTGTCCGCACCTTCAATTGACTTATTCAAGAGAAGGCTGTACACTCACAGAAGTATACTAGAAAAGGAATAACATAGGCCGTATGCCTTCTGTCCTTACTACACAAATCTGAAATTGCTGATCTTGCGTCACCGTACTTTGCCCTGTTCAAGGTCAAGGTCAAGTACTGTTACGCATTGGAAATGTCACGTTAACAGACTTAGCTTTGATTAGTAAGTTGTCTCAGCCTAAAGCTTGATATTATTAGTTGTTATAGACTGCGTTTCCTTATTTGACTTAACCATATCCATCAAGCCATAAAGTTACGTTGTTTTCAAAAGGGCAGTAACTTAGTACTTGTGATTATCTTTGCTTTTGTGTACTTGTTGCATCAAAAAGCTTTCTTGGTCTACTTTAACTCGAAGTATTTCAGTCAAGACTTGGAATTCTCTAATATTTTTCGGTACGTTCTTTCCCATTGACTCTAACACTTGTGTTCATATTGTGATCATATTGTATTTTAGACCTTCTTAATATAGTTACAATGGTTGGCAGTGTTTATATACGTAGACAGCCAAATTGTTTATTCCCCGTGAAGGGAGGAATGTAATATGATGAGTGTGAAAAAGTTGTCCCTTAAGATGTGTACTCGTTTAAGTCCTACTCCATACTAAAGATGCTCGAAGCCCAACTCGCATTGGCTTTGTATGTTTTGCTGTACAAATAAGATGTTACTGATCCAGGAAGTTATTGTCTTTGACCTGTAGGAAGAAAGGTGGTAGTTGCACTGGTAACACGAATACTGACAGTGAAGAATGTGTCACTGTAGTATGTGCTGTTACTGGATGCGTTAAACACCTGTCTGTGATAGACGGAAAAGTAAAATCTCTTTTAAAACTAACGAGGAGTAAAGCGTCATTCGATATTGAGATGGGTAGTCATGCATCCAGTGGAAATTGGAGACCCGGATAAAACCGTCACCATTCCAAATAGTCCCGGTGTGGCTGTCCTGAGTGATGTAAAATGGACGGCAGTATGGAGAAAAAGAAATGGAACGAGAAGAGCTATGAGCGATACGCACTTGCTTGGCAAGCCATTGGTGAACTCCCATTCTAAGTCACAAAATATACTACCAAAGTCTGATAGTGAGACAGAACTCCACTCTGGCATGACTGAGAAGAATTTAATCTCATCGAATACTATTGTGAGTAGTTTGCTAGAGTCAAACGACCCTGATCTCGAAATTGGACACGTGCATAATTTGGAAAAGCTCGGGGAATATATCCGTAGCATCTTACCAGATAACTCGAAAGGAATTAAGGTCAAAAAGTTGGTAGGAATAGATGAGAGGATCGACTACGGTGTTAAACTCCGACCAGATAAACCCCTTAAGGTAATCCTAGGTTGGAGAAGCAACGTGCTCTTCTGCTAAGCAGTCACGACAATACCGACATTTGAGTAAGACCTGACATGTATCTTGAAGATAGAATAAAAAGAAGACGGTACTAACTGAACTAGACACCCCTTGACAAAATGGTGAGGAAAATCGCTTAATGGGTTTTCGAATAGTCAGGTCTTGGAAGCGAATGCTACAAAGGCCTGTGTAGATAAGTCATTTTCCCTAGGAGTTTTATATGCAAAGGCTCGTAGCCTAAGAATTAAATTCTATGAACTAGGAGCAGTAGTGAAAAATTTGGGGCCACCCATTATAGCTGTGACGAAAACTTGGTTAGTTCATGACTTCCACATTACTCCATAATTATCCGGGTACCACTACCTTAGAAGTGATAGACATAGATGTAAGAAAGGTGGTGTTTTTATACATAACCAATAATATAGGTATCCGCTCCTTTGCTTGCGACTCCCATGGTAGTCATAAGCTACAAGCACACTATCGGATGTTGTACATTTATACTCGGTTTCACCCATCGCAGCGCAATCTACTTAGCTGATGATTTTATTTTAGTGCATAATCACCTATGGAGTGCAAATAACAGATGCTTGATATTAGGAGACTTTAATGCACCTGATATTAGTTGGATTGAGATGGCTACGGTAAGATCTATAAACTCCTTTGATAGTAGGTTCCTGATAACGGTAATGGAGCATGCATTAGTACAGCATGTATCCAAACCCACACGTTTTGGTGCAAACCAAGGATCTTTGTTGGCCTTGGTGATCGTTCGTGCGACTGAGGATATTACCAATCTAAATTTTCTTCCGTTAGCGAATAGCGATCACACTTTTGATTCACGTTTAGAGCTAATGACATGATATACGATTAGGTCAAGCCTCGCCCAAATGTATGGAGAGCTAACACGTCAGCCATTTATACGTGCGCTGCTAAGACATTGGTCAGTAGATACTGGCTCATCACTTGAAGAAGCATGGTTTATATTTAAAGGCAAGTTTAGTTCAGTTACGTTCTCGCTTATACCATGCCTGGTATCATGTAGACCGAATAACTACCCACCATGGATAACTAAAGTCAAAAACTTCTTAGACGTAGGAAAAAGCACTGGAATATGTTCATTTCTACTGTCTTAAAACAATACAGATCCAGTTATTGTAGGGCTAGAAATGCTTGTAAAGCGTTAATAAGTAAGACTAAACGGTCATATGAAAAATAGTTGGTTAGGGATTGTAAAAATAGCCCAAAACGGTTATTCTCATATATAAAAAGGCGAACTCAAGAAAGTGATGGAATTCCATCACTTTTGGTAGAAGAAAATCTGTTAATATTGGCAAGAAATGATGTCAAAAAAGCCGAAGCTTTATCGAAATATTTCAGTAAAGTGTTTTCTATCAGTAATGAGGAACTACTAACGATTCATTGTTATTGTGTGTATGTTTTATTTCAACACATAAATATTGGTATAAGAGGACACCAAATATATATGCGCCACACTATATTTGTGTATGTGCGGGCTGTGATACTGCCCGGGTGCCCAGACCGAACCAGGTGGTTTTCTTAGGGGGCCACACCCCGAGCCTTTGACCTAAAGGTCTAACCCACAAGGCAGTGGAGCAGCGTGAGGAGATGCATTCCCATGGTAGCCGGTGACCAACGATTGGTTCATACGCCATGTTTCACTGGATTACATTCTTTAAATAACATCTCCAAACCCTAATCTTCTCGATTACTGCCTTTACTTTTACTACCTCTACCACTATGTGATTTGAATCGACTATTGGATCTCTGTGCTAATTTGATATGACAACTCGAACTGATGTACGTACGTACGAAGTTCTACGTTGTTACTGACTGACTGAATGAGGTATGGCGGCTTGTTGATGGACCCTGTATTTATTAAGAAAGATACTGTCTTAAGATTGCTTCAGCATCTCAAACCTGATAAGTCCAGTGGGCCTGATGATATTCATCCTAGGATTATGAAAACCCTATTGGATGTAATTACTGAACCTATAGCCATACTGTTTAATATGTCTCTGCAGTAGTTCAGACTGCCAAGAGACTGGAAAGATGCAATAATTAGTCCGGTGTATAAGGCGGGGAGTAGAGATTCATTTGGTAACTATCGACCCGTTTGTCCAACTGGTGCAGTTGTAAAACTAATGGAAAAGATTATTCGGATGGCTGTTATGAATTATGCGGAAGGGCGTAATCTTTTATCCAGGGGACAACATGGTTTTCGAAAAGGCCTATCATGTTTGACAAATCTCATTGCAAGAGATGATTGGGCTGCGGTAAAAGATTGAAATATTCCTGTGGATGTGATTTTCATAGATCTAGGTAAAGCCTTTGATAAGGTCTCCCATTCATGTCTTAAATTAAAACGGGAAAGTTTTGGAATCCATTATAAGGTCATAGACTGGGTAAGTGACTTTCTCGATGACTATCATAAGGGGTCCACGCGAATATCGTTACCAATGGTTGGCGACTAGGTGATATGGCTCAGAATCGATCACAATGGCGTAGGTGTATACACTCTTTGTCTTCCCTTAAACTATGAGACTAACATTATTTCACATATTTCTTTCTACGAACTAATTTTTTCTTTCTGTACTATATCCTTACATAAAATATTTCCTTTATATATTACCATCATTGAGTTACCTGCTTCTATGAATCCGGTGTTCGTCTTGCTGTGCTAATAAGGTATGGCACAAGTCCATGAAGTCACTGACAAGTGGACTGAGTCATGTTGGTAGATGTAGACTACCTGGTTGGGGACCGCGAGATGATAGCAACCAATGGTTAAAGACCCTGAATGACATGACTCAAAATCATTTGCGATGGCGCAGGTGCATACACTCTTTGTGTTCTCCCAAATTTTGATCTCCTTATTCCTCCTTGTCTCTTTTTTTCTCTTCCCAAATTTGTTTCACTGGATTACATTCTTTAAATAACATCTCCAAACCCTAATCTTCTCGATTACTGCCTTTACTTTTACTACCTCTACCACTATGTGATTTGAATCGACTATTGGATCTCTGTGCTAATTTGATATGACAACTCGAACTGATGTACGTACGTACGAAGTTCTACGTTGTTACTGACTGACTGAATGAGGTATGGCGGCTTGTTGATGGACCCTGTATTTATTAAGAAAGATACTGTCTTAAGATTGCTTCAGCATCTCAAACCTGATAAGTCCAGTGGGCCTGATGATATTCATCCTAGGATTATGAAAACCCTATTGGATGTAATTACTGAACCTATAGCCATACTGTTTAATATGTCTCTGCAGTAGTTCAGACTGCCAAGAGACTGGAAAGATGCAATAATTAGTCCGGTGTATAAGGCGGGGAGTAGAGATTCATTTGGTAACTATCGACCCGTTTGTCCAACTGGTGCAGTTGTAAAACTAATGGAAAAGATTATTCGGATGGCTGTTATGAATTATGCGGAAGGGCGTAATCTTTTATCCAGGGGACAACATGGTTTTCGAAAAGGCCTATCATGTTTGACAAATCTCATTGCAAGAGATGATTGGGCTGCGGTAAAAGATTGAAATATTCCTGTGGATGTGATTTTCATAGATCTAGGTAAAGCCTTTGATAAGGTCTCCCATTCATGTCTTAAATTAAAACGGGAAAGTTTTGGAATCCATTATAAGGTCATAGACTGGGTAAGTGACTTTCTCGATGACTATCATAAGGGGTCCACGCGAATATCGTTACCAATGGTTGGCGACTAGGTGATATGGCTCAGAATCGATCACAATGGCGTAGGTGTATACACTCTTTGTCTTCCCTTAAACTATGAGACTAACATTATTTCACATATTTCTTTCTACGAACTAATTTTTCTTTCTGTACTATATCCTTACATAAAATATTTCCTTTATATATTACCATCATTGAGTTACCTGCTTCTATGAATCCGGTGTTCGTCTTGCTGTGCTAATAAGGTATGGCACAAGTCCATGAAGTCACTGACAAGTGGACTGAGTCATGTTGGTAGATGTAGACTACCTGGTTGGGGACCGCGAGATGATAGCAACCAATGGTTAAAGACCCTGAATGACATGACTCAAAATCATTTGCGATGGCGCAGGTGCATACACTCTTTGTGTTCTCCCAAATTTTGATCTCCTTATTCCTCCTTGTCTCTTTTTTTCTCTTCCCAAATTTGTTTCACTGGATTACATTCTTTAAATAACATCTCCAAACCCTAATCTTCTCGATTACTGCCTTTACTTTTACTACCTCTACCACTATGTGATTTGAATCGACTATTGGATCTCTGTGCTAATTTGATATGACAACTCGAACTGATGTACGTACGTACGAAGTTCTACGTTGTTACTGACTGACTGAATGAGGTATGGCGGCTTGTTGATGGACCCTGTATTTATTAAGAAAGATACTGTCTTAAGATTGCTTCAGCATCTCAAACCTGATAAGTCCAGTGGGCCTGATGATATTCATCCTAGGATTATGAAAACCCTATTGGATGTAATTACTGAACCTATAGCCATACTGTTTAATATGTCTCTGCAGTAGTTCAGACTGCCAAGAGACTGGAAAGATGCAATAATTAGTCCGGTGTATAAGGCGGGGAGTAAAGATTCATTTGGTAACTATCGACCCGTTTGTCCAACTGGTGCAGTTGTAAAACTAATGGAAAAGATTATTCGGATGGCTGTTATGAATTATGCGGAAGGGCGTAATCTTTTATCCAGGGGACAACATGGTTTTCGAAAAGGCCTATCATGTTTGACAAATCTCATTGCAAGAGATGATTGGGCTGCGGTAAAAGATTGAAATATTCCTGTGGATGTGATTTTCATAGATCTAGGTAAAGCCTTTGATAAGGTCTCCCATTCATGTCTTAAATTAAAACGGGAAAGTTTTGGAATCCATTATAAGGTCATAGACTGGGTAAGTGACTTTCTCGATGACTATCATAAGGGGTCCACGCGAATATCGTTACCAATGGTTGGCGACTAGGTGATATGGCTCAGAATCGATCACAATGGCGTAGGTGTATACACTCTTTGTCTTCCCTTAAACTATGAGACTAACATTATTTCACATATTTCTTTCTACGAACTAATTTTTCTTTCTGTACTATATCCTTACATAAAATATTTCCTTTATATATTACCATCATTGAGTTACCTGCTTCTATGAATCCGGTGTTCGTCTTGCTGTGCTAATAAGGTATGGCACAAGTCCATGAAGTCACTGACAAGTGGACTGAGTCATGTTGGTAGATGTAGACTACCTGGTTGGGGACCGCGAGATGATAGCAACCAATGGTTAAAGACCCTGAATGACATGACTCAAAATCATTTGCGATGGCGCAGGTGCATACACTCTTTGTGTTCTCCCAAATTTTGATCTCCTTATTCCTCCTTGTCTCTTTTTTTCTCTTCCCAAATTTGTTTCACTGGATTACATTCTTTAAATAACATCTCCAAACCCTAATCTTCTCGATTACTGCCTTTACTTTTACTACCTCTACCACTATGTGATTTGAATCGACTATTGGATCTCTGTGCTAATTTGATATGACAACTCGAACTGATGTACGTACGTACGAAGTTCTACGTTGTTACTGACTGACTGAATGAGGTATGGCGGCTTGTTGATGGACCCTGTATTTATTAAGAAAGATACTGTCTTAAGATTGCTTCAGCATCTCAAACCTGATAAGTCCAGTGGGCCTGATGATATTCATCCTAGGATTATGAAAACCCTATTGGATGTAATTACTGAACCTATAGCCATACTGTTTAATATGTCTCTGCAGTAGTTCAGACTGCCAAGAGACTGGAAAGATGCAATAATTAGTCCGGTGTATAAGGCGGGGAGTAGAGATTCATTTGGTAACTATCGACCCGTTTGTCCAACTGGTGCAGTTGTAAAACTAATGGAAAAGATTATTCGGATGGCTGTTATGAATTATGCGGAAGGGCGTAATCTTTTATCCAGGGGACAACATGGTTTTCGAAAAGGCCTATCATGTTTGACAAATCTCATTGCAAGAGATGATTGGGCTGCGGTAAAAGATTGAAATATTCCTGTGGATGTGATTTTCATAGATCTAGGTAAAGCCTTTGATAAGGTCTCCCATTCATGTCTTAAATTAAAACGGGAAAGTTTTGGAATCCATTATAAGGTCATAGACTGGGTAAGTGACTTTCTCGATGACTATCATAAGGGGTCCACGCGAATATCGTTACCAATGGTTGGCGACTAGGTGATATGGCTCAGAATCGATCACAATGGCGTAGGTGTATACACTCTTTGTCTTCCCTTAAACTATGAGACTAACATTATTTCACATATTTCTTTCTACGAACTAATTTTTCTTTCTGTACTATATCCTTACATAAAATATTTCCTTTATATATTACCATCATTGAGTTACCTGCTTCTATGAATCCGGTGTTCGTCTTGCTGTGCTAATAAGGTATGGCACAAGTCCATGAAGTCACTGACAAGTGGACTGAGTCATGTTGGTAGATGTAGACTACCTGGTTGGGGACCGCGAGATGATAGCAACCAATGGTTAAAGACCCTGAATGACATGACTCAAAATCATTTGCGATGGCGCAGGTGCATACACTCTTTGTGTTCTCCCAAATTTTGATCTCCTTATTCCTCCTTGTCTCTTTTTTTCTCTTCCCAAATTTGTTTCACTGGATTACATTCTTTAAATAACATCTCCAAACCCTAATCTTCTCGATTACTGCCTTTACTTTTACTACCTCTACCACTATGTGATTTGAATCGACTATTGGATCTCTGTGCTAATTTGATATGACAACTCGAACTGATGTACGTACGTACGAAGTTCTACGTTGTTACTGACTGACTGAATGAGGTATGGCGGCTTGTTGATGGACCCTGTATTTATTAAGAAAGATACTGTCTTAAGATTGCTTCAGCATCTCAAACCTGATAAGTCCAGTGGGCCTGATGATATTCATCCTAGGATTATGAAAACCCTATTGGATGTAATTACTGAACCTATAGCCATACTGTTTAATATGTCTCTGCAGTAGTTCAGACTGCCAAGAGACTGGAAAGATGCAATAATTAGTCCGGTGTATAAGGCGGGGAGTAGAGATTCATTTGGTAACTATCGACCCGTTTGTCCAACTGGTGCAGTTGTAAAACTAATGGAAAAGATTATTCGGATGGCTGTTATGAATTATGCGGAAGGGCGTAATCTTTTATCCAGGGGACAACATGGTTTTCGAAAAGGCCTATCATGTTTGACAAATCTCATTGCAAGAGATGATTGGGCTGCGGTAAAAGATTGAAATATTCCTGTGGATGTGATTTTCATAGATCTAGGTAAAGCCTTTGATAAGGTCTCCCATTCATGTCTTAAATTAAAACGGGAAAGTTTTGGAATCCATTATAAGGTCATAGACTGGGTAAGTGACTTTCTCGATGACTATCATAAGGGGTCCACGCGAATATCGTTACCAATGGTTGGCGACTAGGTGATATGGCTCAGAATCGATCACAATGGCGTAGGTGTATACACTCTTTGTCTTCCCTTAAACTATGAGACTAACATTATTTCACATATTTCTTTCTACGAACTAATTTTTTCTTTCTGTACTATATCCTTACATAAAATATTTCCTTTATATATTACCATCATTGAGTTACCTGCTTCTATGAATCCGGTGTTCGTCTTGCTGTGCTAATAAGGTATGGCACAAGTCCATGAAGTCACTGACAAGTGGACTGAGTCATGTTGGTAGATGTAGACTACCTGGTTGGGGACCGCGAGATGATAGCAACCAATGGTTAAAGACCCTGAATGACATGACTCAAAATCATTTGCGATGGCGCAGGTGCATACACTCTTTGTGTTCTCCCAAATTTTGATCTCCTTATTCCTCCTTGTCTCTTTTTTTCTCTTCCCAAATTTGTTTCACTGGATTACATTCTTTAAATAACATCTCCAAACCCTAATCTTCTCGATTACTGCCTTTACTTTTACTACCTCTACCACTATGTGATTTGAATCGACTATTGGATCTCTGTGCTAATTTGATATGACAACTCGAACTGATGTACGTACGTACGAAGTTCTACGTTGTTACTGACTGACTGAATGAGGTATGGCAACTTGAACCATTGCATGTATGTGCCTAGTCCTACGTTGTAACTGACTGGCTATGACAAGAGACTAAGGGCAAGGTTAAATAGAGCTCTCTCAGCGTTGGAACCTGTAAAAAGTGGAGTTCCCCAAGGTACAATCCTCTGTCCTCTTCTCTTTTTACTGTATGTAAATGAATTACCAACTGTAGCAAAGTCGTCCATTCTACTCTTCGCTGATGATATTATGATTTGGAGACCCACAAACAGTATGTCAGATAGAATAGTATTACAGGATGATCTCAACTCATCAATGGCATGGATGAACGGATGGTCACTAGAAGTAAATCCTGACAAGAGTGTGGTGATACAATTAAATAACTAGGATGATTCGTATCACTACACAATATTGGGATTCGTGTTACCCAAAGTAAGAAACCATGAAGATTTAGGAGTCATAATAAGCAGTTATTTCAGTACTAGTGATTGTAAGGCTGTTGCTGCAAAAGGCTATAGTGTATTATGGTCTATTCGTCGGTCTTTTCAGTATTTGGATGAAGAAATGTTTAGATTATTATACCCAACTTTCGTGCGACCGCATTTGGAATATGGGATTCAAGTACGAGGCGGATATGGTGGGACAAGTCCAACGACGAGGTACTAAAATGGTACAAGGTCTATCTGGCTTATCTTATGGAAACAGACTGAGACACCTCAACTTATTTCCGTTATCTTACCGCAGAATACGGGTGATCTAATATTGGCTTATCGTATACTGGACGATGACCTTGGTATTAATATGTCTTATCTTTTCCTTCCGTCTAGGACTGATAATTTGAGAGGACATTCTAAGAAAGGTCAAAAACCGTGATCAAATTGTCTACGTCTGGAGTTTCGTTTCTTGCACCGAGTAGTAAATTACTGGAATTGTCTACCAGAACACGTAATATCAGCACCTTCTGTTGATATATTCTAAACGAGATTGGACCTTGACATTACTACAAACTGCAAGGATTAATATAGGTCGATAGACCTATCCTTATTACTGAAGACTGTTGCCTTCATTTCCAGCTGTCACATTGCGCGCCTCATCGCTACTAAAGCTACCTTCAAACAAGACTCAACCCACCAAAGGCATGACGTACTTATGTTCGTCGTGTAAGGCTGATGTGTCTGTCTCAGAAAGAATCAATCATGTCAGGAGCGACTGGCATATATACAACCTAAAGCGTGTCGTTTCTGGTCTACTGCCAATATCTGAAGATATGTTTGTACATAAAAAACAATTGATTGCTGCAGAAGCACCTGTGGCTATAGAGGTTTGAAAAATTTGCTTCATATTTTTATCCTAGAAAACGTATTGTGACGCCTGCAAGAAATCCTTCGCAAATAACAAATCTTTTACTGCCCATTTGGTTTCGAAGCGCCATATACATAACAGCCACTTGTTCAAAACGTAAGCATTATATTTCTAAATCCACATTTTATCCACATTCTTCCATACCAACGGGTTGCTTATTGAGTTGGTTTTATTATAACGTTTGCAAAGCTTCGTCGTACTAGCCATCACTCAGTACACAAATTAGTTCCTCTGAAGTTTGACTACTAGTAGAATTTCAGATGCAATAGATGACAGTCTGTATCAAAACATAAACACGAACATCTGAGATAACGGCTGAGTTTCGTTTTAAGGTGAGCACTTCACATATATCAATTTTTTGTCATGAATGCACCCAATTTTACTCAACCATTACTTGGACTTCTGCTTCCCATTTATTGTATCGTGATGAGCTTAAGCGTTATATGTTTTTTGTATTCCCAGTGTATTTTAGATTTTGTCTCAATTTCATCTCGATATTGGTCGCATCTCCAATGTTTGCTCATATTCATGCATCTATGAAACGTTTGTAACTCGGATATTTATTTATTTAAACACAAACATTGGTACAAGGACGCACTAAATATATATTACTTACTTACGCCTGTTACTCCTCGTGAAGGAACATAGGCTGCTCACCAGCATTCTCCATCCAACCCTGTCCTGGGTAATCCTTTCTAATAATGCCTCTATAGTTTTCACATTTGCTCAGATCTCCTTTCTTTGGAATCTTGATGAGGTGTCCTTTCCAGTCCATCGGCACTTGTTCCTCCTCCCAAAGCCCCCTGAATGCCCTGGTACGGCCGAGAGTGGGGAGAGTCCGCTCTCCCTCTCGAAATACTCTCACACGGCCACGCGTATACAGCCTCTGCCAGGGAAGTCCTACTCATTGCCTTCTCGTGGCGGGGATGTTGTTTACGAAAATGAGAGGACGAAAAGCGAATGTCCGGCGCTTTAACCGGATTCTAAATCAATGGTGCACATGGGCTCCAGTATCCTGCAGGAACAAATGGCGTATGAACCAATCGTTGGTCACCGGCTACCATGGGAATGCATCTCCTCACGCTGCTCCACTGCCTTGTGGGTTAGACCTTTAGGTCAAAGGCTCGGGGTGTGGCCCCTAAGAAAACCACCTGGTTCGGTCTGGGCACCCGGGCAGTATCACAGCCCACACACAAATTGATGAACTCTTTATGCCTATGGAAATTACCTTTCTCGCTTTGAAAAACAAACAATTGATTCAGATTATTATCAATACAATTATTGTCATTATTAATACTATTATTATTATTACTACTATTATTGTCATTATTATTATTATTATTATTATTTTCCACATTATTCACACTCTTTTATACTTATACAGCGGCTCGTCTTTGGTGGAAATTCGACTGTATCTAGACGTTCTCGAGTCACTGTCCGGTTGAAAATTGTATGTTACCACCGAATACGAGGACTGAAGTAGTTTTTCTGAAACCACGTGCACCATTCAAACTGGCTGCCTTCAACGTTCGCACAATTATGCAGGTCGAACAACAGATAGGGCTGGCTATGTCTTTGGAAAGTCTTAATATTGATGTTTGTTGTCTATCCGAGACCCGTATTCAAGACTCTGGCGAAGTACTACAAATTCGATCTCCATCTGTCGCTTCAAAAGCTTGTTTTACGTGCGCTTATCCGGGGACCCTGTGGCATCTTCGTCTGGTCTTGCTGGCGTTGGTGTCGCACTAAGCGCTAGAGCTGAGGCAGCACTAGTCGATTGGATCCCCATTAACAGTCGGTTATGTGCTGTTAAATTAGAAAGTTCCATCAAAGTGAGAAGAAATCGGCGTGAGAAACGATGTCTTTTCGTCATCGTCTATGCCCCGACAGATTGCAGCCCGGATGCAATCAAGGATGAGTTTTACCACCAGTTATCAGTTCTTCTCCAGAAAGTGCGTTCGACAGATATTGTAGTACTAGCCGGAGACTTGAATGCCCAGGTCGGGCGTCTAGGCACAGAAGAGAGTCGTTTAGGTGGCCGATGGGGACTCGTTGGTCGCAGGTCAGATAACGGGGACCGTCTACTGCAACTTTGCACAGACCACAACCTGTTTCTGGCTAGCACTAACTTTCGGCACAGTCATCGCCGATGTGCCACCTGGCGTCCTCCCTCTGCATCTCAAGCCTGGACTCAGATTGATCACATCGCGATCAGCTACCGCTGGCGTGGTTGTGTACAAGACTACCGCTCCTTTTGGACCTATCTGGACTCTGACCATGCCTTGGTCTGCGCCAATCTTGCCTTACTTTTCAGTGGCCAACGAAGTGACCACCACCAAAAGATTGATGTTAGCAAGCTGGTTGCAACTTCTGTTGCAAGTAAGTATCGAACCGAGCTAGCCTCTAGGCTAGCTACCACTCCACCGAAAAGTATAGATGAGCATTGGTTGCAATTGCATGACGCCATGAAAATGGCGGGTACAGTCAGTTGTGGGTTTGCGAAACGTCCCGCTTTTAAGCACTGGGTTTCTCCAGGTTCCTTACAACTCATTGAAGCCCGTCGGTCTACTCCGGGTGACCGTGAGTTTGACCATAAACGAAGGATGTTACGTAAGGAAATTGGGCAAAACTTGCGTAAGGACCGAGAATCCTGGTGGTCGATGCGTGCTAATGAGCTGGAAGCAGCAGCTGCATCTGGTAACTACCGGAAGCTCTTCCAGCTCATCCGAGCCACTGGCAGCAAGAAGTCTGGTGTGAGTGAAACAATCTGCGAGGATGATGGGATGCCAATCACTAACATCCATCGACGTCTTGGACGATGGGCAGAATTTTTCGAAGGGCAGTTCAACTGGCCTGCTGCTCCGGCAACATCGGTCAGACTGTCCTGCCCTCCATGGCCGGTGAAGACTGATCCACCAAATGAGGAGGAAGTCCGCAAGGAACTCCAACTCTTGAAACGTTACAAATCACCTGGCCCAGATGACTTACCTCTGGCTCTTTTTAAAGATGGTGGTGACTTTTTGACTAAGGAGTTGACGACGTTGTTTACCAAGGTTTGGGAACTAGAGAGTGTACCAACGTCATGGAATGAGTCGATAGTTGTCCCTATCTTTAAAAAAGGGTTCATGTCGTTCCTGTAACAACTATCGGTGGATAAGTCTACTTCCGATTGCGTCCAAGCTATTGGCTTCCGTCATTCTTCGTAGGTTGTTCAAAACCCGAGAAAGATTGACTCGCGAGGAGCAGGCTGGGTTTCGTTCTGGTCGAGGATGTATTGATCATATATTCACCCTCCGCCTAATGTTAGAACACCGCCATACTTTTCAAAGGCCAACAATCGTAGTGTTTCTTGACATCAGGGCTGCCTTCGATTCGTTGGACAGGACTGTTCTCTGGGATTGTCTATTGAAGAAGGGTGTGCCTGAGAAGTTTATTAACATCCTAAAAGCCCTATATAAAAACACCTCAGGCAGAGTGAGGGCATACAACCACCTCTCTCCATTGTTCCATTCGAGCAGTGGGGTTAGGCAGGGTTGCCCAATCTCATCATTCCTCTTCAACTTTGCCATCGATGACATTCTGGAAACAGCTCTGATGGATGTAAGTAATGGTGGTGTGGATCTGTTGCCTGGAGAAAGACTTCTCGACCTTGAGTATGCGGACGATATTGTCTTACTGTGCGATAATGCCCAAGGCATGCAATCCACACTTAATCAGTTGGCAATCAGTGTCCGTAGGTATGGTATGTGCTTTGCACCTTCGAAGTGCAAAGTACTTCTACAAGACTGGCAGGATTCTAATCCTGTACTCACCCTGGATGGTGAGCAGATAGACGTAGTTGAGAAGTTCGTGTATCTGGGTAGCTGCATAAGTGCTGGTGGGGGTGTGAGTGATGAGATCAATGCACGAATAGTGAAAGCCAGAGCGGCTTATGTCAATCTGGGCCATCTTTGGCGCCTTCGTGATGTTAGTCTGGCTGTAAAAGGTCGGATGTACAACGCGTCGGTGAGAGCAATTTTGCTGTATGTTTGTGAAACCTGGTCTCTCCGAGTTGAGGATGAAAGACAACTCTCTGTGTTCGATCATCGTTTTCTCCGAAGGATTGCTGACATCCAGTGGCAACACCATGTCAGTAATGCAGAGGTTCGGCATCGTGTGTTCGGGCACAGAGATGATAATTCAATTGGTGTCACCATCTTGAAACACCGACTTCGGTGGCTTGGACATGTTCTACGAATGTCGTCCCAGAGAATTCCACGTCGTGCATTATTTGCCGACTCTGGGACTGGTTGGAAGAAGCGGAGAGGTGGTCAGTGCATGACATGGTGTCGTGGTATGAAAGAAAGCTACAAAGGACTGGCTTCTGTTGGTCCTTCACGACTCCCTGGTTGGGGTCTGAGAGATGGTGCTACACAGTGGCTAGAGACGTTATCAGATATGGCTCAGAATAGAAGCCAGTGGCGATCCTGCTGTAACCTTCTTTTACTTTCTTCATAAAAAGTGGTTGTGTCTCCTTTACCTGAAAGATTTCTTCTGATTGTACCTTTTCGTTCCCTCGTTACTACCACACTACCTTACTCCAATCTCTTCGTCATTGTTCTCTTTTTCTTTTGCGCTCCTTAGTTCTTTTCTACTTCTCTTCGAATTCTCATTGTTTTGTGTGGCGCATATATATTGGCGCTCTCTTGTACCAATATTCATGTGTTCAAATAAATAAATAAATAATCTTTTTGAATAGAAGATAAATCATGCTTGTGGTTGCTTCGATGTCTGATTTCAGTGCTTCAGCTAGTATGTTGTCGGGTCCTGCTGCTTTCCCGTTCTTGATTTGTCTGACGGCCATTCTAATTTCTTCCGTAGTTGGTGGATTGACATCTATAGGAATATCTGTGTGTGCTGCTTCGATGTCCGGTGGATTCATTGGAGCCGGCCTATTCAGGAGTTCCTCGAAGTATTCTACCCATCTGTTACGCTGTCGTTGAATTTCGGTGATTTTCCTGCCTTCTTTGTCTTTGACCGGCCTCCCTGGTTTACTGTATTTCCCACCATCGTCACAAATCGCCTCAGTGATCTCAAGTGCTGAGAGAAATATGAGGGCGGCTATAACTTCCCATACGCCCACACCGTGCAAGGGTTCTACTGGAGGTACCTGAAAATGAAGTTGGATTAGTGGCATTAGTGACCTGAGAGCGTGACCTCAGTACCCAAGGGACAACTGCTTGAGGTCGGTCACACACGACCTTTTTATGAGTAATTTTTGTGTTAGCTCCGTACTTGTTGAGACTTTACCACCGGAGACGGTGGTGTGCATTCTTAGGGTTGACCTTTTCTAACCCCACCCTTCCTTATCGGAAGGTAGAATCGCTGTTATGCTGGTTGTCTGAAGGAAACACCTTACTGCCGTTACATCTCTGTACAGTCAGAAGTACGGCTTCGCCTTCGGACCTTGGGTTTACTGTTTTTAGTTTTACTGTTCTTCAACCGACCTATCTGGCATGGTAGAACCTTGAATAACAATTTTTCCGGCCAGCGTAGCTCGACTGGTTCATCACGATAGGCAAGCCCGACCACAACGTCAAGGTAGCAATAACGGTCGGGAAAATGCCTCACTCACACCAGACTTCTGGATGCCAGTAATTTGGATGAATTGAAAGAGCTTCCAACAGTTATTAGATGCAACTGATGCTTCTATTTCATTGGCACGCCAGCGACTTTAATCGCCATCTTCATGGGGTCATGTAATTGCAACCAACTGTGCCAGTAGTTATTGATAGCCAGAAACAGGTTTTGGTCTGCGCACAGTTGCAGTAGATGTTCTCCGTTATCTCACCTGCAACCAACAAGTCCCCACCGGCTACTTAAACGACTATCTTCTGTACCTAGACGCCCGACCTGAGTATTCAAGTCTCCGGTTAGTACTACAATATCTGTCGAACGCACTTTCCGTAGAACAGTTAAGTGGTGACAAAACTCATCCATCATTGTATTCGAGTTACAATCTGTGGGAGCGTATGTGCAGACGAAAAGACATCTTTTCTCACACTAATTTTTCTCACTTTGATTGAGTTTTGAGTGATAACAATCGTCAACAGGGCGAACATAGAACTTTAGAGAAAGCGTATAATTGATTATTCACTTTTTAAACACGTTTAATTTACATACCAAAAATTTATCACAAGTTAGCCTGTATTGGTCATATGGTTGAAACCGACAAAGGTGTCCAGTTCAGAAAATGTCACTGTATAAAAAACTGATGACAATGAAGAGTTAAAAACTGAATGATCAAAAAGATTAATAAAGCTCTACGGCAAAAATAACCTTTATGAGATGCTAAATGTTATTCATCTTACCGTGATAATTCACTGCGTGTTAACAAGCCATTTCGGTCTTCATCTAAGAGCAAATAGCTACCGTAAACACGTACAGCTGATTGATGACTAAACCAATTAGCGGCTAATTGTGCCTCTGATGTAGATACTTCACGTAATTCAAGCATAGAGTCTAGAAATCCACTAGCTAAAATGTCGGTGATACGCACACGACCCGAACGTAAAGGATCAAGGAAAAAGAAGAACTTTCGTACAGCCGTGCATACATAGAATGTTTGGAACGTTGGCTCCAACTCTGATAGCTAAAGTTATTTTTGGGTAAGGAATACAATTTTTTTCTAATATTTAAGAAGTGTTTCAAGGGTTTAAAAATTTTCATAATTACCAAATGAACATAGTCAAGTCCTATTAAACATGGGCAAAATTAAGGTTTAAAAGCTAGCAAAAGTTTGAGGGACAATGGGACAGTGAAAATAATTCTGACGTACTGTAGTCAACCAAACTTTAGTGTCTGTAAAATGAGAACTTACTGTCACAATCCAGGAGTCTTGGTTATGTACAGTCAAATTCTGTGTAGTGGTTTTTGAGTAAGATAGAATTTAAGGGAGCAATATCTGAGAGGAGGGCAAAGTTTGACTTGCACTTTCGCGTGTTCGTGTTCTCTGGATAGTGAGTGATCTCTTTCCCCATGAAACGACGCAAGAGACACAGTAGAAACCGGACTGACCAACCACCGTCAGATAGAGATCGGACTAATCACCCACTGTCTAAACATTGATTATAAGAGAAGAGAGGTTGGCTTGAATTGGCTTTGTGGCTGTGGTATTGGAGAAAACTTCTCTTTTGGCGCCTGTACAGACTAGTCTGGAAAGGCCCATGAGGTCTGGCAAGGGCGGGTCAGAGCGTAGGCCATTATCTGTGCCGTAACCAGTGTCACATCCATTATGAAGGCTTTGTGTGTTGGTGAAAATCCCTCCATGTATATACTTGTACTTTGTTCCTATTGATCCCCTTAGTTGTACATTGTTGTATTTTGATTACATTTGAATTGTTAATACTTGTATTTTTTATTATAGTTTTGTTTTTCTTACGCATTCACTAAGTTTGTATTTCTTCCTGAACTGCATCTGTGTTGTTTTACTGGACACTTGTTCTTGGCGGTAGCCATATTGATTTGCTCCTCCTTTTGTGTGTGTTCTATCCAGTCAGGATAGAATAACGTTCATTTGTTGTAACTGATTTGATTGATTGAACAATCATTGGTTGAATAGCCGGGTGGTAATATTTGTTTAGAACTGTAAAATCCAAACTACGGTTTGGATGTTGAAGAATAACCGACCGGGGACTTTAGACACGCGCCCTTTCCCGTCGAAATCAAAACAAGTAATCGGGTAAATAGCGGTTCTATAATTCATCATAAATTTAAATGTAAATCGTTACCTAAACAAATATTACCACCCGGCTATTCAACCAATAATTGTTCAATCAATCAAATCTAAATTACAATAAATAAAGAAGTTGATAGAAGATGAGGGAAAATTACCAGTCAAAACAAATAAACGTTATTCTATCCTGACTGGATAGAACACACACAAAAGGAGGAGCAAATCAATATGGCTACCGCCAAGAACAAGTGTCCAGTAAAACAACACAGATGCAGTTCAGGAAGAAATACAAACTTAGTGAATGCGTAAGAAAAACAAAACTATAATAAAAAATACAAGTATTAACAATTCAAATGTAATCAAAATACAACAATGTACAACTAAGGGGATCAATAGGAACAAAGTACAAGTATATACATGGAGGGATTTTCACCAACACACAAAACCTTCAAAATGGATCTTACACCGGCCCCCAAAATCCCTCCATACCACACAAGCTACCTTGATGCCTACGGTCATGGTTCATTATATAACATATCACACCATAGGAACGAGTAGGACTTACAACAGTACGCCTACTCGACCTAACTACATTAATAACAACAAAGACTAATCCAAAGCTTCAAGGAGACCTGTTTCACCTGTTCTCTGGTGATCAACAATAACAGTCGTGATATAGACCTAATCACTCTTCCCCAAACTCCACCCATGCTGTTGGATGAGGGCCTCGCTGACAATTCAATGTTTATCTTCTGATTCGACTGCTGCACAAACTTGCTTAACTCAGAAACTGTCACCACGAAGCTTGACGCGCCGTCACTGTAAATCTCCGGAGGTTTCCTTCTTCTTCCAATAAAACGTAATAGAGCCATTAAAAATGAATCAGTAATCAAACTACACATCATTTCAATATGTACTGCCCATGTTTGCAAACAAGTAAACACATATCCATACCCTTTTTTTAATGATCTTCCTATGTGTCCTTGTTCTTTATGACAATGTCTAATTATCATTTCCGTCACTAAGTGTCGACTGGGTAAAATTACTGGATATTTAAAAGCATTTGGGAAATCTGAGTATCTTAGTCGACCTCCAACGCAGAGTAACCCATCAAGCATTATCAACGATAAACCTTTCAGATCATCATGGCCTACTACTTTACTGCTGTTTTTAAATTCACTAAGTAATTCTCCATACACTTCTCTCTGAACCATCAATAAAATCTTACGCTTGGCAATCTCAAGCTCTTTGACCTTTAAACATCCTAGGTGAACGGATCCTTCACAACTCGATAAACGAAGTACCATCAGGAATTCGATGAACCTTCTAAACCAGGTTACAACTCTGACTAATTTCAACCACTCGGAATAATAAGAGAGCACAGGTGTCTTGTTGTACTTTATACTACTCAAGTTAACCACAGCAGTTTTTCTAAACTCAATATCGTCAAGAGTAGGTTCCGGACAGTCAGTGATTGTTATATAAAATTCGCCATGCAATAAAGTAGGACATTTGAACCAAGATTCAAGATCAGTCATATTTTGTATACTTCCTCTACATAATAACTCACTTATATGCTTAACGAAACTCTTTGCTTGATCACAAGTGGGAATGGATATCAAGCAATCATCAACATAGAAATTATTCTTGACATCATCTACAACATAACCATCATAACCGTCAGAGAATATTTGGGCCGTCTTATTCAGGGCAAAGTTCGCGCAAAATGGCGATGATGTGGCATCAAATGGATGGGATGTCATTTGAAACTCGGATGGTTCCCTCGACATGTCTCCCTCCTGCCACCACAGAAATCTTGAGGCTCCTCGATCAGACTCAGTGACCTTCACTTGCATGAACATTTCTTCAACATCTGCAGGGATTGCAACTGCCTCCTTGCGAAAACTTATTAATATACACCTTAACTCAGCGGTGGTATCGGGTTCTTGATAAATCATATCATTTGGGGGAACCCCTGCAAACTGGGCGGCATAATCAAGGACCACTCTAAGATCTGGTTTTTTCATGTTTAATACTGCATGATGAGGTAAATACCATCGAGGGCGATAATAAGACTGCAGATATATTTCAAAGACCCTCCCCGCATAAGTCTTAGTAAAATCACTTTCAGTACTTTTGATATACTTGATGTGCAGACTGACATCCTTCGACAACATACCCTTCAAACTTTGTAATCTACGGTTTGCTACTTCATAATTATCCACTTTCATATCTGGATTCTTTTTCCACGGTATAGAAACTACACAATGACCGTTGTCGAAGCGCGTGCCACCTTCCACAATCTTTATAGCCTCCTTATCTTCTAGTGATATTGATTTATCATTTGAATAAACATCAGAAAACTCTACATCATAAGGCTTACGTATTTCGTTCTCTAATGTCTGTATCTTACTGGTATGATTAACAACTCTTTTCCTATATTCCGAATACGACGCAGGTCCGAAAACCGTCCACCCCAGCAACGTTTTCACAGCGTACGGGTTCTTCCTTCCACCCAACCGTTGGTCTAACACCCAATGTGCTTCTGGTACGTCGCAATCAATCAACAGTAAAACTTCTTCAGAATCTAGGCTATCTATTGGCACATCACTTAAATGCGGCCACTTAACTAGGTTGTTCATTGCTGACTTTGTTGGCTTATGACCTGGTATACCTGCCACAATCAGAGCTCCTTCAATCGTAACATGTTCAGATCGATCTAAAGAATATACCTCAAAAGGCGCACTCGTGACCTTCATTGTTCTATTACCGCCCACAGTCTCAACTACCACTGATGCTTCGTCTTCGCTCAGCCCGAGAGACCTCAAACAGTTTGATTTTATCAGTGTCACATCAGAACCGTTGTCCAACAGAGCATAACCCACAATCTCGGCCTTTCGCGATTTCAACCGTACGGGAATCATGCCTAAACACACTTGACTGATTAGTGATTTAGTATATCCGCAACAATTCGAGATACCAGGTTTCTCACTCTCACTGTGCAACAAAGAATGGTGTTTCTTTTCACAACCCTCAAGGTTACAACGCTTCGTCAGCTTACATTCCTTAACTCTATGTCCTTGTCTAAGACAGACGAAACAGATACCCTTGCTTTTAGCGTGAGACCATCGGTCTTGAACTGTAAGCGCTAAGAACTGTGGACATTTATCAATGGCATGGTCGTAGGAACACATACTGCATTTAGTTTTCGTTGTCGAACTATTCCCTTGCTCTGATTGCACGTGACAGTTCGTCTTTACGTTATGCCCTTTTCTTGAACGGTTTGCTAACCGTCCAAATCTACTACAAGCCACTCTCGCACGCGATGCGATAAACTGAGTGAGCTCGTCGAAGGTCGGTTCCCTGTTATCTTCAGTCAATTTATCCACCCAGTCCGCCCACTGGGCTTGCATAGGTTGAGGCAAGAGTCTCACTATTCTTTCCAAAGTAACTAAGGAATTTAGATCAGAAGTATAATTCATCTGTTTCAAGACCATAGCACAGTTTTCCATTTTAATAGCCAAGTTTGATAGTTGGTCCCCGTCAATATACTCAAAATTCACAGCACTGAATAAGTCCTCTAGTGTTTCTCGAGCAATTACGTGAGACTGTCCGAAAAAACGTTTTAAAATCTCCCTTGCTCTTTTATAGCCAGAGGATGTCTCCATCATGACGCAACCTTCAATAGCTGTTTTAGCCTTGCCCTTACAATAGTGTATCAAATAGAGCAAGCGCTGGCTATCATCCGTGACTCTTGATGCTACATACGTCTCAAATTGCCTTATAAACTTCCAGTATCCTCTTGGCTCTCCATCGAAATAACTCAGTTCAACCTTTGGTAGTTCTGGGCCAACAACATGAACTATAGGCAACATGCTCTTTCCTGGTAATTCAGGCCTTTGCTTCTCCTTTAAACTAAGATTTTTACGTCATCTGACATCGAATTAAGACTAGAATCACTACCATGATAATCAACCCTATTTGAGTCTGAACCATGACCCTTAAGGACGTCAAAAGGTACTTGCTTGACAATAGTTATTCTTCATTAACATCGACGAACTTTGAGCTTGATTTCCTTCGACGATTAACTGGCATTATAAGCGAAACGACCAATTATTTCCAGAAAATCCGCGAACGATTACCAAAGGATTTCGGCCAAGTAATAATTGTTTAGAACTGTAAAATCCAAACTACGGTTTGGATGTTGAAGAATAGCCGACTGGGGACTTTAGATACGCGCTATTTACCCGATTACTTGTTTTGATTTCGACGGGAAAGGGCGCGTCTAAAGTCCCCGGTCGGCTATTCAACATCCAAACCGTAGTTTGATTTTACAGTTCTAAACAATTATTACTTGGCCGAAATCCTTTGTATTTTCTGGAAATAATTGGTCGTTTCGCTTATAATGCCAGTTAATCGTCAAGGAAATCAAGGTCAAAGTTCGTCGATGTTAATGAAGAATAACTATTGTCAATCCAGATAGGAAAGAGCATGAAAGTGGATAATTATGAAGTAGCCGACCGGGGACTTTAGATACGCGCTATTTACCCGATTACTTGTTTTGATTTCGACGGGAAAGGGCGCGTGTCTAAAGGGCGCTCTGCACATCAAGTATATCAAAAGTACTGAAAGTGATTTTACTAAGACTTATGCGGGGAGGGTCTTTGAAATATATCTGCAGTCTTATTATCGCCCTCGATGGTATTTACCTCATCATGCAGTATTAAACATGAAAAACCAGATCTTAGAGTGGTCCTTGATTATGCCGCCCAGTTTGCAGGGGTTCCCCCAAATGATATGATTTATCAAGAACCCGATACCACCGCTGAGTTAAGGTGTATATTAATAAGTTTTCGCAAGGAGGCAGTTGCAATCCCTGCAGATGTTGAAGAAATGTTCATGCAAGTGAAGGTCACTGAGTCTGATCGAGGAGCCTCAAGATTTCTGTGGTGGCAGGAGGGAGACATGTCGAGGGAACCATCCGAGTTTCAAATGACATCCCATCCATTTGATGCCACATCATCGCCATTTTGCGCGAACTTTGCCCTGAATAAGACGGCCCAAATATTCTCTGACGGTTATGATGGTTATGTTGTAGATGATGTCAAGAATAATTTCTATGTTGATGATTGCTTGATATCCATTCCCACTTGTGATCAAGCAAAGAGTTTCGTTAAGCATATAAGTGAGTTATTATGTAGAGGAAGTATACAAAATATGACTGATCTTGAATCTTGGTTCAAATGTCCTACTTTATTGCATGGCGAATTTTATATAACAATCACTGACTGTCCGGAACCTACTCTTGACGATATTGAGTTTAGAAAACTGCTGTGGTTAACTTGAGTAGTATAAAGTACAACAAGACACCTGTGCTCTCTTATTATTCCGAGTGGTTGAAATTAGTCAGAGTTGTAACCTGGTTTAGAAGGTTCATCGAATTCCTGATGGTACTTCGTTTACCGAGTTGTGAAGGATCCGTTCACCTAGGATGTTTAAAGGTCAAAGAGCTTGAGATTGCCAAGCGTAAGATTTTATTGATGGTTCAGAGAAGTGTATGGAGAATTACTTAGTGAATTTAAAAACAGCAGTAAAGTAGTAAGCCATGATGATCTGAAAGGTTTATCGTTGATAATGCTTGATGGGTTACTCTGCGTTGGAGGTCGACTAAGATACTCAGATTTCCCAAATGCTTTTAAATATCCAGTAATTTTACCCAGTCGACACTTAGTGACGGAAATGATAATTAGACATTGTCATAAAGAACAAGGACACATAGGAAGATCATTAGAAAAAGGGTATGGATATGTGTTTACTTGTTTGCAAACATGGGCAGTACATATTGAAATGATGTGTAGTTTGATTACTGATTCATTTTTAATGGCTCTATTACGTTTTATTGGAAGAAGAAGGAAACCTCCGGAGATTTACAGTGACGGCGCGTCAAGCTTCGTGGTGACAGTTTCTGAGTTAAGCAAGTTTGTGCAGCAGTCGAATCAGAAGATAAACATTGAATTGTCAGTGAGGCCCTCATCCAACAGCATGGGTGGAGTTTGGGGAAGAGTGATTAGGTCTATATCACGACTGTTATTGTTGATCACCAGAGAACAGGTGAAACAGGTCTCCTTGAAGCTTTGGATTAGTCTTTGTTGTTATTAATGTAGTTAGGTCGAGTAGGCGTACTGTTGTAAGTCCTACTCGTTCCTATGGTGTGATATGTTATATAATGAACCATGACCGTAGGCATCAAGGTAGCTTGTGTGGTATGGAGGGATTTTGGGGGCCGGTGTAAGATCCATTTTGAAGGTTTTGTGTGTTGGTGAAAATCCCTCCATGTATATACTTGTACTTTGTTCCTATTGATCCCCTTAGTTGTACATTGTTGTATTTTGATTACATTTGAATTGTTAATACTTGTATTTTTTATTATAGTTTTGTTTTTCTTACGCATTCACTAAGTTTGTATTTCTTCCTGAACTGCATCTGTGTTGTTTTACTGGACACTTGTTCTTGGCGGTAGCCATATTGATTTGCTCCTCCTTTTGTGTGTGTTCTATCCAGTCAGGATAGAATAACGTTCATTTGTTGTAACTGATTTGATTGATTGAACAATCATTGGTTGAATAGCCGGGTGGTAATATTTGTTTAGAACTGTAAAATCCAAACTACGGTTTGGATGTTGAAGAATAGCCGACCGGGGACTTTAGACACGCGCTAATTACCCGATTACTTGTTTTGATTTCGACGGGAAAGGGCGCGCGTCTAAAGTCCCCGGTCGGTTATTCTTCTACATCCAAACCGTAGTTCGGATTTTACAACCAGTGCAGTGGTCGACAATAAACCGGCTTATGGTAAGAGCGTGGAGTGAGGTCATCATCTATGACGACTTAAATGCTAACTTGAATACTCAATATTCATTCAGTGAAATGCTGCTGGGCTTGGGGCATTCGTATCTATGCTTATGTGCATACTATGGAGTGCGTGGGCCTGGCTTAAGCATTCAGTATATACATGTGTTGTATACTTGCGAGTGGAAACTTCTATGTCTATATGTAATTGTGGGAGATGTGGACTTGTCGTCGCTTTCTTTGACTACATATGTTAGCATACTAGCAACTGTGCCCATCTATACCAATATGTACGTCACTGGAATGTATGTATCCCCGACACATGCATTTGAATATGTACACATGAAGCATACTTAGGTACAGATAAGCTCTACGTTTGTCCGCTGGTGAACTTATTAGTAGCTTATCAGAGCTTTTGGTTGCATAAAAGCTTCCGAAAGTGGTGGGAAAAGAGTAGTGTAAGCCAATATAATACGTCTGCACTACCAGGTGTGGGTCGAGAAATTCGTTCATACTACTGATATCATATCCCCATCTACATAATTCCCCAGTGTCCAGTCGTACTGTCCATTGGAGCTCTTCTCTATGCCCGAATAGCCATGAGGCTCCAACCACTTCGTTGGGCGGGTAACAGTAACCGTAATATCCGAAAGGTTTTGAACCATCGGAGCCGAGTGGCTAGATTATTTAGCTAGAGCTACGTATTACAGTTGAATTATTCATGCGCCATGAACTGATCGCATTTATAGAGTAAGATGAACCAACGAAAAACTGTAATGAGTTAATAAGTGAAATTAAACAATACTGAATGCTGAAGGAAGACCCTGGTTATTAAAGAAAATTGGTTGACATGCGATTCTGTGTTAGGGTTTGAAATCAAATTTTTTTAATAATTTATAAAAATTAACCAATACAGGTCTTAGTCTCATTAGTTGATTTTTAAGCAATGTAAAAGCGCATGAATGAGGGCCTCAAGTATGGACTGGTCATTAGGTCGTGTCAGATCTATCACCTTATCAGAGTAACATATTTATTAAGAAGGATATTGAAGTCACACGTTTGACGGAATTAATGAGTACAGCGCATAGTTCATTTTTTCAAATACTCAATACATTTTAAAGCATGTCATGTGGTCTAACTAAACAGTATCACCTCCTAAATGGTATCAAGACAATTCCTCCACCAAAGCAGTCACATTCACGATAAAATGTAGAATGAACAAGTTACCTGACACAAAGTAGGGATAAGTTCCAACATATAGTTTTCCAAATCTGTCTCTCTCAAATAACCTTCACCGCACACATCATAAAGAGATATCCCAACATGGGTTTGTTGCAACCATACTTTCTTCATGACATAATTGAAAAATGTCAAGATATTAATACGTGACAAAACTTCATCTTCACGAAGTAATTTTACAAATGTAGCTGCTGTGAAATATTGCCTAAAATATGTTAATTCGTAAATTTTGATTAGCATGTAACTGTAAGTATTGCAATCATGAGAAACAAACAAAATTTACAGATATTCAAGGTATAAGTAAACGCTAATTCCCGACATCGGTCGGTAGTAGTTTTAAGTAAAAAGTGTAGTTGATAGGTTAGTAACCACTAGAAATAGCTAGCGTTGACCGATAAGCATCATATCTACATGAAAGGACTAAATGAATGTTCATGTTTTATAAGATTGCGATGAAATGATTTAAGAGCGATTTCGTGACAAGTTTTTGATCATTAGGATCTAAGATCATTGCTTGTGCATGATACAACGACCAAATGAATGATCTTTGAGCTACAAATATTTTAAGTAGATTAATAAAATTCATGTCATGTAATTTTTGTATCGTGCCTCCCTTTGGAATTTGTGTTGTGATATTTAGAAAGGTGGCAAAGTGAACTAACGTCTAAGGTTCTATATCGCATTCCAAGGTTGTTTGTCGAAATAAGATTTACTTTTCTTCTACAATTTTAGGCATTTTATGAATATTTTATTGAAAATTATAAGAGCTTAAATAGCTCAGTATCTGTGAGACTCGTAATTCTTTAATTTTAGGTGGATTCTTAAGCATGACAAATTATGATCGTCCCTATGGAGACTTGACTTGATAAATTTAAATAAGTTGGGTTGGACTGATAATAATGAGACAACAACGTATTTATAATATTCCAGTGAGAAGAAAATAAAACTTCCTGTTCTAGTTCGAAAAATGTTATTTTTTCCTCTGAAGACAGGACCTACACCAAGCTGAAAAAGTAGGGGATTTAACCTTCTACAGACCATAATAACATAAACGTAGTATCTCGTTACCACAAAAGGTATACTTTAAAACTGACTGCACAATAAACTGTTGCCTAAATAAAACGTAAATGTTTAAAAGCAGATCAAAAATAAAACCAATCAAGCCGAAAAAAGTATTTGATACTTACTTTGCCTTGGGAGATGCTTCTTTAGATGCCTTGCGAAAATTCTCATAGTCCATGAATTTTTCACCATTAACTGTAGGAGGTGAATGATAGCGTTCCAAAAGATACCAAAACTCCTTGTACAAAAACAACGTATAACAGAAACTACCTTACTTGAAGTTCAACATTAGACAACAATCTCAAACTTTTTCTCTCCAACAAAGCAGACCTAAAAATGATCATAGTTTGTTTAAATATCTACCTAGCATCCTCCCGTAATTTCGCAGGTAAAATCTCGTTATCTTGTGGTACCTGCACAGTAAGTTAATAGTATCTTAATATGTACTAACACGTTGAAAAAAATCTGGTATCCCTAAGTTCTCTGATTCATAATCTTCAACTCCACCCCACGCTTTATAATAATGCAGGAATAAATCACTATGTAGGTTTACTAATACAGAAAAATGATTGTTAAAGTGAGTTACAAACCACTTGACATTTTAACGCCTGGTAGTTACAATGGATGACATTCAACGGTAGAAAGGCTTTAAACAGACATATTGTTTAGTCGGCATCAGATAACTGAAAACCAGAACAAGAACAGGTTAAAAACCAAACTCTTAAAGAAGACTGGTTTTTATACAGGTGGTCATTGGAAAGAAATAAGGAGATTAGGTAAAAAAAATGAAAGAACATAAGGATTTGTGTATAACAGTATGTAAATTACTGTTTATCTATTGACTGGAAATTTAAAAATTTGCATACATATTTCATCATTACTTTTAATATTATATTAATCAAGGGTACGTGAATAAACAAGTCTTCACCTACGGTCTTGTTTATTTTCTTGCGCTGACATGTTTCATTGCAATAAGTATCAGTTATTTCAGTCATAGCAAACAGCCATATCAGCAGAAAAACAGAATTTTTCTAAGCATAAATTAGGTACGACCTTAACAGTTTTATGAAATTCAGTACTCCACTTCCACAACCGTCATATTTAGTCGTAATGAAAAAGCATGAATTGATGTTAAATGACTTTGCACATAAGTGGAACAATTGGCGAGACTATAATGTTTGAACGACCTTTGAGCAATATAAAAGTGCCTTTGGGAACCACGACTACTTGCTACAGTCGAAATACGGATATAAATTCATGTGAGGAATCGAGACTAGATGTTAGAGGTTTAAGTCGGGATTAGGAATTCAAATTAGGGTTTTCGTCACGACTTGATATCAACTATGGTTCCAAATGTAATTTTGGGTGAAACTCTACTTTATGGACGAACTTTGAACGAATTTTAAGTGACCTTGAGGACATTAGCCAATCAGAAGAGAGTTAGCACAAAGTAAAAATATATTATAAAAAGTGATGATTACAATGGATATTCTCTTACATTATTTAAGAACTTGTTGAGGTTTGATATAGGTTCAAAGTTTTGAAATCATAGTGCATGCGGTATAATAACTCGTCCATATGACTCCATAATAATCGTCCTCTGAGCCGTGGTAGGGTTTTAAAGAATACTTCAGCCTAGACCACATGCCCCAACGTTGTTTGTATGGACCGCCCGTCGTTGGATCAAAGAAATGACGTTTGTACACCACAACATGATGCACAAAACCAAGTCTCGAGAGGCATCTATACGCTTCCAAACATCGGTTTAGCCGCAGCTAATGTTACTGGAGACTTTATGATCCAATTTGCAACGATTATCATGGTTTGTCTTAGCCTTAGCCGTGATCGGGCAAAAAGTGCCAGTTCGAGCAGATTTTTCTACAACATATAGTACAACGAAATACAATGTCATCGCGGCAGTCTGAACATCGTGCTGCGGCCATTTAATTGCCTCAGTCACAGACACAGGAACTTCCTAATAGTCCCATCTGCTGTAGTCTCTCAACGACCACCTATTCTCTAAAATCTGCTGTGAAACGATCGAATGTGAGCATCTCGCACTGAACTTAGCGCCGTGACCTTGAAATTCCTTAAACGCTTCTGATTCGCTCGTCCATAAATTAGAGTCCTACCGTTTCGCCGACCATGGATCAAAGGTACATTTCAGGTTTATCACTGACAACAGTAAACTACTATCGCCTGACTCAGTATCCCAGGAAGAACCAGTCACAATTCAGGGAAGACCTAATCTTTCCAAAAGGCAAAAAGGAGTTCTTGCATTATGTATGATGTCGATTCGTAATATAAATCATGAAAATTTGCATACAATAGTTCATCATTCACGTTCAACAGCTTTTTCTACTATATTTTAGTAAGATTATGATATGCAGATGACTCTTGGGCGATATAAATAGTCGATTAACCTAAAGATGTCTTCTTGTTGGCTGATAAATTGTCAATAACACCCATCTATTAGACTTCCGAAGGAAACTCTTTTTTACTCAACTCTAGTTTGTCCTCTGGACAAGGTCAAATTTATCCTATCCGCGGTCACCGCCAAGGTTTTACCCCAAACAGTAAATAATTTTCAATGTTCCTTTGTCTGAGGTCAGTCAAAACATGTTCAAAATATTCCACCCTTCTTCTTCCATTACTTACTCCTTATTCTTCATTGCCGAATCCAATACCATGTAGCTTGTATAAACCGACTGATTTCTTTGCGCTCGTTTTCTGTTATTTTGGTACAGTTCCAGGTGTATGATAGTCTAGCCACTCGGTTGCCCCTATTCTAGTTTGTTCGTTAATTATCTGTGGATTTGTATGTCTTGTATGTCGAGTGCGTTTGTCCTATGTCACCAGGGTTTCTGGATTCAAACAGCTATCACATTACCATGTAGAAGACTGGTTAGATGCACTGCGAAAGTAACAAAGTGGTAGTTTGAGTGTCAAGAGGATACTGTTATTTCAAGAATAATGCGTAAGTAAATAAGTTGGTAGTGTGTAGGAAAACGGAAATGAAGGAATAAGAAGGGAGACGAAGACGATAAAAAGAGATATAGGAAACCGTTACTGATATGTGGTAGTGATAACCTTTGTAAAATATATGATGTGCATCAGACATAGCAGGTCTAAGAGAGAGATGGTAATCTATAGGTTAGTATGTGTCCGTCAAGTCTCGTCTTGTAACTACCCATTGACAGGACTGTGGTCACTTTGGCCGGAAAGCTTTGTAAATGGAGGCAACTCTTGATAAGAAAAATATAATCGCGTCTGGGCTCTCTTTCCTCGATATGCTATCATTCTGATTTCTTGTAATTTACCCCTTGGTCCTCTTGCGTTGATATAACGTAACGTAACAGTTTGCCTATTACCTGATGCCGCATCTGTCTTCTGGGATTTAAGTGGATTGTTGTTCAAAATATGTTGGCCATTTCCATGCGATCAAAGTAAACTGACACCAAAGTCTATTTTATTGGGATTATTTGTTGCTGCCCTACCGACCTAAGTTGACTTTCACATAGAATGCAACTGTGGGGGTCGTTTTCCAAGCATCACCGGGTCTGAACAGCCTACGTGAAGTCTCTTCGGTTCCTGAAATTCGCAGCCATCGGACGCGGAGACTGTGGCCGTGGGGGTAACGGACGAGGAAGCCTGGACACGCTAATTATTGTAGTGGTGTGAAAGCCTGTGCTGCGTGATAGACAATGCTACTGTAGCAGCTGGTATTTATGAGCTTCAACCCGGCTACCGCACACTAGATCAAGCACTCCGTGAACCATCATGTTGGTTGCCTTTCGGGTTTTTGCTGATCTTCTGTCGACACCTCCCACATCCCACGTTTTGTCGTGTCTAACTCGGATTTGAGATGACCGCTTGGCCGATGGTCACTGAGATTTCGGTAACATCTCTTCCATAACGTGTGCTGAGCCATGCTTTCACCAATTCTCGTCCCAACACTCACCCACCGCTCTTTACCCTTAGAAGATACTGGATTATTGGCAATGGTCGGCAGTTTCATTAATGTATGAGCTCGAGTTTTGGCTTCCAGAATCGTGTGCTTAGTCGAGCCACTGTTTTAAGAATCGGACATACCAGTGGGAACTGTTATGGTTGTTTCCAGAGGAATCTTATGACACTCTTGTCCATTCAGCTTGTATATTTTTCTACACTGCAGGCAGACATATCAAAACCATAGGCAGGGGTGACTTAACACAAATCCACAATACTTTCTAGGTACCGCAGTATCGACAGTGAATTTTGCCTCTACACAGGATACATTCCAATGCTGAGTCGATATTGTATAAATTTAATGTGAACTACGCTCAGTATGATAGACAGATTTGATTTTGTTAAAACTCATCATTTTTTATAAATGCTATTCTATTCTCATTAATATATTTTGAGTTTATCCTCTATTAGGGTTGTCGTGCTTTGAGCCTAATAAATCTTCACTTGTACCAGCGATGGTGTTCTTACTTCGCGTTATGGGAATCGCAGTGGTTCCTCGTTCTTTCAAGTATATGAATAAGCGACATGGATACGAGATAGGAGTATTTGAATGTATGAATCACGAAAATAGAACCTGAAAGACATTTAAATATGCAACTTTGCCTTTGGCCGTCCTAGCAAGCAACCCCACGTGGATCCAGTGGTTTGTCTGCAAGCCCTGTGTTTGCAAGAAAATAAGTGTGTATGTCTCGGTTGAAGTAATGAGGAAGTGACCAATCAGTCGAGACAGCTAGACCTACTATATAGTGGTTCGATCTAAGTTTGATTACGGTTGTCAGATTTGTCATTAAGATCTTCTTCCAGCCAGGTGAAGACTCTGTTCTTACCGTCTGAAGTGTTTACATATTCCAGTGTGGTAGCTGAAAAGTGGTTATTTCCAGTTATTAATGAGAGATCAACGAAGTCACGCTAGAATCGAAGGGCGCGCGGTTGTTGAATAATTTTCGCGAAAAATTTTGAGAATTAGTGTTCTCTGATTCTACACTTTTACAAGCGGTAAATATATTCACTTTGTGTACAAGAGAGCTTTGGTGTTAATCATCATTATTTTACATAATACAGCTTTTGACATTGAAATGTTAATCTTGACATTGCAAATGTGAAATTATATCAGTTAAAGGATATATGGAAGGGAGATATGGAGAAAACCAATTCCACAGCATCGACTGAAAACTGGGAATTTGACTCAAGAGCATCAGTACAAGAGGCATGAACTCTTATACAATTGTATACAATCGGGTAACTCAACCATACATACCCTGGACAGTTCCAAAGACGTAGGAGCACGGCCATAGCTGGATAGACTGGGATATTCGACGTCAACTAAGACAAAAGAAGAAGTGTCGGGATATTGCCATCCGCCTCGCCACAGCAGGTGCGATGGAACGCTACAGATCGATAAGAAACGAGTGTATAACGAAAATTCGGGAAGCTCAAAGAAAATGTGAAATGCAGCTGGCACAATCTGCACTCAAGCAGCCCAAGAGAATATTCTCGTACATAAACTACAGAACAAGGATGCATCATTGGATTCCCAACCAAATTAAAGAAGGGAGTCAATCTGAAACGTTATAGGAAGATCAGAAAAAGGAGAGGCTATGGCTGACTATTTTGTGGCAGTTTTCACTCAGGAACCTCTCTCTGACAAAGAACCAGACCAAAATAAAAAGTCAAAAAACACCTGCTCACCGTGGACTTCGATCAAGACGATTGGCTCAAGTCTCTTAGCATCTTAAACATGGAGAAGTCAACGGGACCAGATGAACTACACCTCAAAATCTTGAGACATATTGCACAATATATCGCGACCCCACTGACTACGATATTCAATATGTCACTCGACCAAGGTGTGTTACCGATGGACTGGAAGGACGCGATCGTCACTCCCATACATAAAACAGGACCAAGACAACTTCCATCGAACTACAGACCAGTAAGCCTCACCAGCGTTGTAGTTAAAATATTGGAAAGAATAGTCCACAATGGCATTTATGGAAACCAATAACTTGATAAATATAGAACAACATGGTTTTAGGAAGGGTCTATCTTGTACGACAAACCTCCTTACAGCAAATGAATATTGAATAAAGGAGCTAGACAACAGAAACCCAGTGGACGTTGTCTACATAGACTTCAGTAAGGCCTTTGACAAGGTGCCAACTAATAGACTGCTATTGAAGTCGGAAAACCTTGGTATTGCCGAACCACCTTTAAAATGGCTTAAGGATTTCCTAGTAGGTCGTCGACAGAAAGTAAGAATAAATTCCAAGCGCTCCGTCTGGAGACCAGTACCTCAAGGCACCGTCCTAGGTCCTTTACTTTAATGATCTTCCAATCATAGTATAATCTCCAATGTTATTATACGCTGATGATGTAAAGATCTGGGGAGTAATAACTGGAGACACAGAAGCATGTGCTCTTCAGGCAGACTTAAATAATATGATTAACTGTTCTAAAGAGTGGCTGATGCCTATCAACTCGGAAAAGTGTGTCTACATGCACTTTGGGGATTCAAAGGTTAATAGGTACAACATAGGGGAAGTGCCATTACCCGTGGTCCGGTCTCATAAGGATCTGGGGGTGACAGTGAGTCATGGTCCTAGGAGGTTTCGAACCCTTTGGGCTTTAAAACGGACATTCACCAAGTTAGATACTACCATGTTCATCACAGTATACACATCCTTGTTGAGAACTAAGCTTGAGAACTGCCTTCAGGCTGCAAGCCTCTGCTTAAAAGGTGACTCGGAGATCCTAGAAAAGGTACAGTGGGAAGCTACCCGTGCAATTCCAGAACTCCGGGGTTTACCGTACAAAGAGCGGCTTCAAAAGCTGAACCTCTTTACTCTGTCCTATCGTAGATTAAGGGGATCTAATTTTGATGTACAGAATACTGAGAAATGATTTTGGACCTAACTTATTCTCTCTTTTTCTTTCCTCTAGATCGGGACATCCCAGGGGACATAGCAGGCGAGTGGAGAAGCCAAGAACAAACAAAATACCCGTGGCGTACAGGTTCTCATACCGAGTCATCAATACTTCAAATGGTTCAAATGGTCGCGGACGGAATAGAAGAACAGGCTTCCGTGTCTAGTAGCAGGGGATCACCAAATCCTAGGTATGTTAACAATAAAAGAGGAAAAAATTGGTAAATCATAGTGTGATGCTGTCCTTGGTCTTTAAGAATAGGTCAAGTTTGCCTCTTGAAGGACTCCTGGGAAGTCTCTTGGACTAGCTCGGCCGGCAGCGAGTTCCAGCATTTGACAACTCTTAAGGAATAAAAGTTATGTCTACATTCCGTTTTGCTACGTTGTGTCTCCAGTTTCTGGGTGTTATCCCTTAGGTTAGTGTTCGAACTAAGCTTAAGTAGGTGTTTAAGAGGATGTCCAGAAGTGTTGAGAATACTATAAGCCATTAATAGATCACCTCTAAGACGCCTATACTCTAATGGGTAAAGGTCTAGTGAATGGAGGCGCTCTTCGTAAGGTTTAAATTTGAGTCCTCGAACTGATTTCGTGGCTCGCCGTCGGATACGCTCCAAAGTGTCCTTATGCTTTTGGACTGAGGGGGAAGTACTATGTTTCCGTACTCTAAGTGGGGACGGATGAAACTATTGAAGATTATATGGAAAGTTCTTCCGTCGAACTGTCCAAAAATGCGTTTCAACGTCACCAGTGCAAGGTTTGCTCTGAAGGCATTTTTGTCACAGCGTAAGACTTTAAACATGGGGCACCAGGACTCCTAAATCTTTTTCGACTTGGGATACTACTAGAGAGGAGTTTCCTAAGTTGTAACTATAGTTTGCGACATGTCGCAGATGGACTACTTTACACTTTGAAGTGTTAAAAGTAAGTCCATTATTATCTGCCTAACTTTGGAGTCGAGTCAGATCCTCCTGAAGTGCCTGTATATCGTCTTGATTGCGTATCTCTCCAAAGTTTAACATCATCGGCAAAGAGTAACAATTCTGACGTTACCTGTTGAGGAAGATCCTTTATGTATATCAAGAAGAGAAGAGGTCCTAGTACTGAGCCCTGGGGGACCCCACTAGGGCATTCCATAGCCTGAGACAAAGTGAAATTAACCCTAACCTTAAAGTGTCGATTTCTCATGTATGAAGTAAGCCAATCGATTAAAGGTGGTCTGGTACCTAGTCGTTTGAGCTTATTGATAAGACATAAATGGTCAACCTTATCAAAAGCTTTTGAGAAATCTAGGTATATGATGTCAGCCTTTCCCTTGCGGTCTAGGATACTTGTCCATCTGTCTACCTCAGTCAGCAAGTTGGTTATACAAGAGTAACCCTGTAGAACTATGGTCTACTATGATATTAGTACTGCTCTAATAATAGACCTAATCCTAAATTTGTAGATTTGTCATGATATAACTGTCTAATCTATAAGATCTTACGTGGAAGTCACACCATCGACTACACCAACTCACTGTATCGTATCAATTACCAATACATGATGTAGAACAAGGTTAGGCTAGAGAAAGAACAATATATTTAATATGAATAGAAGATATAAGGTAACATTCAGCAGAGACCACGCCTGCATGGCCGAGCCATGCCACTCGATCAACCCCAGTCCATTCAATTCATTCTTCGCGCCTTCTCCATTGTTAGGTATTTCTCCGTGTTGAATATTGAATATCTACTTTCTGAGTAGTCTTGTGTTCAGCTTTGAAGATTGTGTGGTTATGGTCTAATGCCACTACAACCCTTCCTGAAACCATGCTGTTAGGTTGAGAAGAAGTTTAAGGACAGTAGATAGTCGTTTAAACCGTCGCATATCAGGGGCTCCATGATATTTGAAGGTAATGACAGAAGAGCCACCGGCCAATGACTTGAAGGTTCATTGCGTCGACCTCCTTTGAAAATTGGTGTGAAGTGAGCCAACTTCCAATTTTCCGGTAGTTTGCCTCGGCTTAGTGAGTGTGAGAACATCACGCTAAGCGGCATTGCCAGGATTGAGGTTGCTTCTCTCAGTATGGCAGGATGGACCACATCTGGGCCAGGAGAAGTGTCTAGTCTTAAGTGCTGCAATTTCCGGAACACCAAGTCAGCGCTTAGGTTCACTTCGGAAAGTCCTATGGAATCGCAGATGAAACTGTCATCAGTAAAGTTTATGTCGGTCGGTTGAAATGTCTGGGAGTAATGTTCAGCCAGAAGGTTAGCGGCGTCGCCATCGTTGTTGGTCGGGCCGTTAAAATCTAGCAGTTAAGAAACTCCAGTTTTAGCTTGACGAAGAGAGGCTGCATAACGGAATAAGCTTTTAGTATTGGAGGCAAATTTGTCCATAAGCTTTGTCTGGTACCGAAGCCTGTGTTCTCTTATAGCCTTCGTACATATGTTCCCTATATGTTTATATTGCCTGTACGCTCCGTTGTTGTCAGTTCGTTTGTATTCCGCCCAACAGTGCCTTTTGTGGCTTAGCAGGCGAAGAGTACGGCTCTTGATTATTGTAGGTGGCTTGCAGCTTTTGGGAACCGTTTGAGGAACTGAATGGTTTGTAGCACATAAGAGCGTGTGCAGTAAGAAGTCCAAATGACCGTCCACATCGAGTTGAGGGTGAACATTCCAATCCATCTGTTGTAGATAGTCGTGTGGAGCTGGCACATTCAACCGTTTAAAATTCCAACGCAAGTTATTGGTGGGGTGTCTTAGCTTAGTTTTGCTGACAAAACTGAAGGCTATGACGGCATGATCGCTTTTTCCCAGGGAGCCAGGATTGAGAGGTTGTCAATTAGAAATTCTTCGTTTGTGAATACACAGTCTAAGCGCGATGGTGTCTGACTGTTTCTCCGACGAGTTGCCGACCTCACATGTTCGTATAATCCCAAGTCATTGATGAGGTTGAAGAACCGAGCTTCAATTGAGTTATCGCCTCCAGTATACATGTGATCCGCGAAGTTGACTCTAGGAAGATTAAAGTCCCCTAGAATCAGGATGTGTGTGGAACCAAGACGAGTAGAGCTGGATAGCCCTTCCAGCATACGACCATCGTACTCAATGTCGGCAGTTGGCTTCCTATAAATGACACCGCCTAGACACTTCGAAGTACTAGACAATCTTACAAAGCACCATATGGATTCCTCAAGGTTGTTAAACTCGAGGTTATGAACCTGGAGCACCTCCAAGCAAGAACGTTTGTATACGGCCACTCCGTCCCCGATTCCTGATTTTCTGTCGTTGTGGAACAAAGACATCCCACGTAATGCTAACTCTTGGCCCGAGAACTGAGATATCCAGGTTTCAGATATTCCTATCAGATGGGCCTTGTTAGCGTTGCTAAGCTCACGTAATTCATCGAATTTGTTTGGTAGACTCGCGGCGTTCACATATAAGCGTGAGCTTCGTCCTGTTTGTCTGTATGAGCCTTACGTGAATGGACAGGTAGCCCACCTATACGAGGTTTGCCGAGGTGGTAGGCCCTGTCCTTTACACGTTTTTTATGATCAAGAGAGTCCACAAGTGGAATGGTCAGCTCCATCTTGTCTTTGTATTCGGTCCTAGCTTCGTATGGCCTATCCGGGTGCATGTGGATTCCAGATGGCAATCGACGTCTTTTTGCACGAAATGTTTCCAGAGTTGCAGTCGCCATGTGGGAGGATGGGAAGGTTATCTTCATTAGACGGGGTCTAGGGTCACCATCCTTCTCGGCTAGTCTCGTCGCATGCTGAGTCAGTATGTGTTTGAGCCCCAAGGACTGTTTAGTGAATTTCCATTCCCAGATGTCAGAGTTCGATTGAGTAGGGTCCGTATTTTCCGGTATACCTTACACAGTTATGTTTCTTCCGCAGAAAAACTTCTGGCGAGATTCTTTAGGAGTGTTCCGTATGATATTGCGCTCAGAGTACGGTATGTCGGGCAATATTCGTACGTCCCCATCGGATTTCAGCAAGTGACTGGCTAACAAGACGTCTTCTACGACGGTAGCATTCTTAAGTGTTACTCGAAGAAGCCTCGAGTGAGTTAGATGCTTAGAACCCTTTCCTCGAGTGAGCCGGGTGACCATCAAAGGCTCTATTCTGGGAAGTTCGAGGTTCTTGTTCAGTTCACCCCAAAGCATCCTATCATTTTTGTCCTGCAGACTGAGAGGAAGGTCAGGATTGTCAATGAGATTCATGATTATGAGAGAATCGTCACGAACTGTTGTTGATTTACCAGGTTTCCCGATGGGTTCAGGTTTAATACCTTGTTGTTTGGAGGTCAAGGCACGTTTTTGAATCTTGGGCTCTTTGATGACCGGACGAACATTCTTGGGGGTTGACTATGCGACCAAATCACCAGTTGTTTTCCGTACAACAACACTTGGGGTGCTCAGCTTAGGCGGTGACACCCGGTTCTTTTGGGTTCTGCTAACGTGGGTCGAATCACCTACAGGGTTTTTGGGAACCAGTGTTGTGTTCAGGGAACCTGAGCTGGGACCTGCTGCCCGAAGCAGTGCTGTCCGCACCTTCAATTGACTTATTCAAGAGAAGGCTGTACACTCACAGAAGTATACTAGAAAAGGAATAACATAGGCCGTATGCCTTCTGTCCTTACTACACAAATCTGAAATTGCTGATCTTGCGTCACCGTACTTTGCCCTGTTCAAGGTCAAGGTCAAGTACTGTTACGCATTGGAAATGTCACGTTAACAGACTTAGCTTTGATTAGTAAGTTGTCTCAGCCTAAAGCTTGATATTATTAGTTGTTATAGACTGCGTTTCCTTATTTGACTTAACCATATCCATCAAGCCATAAAGTTACGTTGTTTTCAAAAAGGGCAGTAACTTAGTACTTGTGATTATCTTTGCTTTTGTGTACTTGTTGCATCAAAAAGCTTTCTTGGTCTACTTTAACTCGAAGTATTTCAGTCAAGACTTGGAATTCTCTAATATTTTTCGGTACGTTCTTTCCCATTGACTCTAACACTTGTGTTCATATTGTGATCATATTGTATTTTAGACCTTCTTAATATAGTTACAATGGTTGGCAGTGTTTATATACGTAGACAGCCAAATTGTTTATTCCCCGTGAAGGGAGGAATGTAATATAATGAGTGTGAAAAAGTTGTCCCTTAAGATGTGTACTCGTTTAAGTCCTACTCCATACTAAAGATGCTCGAAGCCCAACTCGCATTGGCTTTGTATGTTTTGCTGTACAAATAAGATGTTACTGATCCAGGAAGTTATTGTCTTTGACCTGTAGGAAGAAAGGTGGTAGTTGCACTGGTAACACGAATACTGACAGTGAAGAATGTGTCACTGTAGTATGTGCTGTTACTGGATGCGTTAAACACCTGTCTGTGATAGACGGAAAAGTAAAATCTCTTTTAAAACTAACGAGGAGTAAAGCGTCATTCGATATTGAGATGGGTAGTCATGCATCCAGTGGAAATTGGAGACCCGGATAAAACCGTCACCATTCCAAATAGTCCCGGTGTGGCTGTCCTGAGTGATGTAAAATGGACGGCAGTATGGAGAAAAAGAAATGGAACGAGAAGAGCTATGAGCGATACGCACTTGCTTGGCAAGCCATTGGTGAACTCCCATTCTAAGTCACAAAATATACTACCAAAGTCTGATAGTGAGACAGAACTCCACTCTGGCATGACTGAGAAGAATTTAATCTCATCGAATACTATTGTGAGTAGTTTGCTAGAGTCAAACGACCCTGATCTCGAAATTGGACACGTGCATAATTTGGAAAAGCTCGGGGAATATATCCGTAGCATCTTACCAGATAACTCGAAAGGAATTAAGGTCAAAAAGTTGGTAGGAATAGATGAGAGGATCGACTACGGTGTTAAACTCCGACCAGATAAACCCCTTAAGGTAATCCTAGGTTGGAGAAGCAACGTGCTCTTCTGCTAAGCAGTCACGACAATACCGACATTTGAGTAAGACCTGACATGTATCTTGAAGATAGAATAAAAAGAAGACGGTACTAACTGAACTAGACACCCCTTGACAAAATGGTGAGGAAAATCGCTTAATGGGTTTTCGAATAGTCAGGTCTTGGAAGCGAATGCTACAAAGGCCTGTGTAGATAAGTCATTTTCCCTAGGAGTTTTATATGCAAAGGCTCGTAGCCTAAGAATTAAATTCTATGAACTAGGAGCAGTAGTGAAAAATTTGGGGCCACCCATTATAGCTGTGACGAAAACTTGGTTAGTTCATGACTTCCACATTACTCCATAATTATCCGGGTACCACTACCTTAGAAGTGATAGACATAGATGTAAGAAAGGTGGTGTTTTTATACATAACCAATAATATAGGTATCCGCTCCTTTGCTTGCGACTCCCATGGTAGTCATAAGCTACAAGCACACTATCGGATGTTGTACATTTATACTCGGTTTCACCCATCGCAGCGCAATCTACTTAGCTGATGATTTTATTTTAGTGCATAATCACCTATGGAGTGCAAATAACAGATGCTTGATATTAGGAGACTTTAATGCACCTGATATTAGTTGGATTGAGATGGCTACGGTAAGATCTATAAACTCCTTTGATAGTAGGTTCCTGATAACGGTAATGGAGCATGCATTAGTACAGCATGTATCCAAACCCACACGTTTTGGTGCAAACCAAGGATCTTTGTTGGCCTTGGTGATCGTTCGTGCGACTGAGGATATTACCAATCTAAATTTTCTTCCGTTAGCGAATAGCGATCACACTTTTTGATTCACGTTTAGAGCTAATGACATGATATACGATTAGGTCAAGCCTCGCCCAAATGTATGGAGAGCTAACACGTCAGCCATTTATACGTGCGCTGCTAAGACATTGGTCAGTAGATACTGGCTCATCACTTGAAGAAGCATGGTTTATATTTAAAGGCAAGTTTAGTTCAGTTACGTTCTCGCTTATACCATGCCTGGTATCATGTAGACCGAATAACTACCCACCATGGATAACTAAAGTCAAAAAACTTCTTAGACGTAGGAAAAAGCACTGGAATATGTTCATTTCTACTGTCTTAAAACAATACAGATCCAGTTATTGTAGGGCTAGAAATGCTTGTAAAGCGTTAATAAGTAAGACTAAACGGTCATATGAAAAATAGTTGGTTAGGGATTGTAAAAATAGCCCAAAACGGTTATTCTCATATATAAAAAGGCGAACTCAAGAAAGTGATGGAATTCCATCACTTTTGGTAGAAGAAAATCTGTTAATATTGGCAAGAAATGATGTCAAAAAGCCGAAGCTTTATCGAAATATTTCAGTAAAGTGTTTTCTATCAGTAATGAGGAACTACTAACGATTCATTGTTATTGTGTGTATGTTTTATTTCAACACATAAATATTGGTATAAGAGGACACCAAATATATATGCGCCACACTATATTTGTGTATGTGCGGGCTGTGATACTGCCCGGGTGCCCAGACCGAACCAGGTGGTTTTCTTAGGGGGCCACACCCCGAGCCTTTGACCTAAAGGTCTAACCCACAAGGCAGTGGAGCAGCGTGAGGAGATGCATTCCCATGGTAGCCGGTGACCAACGATTGGTTCATACGCCATTTGTTCCTGCAGGATACTGGAGCCCATGTGCACCATTGGTTTGGGATCCGGTTAAAGCACCGGACATTCGCTTTTCGTCCTCTCATTTTCGTAAACAACACCCCCGCCACGAGAAGGCAATGAGTAGGACTTCCCTGGCAGAGGCTGTATACGTGTGGCCGTGTTTCACTGGATTACATTCTTTAAATAACATCTCCAAACCCTAATCTTCTCGATTACTGCTTTTACTTTTACTACCTCTACCACTATGTGATTTGAATCGACTATTGGATCTCTGTGCTAATTTGATATGACAACTCGAACTGATGTACGTACGTACGAAGTTCTACGTTGTTACTGACTGACTGAATGAGGTATGGCGGCTTGTTGATGGACCCTGTATTTATTAAGAAAGATACTGTCTTAAGATTGCTTCAGCATCTCAAACCTGATAAGTCCAGTGGGCCTGATGATATTCATCCTAGGATTATGAAAACCCTATTGGATGTAATTACTGAACCTATAGCCATACTGTTTAATATGTCTCTGCAGTAGTTCAGACTGCCAAGAGACTGGAAAGATGCAATAATTAGTCCGGTGTATAAGGCGGGGAGTAGAGATTCATTTGGTAACTATCGACCCGTTTGTCCAACTGGTGCAGTTGTAAAACTAATGGAAAAGATTATTCGGATGGCTGTTATGAATTATGCGGAAGGGCGTAATCTTTTATCCAGGGGACAACATGGTTTTCGAAAAGGCCTATCATGTTTGACAAATCTCATTGCAAGAGATGATTGGGCTGCGGTAAAAGATTGAAATATTCCTGTGGATGTGATTTTCATAGATCTAGGTAAAGCCTTTGATAAGGTCTCCCATTCATGTCTTAAATTAAAACGGGAAAGTTTTGGAATCCATTATAAGGTCATAGACTGGGTAAGTGACTTTCTCGATGACTATCATAAGGGGTCCACGCGAATATCGTTACCAATGGTTGGCGACTAGGTGATATGGCTCAGAATCGATCACAATGGCGTAGGTGTATACACTCTTTGTCTTCCCTTAAACTATGAGACTAACATTATTTCACATATTTCTTTCTACGAACTAATTTTTCTTTCTGTACTATATCCTTACATAAAATATTTCCTTTATATATTACCATCATTGAGTTACCTGCTTCTATGAATCCGGTGTTCGTCTTGCTGTGCTAATAAGGTATGGCACAAGTCCATGAAGTCACTGACAAGTGGACTGAGTCATGTTGGTAGATGTAGACTACCTGGTTGGGGACCGCGAGATGATAGCAACCAATGGTTAAAGACCCTGAATGACATGACTCAAAATCATTTGCGATGGCGCAGGTGCATACACTCTTTGTGTTCTCCCAAATTTTGATCTCCTTATTCCTCCTTGTCTCTTTTTTTCTCTTCCCAAATTTGTTTCACTGGATTACATTCTTTAAATAACATCTCCAAACCCTAATCTTCTCGATTACTGCCTTTACTTTTACTACCTCTACCACTATGTGATTTGAATCGACTATTGGATCTCTGTGCTAATTTGATATGACAACTCGAACTGATGTACGTACGTACGAAGTTCTACGTTGTTACTGACTGACTGAATGAGGTATGGCAACTTGAACCATTGCATGTATGTGCCTAGTCCTACGTTGTAACTGACTGGCTATGACAAGAGACTAAGGGCAAGGTTATATAGAGCTCTCTCAGCGTTGGAACCTGTAAAAAGTGGAGTTCCCCAAGGTACAATCCTCTGTCCTCTTCTCTTTTTACTGTATGTAAATGAATTACCAACTGTAGCAAAGTCGTCCATTCTACTCTTCGCTGATGATATTATGATTTGGAGACCCACAAACAGTATGTCAGATAGAATAGTATTACAGGATGATCTCAACTCATCAATGGCATGGATGAACGGATGGTCACTAGAAGTAAATCCTGACAGGAGTGTGGTGATACAATTAAATAACTAGGATGATTCGTATCACTACACAATATTGGGATTCGTGTTACCCAAAGTAAGAAACCATGAAGATTTAGGAGTCATAATAAGCAGTTATTTCAGTACTAGTGATTGTAAGGCTGTTGCTGCAAAAGGCTATAGTGTATTATGGTCTATTCGTCGGTCTTTTCAGTATTTGGATGAAGAAATGTTTAGATTATTATACCCAACTTTCGTGCGACCGCATTTGGAATATGGGATTCAAGTACGAGGCGGATATGGTGGGACAAGTCCAACGACGAGGTACTAAAATGGTACAAGGTCTATCTGGCTTATCTTATGGAAACAGACTGAGACACCTCAACTTATTTCCGTTATCTTACCGCAGAATACGGGTGATCTAATATTGGCTTATCGTATACTGGACGATGACCTTGGTATTAATATGTCTTATCTTTTCCTTCCGTCTAGGACTGATAATTTGAGAGGACATTCTAAGAAAGGTCAAAAACCGTGATCAAATTGTCTACGTCTGGAGTTTCGTTTCTTGCACCGAGTAGTAAATTACTGGAATTGTCTACCAGAACACGTAATATCAGCACCTTCTGTTGATATATTCTAAACGAGATTGGACCTTGACATTACTACAAACTGCAAGGATTAATATAGGTCGATAGACCTATCCTTATTACTGAAGACTGTTGCCTTCATTTCCAGCTGTCACATTGCGCGCCTCATCGCTACTAAAGCTACCTTCAAACAAGACTCAACCCACCAAAGGCATGACGTACTTATGTTCGTCGTGTAAGGCTGATGTGTCTGTCTCAGAAAGAATCAATCATGTCAGGAGCGACTGGCATATATACAACCTAAAGCGTGTCGTTTCTGGTCTACTGCCAATATCTGAAGATATGTTTGTACATAAAAAACAATTGATTGCTGCAGAAGCACCTGTGGCTATAGAGGTTTGAAAAATTTGCTTCATATTTTTATCCTAGAAAACGTATTGTGACGCCTGCAAGAAATCCTTCGCAAATAACAAATCTTTTACTGCCCATTTGGTTTCGAAGCGCCATATACATAACAGCCACTTGTTCAAAACGTAAGCATTATATTTCTAAATCCACATTTTATCCACATTCTTCCATACCAACGGGTTGCTTATTGAGTTGGTTTTATTATAACGTTTGCAAAGCTTCGTCGTACTAGCCATCACTCAGTACACAAATTAGTTCCTCTGAAGTTTGACTACTAGTAGAATTTCAGATGCAATAGATGACAGTCTGTATCAAAACATAAACACGAACATCTGAGATAACGGCTGAGTTTCGTTTTAAGGTGAGCACTTCACATATATCAATTTTTTGTCATGAATGCACCCAATTTTACTCAACCATTACTTGGACTTCTGCTTCCCATTTATTGTATCGTGATGAGCTTAAGCGTTATATGTTTTTTGTATTCCCAGTGTATTTTAGATTTTGTCTCAATTTCATCTCGATATTGGTCGCATCTCCAATGTTTGCTCATATTCATGCATCTATGAAACGTTTGTAACTCGGATATTTATTTATTTAAACACAAACATTGGTACAAGGACGCACTAAATATATATTACTTACTTACGCCTGTTACTCCTCGTGAAGGAACATAGGCTGCTCACCAGCATTCTCCATCCAACCCTGTCCTGGGTAATCCTTTCTAATAATGCCTCTATAGTTTTCACATTTGCTCAGATCTCCTTTCTTTGGAATCTTGATGAGGTGTCCTTCTTTCCAGTCCATCGGCACTTGTTCCTCCTCCCAAATCTTTTTGAATAGAAGATAAAGCATGCTTGTGGTTACTTCGACGTCTGATTTCAGTGCTTCTGCTGGTATGTTGTCGGGTCCTGCTGCTTTCCCGTTCTTGATTTGTCTGACGGCCATTCTGATTTCTTCCTTCGTTGGTGGGCTGACATCTATAGGAAGATCTATGTGTGCTGCTTCGATGTCCGGTGGATTCATTGGAGCCGGCCTATTCAGGAGTTCCTCGAAGTATTCTATCCATCTGTTACGCTGTTGTTGAATTTCGGTGATTGGCTTGCCTTCTTTGTCTTTGACCCGCCTCTCTGGTTTATTGTATTTCCCTGCTAGTTTCTTCGTTGTATCGTAAAGCTGTTTCATATTTCCTTCTCTAGCAGCTTTTTCTGCCGTCGTTGCTAGTTCTTCCACGTATTTCTTCTTGTCGGCTCTAATGCTCTTTTTCACTTGCTTGTTTGCTTCTATGTACTCAGCTTGTGCTTGGACTTTCTCTGCTCGTGTTCCGCTGTTGTTAATTGCTGTCTTCTTGTTCTTCCTTTCTTTGATCCTGTCCAGTGTTTCTATAGAGATCCATTTTTTATGATGATGCTTTTTGAGGCCCAGAACCTCTTGACACGTTGACGTTAATGCTTCTTTGATACCTTTCCAGTTGTCCTCCATAGTAGTTTCTTCTTCACTAAGTAGATCGTGTAAGACTTGGAACCTGTTATTGGGAACTATCTTGAATTCATTGAGTTTGTCAGCATCTCGAAGGAAGGCAGTATTGAACCTTTGTAGTGCTGATTGTCCAGTTGTTCTTTAGCTTCAGTTTTAAATTGGCCACAACTAGGTGATGATCTGAAGCTATGTCAACTCCTCTTCTGGTTCTCACATCTTCGATTGTCCTTCGGAATTTTTTATTGATGCAAATATGATCTATTTGGTTCTCTGTAGTGTAGTCCGGTGAGACCCATATAGCTTTGTGCATGCAATTGTGTCGAAATATTGTGCCGCCTATAACCATTTTGTTGAATGCAGATAAATTTGCAAATCTGTCACTATTTTCGTTCTTTTCTCCCAGTCCGTGTCGTACCATCGTATTTTCATACCCAGTGTTTTCCATTTCGACTTTGGCGTTTAGGTCTCCCCTCAGAATTGTCAGGTCCTTTCCTGAGCACTTTGCTGTGATCGATTGTAACCCCTAGTAAAACTGATCTTTATCGTCGTCATTGCTATCATTGGTGGGTGCATAACATTGGATAATATTCATTAAGATCTGTTATATCCGAGTGGAGATTAAATTACAGGTAACTTCCGAGGACTATTCATGGACTAATATTCTTATTGTATAACTACTCAACAATTACACTATGTATATTTATATCCCTCTTATGACAAGCTTTATTTTGGCCTATAATTTATTATTGTACGATTTACGGTTCTTAAGTTATGTTCAGTTTATTAACTACTGCCTCCCACATTCACAGCCACTTTTTGGGCTTATTTGTGTACAAATATTATTTCCTATTTTATGGTACGTTGCGGTCTGTGTGATTGATATATAAACTAGGTATGCCTGAAATAAACGATCTGCTCTGATTCGGAAGCTGGTATCTTGTTCTGGACTCAAGTGGGAGGGCTCGTAGGACATAGGACCAATAAGGACACTAAACTGCCCACACCGGTTAAACGTCATTGGTTGGCCTAGTGTGAAGATTCGTATAAGTCGTATTCGGATTGGTAGATAAGTCGTGTGATCGAAAAGTCAGACATCCAAGGTCATAACAATTGGCGACGGGGATTTTGGCAAAAACAAAATAATTGGGAGACGCAAGGTCATAACAAGATCCCCTCCTTCTTTGTTTTGAATGATGCTTTGATGATTCTGGATCCGTGAGATTCCCATCCTACAAGTGCATTTCGTACTACTTTGGACAGCATAAGAGCGACTCCCTGAGTGTGTGGAGCATTGTCCTCTTCGTGACCGGAGTATAGCAGCATCTCTCCCGTAGCTAGCCTTTTCTGTCCAGCTTGGGTCCAGTGGGTTTCGCTGATTCCCAGTACTGCTAAGTTGTATCTCCTCATTTCCATTGCTATTTGACTGGTCTTCCCGGTCTCCCACATTGTTCGGACGTTCCATGTACCTATAAAAATTTTTGCTCTGGTTGTTAGAAGGGGCATCGACCTCGTGGCTTCCGAAGGAACTCGGCTTTCACCATGAGGCGTCATAGTTCTTCTAAATGAAGACCTTCTAACTCCCAGGGCAGAGTTTTAATGGTTTGAGTTATTTTTTCTGGTTAGCGTTTATTTAGCGAGTTAGTTTTCTACAGGATGGGGTCGCTAACCCCATTCCCAACCCTCCTCCTTTACCCGGGTTTGGGACCGGCAGTAACTCTAGAAGAGCTACAGGCTGAGTTACTAAATATATATGCACCACACAAATCATTTGATTTGCGTATAAGGTCCTTAAAGATACATAATATTAGTTTGATTCAACTCGTAAATATCAGCACTCTTCTGACGCTTTATTCAAAATCACTGTTGGTACATATTATTTTTTATGAGTATCAAGGGATTAAAAAAAAATACGAGTTTAATAAAGGAGGGTAATTATTGAACCACATCGATCGTTATTGTCAGAACGTTTTTTGCACCTATCCAATCACCGTTATATATATATATATATATATATATATATATATATATATATATATATATATATATATACTTATTCCTGTTGTCTTTAGGAAAACTACGCAGACAGTCATCAGTTCTACTAAACCTTCAGCAGAAGACTGTTTGACAGAACCATTACCACTGGGGTCATGTTTGTTCTGTGACCGCTATATATCACTGAATTATTTGCCAAATGAGTCACTTGATAGTGCCAAACAAAGTGATTTAGCTAAACGTGTCCTAAATCACATGTTCGATGTGCACAAATTTAGTGTTCCATTTCCAGAAAGATTAACCGATCCTGCCGGGTTGTTAATTGAATTAGGACGTATTGTGGGGGAAGAACGCTGTTGTTTGGCTTGTGGTCGTCAGTTTTACGGTAGTTGTGTGGAAGGATCAGACAATGCTCGGATCTCCCTGTCTGCCGTCCGCAGTCATATGTTGGACAAACCTGGCCACAAACAAGTATGGTATGGAGTAGAAGACCCAATCCAAGTGGCATTATTGGTAGCTAAGGCAGAAGAAGAGTCAAATGACGATTGCAAGATAAATTACCCTAAAGCTGCTCTTGCAGGTGGTGAGCTGTTTAGTCAGTTTTACGATCAGTCAGTCCTTGCACCATCTTTCATACTTGTAAGTTGTTTTTTATCCCTAATTGGTGTATTAAAGCGAAGCTTAATTACTCAAGTTGTCCAGGAGCTTATTCATGTAAACTGGAATCTTGAATTAATCAGATTTGTACATTAGTAACCAAAATCCTACTTGTCTTCACTTTTGTATCAATCTCATACACGGGACAACGGTGGGTTTCTTCTCATCTTTAGCTCTTTTAACCTCTCCATTTCGAGACATTTAGTAATAACCTTACTTTTGGGAACAAAAATTAATCTACCTGTATATTCATAAAGAAAGATTTTGTGACACAATATGACAGGCTATACGCTAGATAGATAAAGTGATAGTTTGGAGATACGGAAGTATGAACAGTTATCATTAGTTCGTATTAGTATGACTTCACGTATTTAGAAGAGAGAGACAAATTAGATGGTAATTTTTGCCTGGAAAAAATCAAATGTAGTTAATTTTGAAACGTCACTTCACATACATACCCTCTTTCGTATTTTTTGCAGACAAGTTTTAAATCGCCGTATAAATTTACTGCAAGATAAATAGCTATTAGTATATAATCTTATCATTTCTAAGTCATTTATTTTACAATTCATCACGGCTCATTGAGTTCCTAATCAATACTCTTATCTATTGAATTCTAGTCAGATGATGAAGACGTTTATGAAGTACGGTTACCATCTGGTACTGTTCTAGGTCATCGGAAGATGAGAACAATTTATAAACAACACTTGGCTGCTACAGATGGAGCTAAATTATTGAACCGTGATAATGGACAGAAGAGCGTTTCAATACGACGTCCAGACTTCAAAGCCTTAATACAGAATAGATCTAATGCCGATTCTGAGAGACGTTTAAACGAACAAAGAAAGTACTGGGATTTAGTAACTGGTGTTCAAGGTAATTTCCACAATCGCCTTCATCTTCGTCGACAGTACTAAATATTTGAGAACTTAATAAAATGTTAAAAAATCTATTTGTATAATCTAATATGGTTTTCGTTCTTTTTCTGTTAATTTATGGCCTTGTATATAGTCACTTAGTGTAGGTTCAGTAATAAACTAGTTATATTTATAATATGTTTAGGATCATGTTAATCTGAGAATCCTAAAGTTCACTCTGATCTGGCTTCCATCAGTGATGAAAACCTTAATCTACCATAATTGTAATACTTTATCGTAGATTAAAATATTTTCGTCATGACATGCCTATAGTTATGTTAATTTGTTATTAAAAGACTGGTAAATCAGTAGCCCATAAATGCCCTGGTACGACTGACAGTGGGGAGAGTCAGCCTCCACTCTCGAAATACTCATATGTCCACGCGTATACATCCATTGTCAGAGAAGTCCTACTCACTGCCTTCTCGTGGAGGAGGTGTTGTTTACGAAATAGGGAATACGAAAAGCGAATGTCCGGTGCTTTAACCGGGTTGGTGAATATGGAGGATCGATCCACCTGGGGGAGTTGGAAAACCCTGATTCCAAACCAATGGTGCATATAGGCTCCAGGGTCCTAAGGGAACAGGTGTATGAAGTAAGTGTTGGTCACCTTCTACCATGGGACTGCATCTCCTGACGTTGCTCATGTGCCTCAGTGAACCACCTGCCTCGGTTTGAGAGTCTTGGCAGTACCCCAGCCCTCACACAAATCAAATGACTTTTGTGGTGCATATATATCTGGTGCCTCCTCGTACCAATGTTTATGTGTTTAAATATATAAAATAAAGTGGTAAATCAGTTTCGAAGTTCCTAAGCTATCACAGATTATGTATGCGAAGAAAAAGCGTATGACGATTCCTAATGCTCTGCAAAACCATTGTTACTATAGTGGAGAAAGTTTTCTCACTATTAGCTTTTCAATTTCATCATCAGTATGTTCATATTGGTATCAATGAATTTTAAGACATCCAGGATTGTATATGCACCCCTTTAGTTTGTAAAAATGGAAATGTAATCAGATTCAAAAATTGTATGTTTGGTCACTCGATGGGAAATAAGCTCGTACTTCTTCAGTTTGTCTGCTTATTTAGCTTGCTGTGCAGCATTGTTAACAAAGTATGACAATTGAAAAGTACTATGAACTAGTAATATTGCACTTAAACGCAACGGTAAGACCCGAAAACGTCCGAATTCAAAACCAGAAGTATGATGCCCTATTACAAAATAATCACAAGTAGTAATGAAATACTTAGTGTCCAATGATTTAAATAGTCATTCACAACACAGGCTTACTTCACCAGCAGTTTGCAGCTCTTCCTGACACCATACCATGATTTCAAAACTATCTAAGCAGATCCTTGACAAATTTAATCCGGAATGTAAAGTATTAGTGTTTCTCTGCCTTAAGTACTGCCTTGCTAATAGTCAAAGATTTGCGACAAAAGACAAGTAACCATGTCATTAAGTTTCAACTGATTTTGAAATTTAAAATTGTGAAAGGTTTTGCATAGTTTGGAATTTGATTTTACAGAAGGTTCATATGCACTAGTTTTTATTAATAAAGCTGTTTAACATTAAATATAACACACGAAATCTTGTCGACCTTTAAAAACATCCATAGTGTGATCACACGCTTTCAGTTGTTATTACTTTCTAAAAGATCCCATACTTCAATCCTCCAAGTGCTCTAGTATGGTGGGGTTGGGAGAACCCACCCCCTCTCGAAATTCTCTCATATGGCCACCGCTACGTAAGTTCTGTTCATTGCTTTCTCGAAGCCGGAAAATTGAGAGGACGAGAAGCGGATATTCGGCGCCTAAATCGGGTTGGTGGGTTCTATGAAAACAGGGAAGTTTTAGAAACTTGATCTCAAACCGGTGGTGCACATGGATTCTGAAAGGTCGGGTAGTGCATTAACCTACTCCTGGTCACTGGCTGCTATAGGACTGTATCTCCTAAAGTTACTCCACTGCCTTGTGGAGCAGACCTGTAGGTTAAGTGCTTGGGGAGTGGCTCCCTAGTAAAACCATTTGTTGCAGTTGATGCATCCAGACAGTAACCCAGCCCTCACACAAATCGAATGACAAAGTGTGACGCATGTATATTTGGTGCCTCCTTGTACCAATGTTTATGTGCTTAAGTAGTTCATTCGTATTGTTAAAATATCATTCATGTTTAGGACTGCAATTGACCAGTCTTCTTTACCATATTTGCGGATTACTCTGATATTGTCATTACGTTACAAGCATTATAAGCAGTCGAGTGGTGTCTAGAAGTGGGATGGATAACATGCGTTGTTTTGTTCGGGACTCGTCGCAGAGTTGGCTTTCATCCAGTACCATTCACTTCAAATGCCACCGCGTAATCGACTTAGCTGCTGAGTCTAGATTAATTTGTATCAATTGTTTGAATCTTCCCATTAGTGATTAGGACCCCAAATTCCAAGTTGTTTATTGATGATAATCTCACTTAAGTAGCAAAAATTCAACAATTTCAAAACCCGACGATCCACGTTGTCGTTTTAGATTTTAGTGTTATTAACTATTGTAGGTTTAAATTCTCCAAATGCAACGATTGTAATAATTACTAAATAAGCAGATTTTTGCTAACTAGTCATGTAGCTTCATTGTAAGGTTTGCAGCAAGCGATACTAATTAATGTTCCATCAAAAAATAGACTTAGTATCGGAAGCGTACAAAATGTTGGTTACAATTGATGAAAGTAATCGTACTATTCGTGTAGTATACATCAATCGGAATAACTCGTTTGCACAACAATGCGACTCATCACTTGCAATGTGTAGGTGATGCTTGCTGAAGTCTACTGAACTTTTCTGCAAATAACTTAAATGCATGCTATGTAGAACAGATTTGCCTGCGATAGGTCGAAAGTACATTACCACTACATGGGTATCGATATCAAATTTCGAGGATGTGAGTTGAGTGTAACATGTATGATGAAGCTATACTTGTAGCTCAGGCCGATCCTTTTGATTGTCCCTCTTCTGAGTTGGGTCTTTTAATTGCGAAGCATTCATTGGCACCAATATTGGTCGGCAGTATTGACCAGAACAACATAGGAAGCTTCGCAATTAAACCATAGTCTATAGTGTAAACAAGATTAATCTCCTCAAACATCTGATCTTCAGTTCATGGACTATACTTTTAAACGACTTAATTGTCAATATTTAAAGAAATAAACAATAAAACTTGGAAAACCACTGAGCTAATAGATCTTATTTCTTGTTGATTGATGCAAAATCCCTTCCAACGAAAAAGTACACAAAGAAACCTCTTCAGTATGTGAATCATTTGCTTTGCTATCACACTACCTTGCATATATAAAATTTGTTCATACAATTCATTTAAATACTGAATGTTAACAATAATACAAACGAGACAAATAGGATAATAAGCATGAACAACTTTGTTTTAAAAAAAATAAGAAGAAATGAAAACTGTTATCAAGAGTTCAAATTAAGAAACACTGAAAGGAGCAAAACATGCTAAATATTTGTGTGTAACAAACCTATCATCATCCTGTATGGATTGAAAATAATAGTGAAAAATGTGTAAAACTTAAAGGAGAAGTGAATATTCGTTAAGCAAGATTATCCATACTATTATCTGAGAGCAGTAGATAAACGAATGATTGATTGATAACAATAACGTATATGTCAAATTCTAATAGCCTCTAGATAATATGAACAGGAAATGAATAGCACTAACCAAAACTGATAAATTTAAGAATATATGGTCATATATGCACCTAGAAAGATGGATATATCAAAGTAGTTCAATATAATATAGGAGGAGAGGAATTGAGGTTATTGTTACAATTCGAAGTAAAAATTTCTAAAACAATTCACAACTACAAATCAAATTTTCCTAAAGTCATTTGTATATATAACATAGTACTGAATAAGAACAAAAAAAGATTAATAAAGAATAAGCTTTCATCACATAGCACAGATTAGGATACATTGTGTAGTGTTTTTATTTACTGGGAAATAATAATAAATATGTAGAACATTTCAAAATTGATATCCATTCATGCGGGTTAATATTAGCAACGATAATGTACACAATCCAAACAAAATGCGCAAATAAAGGTCAATTGGAAGAAAACTGTAAATTATGCATAAAATTAGGAGAGAAAATGTTTTTGCACGTTTATTTGGACAATGCTGTAGACTAAAATGAGATAAATTTGTTGGAAAGTTATCATTTCTTCTTACTCAGAATCACTGTCATTTACCATTACAACAACACATTCAAACAGAAATGCATTGTCAAACATTAAATTAAAGTATAGTAGTAAATTTGCATTAGTTAAATATTATTAAGATATTGATTTCTCTGTATTGTATGGGTGTCAGGATGCGTAGTAGTGGTGTTGGTGGTGCTCAGTTTAAAAATCATCGAGAAAAACTGTAGACATGAAAAGTCAAGTTAATTTATTACCAGTGTATACCACTAAGGGTCATCATAGATACTTGGGGTGGCCCAGACCGTGTATTCGAGAAAAATACCTGTAGTAATGTAAACAAATTATCTTGATAGATTAGATATGTTGTCACATTTCTTAAAGAATAAAAATTATAGTTATTTAGAATTTAACGACATAAATAAAAGAATTGAGTATTACCTCATGCTTATTTGAAGGATGGTTAGTGTCTACCAAGAGATATCTAGTCCTGACTCTCCAAGTAAGCGCTTTTATATTGACGTATAGAGTCTGTTTTACACAGACAACTAAAAATTTGATGGCTTCTATATTAAGCGTTCTGAAGTAGTCATAGTAATTTCACGGGTGAATATTTGCTAAGGGATTCAGAGCTTTAGTCTCACTCGATCAGCCTATGATTCTGTTTTTAAAACCTGTTCGACTGGAATTATCAGTTTTGTTACCTGTGGTCATTTCACTACTTCGTCAATCAATTGTGCCATCGTAAAGCTAAGTATGCATTCTGAACAAATTAATAAGCAAAAGAGTTTCATTTCTTTTACTAGTTTTAGTTCATCATTATAATTGTAAAGTTCAGAAAGCGTCCCAAGATTTCAGTTAAACCATTCTAGAAGAATTAGTTTGATGCGGATACATCCAAGACGATAACTTGTTCCGAAAGAATGGTACAGTTAATTTTAAACAATTCGGACTTTTAGATAGAAAAATAAATTTAGAAGACTATCATCTGTAACACTTTTAGTGTAAAATAATGACTACACATTTTAGGGCATATTTGTAGAAAAAAGTCTTTGGATTTATTAAAAATATTCTTCAATTTAATGATCATATCTAATATACATGGAATGATCTAAGCAGAATTCTTGAATTGTACAACAGACCCATATGATATTATCTTGCTTGAATATCTAATTCAATATGAAATCATACGCTCTTTCCAAGTGAATCAATAAAACAACTAACCTTATCATTACGTTCACAAAGAAATTTGAATTTCTGTTCACGTTTATGCATGAATACTCCATCTAAGTGTCCAGTTTCAGCTGATCTAACTTCAATAGCTTTTAAACCCCAACCAAGTAATTGACCGGTAGATATATAGGCTACACAAGTTGGAACTTCACCCCATTGGATAACGATATTTTTTGTTAGTTTTCCATTAGTATCTACATAAACACCTTCAGCTAAAAAGAAAATCGATGCAAGAAAGCGGTTTTACAGTAAGTCCATGTTACTCTGTGAAAGGTGCTGATCATAAGAAAATGGATTAAATACAAGTTTTTACTTAATGTAACTATTATTGTTCTGACGATGGTCTTTATTCTTGATAGATAGAGCGAAGAACCACTGAAAAATATGAAAAGTTCCAATGTTGGCAGATAAAATACATCAATTCCAAGGTTAAACTGTTTTCAGTGAAATGTCACTGTAAGGAATTCAGAAGGAAAAATAGTCGCAGTACTGGGAAGTTACAAACCAATTTGATGGCTTACAGTGTTCTATGTAAATAGTCTTAGCGAAAACGCCGATATTTCATGGAATACAAATGAATATGGCTGACAAGTCCCAGACAGTTTGCTTTCATTTAATCTATAAACACTAAAAATTTACTATTGTGGGACAATGAAATGTGAACTAATAAATCGATAGTAATACATGAGTATAAATAAAACTTACTGTCGTAGCATAAAAGTAACTGCATACCACCTGTATTAGGAAGTACTACTATACAATGAGGAGTAATATGTGAATTAATCTAAATATAAAACAAGGAAAAAGCGAAAAAAAGAAACTAAAATTAATACTTTAGGGGGGGGAAACAGTCACTATCTTACAAAAACATTCAACAAGATAAGAGATTTGCAATTTTGAACGTAATCAAATTCGATTACGTGGTCGATTTCTTTAGAAATTAGATTAATGAATAAGTTTTCATCAAATAACTGTCTTGTTAAGTCTCTTTTCTCACGATAAATTTTTGTATGATAATTAAACAGGTATGAATGCTATGATAATCCGCTGTTGTCCTGCTGGGTTAGCTTCCAAATACCACATGATGTTGCGGTCATTTTAGTTAATGTATGATGTCACACTACATAGATATAAGCTGCTATTTTTTCTTACATAGTTCGGATAGGCAAGATATTACTTTTTTATAATAATAACTTTTTAATGAAATACACCAATCCCCAGTGTCCACATAAAAAAATCACTATTCGCGAAAATAAAACTTAGACTCCCTCATTATTACTTTTATTTATGTAAGAAATCTAGCATAGATTTGAAAAATGTTTGCATCTTTATCAGAAGCACAAATTTATGGTAAATGCCAGATGACTCATGCACACATATATCTAATTATTGTATAGTAAACAAGTTTACAAAACGATATCCTACCAAAGAAGGCATATATAAGTCGAATACTATATTTGAATCCAAGTCAATAGCATGAAAACCATCAGATGAACCATATACAACTTTTAAACGGGTGTTCTCTTCAACGGTTAAATCTACCAATAATGGCCGATGTTTGAGTTCAGAGAATCTCTGGTGAAAAATGAAGAAGAAATACAAGGGAAATAAAAATACGACAGATAGTCCTATAAAATATATAACACATTCATATTTAACTAATAATAATAATAATAATAATAATAATAATAATAATAATAATAATAATAATAACAATAATAACAATAATAATAATAATAATGATAATAATAATAATAATAATAATAATAATAATAATAATAACAATAATAATAATAATAGTAATAATAATAATAATAATAATATACAATTTCTGTGAATGTGATTGACAAGAAATCAAGACAGCGATTGGGGTAAATTAGTGGAATGACATTGAAGCATGTTTATTATAATGGTCAAATAGTTCAGTTGATCAATTATATAAAATGAACATTCACGATTGTTATCTCACATTTATCGAATTAGTTTCCTTTTCTATCACAACCTTATCATAAAAGGCTATAATAGTATCCATTTATCTATTAAAAAGTCTACTGAAAGTATTCACTAGGGAGGATGAAATATCACGTAAGATTAAGTCATTACAGTGTTTTAATTAGTATAGCTAGGTTTGCGGACATAGCAGAATTTTTATAGTTTGAATCGACCTGAGTCTAGCTAAACAACTACTGAAAACCAGGAACGACTTGATAGCTTTGTCAGTTTGGTATGGAATTCATTAACAGTGCTCATTTACAACCCCACCTGGAACCGAACCCATGGCCTTCGGTTTCGTTTGCGAGCGTTCAACCTTTAGATCATTAAGCCGACATCCGATGATGTACATGTTTGACTAAAATAGATTAGCGATACTGAGTGACCATCTCCGATTGCCTGTAGTGGACAACTATATCATACAGGACAATGTTGAACTCCACTAGTTATGGCTTCCCACTAAAACTGCGAGAATTGCATCTGGAACCTAGCCACCGGTGAGCATATGATTATTATTAGTAAAGGAAGGTTTGTGTAGATTGCAGAATTTAATAATTCAAATTCACTCTACTACAGTTTTACATCACTGATGAATATACGAAAAAATTTTGCTGGGAACTAGAGAGCCCTGAGTACTAATCAGCTTCTCTTAGTCCAGAATACTCCAGCACTAAATACTCTAAAATCCAGGATATCTAATTATAACATTACTACTGCATATACATAACCGGGGTCCAGAATGAGTAATATGCGATCCCAGCTAATAAGAAAACTTGTGCGTAATTTAAAAGCTTATTTGATGAGCGAAATATATTATTGGCCGACCAACTCAAATACCAAATACAAAGTGCTATGCACAAAAACATCACACTTCAAAAAAAAAAACAGAGAAAACTGAAAGAGGGATTAAAAGAGTTGAGAATATTTGGAAAAAACACCAAAACAAGAAGGCTGAAGGTTAAGTGTATGTTGAATAGAAATTGTTCAACTATTTAGATAAAATAAATAAATGGATAAATGTATTTCTATTTCAATTTATTATAGGCCAAATTACCTACAGTAACAACCATTTTCCTGTGACTCTCTCGCATTAGGGTCCAAAATAAAAACCAATGAAGCGACTATTTTTAGAATTCCTCTAATATTTTTCACACACAAAACTCTATTAACTGCCCACCTCATTTAAATAAAACATTTGCGTTTCACTGTTTGATCACAAAATTCATTCAATGTTATGATTTACTCGTCATATTGTTTAATTCTCAAAATAATGTCCAGTTAAATTAGAAATACTAATAGGATTTGGTTATAATGAAAACTTACTTTGAAAGCCATAAATTTATGATATGGACGAGGTGCCCAAGCATAAATCTCTACAGAATCTCTCAATGCGATGACAAGGAATTTAATTTTTTCATATTTTACTGTGAAAAGAAATTTTAAAAAATCGAAAGGAGTGAAAAAGAAGAAAACAAATTAAACTGTTACTGGTTAAAAAAATTGTTGTGTTTTATTTTTCCGAAAAAGTTAAGCAAAAACTAACATCATCAGAAGCATCCATACTGTTGTATAGTAAGTCTTGTGTATTAGCATATCTTGGACTCCGCGTGTGGTAACAACATAGATCGATCATTTCCAAAACATTCACATCACGTCTTATATCATCTTGCATGACAAATAAAGTTCTATTATTCAGCTAAACAGTGCATATAATATCATAAAGGTGAAAATCATCCAACATACAGAATATTCGGAGCGACTATGTTTATAGAACCAATAGGTCAGTAACGTCTCAAATTTTAGGATATATTTGGAAAGTGGCTAAATTTTCGAAAAAAATTCTCTAAAAACACAAAATTATATATGGATAACACAAGATCGATATAAGCACTATTAAGGGACCTAAGACATCTGGGACCGTACGATATATATATATACTGAGATGATCAGTATAAATTATATTTCAATAGGAAAAATAAGGGAGTGTAACATTCACTAAACAGTAACGCATAGGATACAATCGTATATATACATGAAACATTGAGAATCGGACTTACCAATTTTAAAATGTACAGCACCTTGTAAATTTTCACCGACATTAACCCAACCATTCTTCTTGTCACACTAGTTAAAAGAAAATGAAACGTTAGTAATCGATCTACTTATGCAAATGTTGAGTAATGTTTAAAAATTCATAAGTTAACCTGAAGTTCAGCTGACACGTTTCGTTACAGTTCAGTATTGAAAGAAAAACCGATAATAGTCTAAAAATAATTTTACTTTTAATCGGAAAAGTGGTTAAGGTGCGTCACACACCATTCATTTCGGAGAAGAATTCAATAACTTCAGAGTCTGAAGATGATTATTTTCATTATAGTAAGTTCCATTTCCAGTTTCAATCAACTGGTAACTTAATAGTTGTGTAATATCACAATTGATTGATCACTGGGTGGTGATCAATGTCATGCTTGTCTAGTCCTTATTAGTGCAGATCGAATGCTATCGATCATGTTGCAATGTGGCCACCAGTCTAGGTGACTCGACACTGCGGGCACTATGTATTGAGATTTTAGATGGTGGTTGGAGGTAGTCAACAGGAAACCCTGGACCCGGATTTCGTGCTACTTGGCACTCGTCAGCAAGGTGTACCTGTAATCTTGAGGGAACTGATGCTCCCTGGCGGATTCGATCTGCACTAATAAGGACTAGACAAGCATGACATTGATCACCACCCAGTGATCAATCAATTGTGATTACATCTCAGTCCTACAGGAGGTTAGTCACGGCTCGGATAGCTCAGTGGTAACGTCTCTGACTGTGAAGCTGGGTGACACGAGATCGAATCCGCCAGGGAGCATCAGTTCCCTCAAGATTACAGGTATACCTTGCTGACGAGTGCCAAGTAGCACGAAACCCGGGTCCAGGGTTTCCTGTTGACTACCTCCAACCACCATCTAAAAGTTGTGTAATATGTTTTAGTGTAGATAACCAAGGAATTGGAAATTTTTTGATTTGATTTCTAATAATGTGTATGATTGAAAAGTCCTTCAAAAGGATATACTTCAAGAAGAAATGTTACGAAATAAAAATAGTTGAATACTAAGACCTAAGACTTAGAGAATAATAAAAAGTCGATCTGTCTATACCATTATGACTGACTTTAAGTTATTATCTAAAATCTCCAAGTATGTATCGTCTAACAGACACTAACCAGGAAAGTTTGTAACTCCCAATATGGTTCAGACGAATAATCAATGACTTAGTCTGATCTCCCTTTGGAAATTTTCTCAAGCTGCTCTTTTATGCTAGTCAGCAGAACAAAATGACAGATTCATATTATTGTATACTAAACATTCAAAGAACACTATAATTTACTTACTCCTTCCGTTTTCATAATTTTACTACGAAGCCAAGATAAATAGTAGACGCGTACACGATTTTTACGTCCAGATATAGTAACTAAAATATTCTGACCTTCTAAAACAGCCATCCTTGAAAATCTTCGTCTTGTAATTAAAGAATAAACTACAAAATTTTGATCGGGAAAAAAGTAAAATGAAAACATAACAGATGGATGAAAAAAGAACATCGAATTTTAAATGTGGTCTTACTAACTGAAAAAAAATACTGTTCTAGAATCACAAGTTTAACGGTATACATTAAACACAATTCGAAAGTCAATTTTCTTTCACTGGTCATTAATGGAGCAGAGGTAAAAAGAACAAATGAACTTCTTTATAATAAATGAAAAACAAACATAAAACCTGGAACACAATGATGTAGAGCATATTTCTATCTACATTTAAAAATATTATAGATTGTGTATTAAACAAAATGAGTACATAGATGTATAAACTACTTCAAAGTTAATCAGACAGTTAGTCAGTAATAACCAACAAAGAATCTGGATCAGATCAAGTCAACGTATCTGTTGGGGACGATAGATCCCCAAAACTCATTTTTTTAAAATTTTATCTTATCGATTAACTTATCGATTAAATGTTTAAATAGCGGTCAATTGATGAACTTGTTGATTAATGTTTAAAAATTTTCCATGACAATATCGATTGTAAATATTTGTATAAATACGCTTGATTTGTGTGCTTGACTTGACCTGTAATCTGCTGTTTGCCTGTAGAATACATTTTCTACGCCTTACCAAGACTTCTTGATCGCGTTAGCTGAGTCGGGGACAACGAACCAGAATAGCTATCGAGTCTCTGAATCACTGACCCTTCGTTCCGTTCGAGTAAGACGAATCAGTAGTAGTATTCAAGCTTTAACGAACATAACAGTATCATATCAGCACAATCACGAACAATTATCAAGATAAATGTTACAGTAATAGAAAGACTGACAGTATCAGATCTAGTAGAAAAGATTAAACAGCGTCAAAGCTGATAAGTAGCATGAATAATGAAATACCTATTTTCAGTGATACGTACTATAATTAAGCTGCGGTTCTATGAGTAATGATATTTTCACATAAGAATGCACAATCAAAGCATATAATTCGTCATTGATTGAAGAAAAAATCCACTCAACTACATTTCTTAGTTACGTCATATAAGTTTAAATAAAGGAAAACGTACAAAGTTGCATATTTTGTAAGTTTTTACTTTAAAAAATCAATCAAATTTTCAAATGAACACTCAAAATTCAGTGAATATTATTCCATTCCAACGATTTATGCAATAAGCGTATCCCAGCAAACAATAGGTCAACGCACAGCAACGACAAAAGATTAACAAAATGAAGAGATTTATATTAGATCCTCGAAAATAACATATCTTTCTCCCAAAATCCAATAAATATTGAGGATTTTATCAATATACTCACGAAATGTCTAGAGTCTGCACTCACAGATTGCACTTTATTTATAAATAAAACACGTCTTTACTATTTTTGCATACTTTATAACCAGATGAAAAATTACTCCTAAAAAAAGAAATGAGCCATTACGTTCTACTTTATTGCATATAAAATGATCAAGCGACGAATTCATTTTGAAATCAGAAACAAACCTGCTTTGTTATACACAAATAACACATCTCATGCTAATCTAACTGATCTTCACTGGAATAAAACTTCAGGGAGATGAAGTTAGAGAACACAAAATTTGAGTTTAAACTGAATAAAACACACCTAAAGACGTTTATCGTTTACATCATCAACTGGTTTTATTCAGATAACTATTGGAAACCAGGACAAATTAGGCATCTATTTCGTCCTAGTGTGAGTCTGCTCAGCAGTACTCGTCAAGTAGTTTCGGACAATTTCAGTTTATAGTTAACACATTTCTATTGATGTAAAATTTCATGATTGTGTAACATAATAATGCATGTAAATATGCAATAAGATATATATATATATCTTGGTAATAATCATAGATTTTGAAATTTGTCTCAACTGTTATTTATTTTAACATATAAATATTGGTACAAGGGGGCACCAAATACATATGCACTACACAAGTCACTTGATTTGTGTTTTGGGTTGTGATACTGCCCGGATGCCCAGACCGAAGCAACTGTAATTAAAATCAAAGCAACTCAACTTTATTATAAAACATTTAGAACAATGAAGATCACATTCCAACGAGAGTGATGAAGTCCCAAAATAAAAATAATATTTAGTAATCTTTCTATATTACAGAATTTGCTATAGATTAAATGACTTACCACGACCTTCACCACTACGATCTAATAAAGAAAGACCCGTTTCAAGACCAATCAGTAAATTTACACCCCACATAGATGCACACAAAATTTCCGAATTAAAACGTTTTTTATAAACTTGTATTTCCGGTGTATCATTGTTGTTTAAACTAGAATTTGTTGTTGAAATATTATTTGAAGCAGTTGATATACAACCAGCACCACCGCTAATACTTGTAGGTAATAAATATGAACCAGTTGTAATAACTGTACTTGTTATCGTACTAATTGATGGTAAATTAAAATTCAATAAATTACCACATAATGAATTAGGCAAAGCGATTGATTTGATTAAACCACCACTGTTGCTAGATGATGAAGGATTAGAACTTGACTGTGAAAGTTGTATATCTAACTGGAAATCCAGAAGAGAAGAAAAGAAAGACAAATCAAAGAGAGAAAGGATTTTCTTTTCTTAAAGAAGAAAAAAGGTAATCGTATTGATTAACAAGAGTTATTGAAAAGATTGATTCAACACAATGACAATAATACACAAATTATAAATGATCCATATGTAAAATTCAATCAAGAAGAAACAAGGTGAGAAATCATACACAATGAGTTATATGAACTACGTGAGAAACATAGACAATAACATTGATGAGGTAAAACAAATTAACAAACGTATGAAAGACAAACACTTAAACTATTGAGTTATTGTTGTACGTATTATTAAACATGGGAATTGGAATATCCTATAAGTTGTCAAGTCATCGAGATAAAAATTGAAATGTTCTCAAACTACATTTCAAGCTATCATCCCTTAATACAGGTATATACTTCAGCAAAATGCCGTTTAATCAAATATAATCATTCCATAATCGTAGAAATCAATTACATATATATGTACAGTTATCTTACAAAACATGAAGTGTGTAAGAACAGTGAATTTATTTCAGAACCTCAGTTTTAGTGTTTTGTATAGTCAAAGTAGTTGAACTGAGACTGGCTCATAATTTGTCTTTCGATTAAATTAACCGTTTTGTTATGTCTTATGGCCTATCAAATACAAAACCACCAATGAAAAACTGATTTCTGTGACCTTGTCCCTGTGCCAAACTAATAATTCGTTAACCAGAACTAGCGGTCTTGAGTCCTTATTGGTTCTCTGTACAGTAACTTCTTACCTAGCCCAGCTCGTTCAGTCCAGAATACAAATGCCAGCCTATTCTTTATTAATCGTATATTTCAGACACACTTGGTTTATATGCAAGGAAACCGGACAGCACCGCATCATAAAATGAAAAACGATAATTATGCAATATCAAGACAAAAGTGGCTGTGAGTATAGGAGACTGTAACTAATAGATTGGGAATAAATTATGAATGATAAGTCGTATAACAGTAGTCACTAGGTCAAATGAAAGCATAAGAAAAAAAGGAATACGATTACATATCGTAATCTAGTTACTTAATAATTACTCAATAGAAATATATGTATTAATGGTTTATAATAAGTTCTAGCAGCTACCATTCACTTAATCTTCGTTTGGATATAACACTTATGTTGTTCAAATGACTATAAACTCAACCAGTAGATGGGAATACGTATGTGTAAACTGTATCAAGGAGATTATATATATATATATATATATATATATATATATATATATATATATATATATATATATATATATATATATATATATATATATATAATCCATATGATGTACAACTCATTATTCGTTCGGTTCAAGTCGTCAGCACGAGAGCATGTGATATCTTTAGTTATTTAGTTATATTGGTATTTTTAAAAATATTATTACTAGCAATGAATTCTATAATACGTACTAGTTGATGATAGTAACACTGTTCAATTTTTTTTTAAGGAATCAGTCTACGTGAATTTCGAATGTCTTTTTTTGAAAGCAGCTACCATGATAAATCACTGCACGTGAATTGATAATAATGAGTCGTGTTTTCTACAGATCAACAAATAAATATATGCATGTGTCAGAATAAACATCTTGAAAGATACTATACCATCCACTAAATTACTAGATTTTGCAATTCAAACACTGATCAGTTGAAATTTGAAGATGAGTATATATGACAAAATACAATTATGGCAACTACTAAATCTTTGTGACTAACTAACCTATGTATATTTGTGACGAAAATCGTCCTGAAATACAATAATTAAGTAATGTATCTAGACAATCTGGGCTAATGAAAAGAAACAGACAGCTGTATTCACTATGTATAAATGGCTAACTTTATAAGTCCCATTTTGTATGTGTTAATACACTTTATTTATTGACATTGGTTTTTGATAAAATGGTCAGACGTGTCAGCAACTGTTTAACAAAGTTCGAGATATATAACACTAAAATTAGTTAACAACTTAGTACAAATTAAAAATCTCCTTAGAGCTCTAAAATATTTAGCCTTAAATAAGTTTATAGTCTATTGATACAATAAATAAAGAACGAATAATAACTGAAGGTCATAAAAGGACAAACGATAACAAGGTAAGTAGAAAAAGTTTTTTTTTAATATATCAACTCTAATGCATTCAAGTAAGAAAAAGAGGTCAAGTTTAATCACCTGGGTTTTCGATTTTTGACCTCCACGTGGACTTGGCTCTGAAACTCGAGAACCAAGATTATTGTTTGTTTGAACTGACCAAACTGAACTAGGAAGTGCTTGATTTGAGTCTGTAATCACTACAGACTGAGGAGAGATTTGTGGACTCGTTTTCTGAGCTAAGTTGGATTGTCCTAATGAATGTTGGTTGGTCGGTATATTTGTACATATATCAGTTGGTTGATATGATGGCTTGTTATACGGACCGCCTAGAACAGCAGAAGTAGCATCTGTAGAATGTGGTGGTGGTGACGGTGATCGAGTTTCTTGTATTTTTGTACATCCTGAAGAATGGAAGTGAAGTATAAATGAATAGCGATTAACAACAATCCATTCACAAAATTCTGTACTTATGTGGGACACTGATCTCATAAATAGGCTACACGATTACAATCTCAATATAGCAGATAAACTAGGAAGCGGTGAACTGATGTTTAATAGTTTTAGATAATAATATTCGATGAGTTATAACTCGGTGACTAGCTTATTGTAGCACAAAAGTGGACCTTTATCGTGAAGGAAATTCATTTTCTATTGCATATTGCTCATCGTTAAGTTATTTGTATCTTTAATAACTAATTCACATATAGAAATTCCAAAATGAGTGACAGCTGGTAATTTCAAAGTCTAATTCACTAAAATCTAATAACAATGATAGCCAAAAAGAAATAGATGAACGTGATCAAGGCTTTATGGGAATTGTTGTAAGGCATAGAATTATCAAACGCCAACAGCTACAAAGATATTCACTGGTTTATAAACTAAAAATGTTGGTACCTTTCACGTTATTTTGCATGACAATTAATTTATTATTATTATTCAACAAAAAAGTTTACGGAACATCATAGTCATTTGGAGTTATAACATAGCTCATTTATTAAGCACAGGTTGATATGTACTCGACTTCGAGTTATACTTTAGTTGAATGGCGACTAATTGTACCACACAACTACCACAAAAACCGAAGTTGATGAGATGAACCTATTGGTTGAAAGTTGAGAATTTCAATCTCTTCATAACATCGTCTTAAAATAATCTGTCGAAAAATCAAACCATTATCTTGGTATCTTTAACATTAAATTTTTAATAGATTTAATGATAATTAAATGACATATATAGTTTGTTATAAAAACACACAATGATTTACTCTCTATCCAAAATTATAAATGGATAGCAGAAAATCGATATAAGAATTTGTAAACAAGTTAGTGCATCTCTCTAGGGCAGCGTTGTTTACATACTGAATTGACCAATTTAAATTACATTTCAATGGTAAAGTGTTGGCAGAGTAACAATACATAAATCATATAGAATGAATATAACAAATATTAATTTTAAAAAAAAACACATATAACTAAGGGAAAAGGATCACTTGAAAAATTATTTATGAGCTCGTATATCAAATATTGAAAGTAGATATTATACTAAATAGCTAATAGTATTATTTTAAATGTCAAGTGCTTGAATCAATATCGATAAGCCTAAATCCTTGTAACATTAGAATGTATTTTGTTGACTGCAAAATGACTGTATAAACTATAGATATACAAACGATGGTCATTGGTTAGATATATTCTAACATATTCACTTTTACTAATGATAAATGAAATATTTATATTACCTTCTTTTTCATTTGTAATTAATTTTGATGACGATGTATGCGGGACACCAATATGTGAAACATTTTGAGATGAACTTGTAACTTTCACCTTATCTGTACATGAAGACAGATCAGTTGTGTTTGGATAACCATTTGAAACAGTGTACTAAACAAAAGAAATAAAAGTATTTAAGCGAATAAATATTTACACTTATATATTACTGAACAGAAAGTGATGTCACATGGTCTATTCCTCACCAATTTATCAAACTCAACATCGAAGTTCATAATGCTAGATTTGGACCTATGTTTCTTGATACTTGGTACTCGTCAATAAGGTGTATTCCTCAATCTTGTAGGACTTGATGTTCTCTACATGATTTCAACATGGGTATCATAGACAGAAAGCTAAGTTACCATTGAGTTATTGGCGAAGTTGCTAACTTCCTATAGAAGCGAGATATTCTCAAATATTTTGAAATTAGCTTTTCTTTTTTACTTCGCAAACGATCTAACACATACTTTGCATGAGGTACAATTTCCTATTGCTGATATTCTGAACTGAAATTGATCAATCTCTGATGGTGTATTTGTATTCTGAGTGGATTCACTCAATATTTTTAATATAGTTGGTGTGAGTCTTAGTGCAAAAACTCTAACGCTGGAATCCAAGAACATTCAGTTGATGAGTCCGAAAACGACGAGACCTACCTCATAGATTTCAATACTAGCTAAAACCCAATCCTTATAAAATCTATGAATTACATCTGTGTTTATTTCACTCGGATGCTAATTGTACTGAGCTGTGATCAAACCTACATTATGTGATAATGTGTGAACAGCTCAAAATAAAAGCCAGTAACAGTCCTACTGTAGTTTGCTTAATTCAAAAAAGTCTTCGTGATTGTATTCTCAGCTGAATTGTGTCTCCAAACCTACACTGTTTTTATTATACACCCCAATGATACTACATTTAAATGGTGCAAAGCATTTGAGGGGTGCCCAGTTGTTTCAGAATTTATATGTAATAAATAATAAAAAGTAACACACTTCGGTATACGAAAATGATGATTGTATATATAACCCCATCCATGAATATATATGTATAATATGTACATACACGTGTATTCTTATATAAACTGATCATTTTTATCTGTTATAGAGAAATGTTTAGCAAGGATAATCTCATAAACAATGAAACAATTAGACTACTATGGACGAGTAGAGAAAAATTATGAAATAGATTCTTTTTTAATTGCGTTCTTGACTTAATTGTGATTAGTAAGACAGAGAAAAAAAAGTGAATTTCATTTCAAAGTCAAATGGTTGGTTTAATAAACAGAGTACGAACATCAAGATTTGTTCTGTTTACATTTATCAAAGAATCAAGAAGTACGAAATAGTCAATTGTTAAAATTGATTAGATAGAAATAAAAGACTTAAAAAATAAGTATGGTTTGAATGGAATAGATTATTTTGATGAAAATATGCACAAACTAATTTTAATTCAAAACAAATTATTTCACTATGAAGATAAAAAAATTACATGAAGATTTTGTATGCTACTCATTTTAAAAGGATTAAAAATATTTGAAATGAAATCCTTCATGTTAAATGTTGACTTTACAGGAATCCAGTAAATTCATTAAAACGCAATTATTATGAAAAGAAATCTTATCTGGATCAACTCAATGTTCAATACTGTATTTGTAATTCAACAACGAAAGATTGTACATGCATATATAACAAAATTATCGGGTCGTATGCTTAAACGAATAGCTGCACAGCAACAATTAAGATAAGGTATATACATTAATTAAGATAATACTTATATTTATAGGCTACGGATACTATGAATTTTATTATTGTATATATTTTCTTATTTATTTAGCTACACACAGTTGATTGAAATGATCAAACTGTGGATTACAATGCTCAATAAAAATATTTGGCTTCTACTGTCGTGCATATACCTGGAAATATTATTGAAAACCATAAATATACTTACAAACATATTTTAAAACAAACTAAGAATTATCAATTTACGTTTATAAAATTACCTAAATATGATCTGGATATACCAAATAAATTAGGTGGATTGCTTAAAATTTCGTTTTTGTTACAACGCTTATTACAATTCTCCGGTGTTTACATTATTAGGGACCTGGTTGTATGAATCATATGAAAATGTAGAGGGCTTTAGTAACGTTGCATTTTTTTTACAGTACTCCCAGCATGCCTGAAGTAAATTTTTTTGCAATGAGCTGAAGATGTCATAATGTAGACTTATGTATCATATTAAATAAAACTATTATTATTAATATTCTTATGAGATAAAATTCAGAAAACCTATCGACTGGTCTTCAGAACACAGTGGAACACAACTGTATTAGGTGTACTTCTCAGAACATACTCCTCATGTGTTGACGTTACATTATCGTAAAAAAAACATTCTCAACAACACGATTTCGAATAACTTATCAATAATTTGACTTCAGATTGTGATTATCGTTAGTTTTGTTTTAAGAGAATTAAAGAATATTTGATATATACTAAGTAGATTATTCGTAGTTTTAGGTTCTCTAACTAAAATTGACATATAAACAGACAAATTTAACTGTGTAAATCGGCAACATAAAGTCTAAGAAGACTATTTCTTTTAACATAACAAGGTGCTTCAATCGAAAATGTATTTTTTTAAAAATTAACAACAACTTCAAAAAAACAAATTATGAGAAGTACAGTAGATAGATAAATGAGAAAAAAGATGTAGATCAAATCGTAATAACTAAAGTGATTTAAGGATTATGGTAAATTGATATAATGAAAATAATAGCAATAATAATGATAGTCGAGCTTACTTTAACATTATTATTCCCAGTTGATGGATTAACATTAGATCCAGATTGGTCAATTGTCCCAGATGTAGACTCAATAATCGATGCTAAACTGCATAAAGTTTCTTTGGCAAATTCATCTGATGGTCTGTTGTATTCACATATAGATGAAGTGGCAAACCCATGAAAATTTGTGGTGGATAAGACAAAATACAAAGAGCATTCAGATTAAATATTAGTATATAAAGTAATCATACAAGAAAAATACGGTTGAATTCACTGATCTACTCAATCAATTAATTTATCGGGTAACAAGTTAATGAAAAAAAAAAACACAACTCATTTTGCATCAATTTGAATGTGAATAGTTACGCATTATCTTTAACGACCTCATACAATCTATGCATTTGTGCAGGCAATAGATGAAAGCTTGTTGAGATCTTTCACTGATCACCAATCCAGTGAAATATCAATGTTAACGACACATGTAATATGAAAGAATGTTCCCCGTAAGAAATACTTCCAAACGATACAACCAATTTAAACTACAGATAAATTCAGAAAAAATGAACGACACAATATTAAATTAAATGTTTAAGGGAAGATTGAGATGTTTCAGTACTAATAGGAAGCTGATTGGTGTACTTCTGGAATTTAACAGCTCAAGGGTTTAGTGATTCTAACTGAAAAGCGGTACAAGTTGCTCTATCATAACATAATACCATTCAAAAGCAGCTAACTGAGGGGTGAGATGAAAAACGAATTCTATTTTTCATTATAAGTCATCACTGAAAACGGTAGTATAAAATAATAAACATAATGTAAAACGAATGACTGTGTAGTAAACCATGAAGGGAAAATCAAGGAAGAAATAAAACCGTCGAGAAAATTGGTGTAAGTTAGATTAGACAATTAGGAAGAAATCCATTTTAATTTCATTAACTACCAACTGATCAGTTTAGTCAGTTATATCAAAGTTAGTAAAATAGAATCAGACACCTTATCAAGCCACTAAATTGAACTATCGGTACTCTATGTAAGACAAAACTAAGCACTAACATTAATCAAACTGAACCCTCGTAATAAAACAAAATGGAACAATTCACAACTAGTAACTATAATGAGTTGGTTATTGATTGAATTAGGTTGAAAAAAACCTATTAAAACTTATCTAACGTTGAATAATTCTGATCATTACCAGCAAAAATATTCTTTAGTTATATATATGCAGATGACAATAATAAAATTACTGACCTTATAATGAGCTACTGTTAGCTAAAAAAAACACAATAGAATTCTGTCCCAAATATATAAGAAAAACTAGAAATTAACTGAGAAATGCGCTGATGTAAGTTAACACGTCTCTTAGAAAAATAAACATTTACGCAGAGAAGAGATAGATGAAGAAAACAAGTGCAGAATAATAAGATACTTTAAATGTGTATGAAAGAAATAAACAATGAATTCATTTTTCCCTAATGTTGAGTCTGTATCTATGCTTGACTAGTCTGGGATTTATTTCTAATACCTTATAATACGAACATTTGGGCAGTAAAACAAGTTTATATGAACGGAAGAAATCCTTAAAAATTGGTTTAGATCACTGTGTGCATGAGTGTCAACAATGTATAACAGTTCTTCTATCATTATGAAAAACAAACTAACTGTACTAAAAGTTAGAAATTCCGTTTCTCCATTGATATAATCGACAAGATCGGACATTATAAACAAAGTTATAGAATTGATTAAATTAATATGTAACGTAATAGGATCCTTTTTGTGTTATTATATTCTCGCAGGTGAATGGGTCAATTACAAATGTCTTATTATACCCCTATATTGTTTTACTCAAGTTAGTTAGATAAGCCGTCTATCTGGATAGAAATAGGTCGGTTGGAATTTGAACCTTCAATTCAGTAGTTCAAAGTAACGTAGTTCTACCATTAGGATACTGTCCATTCCAAACAACGTCACAAAATTTAGTTGGTGATATTTGGTAGTGGGAGTAAGATATGACTGGTCACTGAGCATGGAAAAACAGCCTACTGACTATTAAATTTGCGATCTCCACTCTTGTCATTGATTTGTACTCCGAACTCACTGGAAATGACTGCTCGTAATTAAGTGGAATAATGTACTGTTTAGCCTATACTCTAGGTCGTGAATCCGGATCTGATATAACATGTCTAGTCTTATAATCATACTAACATATCGTAGTATACTTGAGAGAGAGAATATCTTAAACTATCTGTTATATTAGTTGGTTAACATGACAGTACAGAATGATCATAAGAAAACTGTTCAACTTATAGAACAGACTATTATCACTAAAAAAGATACTATGTAGTGATGAATATTTAACTATTAACCTACCTAATTCTAAACTGCGAATGAATAAATTCATGATCATTCGATGGCTAAATCTTATTGATTGTTTATTATATAGAAAGAATAACAAGTTTATTATGGTCAAATATTCTGTTATTTTTTAAAGTTAACTTACTAATAGAATAGCAATAAATAAATGATAAAGAAGGGATCAATTTAGTTTAAATATCCGCCTTCTTAGTAAAAACTAACAGATTAATTCAAATTTGAAGCTAAAAAATCACATGTGGTTACAACTAGACTGTGTAACAGTAATTGTGTCCCAACGGTCACAATTTTGCAATTTTGGTTAAAATACTATCGAACATCACCATCAATAAACAAGTGCTTTCTCAATAGCATCGGTTTATAGTCGATCTACCGCCGATAAAAATTGTGAAATTCACTAACTAAATACAAGTTTATGTATAAGACAGCCATATTTATTGTTACATCACTGATAGATTATTAGGTTTCCTAAACAAAAACTAAACAATGTCGTTTTCAAATCGTCAACCGAATGACTGGGAACCGAGAAATCAAACCCTCAAACTAAACAAAACATTTAGGGGTGAATGATTCACAAAAAATTAATGCAATACAAATTATTTCAAAATAACTAACGATTACTGGAACACTGAATACATAAATAGTACGCTAGTCATTTTAAAAAAAACTTACACACAAATACTAGAATTATAGTGATCAAATGAGCAAAACTACTTGTTAATAATTCAATATAATGGTTAGCAATAATTGTAATCACACAATATTGATGAAAAAACAATCTCTTAGCTTGTGTGGTGTTCGTTTACTGTATGAGTACATATATACACACACACACACACGCACACATAGTTTGAACCAAACAAATGCATATATTATGGGGTAAATAACACTTCAAAATATGAAACTTTAAAGCTTTAAAAAAGACATTTTAATTGTTGTTGACTTTGTTAATTTTGGTAGTGATGGTGATGATAGTAGGGGAAATAATTCAAGGAATGCAGAACATAGGCGCATTTAACTAAAACAAACCAAAAACTAATGGCAAAAATAACTTACTTTAAAATTGAAAGACCTGGTGCAGAATAACGTCTTGACTGATTGGATGAACCTAACTCTAATAAAATATGACATGGCGGTGAAACCACAACAGTTCGGTGTACAGGTTTAGGAAAGTGAGATTCTAAGTAAAAAGAATGACGTTTAGAGCGTGGAGGAAGCGGTGGAGGCTGAATAATTGGTGAATTAGGCATAAGATTTATTGAGTGCACCACATTGTCACTTCAGTAATGAGGATTATTAAAAAAAGAATGTTATTATATTTTTTAAATTAGCGTGAAGTTAGTTACATATAAGAGCAATTTATGTTTTTGTGTTTTTAAAGGGATTATTCCATGAATAAAATACGAAAAGAATTTACGGTAGCGTTATATAAAAGCAAGAATTTGCAGAAAGACAAAAAAAAAGAAAAACAGGCACGCAGTGAATAGGACGTGGGAAGAAAAATACAAAACAAATATGAAATTAGTCATGCATGAAAATCAATTATACAGCGTAATCAATTATCTAACTAATTATGGCTATTTCATTAGGTTATGATCAAATAAATAAAATTAATTTCAAGGGAACATGATAATATTCATGTTGTAGGAGGAAAAATATAACTAGAAACACTAGTACAACAGAGATGAATATTAGAGAACTTACAAGGTCCCCTCTTTATGCCATCTCACTGCTGCATTGGACAACGTTCCATCGTCTACATAGCATGAGGATTCATTTGTGACAGCACTACCAACATCACCATCAACATTTCTTATCGATTCATCACATGATGATCTTTGACGTGTACGAACAATAGATAAAGTAGCCCTTAACTGTTCAGCCTCTTCTAGATCAGCACCATTCTCTTCTTCTTCTTCAACAACGATGACATCACCTTCATCTTCATCCTCCTCTTCCTCTCCTCCGCCTCCAGTGTCCTCGTCATCCTCCTCATCATTCTGTATGTTGTAAGCTCCATAGTTAAAGTCGTCAATCTGGTCATCATTAGAAGCGATGAATTGTACTGGATCTCTTTGTATTCTATCTAAGTCATCAAGCTCATTAGAATCAACATTAGTATTATGGTTCATTTGGTTGTTATTGTTATTCAACACACGAACATTCTCAACAACAGTAAGTCGACGAGGATCTATTTCTGAATGTCGTTTTCCATTCAGTATAACTCGACACGCATTTTCATGATTTTTACGTTGATTAGAATCACATGAAGAAATAGTAGAAGCAGAGGATGAAGAACAAGTGCTTGACGTGTGATATTCATGATTTGAACCAACAGAATGAGATCTACTCATTGTAGATGAGTTGCTTGTTGAATGTTTATTTTCCACATGTACTGGTGAACCCTCATTACCGTGAAATTCAGATGATATAGAAGAAGAATTAGTGGTAGATGACGAAGAAGATGATGATGATGTTGAAGAAAGTGAACTAGATCGATTCAGTTTTTCAACCGCACATACTGATTCCATTGATGTAACTAATTCATTAGATGTTGATGATTTTACATTATTATTTTCATAAGATTTTTGTTGCTGGTAGTGTTGTTGTTGTTGTGATGATGATGGTTGTTTATCATTTGATTTTGTGTCGGATTTACCATTCAACTGATTTCGATTATTTTGTCGATGAGGGCTAGGTGAAACAGCGCCTAAATTAGTCAATTGTGCGGCTAATTGATCAAGTTCCTACAGGAGTAAAAAATATAAAAAAATAATAAGAGAATAATTCCATATTGCGATAATGGTAAAAGACAATACCGATATTTTTGTTCATATTACAACATTGAAAGCTATTTAAACAAAGTACGCAAGGAACAAAACTATGATGTATACTGTTACCACAATATGAAGAGTGAAGCAAAAGGTCAAATAGGTACTACTAACAGTAGTACTAATATAAAACAATGGGTACTATAAACATTGATAACTCATTCAGGACTGAGATTTTATTGACAATGATAATAATAATAATAATGATAGAACGAATATATCACAGGCATCTTAATAGTTAAAACCAATTTATTTGAAAAAAATATTAGTAACACACAAACTATACTAACAACGAAAATGAATGGGAGAGGAAATGATCTAAATGAATGTACATTGCACGTAAGTGAGGAAAACATTAGAATAATAATAATAACACTTATGCATCATAGATGCTACACAGTGAAAAATATCCTACCGATTGCAAACTAATCATTTCTTCAGGCTTTGTTTGACTATCATTATCCTCTTCAGTTACATTTAAACAGTTATTACATTCAGTAATAGGTTGAGATGGTTCATTTTTTACAAAGTCTATTTTTTCCCAGTTAACAGATATAGATGAGTCATAAATGCGGGAGATCTCATCTAAGTTAAAATGATATGTTGAAGTGGGATTTTGATCGCTCTCGATTAATTCTTCGTCATCATCTCCTTCTTCAACAACAATAAACTCATCTGGTCTTGGTTTTGGTAGTCTACGCCTTAATAATCTTGGACCTAGAGGTGGTTTTGGCGACGTTGATAATGATTCAGAGGTTATAGTCTGAATAAATGATAAATCAGCAGCAGTTAAATTGTCATTGTTATTATCATTATTTTTTACTTCTATTAAGTCAACATTAGACCCAAACCAATCATTATCTACTAACGGTTGAGTAGTTCGTACAGTTTCATCTGAATGACTGAAAACATTCAATACATTTGTTTGTTGTTGCCTTGGGAAGTGATGAACAATATTTGATGTAGTAGTTAATGTTGTTTTTGTCATTAAGTTTAATGTTGTAGGAAGTGGTATAGTTGATTCAGTTCCATGATGTTGTTGTGATTGTTGTAGTTGGTGGTCCTGCGATCGCTGAGAGAATAAATTATGTCGGAGCTGTTCTCTTAAATAAACTAATGATGCAGACGATGGATTCAACTGAGTTTGTTTAAGCCATTGGAATAAATTAATATGAAACTGTTGCGTACTAACATGCTCAGATGATATATCTGTTGATGAAACAACCGTTGAAGGAGAGGAAGTTAATAAATAAGCAGATGAAGATGAAACGATATGTGATGACGAAGAAATGGTCGGTTCACTATTTGTTTGTAATGTTGGCAAAATAGTGCCCACTTTAGTAACAATATTATTGACAATACTATTACTAACACCAGAACTACTTAGAACAGGTAATAATGATGCTTTTCCTATTGATTTTAATAAGTTATTCCGTTTTCCATACTATTATCATCAAAAAGCGGATCCAACCAACAACCCACAAAAATAGACCGTTTATATTTAGAAATGGATATATATAATATTCGTGTAGATATACAACACCAACAGACAGATTATCATCCAAAACATTACCATATCAATCGGTTTTTACAAGAAAACACAATCAGTGTTTATGTTATATAGATACCATGTGTCAACAAAAAACAAAATTACGGGACAACACAAGTTTTAACATTCAGAATTTTTCAATTCAAAATAATAGAAGAATGACAGCAGAAGTGATAATACATTCATTTTTATTAATCGGTTTGTTGTGATAGTTTCATTGAACAGTATAATTTACCATATGATATATAGTGAAAGAAGATGAAGGTTTGAGAAGGGAAGATGAACACATAGCAGATGATGAACAGATGTATAATACCACAGTGACCCGAATTAACGATACACATACAGGTGCATAATTACAAGCCGAAAATGAAATTATGGTGATACATCAAAAACGTAATGAAACGAGGATGAACGAATACGAAGACAAGAAAGTAACATCAAAAGTGAATTGTATTATATGACATAACCCCCACCCATCCAGATCCGTAAAAGACAGGTACCGCCATCGACGAAATCGTACATTATGCAAAAATGGGCAAGATAAGCGCAGCAAAAGTAGGGAGAAGATAAAAAAGGGAAAGGCATATGTTAGTTTCACATTATATTCTAAAAAAACATACATAAATGTAAAACTGTAATAAGATAATGCAAATAAGAAAATGGAAAGTTTACAGATCTAACTCATGAAGCAATCTGATCAAATATCTATGGAAAATCATTCTAGTCAAAACTAATTAGATAAGTCAAGCAATTAGAGTAAAAGGAAGGGAGGAAAAAGGGTACATATGTACAGCATACCATATTATAGAGCATACAAGAAAATTGGAATGTGGGCTATGGGGTCCAGCAAGAGGAGGGGTGTGACTGGCTTTAGCGAATCGGATTGAATCGATGAAAAAAGCTAATCTTACCTTATCAATCATTTAATGAAACAAACACACACATACGCGTATACATTTACACACACAATTGATTAAAAAAGACATGTTCGCAAATATACGCCAATACATAAACCACAAAGTTCACTTACCTCAAGACGCGATATCTTTATATTATATGAAACGAAAAAAGAATTATATTCATTGAAACAGTCAAATGAGAACCATGATTACCCACTAAATCTACAAGTTTTATGGATAACCTGTAGTGAGAAACATTACTACTTAATACATAGACAAGTGAATTCATACGTAAGACGTGATTATTGGGAAAACCAGGTAATCAAATGCATCGGTAACATGTGATGAATGACTTTTTATGCCTATAAAAAAGACAAGTTCTGATCAATGTAATGTATCAACTAATCCCTTATATAACCCTTTAGTACTTAGAATACAACACTATTAACATGGCACTACTTTGCAATGGTGTACAACATCTGTCCTACAATATATAGAAATTTAGAACTGTTATGTGTAGTAACAATGTTGAAATCTAAAGTATATTATTCCTCAGTATTTTTGAATCGGTTATTCTATCTAAAGAAATACAAACTACAAATTCTCCATACAATTTTCCAACTCTTTATCAGTAGACGAAATCACTGCTTTTACATTAAATCCATTAGAAATGCTTTTGAAGAATGTTCAATGGAATAAAGGTTAAAAAAAACTATTTCCCTAATCCCAATGTGAAATAAAAATATGACGATCGTCCACTAGTATTGAAATTAGTAAACTAAAAACCACAAATAAGAAACTGATGCAAGCACTTTATATAAAACAAAAGAAAGCATATACAAGATATAATACTTTAAAAAGACTTGAAAATCAAGTTTAAGGGACACTATTTTACATCAGCTGTAGCAACAAACAAATATCCACCAGAACATTTTTTTTAAGATCAAGAGGAATTTTCAAGAGAATCATAATTATTTTTTTAAAATACATTCATTTATTAAGCATAAACAATGTAGTTGTTCAAGCTGTCACACTTCACATAAACATACTGAGGATAGAAATTAGAACAAAATGAAGAACACAAAGCCCAAAACAATTATAATATAAGTAGTAGTAGTAGTAATCGGGATATAACGCATAAAAAATATATTTCGAAGGAAATATGGAAAATTGAGGAATGTTAAGTATATGATTATAATAAGTATGGTATTTAGATTTAGATATTTTTTAAAACAAAAACTTTTAAGGAATCTGCATTTAAAAATAACAATCTTAAATCTAAATAAGGTCTTAAAATAAACCGATGAATAAAAACGAACCCCATATCCCGTGGACTGATGAATGAACTGATTTCTAACCCGGTTGTCATGTATCATCATATTAAGTTAATACAAAGTGAATGATATTTGAAAACAATATATTGAAGTCATTACTAAACATATATAATTGAATCGATATAATCTATTCATTTACCATAAGTTAGCATATATTAAAATGATAAAGCTGCTATTATTATTATTATTATTATTATTATTATTACTGTCTAGGCAAATTTATACAGACACTGGGTTTTGTACTTCGTACATCACGAATATATAAACTAATTTATGCCACTTTCTTTTTCGTACAAAGTGTAAAGTATAAACAAAAAGTGAATTATAGAGGTAACCGATTACTTTCAACTTGCAGAATTCTTATGTATTGGTACGGCTTATGAAGAAGCATGATATAGTCATCGACTTAGAATCTTTTAAATAGTTAAAAATTAAGACTAATTAAATGAAAAGATAAATTATAATTTCAGATTAACGGATTGCAGGTGATTTAGCAATATTAAACATGGTTATTAACCCAAGCTCATATCGACTGAAAAATCGGAGGAAATTATAAAATAAACATTATAATTATTGAAATATCACATCTCGCTTGATCAAATACAAAACAATAACTTCTGGCGAATACTTTGCTATAATCAGTAACCTAGTTCTGATCCCACAGATAAATATTTCTAACTACAAACATACAAGTATAAATTACAACCTGGATATTATACTATTACAATACAGTATGTAAAACATGACTGTATGTTACTGTTAACTGTTTTCCCCTGAAAAAAGTTTAATTATATATCACGCTATTGAGCTAGACAATGACTGATTGTACAAATTAAGTTACTCAAATCAAGTTTAAATGAACAAGAACAATGTGAAATCTTACCTCAGATTTTTTACTTATGTGATTTGGATTGTTTTGCTGATGTAAATGATGAGCATGATGTAATTTTTGGGGGATAACACCTGAATTTTGACGATTAGACAATTGTTTACTTGCACGTGAACGAAGTCCAGGTTGATTTGAATGCATTTTATGATTATTACTTATACATGTACTGTTATTTGTGACAGTTGTAGTGATGTTCTTAGTTGAAACTGTTAATAAAATAATTGAATTTATATTGTTCGAATGAAATTCATTACAAATGAGAATGAGTAGATGAAAAAGGGGAGAAACAAAAATATATCCGATTAATTATGTTAAAATTTATTATACATAATATTATTGTTATAAGTAAAACCAATAACAGACAAAATTGAGACAGCTTAATAAATTCTAAGCGAAATGAAGAAATATGTTTTCTTAATTGAAAGAATAAAAATAAATTCCTATTATGCATAATGAAATAAAGTGTGAATCTGTGTCAGCACCTAGTATTCTCATTACATTATGACCGGTAATTATACACGTTTAAAGTTAACAAAAATAACTTAAAATTACATACAACAATATCATGTCTAAATACGGTGGATCTAGACATTTTTCTACTTTACATAAAATTATTTGGTATCCATGATTAAAAAACACAGAGATTGTAAGCTAGAAAAACCAATATTCAATGGATAAACTGTTCCGATTGATATTTTCTATTTAGAACATTTATTTTGACTACCATTCAAATGAAGTTGGTATTTTAAGAAACGAAAATATAAAGCAGCTCATTTTAAGTCTTGAAATTGTAAAACAAAAAAGATGATAAATTACAAGACGGAGCATATGAAGCATAGTTACTTAATATGATACAATAATTTCCGATTGATATCATTAAAGAAAAATCAATATTGTAAATAGGAATGAAATTTTTTCTTAAAATGATGAGCTCAACTTACATATCTATAAAAGTGAGAGAAACACAATGTATCTTTTTTTAAATAAAAAAAATATGTATTTTACTGAAAGTAAAGCGAAAATTCGATAGCTGTTTGTGTCATTTTTTGTAAGTCTAGTTAATTCCTTTTTTTTAATGTTATTATCTATCAATATAATGGAAACAAAGGTTTAGAGAAAGAAAGAATTAACAGTGATTATCCTACAGTTATAAAGGAAGAAAGACTATTTTCAGAATTTATCTTTATTTGGTTAATTTTGTTGTGTGTTTTTTCATTAACTGTATTGTAGAATGAATAATGTTAGTAGAGAGACTATAATTTATGGACGAATACATCATATTTAAGATGGCAGATCTTGGATTTTGGCGCGAAATTCATTCACTCATTTGGCTAAATACCATTTTGGCATTATAGTTTATGTCAGTTCATGATGAAAATGTTCATTCTAATTCCTCGCCCTAACATTCAACTGTGAATCCTAATCTTAATTCCTCACACTTATATATAACCTTCATTTAACCTTGATAAGTGAACATTCTAAGGTTATTTTGACGTTGCACAAAGGTCGTCCATAAATTAAAGTCTTACCATGTTAGATTTTGTAAAATATAACTTATTAATGTTTCGATTGATAGCATTAATTCCAATAAACACACTAACAGCCTTATGTGGTAGAAAACTTTTTTGTTAGTTTAATGTGTTTAGATAATAAAAGTGAAATTTATTCACAGTATTATGATATCGTGTATTAAATTTGAGTATCTAATTGAATTAAATATCAAAATCAAATGTGAAGTCGAGAAATTCGATTACATTTATTTTCATCTCTCCTTAATTACAACTAAATATTACCTGATATGTTATTCTTAGTGAACCATCCCCGTACATTAATATCAATTTAATTTTAACAAAAAGTAACTAAACAATATAGCCCATGTGGTTAGACCGCAGTTCATAAGAATTTAACTAAACAGTCATTTAAAGCATATATTAACCACTGATGAGCAGATATGATTAAAACATTTTATCAAAATTACTTCCATTTCAATAGATATCAATTGTCGAATATTAACCTGAATTTTGATACCTGGTTGGTCAGAAACAAAGTCACATCTGTACTTTATCGAAAGTCGGTAACTTATCTTATTTTTACGGCTTCGGATACAAAGCATGGTGCGTGTAATCGATAAACAATATGATTTACTTTATCCACAAAATGGATACTCGCATTCGAGTGTAACTTAGATTAACTTAGAAACACGCTATTTATCCAAACATGTGTATTCTTAGTTTTGGAATGGATAATTTATTCCTTTAATAATAAGTCTTTTTGGCTAATTGACTTATTTTTGGTAGCCGTCTGGTTAGCTTTAGCGCGCAATCACCAGTAGGGCACTACATAAATTCCATTGACCGATAGAGCATTTACTCTTTCGTTCATTTATTATTATGACATGATAATAAAAGCTCGTCAAAAGGCATGATAAAAGGTAGAATACAATCCACGATTAAAGTCCTCGGAACTAAATAGTGACAATGAGTAGAAATGATCCAAATCCCTCATTTTTTCTCCGTGTTCAATAATAACTCCTTGTAAAAACGATAGATTCTACTAGAGGGAAAATAAAAACATTTTATAATGTTGGGATACGGCATTTGTCATCTAATAACTTTTGATTAGTTTGGGATATGTATTTATTAATTATTAATATTCACAAAACAACAGCCTTCCTATTTATCGCAATTTCAAATGAATAGAAACATCGATACCTCTATGGCTGTAGGAAACAGTTTTAAGGATAACAGATCTTAATAGCTCAAACTGAGGATAATTCATCTAACTAACAAATTAGCTGGTTGCTTGCATAGAAGTAGGTTGGAAGAAAGTTATAGGCAACCAAATCAAAAGGTGGTATCAGTCCATGATATCAGTGACTGTTGGACTGAATCATGTTGGTAGATGCATACCGTCTGGTTGAGGTGCGCGCGATTATAGTGATCAGTGAATGGAGTTGGGTGACATGGATTACACTAATGCCAGGCCTCTATGTTGACTATGACAGACAACTGAACTAATATTTAGTTTTACGTGATAGTAATTGTAAGTATTTATATGCTGCTATATTTAGGAGACAATTTTATTGCAGAGAGGATAGTATTTAAGTTTATATGAAGCTTACATACATATTCACGCAAATAATACGCTGAAAGAACTATTAAAACTAACCATTTTCACCAAGTAAGGATATTTGGTGTGCTGAAGATCGATTGCTGAATCCAGATAGTAAATTTGATGTTGCTGATTGACGAGCAAAGTTAGAATTAAAAACGTCACTTGTTGTTGTCGTCACCGTCGTCATTGTTGTTGTACTAGTTGGCACTGATGTTGTCGTAGTCGTGGTGGTGGTAGTACTAGTTGTAACAGCAAAAGCCATTGCAGCTCCACTAGACCGATTAACAGGGCTCGATATACTTGCGTTTACCGATGACTTGGGTTGGTTAGCAACTGGACTAGTTGATGTGATGATTGATTGGGGTAAAGCTGATTCTAATGGTGGTTTACGAAGATCTAAATGTGGTACAGCCTGTTCAAAGAGATAAAGGATATTTTTGAAACAGTGGAGGGAATTCTCAGCCCAGGGAGATCATTTTGGTGACGCAGAGTTTTCTGAATTAGATGGTTCGAATATAGAGCTCTCACTGTAATTCTGGACAAGATTTTCCGAGCCTACTTCATATGAAAGTGACAAACAAGGCCATCGGAATGAACTGATAACACTTATGGAATAATATGAAGTAGGGGCTGAAAATCTTGTTCAGAATGACAATGAAAGCTCCCTGATTAAATCATTTAACTGAGAGAAATCAACGCTATCAAAGGGAAAGGGATATTAAATTAGCAGATAATAAAATTGAACAATGGTCATATATGAATAGGCATATGAATATAACTAATTATAGTCTAGTGTACATAAGGAATGAACAGCATCATTTCCAAAATTATATTAATCTTTTGTATTCTAAACAATTATTTTCCAGTTTAACTAATAACTGTTGTTTTCATTTTGTGGAAGTTTTCGCCACAAAATCGAAGTTCGATTGAAAAAACGTATTCTCTTAAATATTATAGAATTGTGGTAGTGAATTTTGACAAGGAAAAAAAATGGTTGAAGGCATTATGTTCACTACATGTAAGTATTAGTTCTACTGACAAGATTGTGAAAATGAGACAGAAGGCTCATTAATGTATTTTGACAATACGACTGAGAATATTATTACTTTTAAATGTTGAACGTTATGATGGTCTTTGCGTCCTAACAAATCAAATAGCAGGGTAGATTGTTCACAATCACATAATTTTAACACAACAATCTACAGTTGTTAGTATATTTAAGAGCAGTCTTCAGCTATATAAAGTACCAAAGCCACATACATTCATTCATTGTATTATTAACATAACTGATTCATCTAACTAGTCACTTATTATAATAAGAATTCTAAAATTCACCCGATAGTTAGTTGGAAACCACTTTGTTCAAGATATATTTGGATTTATCCGTATAAAGAATAGTTGAAATATTTCAACAATGTATCATCACTATTACAAAGACAGACATTAAATAACTTTTTACTAAACGATATTTTCTAAACACAAACAAATAGTTTATATGATAATTATTTAGAGAACTCAACAGGAAAAATAAGAGATTAAAAATACCTGGCTTGTTGGACGGGTTGATGGAAACTTCGGTGCGACAATGTGCTGAAGACGAGAACTAGCAGGGTTACCCATGCCAACTATACTAGATGAACCATTCACTTCATCAGTTTGATGTTGCACTCCTGAAGCATTATGTAATCCCCCGTTCAATCCACAATTATTAATACGAACCTGCTGATGAAGTGGAATGGGTGGTGGACCAGGATTGGCAAGTTTTGCACGAAATGGTGAAATAAGTAAATTGCCCAAATGATCATTTGAAAATATCGATGGTGATGACGATGAGGAACAAGAAGTAACAACAGTAGGATGAAAAGAGTTGGGTGGATTTGGCTATGAGTATTAGGTATCATATGAATTGTTACAAAAGAAAGTACCAGCATCACCATCAATATAATCAACATGCGTCAAGCCAAAAAACAGCAAGCAATAATACATGAAAGAAGAAGAAAAAACTTAAATTACAAACTTACACATGCAAAAAGAAAAAAGAACAACGAAATGAAAACAAAGTGGAATGACGAGAGAAGGTTATTGACTTTGTATGTATATTAAACCTTATGAACTATATGACACGAAAATACGGGCGAATACTCAACAGAGAAAAAGACATTACAGTAAACCTAATGAAATCGGTTCCTTTAACTCATATAATTCTTATACAAAATGACAACTTACGTTATAAAATTAAAGTGATATACTTATCATGAACAGTGGGTCTACATAAAATGGATTCCTTACAATGGTTTCGGATTATTTTTCTGAATTTAGTTTTATACGCAATTTTACTAAGATGTATTTAAACTTCCAGTGTGATTGGATGCGGTGTGACCTAACAACATTCACAAAGCGTGCAATTTTTTAGTCAAAACACGATATGTATTTATGGATTTCACCAAAGCGTCTCAAAAATACGTTCTGAAAAAATACCCAAAAATACAAAACACATTTTGCATCTACACAAAAAGTAACATGAATAAATGAATTCCTTAACGGTTAAATCCCCATGTAGGCACTTAGTAATACAAAATATCGAGATTTAATAAACTATTTAAGGAATTTGAAACTATATTCAGTTGATAATTGTGACCAATAAACCAATACTGGGTGATAAGCAAATGTGTACACTGACGATGGTACAATTTGACGAAAGTTAACGAAATGCAATGATTTTTTAACATAGATTTATTGAGATTAACTGAAGAGTGCAGAAACTATTTAGCTACAATCAACAGTCTTACTATATTTTAGAATACACAAATTTGTCCAGTTATTCTGAGGATTCATTTCACTAACAAAAGTATGCATATTTTATATCTAACATTACGGATTGAACTTAATTAAACAACTATTTAAAACTAAAAAGCACTGTATGACTGTTTCGTCATAATATGCGACTCTTCAGCAATGCGTATCCACGGCTCCAACTAGAAAATTCAACAACCTCCCTATAGTTAGTTTATATATATAACTATACTCCTAGAGAAGTCATTCACCCATTTTTTTTGTTAAACTATATGAAAATATAACTTAGCATGATGCAAATAGACAGAAAGCAATAACGTTCACATAAGCAATACTCGAGAATTAGGATTAAATCAGTCACATTCTATGGACAAACCGTTAAGATCGTTAGTGTTTTGATACACACACTAAGCTAAAACTTCTCCAACAAATTGATTGATTAAATACAAAGTATAAATGGCTGACCTTTAGAACTCAGGGCAAAAAGTTAACTGCTTTACTGATCAATATTGAATTAACTAGTACATAATTATTGATTACAATTAATATTCTACAGTTATAATAAATATATTTTTTTATCCCGATGAGTAGAAAATTGTATTTCTGACGTTTCGGGACTTTAAGTAAGTCACTTCTTCAGAGTGAATGAATAACCGAATCTAATTAATACAGGTTTAAATACAATTCTCTACTCATTAGCATCTAATAAAAAATATATTTATTTTTAACTTTCTACCCAATGTTCAACTTATTTGAAACTATCAAGTCCGACCTTGGCATTGATACGTAAAATGGTCTACAGTGTTGGAACTTCTTAATTATAATACAGACTGACTACAGATGAATAGGTATATTATATATATATATATATATATATATATATATATATAAACGCATTAGAACATAGTAATCAATTTAGAACATGACAGGCATTAGACTTATTAATGATAATAATTATAGAATAAACTAATAACTACTAGTTTTAGTTAATCTATAAGAATTAGTTCATGATAACGAATTTTTTTAGTAATGTATGCATCAAATTACAAACACATTTCAGAAAACCTAGTTTAATTGAACGCTAAACAATTCCAATGAGATAAATTTATGTTGAGAAAAAGCAAATTCAACAAAATAAAAGGAACAGAAGTTTGCATTGAAGAGAAATTCACTTAGAGGAAAAACTATATTCTAGTTATTAAATGAGCAAGCTACAATATCTAAGAGAAAATCTACGTCACACAAAAAAGGTCGATATTTAATACAATATTTAACGAAAACCTAACGATGTATAATAACAAGAAATGTATAGTAAACAAGAAGAAAAATACTAAAAGTAAACTGAAGGATAATGTCCAGCAACAACATCTTGAGTTATGAATTATCGATCAGTTAATTTGTGTTTTATAAAGACACTTCTCAATGCAATGAAATGAATTTGATTCGATTTTGAATCACAATTTGTGAATATTTTAATGTTTAAATTATACTGATGAAATGAAATAAACAACTTATATTCCACTGACAATTAGTCAGTAGAAAAAGTGAATAAGAAAACAGATCATGCAAATAGTGAAGCACTTCGATAGAAGTTGCTGGTAAAGATAAAACGCTAACTCAGAAATAAGATCTGATGAATTAAACTGAAGTTACTAAAATCTTACTGAGTAGTATGGAATTCACTAAATAAAACTGGAAACAATAGGTTACCAAGCTGTACATAGAATCTTGTTACGTGAGAACGGAAACAACTTTATCAAGTTTAATCGATCTATTTCAGTCAACTTATTATGACTCAGAGTAAAAAATCCTGAACTAAGTGTTAAACACAAGAGAACATGCTGAATCTTGACAAATTAGTAAAGACTATTTAATTATGTTTTATATTATGAGTAATAGCTTTCAAATTAATTTGACTTTTTCCAATTATGATCACTGATGGAATATACACATCCTAATTAGAGATCAAAAAGTGTCTTATCCAATTCCCTTAATGCATACATTTTATCTACATAAGCTTTTTGATCACAGCAGTAAAAATGAGGGAAAAGGTCAAAGCACATAGTTTAATGAAATGTTCAACGAGAACAACAACGACTACTAACCACAGATGCTCTATGATGTTGTAGGGGAAAATGATGCGAAAGTTGCCCACTATCACCAACTGCACCAATAACTGATAAGGGTGTAGTGACCGGATTATTAACTGACGATGACGTGGACACAACCTCATTGTTAGTTACAGATTGGCTATCTGTAGGTGTATCTGAGACTGTAGTATTAGTAGCAGCGTAAGATGATGAACCACCCGCGTCAGCTAGACGACTCCCAGCAGCTAGGACACCCAGTTTCGGTTGATTCGAATGCATTTGCTGTTGTGACTGATTATATGCCGGTGGTCCACGACTACTATTCAAAGGTCGTGAATGTTGAGGAAAGTGATGACTAGATGATTGTGGGCGTCCATTGGCAGATCGTTGAGGGGCAACACCTACAGATGGATGGTGTTCACGTTCCTAGGATGAAGACGATAAATCAACATGATTATTTACACATTTACATGCATACGTACATAGACAGACAGAATTTGATAAAACCTGTTTTGACAATACACGCGGTCATTATATAAATCATGTAAAACAGAGGATAAGTAGGCTAACGTTTTATAATCACATTTATTCCTTCCCTGATAATACTATGACAACAGTATGAGAAATCTATAATATATATAAAAAATGTTATAATACCACAGATATGTGGTGCGAACAAAAATGTAAAAAGAAAGAAATTAAAGTATGCATATTTAAAAACAACACAGATAAATGAACATGAAAATCAATAAAGTCGTAAGCATACACATACAAACTGATTCAATGAAATTAAAATTAAGACAACGAAGTGAGAATTAAGAAAACACACATATGAACTAACCTATTAAGATCTGACCATAACCTCCTATACATTATTGTATGTTAACCAGGAAACCTTCGAACAATCAAACTTTCCAAAAACTACATTTAATTATTTGGTGTTGCTACATTATGCATTAAAATTTTGTTGTATCCTGATAAGAATAATGAATGGTAATTTTTGGGATCCATTTATGGACCAATATTATGAGTACGTTTTTATCGTATAATTGTTATGTAACTAAACTGTTCATATTCATGCCCATCTTATTATGAGCTTTATTTTGACCTATGAACTATTATCATACGATTTACCATTCATGAATTATTCCCTGTCTGTTAATCGCTACCTCCCTCATTCACAGCCACATCTGGCTAGTTCTCATACAAATGTTGTTTTATATTTTATTGGTACGTTGAGGTCGGTTTCATTGGTGTATAAACTCAGTATGCTTGAAATATAATGATTCATATATCAGAGGCTGAGACTTGCGTTCTGGACTTAACTGGCTGGGCTAGACAGGGGAGCAGGGTCAATCGGGACTCTAGGTCGTTCTTACGTGTTTTACGCGTCTTTGGTTCGATCGATAATTCGCTGCGCTCTAATCTGCAGTCATAACAAATTTATCGACTATTCAACTGTTAACTAATCCGATGTTACCAAAAATAACATTAGGAGAAATAAGAATACTAAATATAATATAGTTAGTCACGGCCTGTGGCTGTTCCGTAGAAAAGAGAAATATGAATACGAGTCAATTAGATATTCACACACAGATTGAAAAAGGATGGCTGAAAACTGAACAAATTATATTAAATAATCCTTAATTTTCTTCAGATGGCACAAATTCTAGGCTTTATATAGACAGAAAATGAGCGTAAAATAATAGAGTATTCAAAGCAACAGATAGTAGATACTATGCTCAAGAATAAATCATATTGACAAACAATACTGCAACCTTCCGAACACTATCTATATTCTACACTAAGTCGAACAAGTAAACTGAAATATCATGAATCAATCACTTTTTCAAGAATGAATTACTGTCATCTGGAATTACTACCTAAATGGTGAAATTCTACACATACGCTAAGTAGTTATTGTTTAAACCTCATAAATGATATTTCTCTACAACTTTAATTGCACCAACCCCCTTACATGTATCAGATTGTTTATCCAACTGACGAATTAATTTTATTTACTAGTAAGTACCTGAAATTGATTGATTACCCATTGTATTACTTGTTGGCCCCCAAATGCCCTGGTATGGCTGAGAGTGGGGTGGGCCCACCCTCCCTCTCGAAATGCTCTCACACGGCCACGCGTATACAGCCTCTGACAGGGAAGTCCTACTCACTGCCTTCTCGCACCACGGGTGTTGTTTACGAAAATGAGAGGACGAAAAGCGAATGTCCGGTGCTTTAACCGGATCCCAAACCAATGGTGCACATGGGCTCCAGTATCCTGCAGGAACAAATGGCGTATGAACCAATCGTTGGTCACCGGCTACCATGGGAATGCATCTCCTTACAATGCTCCACTGCCTTGTGGGTTAGACCTATAGGTCAAAGGCTCGGGGTGTGGCCCCCTAAGAAAACCACCTGTTTCGGTCTTAGCACCCAGGCAGTATCACAGCCGACACACACACAAATATGGTATGGGGCATATATATTTGGTGCCCTCTTGTACCAATATTTATGTGTTGAAATAAAATATTTAAGTTTATGTATTACTTGTTGAGCCACTTAATAATCACAAGTTCCCAGTGATATTAAAACTTTATCTAAAAGTCTAAATAGCATTATAATGAAGAAATATAACTGATAACTTAAAATATTGAAGATAAAAATCATTTATTTGACGACTAAATCTTTAACATTATACAAAAATGATTTGTAATAACTTCAATCTAGATATGATTATGATAGTTTAATCATTCTTTATAAATATATCAGATATCATTTATAATCAAGTGTATCAAACTATGATAATAATTAGAATAAATGTTAATAATATAACGAAAATCACATTAAAAATATAAAAAACGCAAACTTGTTTTATTAACCACACTATTTTTGTTACATCATCATGAAATTGCCTTATGAAACAAATTGATAAATGTAGAATTTTCTCACTATTACCATTATTTGGTGAAAAACAGTCATTAGTTTATTTTTATTAGAAAAAAAACGAACCAACATGAAAATTGGATCATTACCAATAAATAATAATAATAACTCTTTTTAATGATTTTCAATCAGATGATGATATAATTAAGATGAATTGTAGAAAAATTTATTATGAAAGAGAAACATTATTTAGATAAATAAAAGTGCACACAATTAATTGATTATCGAAGCAATGAAAATCATTTCATTGCATAAATATATATATATTGATGGAGTTTTGTTCTGTGAGCTGGATGGCATGGTCATGGAGATTTCATCTTTCTTCTGAACGACATCATCAGCACAAACGTATTTTCAATAAAAACCAATCAACATCGAGATGTACAGGACAAGCTGTGGACCACATATGGAAAAATTCGAACACATCACTTCTACCTGAAGTTTGTACTGATGATGTCGTTCAGAAGAACGATAAAAGCTCTACGACCAAACCATCCAGCTCAGAGAACAAAACTCCATCAAAATCATCCACCTGAGCTACGAATCTTCTCCACTATCTCTCATATATATATATATATATATATATATATATATATATATATATATATATATATATATATATATATAAAAATGTTTAATTGCTACATAAATTAAAGATACGATATTTTGATGGTTACATTTCATCAGTTTCATACAGGGTCTCATTTGTTAAAATTTGATGAAACAGATATTTTGATATTCACCCTTAAAAATAGTATGTAATGAGTTAGATGAGTTCACACATGAGATAAGAAGAGTTAATGATCTAATTCAAACATATATATGAAAATATGTTTATTTCTGTTTTAAACCAAGCAGAAATAATCAAAATTTACTCAAAATAATGACATTAAATATGATGAACAACAAAAATATATTTGGTATGACAGAAGGAAAGTAAATCAACACTAAAAACCATACAATCCAATATACAACAACCAATAGAGTAGATTAAACGAAAGAAAGCTATAATATATATATGTGTGTTTATGATGATGTAATCGTGCTGATGATTCACAAAGCGCATAAATTATATAAAATATATGTAGCAGTATAAATAATGTATACATTATGTGATAAAAACAAACTTGTGTATAACAAAAGTAATATACAATACGATTGCAAATATTTACAAGAAACAAAATAGACTAATAGATAAACACACATGCAAAATTCAACTATTATCAAAATCGTCATTCATTGCAACAATTTGATAGGAGCGTTAATAGCAAGAGAAACACACAGAGAAATCTATCAAATAAGTAGTTAAAATCTCTGAGTCCCCTCTCACACCTTTATAACTGAGTTGTTATAGGAATTCTTAAGGGAAAACACAGTGAATTGGTCTTGAGAACTATGAAATGAATAACTGTGTTATTCATCTAGACAAGGCTGTCTCGCCAAAAATAGAACGATCCAATAATCGAATACCTATTATTTAACAATCTTAAACTATTTATTTTATTGAATATATTACTATAAGATAAAAATATTGACCACTACGGTAGTATCGAAACAACAGGAATTCACAGAACGTATACATAATTGTGAATAACTACTAATACAGTAATCAGTTATTCAGTCATTATTCCATATAAACACCCCTTAGGTTTTTCGGCCACAATGATTATTTCTCACGAGAGCATTTAACTTTCATTGTTGGATTGTGCTTCAAGAAAGGAAATATCTGGCTGTTCATTCTATTCTCTAGAATCCTGATGCCATAACCCACTTGACTAGAAACAGTATTCAATAGTACTACGCTTACATTAAGCATTGCCCTACGGGTTTATTCACTTAGCTGGAAGGGTATAAAGAAAGCTCATGTAGTTTGGTTTCGCACAAAAAAGAACAATCTCGAACTTCAGTATCTTGATCAGTTACTTTTCTTTACAATATAAATACAATCTAAACAACAAATGGATAAATTAATTTTTTTAATTCTATTAAGTGACAATATAAAATGACCTACGAGCTGAATAATATTATTACGCCAGAATTCGTCCAAACGTTAGACACAAATAGATCACATCGCTATCAGCCAAAGATGAAGGGGCTCGATAGAAGACTGTCGCTCATTCTGGAGCACATGCCTAGATTCAGATCATGCTCTAGTACGAGCACGTATTTGTCTGCGTCTTACTTGACGTAGAAAAGACGCTGCAAGGAAACCTCTTAGGGGCCTACTTAATGATAGTCACGCAAAGAGAATGTTTGAGGGACAACTAGAAAAACAGTTAGGCAGCCATGTAAGTGATGCCCAACCCGAGGCAGCATAGAATGATATCCGAAAAGCTGTGGAAACAGTAGTGATATCTGCTAGTAAGGTAAACCAGAAGGTTAGGGAGCAACACTGGATCTCAGCAGCATCTATCTCACTGATAGATGCTCGGAATCTCATTCCACCCGGCTCTGAACATAATGAAGAGCGGAGTCAGCTTAAGAGCAAGCTGACAAGAAGTCTACGCAATGATCGTGAACAGTGGTGGGTAGCAAAAGCAAGAGAGATGGAAAAGGCAGCGGCAATAGGTAATAGCAGACAACTGTTAAGACTTGTTAGTGAAACTGCCATTAGGAAACCGACTGTTAGCGAAACAATCTCAGAGAAAGATGGACATATTATACATGCTCAATCCAGGAGATTGGATCGATGGGCAGAACACTTTAGGGATCAGTTCAACTGGCCTTCAGCCACACTTCGATTCCCTACGATCTCCAGTCAAACTTAATGGCAAGTTAATGTAGGTCCTCCGACTCTTTACGAAGTTGAAAAAGCCATAAGAAATCTGAAGCGAGGGAGAGCAGCAGGCCCTGACACGTTTACTCCTGAGATTTTTAAGGATGGTGGTCCAGTATTAGCAGTGAGATTAACTGAGGTCTTAGGTAGAATTTGGGAACTGGACGTAATCCCTTCTGACTGGTCTCAATCACTGATTGTGCCAGTTTTTAAGAAAGGACAAAAGTCCTCTTGTGACAATCATAGAGGAATCAGTTTGACAAATATAGTGTCTAAAATATTCGCTTCAATAATACTTCGACGCCTAAACAAAGCTCGTGAAAAGCTAGTTTTCGACCTGGACGTGGTTGTATAAACCAGATATTCACACTACGTCAGGTCCTAGAACATAGATACACATTCAGACGCCCCACAATCGTAGTATTTCACGACCTTAGAGTGGCATTTGACACTGTTAATCGTGAGGTTCTACGGCAGTGTTTGTCATTGGAAGGAGTACCAAAGAAGTACATTAACTTTATAAAGGCTCTCTACTCGAACACAAATGGTCGAGTGAGAGCTTATGGTGAACTGTCATCAGAATTGATTACCTCAAGTGGTGTTCGTCAGGGCTGCCCACTCTCTCCATTCTTGTTTAACTTTGTCGTCGACGTACTTTTAGAGATAACACATCCCTCATCTAAATTTCCAGGGGTTGAATTTCTACCGAGAGATTCACTTGTTGACTTGGAATATGCTGATGACAGCTCTATTTGGTGAAGTGGCTGACAAAACACAGAGTCTTCTGACCACTCTAATCAACAATGCAAGCATGTTCGGGATGCGATTCTCTCCCTCGAAATGCAAAATGTTGCTTCAGGATTGGGTTACATCGACACCCGAACTAGTGATACGGAGTGAAGTAGTTGAGTGTGTCGACCGCTTCACTTATCTTGGAAGTCTCATCAGCCCTTTTGGTGTGGTGTGTGACGAAATCTCAGCACGGATACAGAAGGCTCGACTAGCTTTTGCCAACTTGCGTCATTTATGGCGTAGGCGAGATATCCGTCTATCAACCAAAGGACGTGTTTACTGCACAGCAGTTCGTTCTGTCCTACTTTATGGCAGTGAAACATGGCCGGTAAGAGTAGAGGATATTCGTAGGTTACTAGTATTTGATCATAGGTGTCTTCGAAATATTGCTCGTATATCCTGGGACCATCGAGTAAGTAAAGCAGTTGTTAGGAAACGGGTACTAGGTAAGGATGGCAAACCAATTGATGAAGTAGTGAGACTTCATCAGTTGAGATGGCTGGGACACGTGTTATGTATGCCCAACCACCGAATGCCTCGACGTGCGTTGTTTTATGGTGTAGGAGTAGGTTGGAAGGAAGCTAGTGGCGGCCAGACCAAAACATGGCACAAATCCATGAAGTCACTGACAAGTGGATTGAGTCATATTGGTAGGTGTAGACTACCTGGTTGGGGACCGCGAGATGATAGCAACCGATGGTTAGAGACCCTGAATGACATGGTTCAAAATCGTTTGCAATGGCGCAGGTGCATCCATTCTTTGTGTTCTTCCAAGTTCTAATCTCCTGATTCCTCCTTGTCTTTCTTTTTTCTCTTTCCAAATTTATTTCACTGGATTATACTCCTTGAATAACATCTTCATACCCTAATCTTGCCGATCAGTGTTTATACTTTTACTACCTCTACCACTATATGGTTTGAATCGACAATTGCATCTCCGTACTAATGTGGCATGGCAATTGAAACTGATGTACGTACGAAGTTTTACGTTGTTACTGAATGAGAGTATTACGCAAAAAAGAAAAAATATATGTGTATTCAGAAGCGAGTCATTTCTATTTATTAATAACCATCCGAATAAAAGTTAATTGCTAACATAAACATTGGCTAACAAGAATTATTAAATAACACAAAATTTATTCACTTACAAGTATATATATATATATATGTATATATATATATCAGGGCAATAATTAGATATCTAATTATCGTCCAACCATGGAGAAACCGTGTAGAATAAATTAAATTAAGTTGGTGGAGAAATCATATCATTTCATTCAATTATTATTCTTGGCAACTTCGTTATGTCCAAAAAATATATGGATACAACGTATTTTTACAACAGAAACATCGCTTGATGCCAATGTAACGAAACTATGTAGTCAGCAATTTCGACGAATATGTTATCTTATTAAAATGTTTCCTTAACTCGGAAGAAGCGAATGTGTATTTTTTTTAAGGTCAAATTTTATAATACAATAACGGTATCAAGTAATTTGATCATGAGTAACTAACAAAACAATTAATGTTGTATTACTGCAAGGTAAACTGACTAATTTCACAATTCTAAAAACGATTTTAGTTTTATTTGCTTATCGCCGATCGAATTTTTAATCTGAGTTATGAAAGTTTTGAAAAAATATTCAGTAGAGACTGAACAATAACTCATTATTACTGTTCACAACGGATTTATAATCCGACCATTAGATCTCGAGGTAACATAAACTAAGCTTAAATCTAGATTTATAAATTTCCAACTGGATTATAATTAGGAACCATACGTTGAAGAAATTCTGGGATCTAGGATGTCAAGGATTTTTAACAAATTTGTGAACATATTATCAACCGATAACTCTCCTAATATTTATTCACTACACGGGAAAATTCTTTTCCAAAGCACCTCTTTCTAACTTTTGTATAGGAACCATAAGACTAGTCTTTGAATGATGGATACGAAAAGCTCCCCGTGAATACAGATATTTACTGGACACTTGTTCTATAGATTAAAAAAGATTAATTGATCATACCTTTCACAATATTATGAGGTGAATTCTGGACAAATAAACCAACATACACTGACAAAAGAAACCTGAGGGATAAATCTCAACTCATAACAATGTTCCGTTCACAATATATAGTATTTTTTAGTGTTGTGTTCTCTGAGCTGAATGAAGATGTTGTTGAACTTTTAGACAGAATCGATAGCATCCCTACTTCATCATCTAAAAACTAGATAATGACTGATACTGAGACAATTCAACCGATCAGTATATCTAGGTAATCATTTTCACATTCATGGGATTAGGAAATATTGAATGAATTTCAAAAATTAAAAAATCACATAAGAATCTTTAAAACAACAACTAGCAATAGCTCACTTGTTAATGAGTGTTGAGAAGAAAGGACTTGAATTTCGAGTAGTTTTATATCTGATGTTGAGTTGACAAGGAACTCATCTTTTAATCAGTTACACAGTAAATATTTCATTCATCACGATTTTGCTTTGATGTAAATGTCACACTTTTATTAAAATACTTATATTATTTAAAGAAAAGAATAAATATGTGGCACATATCATGTTTTCATGACTTAATCTTAAGATTTGAGAATTTCTGTGTTATTCAATCACAGATTTTGAGTAGCGTTACCTACAAATATTAAAACGGAGATTAAAAGCTACGAAACATAACTGTCTTACTACTAAGTGTTATGCAAGCATAGTATGCATATATGAGAATAAAATTACAAATATAAATAGCCTGAACAAAAGATAACTTTTAAGCATTCTCAGATAAAAAGAACTAATTCGATACAAATCATACCAAAAGCACGTGAAAACTTTGGATCAAACACAAAGCAAACAACTTACCTGTAAACGAGCGAAATTTTGACGAAGTGTATTTTCACCTGGTTCCTTAGCATTGACAGTTGCTGACTCACCTTCATCTAACCTTGGCAACCGACTATTATGCGGCATCATTGATTGTGGCGTAACAGCAGGTAACCTATTAACTACTGACATAGGATTTCGTGAGATAAATCGAGGATTCACTGGTACATTATCATTTACAATATTCCCACTTTGTATCATATGTCCATGTTGTCTATAGTTTAATCCAGATACAGATGGTTGTGAAACAAACGATGCTACTTCGTTTTGATCAGGAACTCCACTAGTTCGAAGCACTTGATTATGGGGAGGTTTATCCGTTGGTTGACGAAATTGAGGTGGATGATGGCTAATTTGACTAGGTAAACGATGTGCTTGACCATTGCCACTAACAGCAGCTGACATAGCTAGAGCAGCGGCAGCAGCTCCTTTAACAGCTGCACTAGTTTCCTCCTCCTCCTCTTCATCACTTCCTTCATATTCATAAATTTTTTCATGTTCTTCAGCTGATGAGATAAATAAAAAAGTAGAACATGATTATATTGATAGTGCCAAAAAATTTACTTCACACTTACACAAGTGTACAACTGTTTGCTGGTGAGTTACTATAATAGGATAAGTAGATTTGGTAAAATTATAGTATAAGAAGAAGCAAATCAGAATAAAAAACGCGATTTTTAGGATTTTGTGAGAAATTAGAATATAAACTATTAAGAGAAGGCAAAGTATCTTCGTACACTACTCAAAACATTTAAAATCATAGCGAAAAATCATAGAGTGAAGATGATAGCGTTGAACGCATAAAATGAACAACCCTTTCTCTGTAGATTGTATAAAACAGAGGACTGGTACTATCCTCAAATACCTTAACCTACTGACATTATATTTTAGATTTATAGTGCCTACTGTATTTTTGCACGAAAATCGCTCGTCTGCCTTTTTGAATTATATCTGACATCAGATGGAGATGAAGATCCTGTTCTTAAACCCCTGATTCTTGCTATACATACCTAACCCTATCCACTCAAGTCCTCATAAAAATTCGAGATTAGTATTTTACATCCATAAGGAAAAATTTATAAGTAATTTTTTTCAATTTACAGCTAGAGTAACCTTTAGGAGACTTTAATAGATGTTTTTCCTTATACGAACTATCTGTTTACAAAAGCTACTTTCTGACTGACTAGAAATTTGATGAAAATTTGTTGAGGTCATTTTAAACTCATCCCTATGCTATAGTCTCGCCGTAGATTTCCTCATTACTTAACGGACAGTAATTTTCCAAACTTTGAAATACCACTGTATCAAGAAGCTTGCACCTTAAAAATACTGCCTATACGTTCTCACTTGCTTCAAATATTACTTAATTTGCTGTATCACCATATAGGACTGATCAGTTGAAGAAAATAAAAATCAGACAAAATACTTAACTGTAATTCACCTAAGAATAACCTTTATAGATAAGGAAACTTCGTAAATACGAAGCAAAACTGACAGAAAACTGTGGTATTTATTCACTATTCAAGTAAATATTTCACTATTCTCATTTATGCTACTTAGATAAATACTCGTAAAACAAATTTAATACATAAAATTTAGTCAGTACTAACGAATAGATATTACAAAAATGATCATTATTTCATAACTATTTAGTTTAAAAAATTCAGTCATGCAGGAGTCAGATGTATTCCGAACAGTCGATTAGTAAAGTCTATAACTGTAGCGTTGAACCACACGAGTTAAAATATACACAAACGCCATTGTGGATCGTCACACAAAATAGTACTAGTCAGCGTCAACTAACATGACATAGACTAGCTGTCAATGACTCCAAGGATCGATGCCATGTCTTATTGTGGCTGATCCTAGCTTATTTTAACCTACTTACACACTAACAAATATCGCCCGTCGAGGTAGGTAAGTGTTCGGGTAAACGCAACCCATGTTCTAACTACTTCAGTCGAATAATCACTCGGCAATCAGTATCAATCTAAATGATCAAGAATTATCGAAATGAAGTTTAATATCACCTACCTACAGAGAAATTTCGAGATGCTTTGTTCATCAGAACAAAAAGTAATTCATTCGTTTGTGACCGTATAATAAAGGAATAATAGCGTTACTTCGTTTAAAAATAAAGTACAATATATAGACTTTAATGTACGATATGACCGACCATAAGTTATTTTATTTCGATTGTCCTTCACCTATTTAATGTAATCATAATAAACTAAAACTCTTAAACCTGATAATTTCAATGTTTGGAAATGTTTTCACTGAAAAGACCATTAATTTATCCTTGATATGATTTTATTATGTCCTGGAAATGCGTACGTTGATTTATTATTTATTTCTACGAAAGTGTTGAAGCTTTATTCGAAAGATAAATGGTTATTCTTTTTTTACAGATTTCAATTTTCATCAATTTTCCAACAATATTATGTATATGGATAAATAACCGTTTAAAAAATATCTATATGAGTGTAACAAATTATATTTAACGAATCCGAGCTCTTAATCGTGAGAAATGGTTGAAGACAATAGGAAGCAAAGAATATCTGTAATAATGAGGGAACTAATGATCCCCGATGGGACATGGACCTGCATCGTAGTGTCAATAGAACTGTGTAGTTCGGTTGACGACTGACTTCTACTTTGTTTATCTTCAATGAACTTACTTGAGTAGAACTTATGATAGTTTTGACTCAACTAATCGATATTCCAGCCACTTTAAAGTCACTAGCAAATATGTTCAAGGTATCATAAACAAATATAACTTTCTCAAATAATGTTTCTATTAAAGATATCACTTATAACAATCAGATCCATGAATGAATACTGAAAATATCAAAATAATGCACTTAAGGAAAACACTAAAAATTTAACCGCTGACCTACATATAAATTTATGTAGGATGACTTGTTCTGTTTTATCATGTATTATGTTGTCACAATGCACTCAGTCTTTTAAAGCTACAAAAATGTCATTAATCTTCTAGTGACTGGTGTGGAGTAAAAACACTGTAATAAGATATAGAATAGTGTTATTTTGATAAAGTCATAATAAGTAACGAAAAGTTAGTTAATTTACTTTGCCTATTTCGTCTATGTCTATCTATATGATCTTTGAGTTGAATTCTAATTTGTCTTTCATTTGGTAAATTTGTAATGAATTCATGTCGAAATAATTCTGATGTATTTGGACGTTTATGGAAATCTTTAGTTAAACATTTATTGACAAAATCATGAAATCTTGGTGTCCAATGTCTAGATCCGTTCGGTGATTGTTTTAATCGAGGTGGTGAGTTACGCATAATTAAGAAAAGTGCACGCATTGGATGCATTTCACATAATGGTGGTCGACCTTCAGCCATTTCTAAAGCTGTTATACCCAATGACCAGATATCTGAACGAGCATCATATGTACAACTTGAGTCTTGTTCGCAATGAATCACTTCAGGCGCCATCCTATAAATTCCAAAAAAATAAGAAAACTTGCAATGAAATGTAATAATAATGCAATAGCGACTGAAAATACACCATATCATCAGGAGGAATCATTCATTTGAGCACGTCTTCAATTAGGCAGAACAAGAGTGAAAATTAAGTTAACGATACTGATTAGTAATTAGTAGCAGTTCTATTTCATGAGTTAACTATTTCTGCCACAATTACACGATAGTTACTAACTACTAATGTATTTGTGTGACTCAACTGATAAACAATTTAGTAGGACGGTGTATCACTTCAAGTTTTGACAATTTAATAAAAGGAGTCAGAATCTTTAATACGAATGTTAATACAGTTCTACTGTAGAGAGATGCAACTAGGAGAACTACTACATCCATCACCAGAAAAATACAAGTATTTATGAATAATTGATTACGCAAAGTACTTATTGTTCGTTGACCGGATACCAGCAGCAACAGCCTATTGTGGGAGAGAACGAACGAGCTTCCAGATGAGGAGGTAATTTAAAAAAGCCGTTGGAAATGGACAACATAAATTGCGTAAATCACTAAACTACAGCAGGGAGAAAGTGCTAACTTGGAATCCTAAAGCGAAACGGAAAAGAGGAAGACCAGAGAACACACTGAGACGAGAATTGAAAGCAAACATGAAAAGGATGAATGGTAACTGAAAAGGATTGCTCAGGATAGAGTTAGATGAACAATACTGGTGGGTGGTCTATGTTCCTCTACGAGGGGCAACAGATGTAAGTAGTGAAGAAAAATCATAAAACTCATGTATATGGATGGAGAAACATTATCAAAATACACTACCGTAACCATCATATTTCTGGCTGAAACTATACTACTATCGTAACAGTGCCGTAACAATACCACTGCAACACTATACTTTACTTATATAATCAAGTCTACCTCTCAGTTAGTACTGACATTCACTAAGTAGATTATTGTATTAAAACTATCAAGTAAATAATAACATTACCTGATTTTTTAAACTAAAGTCGAGGATGTAATTCTCCAACCCATGAGATAACCGTTGGGAATCAAATATTTAAATGACTTGAACACTATTACATATTACAATCTCACTAAAAGTATATCAGAGGAAGACGCTAATTCTATATTGTATCATACCAGTGCATTAACACGTAATGGCAGAAAATCTTTTTAGACAGTGAATATACTTATCATTTTGTGACAAAAACTCTGATTATTCAATTTTTCAACTACTTTCTTATACTTGTTCTTTAAACTATCTAGTTTACATCCATATTTCACTTTAACACTTCTTTCTGATTTTTTTCGAGACAAAGCACCTTAAGTCAATAGCCAATTTATTCATTGTAAATAGATAAACTCAGTGCGGTCTTTTACTTTATTATATTATAATGAATTACATATTAGATACTTGTAAAGAATCTGGTCAACAGTTGTAATTAAAGTTAGGTCATGACAAAATTTGACCAATTGGATTTCAAATTGCTGAAATGAAAATGCATAAACAAAATGGGGATTGAGAGTGAAAAAGAAACTTTTCTTGGCTGTTAGTAATTGACACGTAAAGAAAAAAAAAGAAGATAAGAAACGGACACAGCATATATATATATATATATATAGCCAGTCTACGATACATTAGATTTACTGATGAAAAAAATAACGAGATTCATAAAAAAAAATCAGTATTCACATTCTCAAGAAGACAAAGCATATTACTGAAATGTTGAATAATCTCTTAATAAATGTCACGTAGGCTTTGAATAAACTGAAAATATGAAATAACATTTAAAGTAACCTATTGGGTCAAAGTAATGTTAAACGTAGGTATATATTGGTTGGAGATGTAATCGGAAACACAGATATTACACAGTTATAACACATTTGAAGCATGGCGAACACTTAGCGAAACCATAGATTTTGCAATGATATGTCAGTCAGTCAATAACAACGTAGAACTTCGTACGTACGTACATCAGTTCAAGTTGCTACACCACATTAGCACAGAGATGCAGTGGTCAAATCAAATCCCGTAGTGTTAGATGTAGTAAAATTATAAGCTGTAATCAGAAAAATTAGGGTTTTAAGATGCTATTCAAGGAGTAAATTCCAGTGAAATAAATTTGGAAAGAGAAAAAAGAGAGACAAGGAGGAATCAGGAGATTAGAACTTGGAAGAACACAAAGAATGGATGCACCTGCGCCATTGCAAACGATTTTGAACCATGTCATTCAGGGTCTCTAACCATCGGTTGCTATCATCTCGCGGTCCCCAACCAGGTAGTCTACACCTACCAATATGACTCAATCCACTTGTCAGTGACTTCATGGATTTGTGCCATGTTTTGGTCTGGCCGCCACTAGCTTCCTTCCAACCTACTCCTACACCATAAAACAACACACGTCGAGGCATTCGGTGGTTGGGCATACATAACACGTGTCCCAGCCATCTCAACTGATGAAGTTTCACTACTTCATCAATTGGTTTGCCATCCTTACCTAGTACCCGTTTCCTAACAACTGCTTTACTTACTCGATGGTCCCAGGATATACGAGCAATATTTCGAAGACACCTATGATCAAATACTAGTAACCTACGAATATCCTCTACTCTTACCGGCCATGTTTCACTGCCATAAAGTAGGACAGAACGAACTGCTGTGCAGTAAACACGTCCTTTGGTTGATAGACGGATATCTCGCCTACGCCATAAATGACGCAAGTTGGCAAAAGCTAGTCGAGCCTTCTGTATCCGTGCTGAGATTTCGTCACACACCACACCAAAAGGGCTGATGAGACTTCCAAGATAAGTGAAGCGGTCGACACACTCAACTACTTCACTCCGTATCACTAGTTCGGGTGTCGATGTAACCCAATCCTGAAGCAACATTTTGCATTTCGAGGGAGAGAATCGCATCCCGAACATGCTTGCATTGTTGATTAGAGTGGTCAGAAGACTCTGTGTTTTGTCAGCCACTTCACCAAATAGAGCTGTCATCAGCATATTCCAAGTCAACAAGTGAATCTCTCGGTAGAAATTCAACCCCTGGAAATTTAGATGAGGGATGTGTTATCTCTAAAAGTACGTCGACGACAAAGTTAAACAAGAATGGAGAGAGTGGGCAGCCCTGACGAACACCACTTGAGGTAATCAATTCTGATGACAGTTCACCATAAGCTCTCACTCGACCATTTGTGTTCGAGTAGAGAGCCTTTATAAAGTTAATGTACTTCTTTGGTACTCCTTCCAATGACAAACACTGCCGTAGAACCTCACGATTAACAGTGTCAAATGCCACCCTAAGGTCGTGAAATACTACGATTGTGGGGCGTCTGAATGTGTATCTATGTTCTAGGACCTGACGTAGTGTGAATATCTGGTTTATACAACCACGTCCAGGTCGAAAACTAGCTTTTCACGAGCTTTGTTTAGGCGTCGAAGTATTATTGAAGCGAATATTTTAGACACTATATTTGTCAAACTGATTCCTCTATGATTGTCACAAGAGGACTTTTGTCCTTTCTTAAAAACTGGCACAATCAGTGATTGAGACCAGTCAGAAGGGATTACGTCCAGTTCCCAAATTCTACCTAAGACCTCAGTTAATCTCACTGCTAATACTGGACCACCATCCTTAAAAATCTCAGGAGTAAACGTGTCAGGGCCTGCTGCTCTCCCTCGCTTCAGATTTCTTATGGCTTTTTCAAATTTGTAAGGAGGCGGAGGACCTACATTAACTTGCCATTAAGTTTGACTGGAGATCGTAGGGAATCGAAGTGTGGCTGAAGGCCAGTTGAACTGATCCCTAAAGTGTTCTGCCCATCGATCCAATCTCCTGGATTGAGCATGTATAATATGTCCATCTTTCTCTGAGATTGTTTCGCTAACAGTCGGTTTCCTAATGGCAGTTTCACTAACAAGTCTTAACAGTTGTCTGCTATTACCTATTGCCGCTGCCTTTTCCATCTCTCTTGCTTTTGCTACCCACCACTGTTCACGATCATTGCGTAGACTTCTTGTCAGCTTGCTCTTAAGCTGACTCCGCTCTTCATTATGTTCAGAGCCGGGTGGAATGAGATTCCGAGCATCTATCAGTGAGATAGATGCTGCTGAGATCCAGTGTTGCTCCCTAACCTTCTGGTTTACCTTACTAGCAGATATCACTACTGTTTCCACAGCTTTTCGGATATCATTCTATGCTGCCTCGGGTTGGGCATCACTTACATGGCTGCCTAACTGTTTTTTCTAGTTGTCCCTCAAACATTCTCTTTGCGTGACTATCATTAAGTAGGCCCCTAAGAGGTTTCCTTGCAGCGTCTTTTCTACGTCAAGTAAGACGCAGACAAATACATGCTCGTACTAGAGCATGATCTGAATCTAGGCATGTGCTCCAGAATGAGCGACAGTCTTCTATCGAGCCCCTTCATCTTTGGCTGATAGCAATGTGATCTATTTGGGTCCAACGTTGGGACGAATTAGGGGGTCGCCATGTTAAAAGATGTTTTTGCTTACGCTTAAAGTTAGTATTTGCAAGAAAGAGGCGGTTATCTGAGCATAGCTGCAACAGACGGTCGCCATTATTTGTTCTTTGAGCCACGATGCTGTAAGATCCACCCAGGTGTCTTTTCCTATCGCTTAGTTTACCTACTTGAGCATTAAAGTCACCAGCTACTATTACTACATCCGAGCGCCTAGCTTTTCGGAGAAGGTCGGAGAACTTTCTGTAAAACTCATCTTTTACATCATCCGAGCTGCAGTCAGTGGGAGAATAGGCAGAAACGACAAAAATGCAACGACGAGTGTCCCTATCTTTCCGGATCCTTACTGTTCCGTTTAGTCGGACAGCGCACAAACGACTGTCTATTGGGATCCACTCTAAGAGAGCTAGTTCTGCCCTAGGACTCAATGCTATACCTACGCCGGTGAGGCCACGGGAAGCAGAATCAGGGCTTCCAGATACACGAAGTATGAGACGAGTCGGTTCTTTATTTTGGCATGGTGAGGTCAACTGAATGACGCTACTTGGATCCTGTATGCGTGTTTCGGAGACGCAGCACACACCGATGGCGCGGGATTCTAAAGTCTTAGCTAAGGAAGCCTGTTGTCCTATTTGGCACAGTGTTCGGACGTTAGAAGCTCCTAAGTGTAGTTTAGAGCGTGGTTTCAGGAGACCAGGAATGGCGTTCCGCGTACTCGAATCGTTTGCCCCAGTGGTGCGAGGTGAGAAAAGGACGTGAGAAGGGTTAGTCGGGGAGATAAGAGTAGTATTAGGAGGTGTAGGAGGGATTTGAACATGACCAACTTGGTCTCGTGTGCAGTTACGGATATGAGGGCTGGTGTCACTTCCCGGCTGCCCACACCGTGGAAGCGTATTTCTTGAGGAACCTAATATGGAATTCGGATTAATGTCGGCCTTAACGGCCTGGGAGCGTGACCGCGGAGCCCAGGGGACAATTGCTTGAGGCCGATCGCACACGTCCTTTTTGTGGAAGATTTTTGAAGTGTTAGCTCCGTTCTTCAAAGGGCCTTACCGCCGGAGACGGAAATCCGTGAGATAAGGTGAGGTATGACATTTTTAGGGTCGACCTTTTCTAACCCCACCCCCCTTGTGGGAAGGCAGCATCGCTGTCATGCTGGTTGTCTGAAGGAAACACCTTACTGCTGTCACACCCCTCTATAGTCAGCAGTACGACTTCGCCCTCAGACCTCAATGATATGTAAAGTTCCAGGCACAGAATAGAAATACCAAATGAAATAGTTGTGAGCCGAATTTCCGTCAAATTGATTAGATAAATATAAAAACAGTTTACGACTGACTATCACCACGTGGTGGGCGGCCTATACTACTCGACTAGGGGTAACATGCGTAAGTAAGTAATCACCACGTGAGATGATTTCGAAAATTGTATTGAAAAAGAAATTTTCAGGTGGTGTCACAACATGGTAGGTTACAATGTGAGTGAGACAGATAAAATCAAAACCTAAAAAGACAGAATAAGCATAGATGGATGGTGTCTAACAGTGGCCTTTAGGACGCGCGTTTCGTTCTACTTGGGAGTCGTTAGCTGGATGTATCTGCATCCAAGAGTTGATGTTCACTCTGGGACTCGAATAACCAATGAGAAAATGAATCGAGAAAAAGCCGTACAAAACAAATCATGTTAGAGCGGTCATAATGATAATTATTGAAATAGAGTATTGTCAGTCATGAAAATTCCGAACATTTACCGAAAATGATGCTGAAGTATGGAAGTAAAACATTTAGAACTTCTAAATGAACGGTGTTTATTATGTTCAGACAATATTGACAAATTAAATGTAAATGTATTTCCATTCAGAGAATATTTCGACTGAGATAATGTTTCTATGTATTTTGCAGAAGTATATAAGTGATCAATTCTACCAATGAAAGTCAGAAACATTCATCATCTTTGTTCCCATATCCCACTTCGATGTAACAAAGTCATTAATGTTATTTCAGAGGTAACAGTACCTATTTACAGGGACTGATTTTCTGTCCAGATTACATCGACAATAACACATGCAGATGTTCAACTTCCACTCGATATTTATAAGAACCAGGGGAACTATAAGATGCTATTCAGCATAAATAAATACTTGTAATAGATAAAATTTTCAAAGGTTCATACAAAACAACTCTCATTCTTACATAAACAAGGGAGAAAATAATGTTTATCGAATAAACTATAAACCGGAAATAGTTTTATGTTGCAAAATATGATGAGCAAAAAAACGAGAAACCAACCAAAATGAATCTATTTGTCTTCATGAAATAGATGTATTGAATGAAAAAAATATCTGTATATATACATGCATGTGTAAATGTTAAGTAAAAACAAAAAAATAAGTAAATGATTATTTAATATGCTTCGTTGTTTACTGTTTTTGAAAGGAAAACCTTCAACAATAATCTGAAACTGAGGAATCCAGGAAGAAGGTGGAATTGCAAAGAAACTTGGTATTCAGGCAGACAAGCTGGAATAGTTCAACTTTCTATATGTAGTAACAAAAACATTATCTTGAAGCACAGTAAGTTAGCAAACAAAAAGTAGTGACAGCCAATCAGATAAGAACAAGGGTTATAAGAAAATGTAAATTAGAAAAATTGTACGCAGGATTATTGCGTTTAATGACAAAAATTAAATAACGCATAATCTCTTTCGTAGAATGAAGACTTATGGTTGGTAGAATCAAGATTACATAGTCAAAATTCTGTGCACTAAATTTAGTCACATAAATTTGAAAAAATATTCTATTAAAAAGAGAAAAAGAATGAAACTTTATGAAATAATTGATACTTTTAACAGCATAATAGTTGAACTAGTGGAAAGTCACTAAGTAGTAACTCAAGTTATTTATACTACAAGGAACAAGGTATTATTTTACGAAAAAGGTTGTATACATGATAAACACTGATTTGATTTTCTACACACGCTAGAAGGGATAACTGATTAACTTATCTATGTTAAAGTCTACTAGAACAAATATTAAGATATCAAAAAATCATTCAAAACAACAATCAATAAAGTGAAAACATTTTAACGAAGTACACGAAGATACAAGGGAAAATGGGAAGTTAATTAATACAAAAGATTTGGTAAAGATTAATCACGATTGAAAAAGTTTAGAAGTTCCCGGTGGAATAACACTAATTCGAATAGTCTTAATGCAGTAGCTACTTTATAGTTCCAGGTAACTTTTGGTGATCAGTGTCAAATAACTGACGCTAACTGCTGATTGTCTTGAACAACTTAACATGTACAACTTAAATCAAAAACGACTTACTCGATGAAATAGTTTACCTAGTCTCATCAACTTGAAATGAAATATTTTTCATTTTTATTGTAATTCTTTCAAGCTAATAGCTTAGTTTAGGTGAGAAAGATGACAAACATGTGTTATAAACATCTCAGTAGATTCAAGCTCGAAAATACATGCGAGCAATTTATTCTTATTTATCATAAACTTAATATGTGAATGAGAAATTTAATGTAGATTATCAAGTACAGGTCAATACACTCGACTACCTAGACTGACATAGGTATTGAAAATTCCCAATCAGCTCTATCCAATGTTTAAATGCTGAGTGCTTTCACTATTCAATCTATAGTTCATCTAAGGCTTAAACTGAATACTACCTACTTAGTAACTAATGTATTTTACATGAGCAATCTACTACGGTAATATTAATTAAAAAAACTATATCCGTTTTATAACACAAATCATTTTAAAGTGTTTTGTCCTATATACCTTGTAATATTAATTGTATATAGTTGAAAGAATAATAACACTTGGATGGTGTAAATATTTATTACAGCTTGGTTTAAAATTCGTAATACACGATATATTTGAGAAAAACTACATAATCCTGTCTATCATCATAAACTGAACATAATATTCAATTTTATTCTAGATAAAAAATGGATTGTATTATTTTCAACTTATTATAAACATAATAATTTACAACTCAATCACATTGTAGTCAGTCAGTCAGTAACAACTTAGAACTTCGTACGTACGTACATCAGTTCGAGTTGCCACACCACCTTAGCACAGAGATGCAGTTGTCGATTCAAATCACATAGTGGTAGAGGTAGTCAAAGTATAAGCAGTAATCGGAAAGATTAGAGTTTAAGATTTTATTCAAGGAGTATAAAACAGTGAAATAAATTTGGGAAGAGAAAAAAGAGACAAGGAGGAATCAGGAGATTAAAATTTGGGAGAAGAAAGAGTGGATGCACCTGTACCATTGCAAACGATTTTGAGTCATGTCATTCAGGGTCTCTAACCATCGGTTTCTATCATCACATTGTATCGATTCTCCGATGACAATTAATTGAAAAGAGATAATCAAATGATGTATATACAAAACAGACAAGAATTAATTGAATTAATAAATAAACAATCACATTGCTTTTTTGTAAAAAAAAAAGACAAAACAGTAAACCTTTATATATATAATTCAGAAAAGTAGTCAATGGTGAAAAAATGATAATATTTTAGTTTTAATAAACCAATAATAGCTGGGATATTATCTAATAGGATTCTGGAATTACTCAGAGGTCACAAACTGGTAGTAATACAATTCTCAATGGTATATTTTGAAACACTATTTTCAAAAGTTATGAGATCTAGGTAAAGAAGACAGGGTTACAAACAATACAACGATTATATGTTAATAAAATTGAGGGATTGACACATCCTATGTCTAAATGACTGTGATTATGAAACACCAACAATTAAATTCTGAAGTATCATGATTCTTTTTGCTATTTAAAAAAACCCAGCTTACCAGTACGGGGTCCCAATAAATGTATTCCGTTTACCAAATGTTTTATCTAATTGTGCACTCACTCCAAAATCGACTAAACATAGTGGCAACAGGAATAGAAACGAAGAAAAAAAACACAGAAAAGTCACAAACTGATGTAATCTAAATTAATAAAAACAATTAATATCACAATTAGAACTGTTAACAACAGAAACTTTAAGTATGACACTGAACAGAAATCTATCAGTATCATAAGCTGATAAATATTGAATTTAAAAAAAAAAACTTCTGATGTACCCAAACAAACAATAACATGATAGCTACAGTTCAATGATGTAACCAAGTGTTACCTGATTACTTAATAACATATTTGAACTCAATCCCATTTATTTTTATTTTAAGTCGTTAATTATCGGTTAATACATGTAACATTTAAATTACTTAACATGAAGAAATTTTTGTGGTGATAAGATAATAATATGAATTAATTAACTTGACCGATTGTTTTTTAAATATCAAGAAATTAAAGACATGAGCTCTGTGCTACTGATAGTAAAACAAACTCAGAGAGTTAGACACTATCATTAGATTGAATGTCACGCTAAATAATCGCCCTTATGATTCATTACTGAAACTTATTCGAATTACTCGAGTCACACATACGATGCAAACACACTAAACCAACCTATAATTCATTAAATTTTACAATTCTAAAATGTCTAAGAATGAAGGTAAACTGACACGTTGAAAAATATTTTTGATGTACTGAGATAAAGACAGTAGTATGAAACGTGGAACTCGACACATCAGTACATCAATTCAAGTAGCTAACATCCCGTTAAGACAGAGAGATGAAATTTTCGGGGTAAATCACAGAGTGGTAGAGGTAATAACAGTATTAATAATATCTAATCATTGATTATGATAATCACGTGGACCCTAGTCAGGTAATCTCTACATATTTACATGGTTCAGTCAAAGATAATAGAGTTATGTCAATCCATGGATGTCTGTAACTAAAATGCAACGAAAGTCGTTACATATACGTATGCAGATAAGCAAATCACTTAGTTTATTTCCAAATGTGAACAATGTGAAGATTTTTTTGCGTTTTCTCTGTAATATCGTGACATCACACATCAACTCAACAAACCAGTAATAGAGATACGGTAAAAGATATCATAAATACAGCAACCGGTGATTGCCAGTATATACTATTTCCAGGACACCGTAAGTGGTTAAATAAAAATCTACCAATCGTGAAAAGTTTCAAAACGAGAAGTGTAAGTGATAACCTGAAGGGTGAACACGACAAATGTGAGAGAATGTCATCAATATAACAAAAAAATTCACATCTTCTGGGCATCACTGAAAACACCTTTATGACATTAGATCATAAAACGCTAATGGTCTGGTAAGTCAGTCAATATAAGATTCATACAGGTATTTATATTTGTAATTTCAAGTTTCTAAACTGGTAAACGTCAGAAGCAAATAATAATAAGTTGTTTCCTAAAAATAAGGCAAAGCACTGTAGTGACCTTTAGATATTCGCTTAAACATATTTCGGAACGACAATTCTAGTTTTAGGCATGTTGTCTTTCGCTTAGTATTATATAATTTCATGTGACGCGAATTAGAACCGATAAAACATTGTTGTTTGTTAGTCAGTTCTAACCAAAAAATCAATACATTGTGAAACTTATTTAGATTCGGATACGTCATGCTCTCGTTGGTAAATGTGCAAATCACAAAATTTCCAATAATGTCTTGCTTTTGTTTGTTGTTCAATAACTACTAATATCTAAGACTAAACAAAAAAATTTAACACAGAAGCCTCATGTAATTTAGTTTCATAAAGCATAAATCATAATACAGTCAAATAAAAAACGGTAACTAATTTTAATACACGTTATATGGGTAACACATTGCATAAAAAACAATATTTACAATAACAATAGAAAGTAAGGAATCAGCCACTAGGTTATGGAGCAAACCTGTTACATAAAACTCAATGATATTAAGTGGTCAACAAAATCAATTAGAAAGGTTTGAATAGGTGACTTTATCTTTGGAAATCTCATATGTTCGCGAATCATTGGCTGAAACTAGAATCCATACGTTTTAACTCTAATATAGTTGTACAGTTAGCTTGGTGACATGAACTTATTCATTTAAAAGACATTAATATTGACACAACTGTGTACCAAAATAAATATGCATCTCATAAAAAGAATGAAACTGTGACGAAATAAAGAAAGGCGGAGAATACAATCCCAACAAATAAATGAGTAAGAAAAGAAGTGGATGAGAATAGCGTAAAATAGAAAGTCCAGTTAAAGGTACAACCAAGAAAACATCTTTCGGTTCAAGGAGTTTCTCTCACTTCCCTCTGCGCCATGAAAGGATACTTCTTATTGGAGTATCTGAAAAGGAAACTGAGTTAGATGTGGTCTTAACTACCCGGGAACGTGAACTTAGTGTCTAAGGGTTAACTGCTTCAAACCGGTTACACAACACCTCTTTGTGAGTAGTTATGAATGATTTAGCTCCTTACTTTCAATGCTTTACTACCGACTATGTAAATCTAAAGCAAAGTGAGATAAGCTGTTTTCAGGGTCAATCTTCACCAATCTCCTTACGTTTTGGGAAGGTGGCATCACTGAAACTGACAGATATTTGAGGGTAATACCTTATTGCCTTCACAGTCATTTACAGTCAGCCAGCAGTTTGTTGTTTTTAGTTTTACCACACTGACCGACCTGTCTAGTGTGGTAGGAGGACATTAAGGAACAAATTTTCCAGCAAAAGTAGCATAACTGGGTCATCATAATACCAAGGTACGACCATCACATTAAGACAGAAGAAGCGAATAACAATATTATCTTTAGCGACTTAAGTTTTACTAAATACCTACTACATTAAAATCCAGGAACAATGTTAGTGAATGGGAAAACCACTACATATCAGTCATAGTACAATTCAAGGGAAATTAGAATAGGTTAGGATAAGTGAACGTTTCTTTTATGTAAATTTATTTATGTTGAGATAATATATACATTATATTATATATCAAAGAATATAAAATGTATAAACACAACCAACAACCAAAACGGCAACAGTGATGATGATAACACAATCATGATAATAGTGAACTTACCAAGTTTCACCTCAGCATTATCAGTGAGCAATACATTTTGACCTTTAATGTCTCGATGAATCACACGATTTGCATGTAAATGCATAAGACCCTAGGAAAGAAAGTAAATTTTATTTAAAACAAATATATTTCAAAAAATGAATGGAATGCATATGGAGGAAGAAACAAACCTAAGAACTAAACAAGTTTACCAAAAATAAAACAATGACCTTTCAGATATAGGTCATAATATTTTAATAAATTATAGTGTCAGTTAAAGAATTTTTAATGCCAAAAATTTAAAAACGAAGAAAAATTATTGAAACATATCAAATTGAAATTTAAAAAATAGGATTTTTAAATGCAAGTCTTATTTATTTCAAAACTCACCATTAACTGAATAGACAACAGTTAATTACTAACTATCACATATAAATGTTTCTCCATAGGAATGAAATAGCAACCCATAATGTAAAAACAGATGAATTAAATCACATTGATGTCTTTTCTAAGAAAAGCTATTGTGAGTTTGAATGCTATATCTCATATTTAATCGGTTAGTTACAACGTAGAACCTGGTACGTACGCACAACAGTTCAAGTTGTCAAACCTAATTAGTTCAGTGAAATGAAATTGTAAGGCCTAATTCTGGAATAGAAGAGGTAGTAATGTGGTGTATGCTACTGATTTCGATAGATATAAGTAGTATGTATCATCAAACGAAACTGAAATACCTAGCACCAGAGGGTTAAGAAGATCGAAGAAAAGGGAGCGAGAACAGTGAATGATTGCTTCAGAAATGAAGGAACAGTGAAGTATGAGACGACTTATTGACATTTTGCAAATTAAGTATTTACTGTATGGTTCTCAGATCTTACAAAGATGTTCTGTAATTCTATATTCGAATAAATTCAATTGTTCCCACTTGTGTTCTTGTTCACTACAATAACATTATGAGTGATAATAGGAAATATTAAGCATCGAAGATAAAACTCTATGAGAAAATATAAATTAGTGAAATATAAAAACACAAGAAGTTAAGGGGAATTTAGCGGATGCACTGCACCATTGCAAACGATTTCGAATCATGTCAATCAAAGTCACTAGCCATTAGTAACGATAACCACATGGACCCCAACTACGTAGTCTACACCTATTAGAATGATTCAATCCAATGATCAGTCTTCATGGACTTGTGCTTTGTTTTCATTTGGCCGCCTCCCTAGCCCTTTTCCAGCTTACTCGTACACCAGACAACATCGATCTTCGATGTAGGCGGTGGTTGAGTATACGTGACACATATGTTCCGACCACTTCGGTTGACCAGGATTCACGATACCCTAACAAGCTCAAAACCACTATTAGAAGATTAATATATATATTTGCACTAAAGATACATCTCAAACTATTCTGTTTTATTGTTGAAATTTTAATCTTTTTATTAGAGATGTGATTAAATTGGGAGTAGTAACTTTTAAGAAAAAACCAGCAAACCATGAATTCATTTTTGTAATTAAAATTTGTTGTTGTCTCTTTCTGTAAAACAAATTTTAAATGCTTTCCTTAACACGAAAACAATCCACCTTGTTAAACTAAGTTTACAAGACAATTTTAATTACTGATGAGAAAAGATATTGTTTAATTAAAATTCATTGAAAGTGAAATTATTTGACCACTCTAAGCAACAATGCAAGCATGTTCGGGATGCGATTCTCTCCCTCGAAATGCAAAATGTTGCTTCAGGATTGGGTTACATCGACACCCGAACTAGTGATACGGAGTGAAGTAGTTGAGTGTGTCGACCGCTTCACTTATCTTGGAAGTCTCATCAGCCCTTTTGGTGTGGTGTGTGACGAAATCTCAGCACGGATACAGAAGGCTCGACTAGCTTTTGCCAACTTGCGTCATTTATGGCGTAGGCGAGATATCCGTCTATCAACCAAAGAACGTGTTTACTGCACAGCAGTTCGTTCTGTCCTACTTTATGGCAGTGAAACATGGCCGGTAAGAGTAGAGGATATTCGTAGGTTACTAGTATTTGATCATAGGTGTCTTCGAAATATTGCTCGTATATCCTGGGACCATCGAGTAAGTAAAGCAGTTGTTAGGAAACGGGTACTAGGTAAGGATGGCAAACCAATTGATGAAGTAGTGAAACTTCATCAGTTGAGATGGCTGGGACACGTGTTATGTATGCCCAACCACCGAATGCCTCGACGTGCGTTGTTTTATGGTGTAGGAGTAGGTTGGAAGGAAGCTAGTGGCGGCCAGACCAAAACATGGCACAAATCCATGAAGTCACTGACAAGTGGATTGAGTCATATTGGTAGGTGTAGACTACCTGGTTGGGGACTGCGAGATGATAGCAACCGACGGTTAGAGACCCTGAATGACATGGCTCAAAATCGTTTGCAATGGCGCAGGTGCATCCATTCTTTGTGTTCTCCCAAATTCTAATCTCCTGATTCCTCCTTGTCTTTCTTTTTTCTCTTTCCAAATTTATTTCACTGGATTATACTCCTTGAATAACATCTTCAAACCCTAATTTTCCCGATTACTGCTTATACTTTGACTACCTCTACCACTACGGTATCTGAATCGACAATTGCATCTCTGTGCTAATGTGGTGTAGCAACTTGAACTGATGTACATACGTACGAAGTTCTACGTTGTTACTGACTGACTGACTATTTGACAGAGAATTATTCATATAGTAATCTCTGTTTATGAAATGATTGAAGAACAATTAGTCTAAATATGAGCACAAGTTGAGAATCAGTTGGAAATAAATATCGTTTGTAGAAATGCGAAATTCGCGTCTGTGTTTGCATAAGGTTGATCAATACCATTTGGTTTCCAGTGTCCTCATAACTAATATAATAACTTTATATTATTTTTTCAAGACAAAACTAATTGTATCTTATGATAGTATTGATTTAAACTATACAACCCTAAGGTGTACACTCACACAGTGATAAATCGAATGTTCAGAGAAACATTTTAGTCCACATAGAATAGAATAGGAACGTTATAAATGAAAAATTTATCTCATTTCTCTGGACGCCATACCTAGATTCTAATCATGATTAGTATGTTATGTATTCACCCTTATAATGTTCAAATAACGTTGGAACTAGTTTGCTTATGAAAATTGTTATTTAAACTGTAAGTTTATTTATTTATTTATGTTTTGTTAAAACAATTGAAAGTTTATTTGAAACAATTGTATCGTGTGTCTAAAGATACATAATCTACATTAATAGTTAGTTGTTCATTATATTCATCGCAACATCCAATTTAATAGACACTATTTTCCACATTCATGGATTTATTACTAACTGAAAATAGCCAAATTACATCAGAACGTCTGACGAAAATAGCATTGGATTGAGATGAGGTTCTTTGCCTCCTAATGTAAAATGTAACTTAAAGAATGGTTTGCGTCACCCCATGAATTAATGATCGGGAGTGAAATGGTTGAACTCAACGACTGCTCCACTTATCTTAGGAGTCTAACCAGTTCTGATAGTCTGGCATCTGACGAAAACTCAGCAAGGATTCAGAACACTTGATTAGTTTTTACCAACTTGCGTCATTTGTGGAGTAAGTGAGATACCCGTCTTCCAAATAAAAGACGAGTTTACCGTGCAGTTGTTCATTCCGCTATAGTTTATGTATATAAAACATGGCAATTAAAAATGAAAGATATTCTTAGGTTATTGATATTCGATGATAAGTATCTTCGAAGCATTGTTCATGTATTTTTGGAACCCTGTGTGAGTAATGCCTGGTTTAAGAATAGAGTGCTAGGTAAAGATGGTAAATCGATAAATGAGGTAGTAAATCATCATCAACTGAGGTGGTCGGAACATATGTGTCACGTATACTCAACCACCGCCTACATCGAAGATCGATGTTGTCTGGTGTACGAGTAAGCTGGAAAAGGGCTAGGGAGGCGGCCAAATGAAAACAAAGCACAAGTCCATGAAGACTGATCATTGGATTGAATCATTCTAATAGGTGTAGACTACGTAGTTGGGGTCCATGTGGTTATCGTTACTAATGGCTAGTGACTTTGATTGACATGATTCGAAATCGTTTGCAATGGTGCAGTGCATCCGCTAAATTCCCCTTAACTTCTTGTGTTTTTATATTTCACTAATTTATATTTTCTCATAGAGTTTTATCTTCGATGCTTAATCCTTCCTATTACCATTCATACTGTTATTACCTCTTCTATTCTGGAATTAGGCCTTACAATTTTATCTCACTGTACTAATGGGGTTTGACAACTTGAACCGATATGCATACGTACCAGATTCTACATTGTAACTAACTGACTCGTTAAGGTGTAAGTCACATTCATTATTTAACATGTACAAATTCAATATAATATTCCTATATATAGAGAGTTAAATAGTGATATGAGAAAATAAGAAAACAAAATTACATCTTTAACTTGTTATAACTTTTTTGTTCAAGATTACTTTCATTTTTAATTTAATATGATGATTACTCAGTGTAATATTTATTTTATTGTTAATGTGTTATTGTATGCAACATAACATTGATATATTACAGTATGATGTTTAATCAAGATACAATATTCTTTGTATTAGTATTAGATTAACATAAATCAGTGTATTTTCGACTAGGGTCATCATCGTGTTTCAGTGGGAATATATATATATATACTCTAAGACAGTAGTCAAGTTCTATTCATATTCAATCAGTTCACAGGAATAATAATAATCTACTTACTCGGAGAATTTCTCGACAAATATAAGCAATCCAATCTTCTTTGAGTGATTTCGTGCGAGTACCTAAAACAGTAGAGAAAAGAATGTCATTACAAGATGACGAATCGTCTGAAAAACTAATAATGTGAACTAAAACCAAAACTCTTTTTAAGAAATACTCTTAAATAAATAAACACTACTACTTGCAACAAGATGATATTGACAAAAAATATATATACAAGAAAATATATAAGCCAAATTTGTGGAAGAGGTGGAAGACTTTATGTAGTATCACTGATAAATTTGTAACATACAATCATTTTTGCATTAAATTCCTTTTAATTATATTTACTCACTCTTATGTAACTGTTAATCAACTATTTATTTTTTGTCTATTATCTTGTATATAAGTGTCGTTTCAGAGGAAAAAGAAATCTATCTTGTTCACACTAGTTATACAGTTTACTGATGTTAGCTCATTTTCGTGGCAACGCATTAATAATTTAAGATTCATGAGGAATTGTCACCTGGTAATTTCAATAACAGTTGAGGTAATCAATTGACTGTACGGCTAAAAACAATGTTTCATTGTCATAATACCATTATACTCTATAAATGTGGGACATATTTCCTGAAAGTAAATACAATAGCACATTACAAGTGTATCCATTAACTCATCAAGAGAACAAAAGAATTTATAGAGTTTAAAAATGATCATCAACTAATACGATATTGACCAGTGTCATGCACACTTGTCAACTAGCAAACTCTTTATAGACAGCTTGCAATATCAAAAGGTTAAGAAAAGGTGAATGAATATCACATAATAGGATTGTAGTTCAGTTTATAGTGCTGTTAACCGCTGACCCACGTTAGATAGGGGACCATAAGTGAGTAGGATCCACCAGGTGTATCTATGTTCGGTGGTTGTAGATTACAACAATAAGACAGAGAATTTGTTCTCATGGTCCAAATGAATTCATCATATTTTATCTTTCCTGGCATTTTGAATACTATTTCAGCCAATAAGCGCACTTTCCTTAAAATGCGTTTCTTTTGTGTCTACTAGTTTTTTTAGTTCTTTGTTAATACTGATAACTTTGTTTTCGTTACGTTATTTTTCCTTTGGTTTATTCATAAAAAGAAATTATGGTGAGGATTGAAATAACAAAGTAACAATGGATAAGATACAAATCATTATCCCTACTTTTGTCTTCAATTAAAAAAACTACTCACTTTTTATTAAATCAGCCACTGATCCAGCACCACAATATTCCATAGCAAGCTAGGGATTAATTTTTGTTTAAAAACAAAATTAAAAAACAAACACTTGTTTCACTAAGATGAAAAACAAACTCGAACAAGGAAAATCTTCGAAAAAGTTGAAAAACAAAAACATTCTCCTGTTGTTGTACGGTTAGTTAAAAGAAAAAAGAATGGAACAACGTTAAAACAACTGTGGTTTGAATTTGTTATTCACACACCATTGCGTGATGAAAAAATTTTATTGCTTCCCTCTGTGCACTCCTCAAACCTGTCACCCAATAATATAATATTAAGAATGATATGATCAATTATTATTGTCGTCTTAAGATGGAAATAAAAGCTAATAATTAGTGTAATGATTACCATGATAATGAGCTCTAGTAATCACACTATCACTAGTTTAGATTCGAGTTCAAACGTGGTTGCAGTCAGAGATAACTTTTTCCTCCGTATGTTATAATTTCTATATATTTGGGCGAAAAAAGTGTGCATCTAGACATATTGAGTATATATTCCGATAACAATTAAATCGACCATTATTTGTGTTAATACATATGGTTATTGCCCCAAAATTTATCGTTAGAGATAAAGAAAAAACAACTACAGTCGTTTTAATGTCAGCCTGTCCTACAAGCCCTATGGAATAGTTGGATTGCGCCTAATAAAGAAACCTGGGACGAGCGTTTCGTCCTATTTGAGCCGAATCAGCTGGTCGGGCCTGCATTCCAGTGTTAGTGTTTACATCAGAACTCGAACCCAGTACATTTTGCTTCAAACGCTTAACGAGTTATCCGTTGAGCTACTTAGTTCAGATAGCCAGTTAAGAGTGGAACGGGTGTAATTTTCATATCATGATTAGAAGGGGTTTGGATTATCCTGTTATTGATTATCTTGACTGAATTTTGATCAGTCTTTGTCGGTACATGTGCATTTTATGTGAGAGCCTTTTTCTGTAAGAAAATGTATACACTATTCAGTAGAATTGAGAACTTTACTGACTTAAAAAGTAGTAAATTACTGTTCGTTAATAAAGTTCTTATTTTGCTAAGTGGACAATAGTATTGGTCCTGTTGCTTCTGTGCTTGAGTTAGTTTTGGTAGAAGTAGTCTAGTATTATCACTAGCCCTTACGAAAAGTGTTACAAAGACGAATATATAAACATGAACCTCATAGATTGAATTTCATCATAGGACATAGTGTTTGGTATCATTAGCTTAACGATGCCTGATTGATTTTCTGAGTTTTCTCTTTAGTAAGCTATATCATTATTATCATGGATAGCAAAGAATAGATGAAGAATCAGTCATAAATTTGTAACAACACAAAGAACTGGGAAGATATTGTGAAACAGTTTTATCATATTATTCCATTGTCTGTTTGTACTATTCCCTTTATACCCAACAGACATTAACAGACAACCATCGATATATTAGTGACAACAATGAAGAGTATGAAGTGGTTGATAAATTGATAAACATAGAATTGTTTTCAATATTTATACAAACATTATGGGAGGAGTAGAGAAAAAAACTGGAAATTGTCACAAGCTTTTCATATTTGCTTTATAAACACAAAATATGTCTGTATGAATATGTGTCCACCACTTACCATCATGGTGAGTGGGATGCATCTTCGCATTATTGAATAAATAACACATACGCACGACAATAATCAGAAATATGTGTGTAACGCTAAAGATAGAGAAATTAAAAGGAATGCACTACTTTGTCCAAAGTATACATACAAGTACTATACTAATGAGTCAAGCTATTGATTGATTTGATTTTTTTTTGTTCCATTACAAGACAGGTGAATAAAACATGGCAGACATAATTTCTATGTCCACAACGCAAAGATTAGATGGGAAAAGAAGTACGACCTTGTGACTAATGCATTGTTGAGGCTACACATAAAACAATGAATAGCTTGAAAACACTACTAGTCTGATTCGCTTTCGACCAACTATAAACACGAAAACTGATGATCTAGGTGTTACTCATAAGGAGCAGGATAAGATATGGTTTGACATGAGTTCTGTGGTCGTACAAGTGATATTCAAGCGTATGTTAGAAGCGAAGTCAATGTTAAAACTAAGCAAATGGAAAATCAGGCTAGTGAAATGAATGTATATATATTAGTACAATAAGAAAAACTTTTAAACATCGTACACTTCTTGCATATTCCAAAGATTTGTAATGATGAGATCAATCGTATTACGTACTGTGTTTACATGTACCCTAGCTGCTTGATGTTTAGTTTTCTTGAGTTCATAGGACTTTATGTTAAAGTCTGAATATAAGTGAGAACACCATAAAGTGACAGAATAAATATCCATACGAAAACAAGTAGTCAAGGTTAAATTGTAGAAAATGATAAAAAATTTGTGTTTAGTGGTAAAATGAAAGTCTTTTGTAAACTATAACCCTAAGGAATCTATAACAAAATAAAAATGAGCTATCCTGGTAGTCATTAATATATGATAATCAGTGGAACATCAATTTTTGTCCGTCTTCCAATCAGTGGGGATATTTTAAGATATGAATGAAGAAAATTGACTCAAATGGTACTTTGTTCCAGGTCAATTATTTTTAGTACATAACATCAAATCTTCATTCTTAGTAAGTGCGATTCCCAGTCACTTAAAGAATAGCAGACAAGAACTTTAACCAATAAATATCACTTGAATCTTCCCATTGATGTTTTGGGAATGATCAATTTCAGTCCTAAAACATTAATGGGAAGATTCAAGTAAAACAATACCAAGTGAGTTAAAGTTCAATAAATATCACATTTACTTAGCCTTTCATAACCTATTGTTCTCAAATATTCCCGACCTAACTTCAGTAAACCGAATGAAAGCGTGTTAAACACAATTGCATTTTAACTCAGTCACTGGTGAATCACACAATAAGTTAATTTTTATCCTAATTATATTGTTTAATCATCTAATCACTTATTTTTACTATGATTACTTATGATCTTACATCCCTGAATTTGTGTAAATAGGTTACGCAGATATTAAGATGTATCAATGTCAACTATATTACTTAAATTTTGTAACGCCTCTTCACAATTTGACTATCTAATTCGTTTATACCTTGCATCTCAACTCCACTAAATCAAGTATCTGGAACCCAACCATATTTGTTTTAACTGCAGTTGGACGGTAACATTTGACAACGATCGAAATCATTTTATTTTATATATTTCATTACTATTGCTCTGTTTATAATAATATCTAAATCGAAAGATTTGTTTGACTAAGTAATTACACTAAAACCATAAACAGAATAATATTTACAATAAAACAAAAGTCATTGTAAAAAAAGAAATGAACAAATTCAACATAGTGATAACTTTATTAAAAATTGTTATGATTAGTAAAAAATATCTTACCCAAAGATGATCACGAGGTGAAGATTTTTTAATAAATGCACCATAATAACTAGCAATATTTCGATGATTCGATAACTAAACAAAACAAGAAAATAAGCAACAATAGTGAATACAAAAAGAATCTGACAAATGTTAATGTAAAGAATTTAAGAAAACACATCTTACAAATTGTTATGTTGATTTTAGACTAACTAAATACAGTTTAACTAATGCTACATACAATACATTGTTCATTATTTTGGACAATGAATATGAATAATTGAAGTTATTATCATACATAACGTCTAATGGTACAACTTGATTGATTAAATTTCGGTAAATATAAACAATATTGTAATCCGTGATTCATTGAGTGAATAACAGACAGATAAATTAAGTGAATGTACAGGATGAAATAGCAGGATAAACTAGAAGTCATATCGACAAAAATGTATCAAAGTACCGTGAGATAACATTTTCCCCAGTCAAAATTAATATTATACGTTGAATGTATACGTATAAGCTAAGAATTATCTGCTTTCACCTTAAATTCAGTGAGTATCGTTGATAACTACATTTTCTATGATAGAGTAACAAAGTACATTATGTATTCCCAAAACCAGAAATAAAAAAATTGGAGATATTTTTTGGTATTACATGACTTTAGAAAATATTCTAGTTGACTCTAGTTATATCCTGAAATATGTAGCGAGAAACAATAATAACAAGCACATTAAAAGCACAAAAGATACCTACATCTATTATGGTAGATCCGCGTTAAGCTTAGAAGAATGACTTCAAGTAAAATAAATCTGAATCCTTAACAAAGAATAAGTATATTGACAAACAGTCCATTTTATCTCACTATACAGATATGAAACACGGATCGTGGAAGCAGAACAAAACAACAAATAACAAGTGGTCAGTAATACGTGCCTTCAAAGAACTATTTCAATTTAGTTCCCGAACTATCAAGAAAACAATAACTGTTGAAGAATACAAATCAGTTGATGAGTTTTTAGGCAACCATCAACTAACTCCGCGTATACTTGTTAACACATTAACTCGTTAAATGAAGGTTGCAGTGAGAGTAGGATGTTAGACTAGGCTATGACTTTAGTTCATAAATTTTTACCCATTGATCCAAGATACAAGTGAGATAGTATGCTGCCTGACTGACGTCTACAAGGAAGCTGTGTTTAATAGTTGAAAACCTTAGACTATAGTTATGGTGCACATTAACCCAACATCTATACTTCCCTAAATCTTAAAAATTTTGCTAATTAATAACCATAGTATATTTTTGCTTGTTTCTTTCGCTGATTTATTTTAAAGTTGGTCCTAGGAACTGTATACCTCTTTCCGACGTGAAATATGATAATTTAAAAGCCCACTTATCCACACCAGGTAAAACTTTACTAAATTCGAATACACTAGAGAGGTTGCATGTGTTATAAGTGAGTATCCCTTATATATCACCGCCGAATGAAACAATAGAGGATATGAAGGATTAAAGTGATTGGAGAAAAATATGATAACACCTTATAAATTCACAATGACTATTAACCTGGATCATGTAGTTAACTGTCGATAGTATATTTATTTTATTTATTTATTTAAACACATAAACAGTGGTACAAGGAGGCAGCAAATAGATATGCGCCACATAAATCATTCGATTTGTGTGAGGGCTGGGATACTGCCCGGGTGCCCAAACCGAAGTATATAAGAAAGCAGAAACTAATAATATATAACTTTGAATAAAATCGTGGATTTCAATTTATCGTAATGAGACATACATTACCATTTTGATCCCTAACGTCAGACCTATTGTCACATTAAAGAGGACTTGGGAAGTGTTATAACTTGTGGCTTTGTGCCCTATTAATATATAACGCAATGATACCGCCAATTAGAGAACGGTGATTTATCGACCGGACCAAAGGCTGTGTAAAATAAACAGAATAAAAAGATGTCTTAATATAAAAGAGCATACAAAAAACCATCGATTTCTGCAAAAGTAAACCCTTTAGGTAATAGTTGAAATAAATAATATGCGCTGAAGCAACTGATCAACAGACTAAGCTTCTGGTTGCAATTAACTAAAATAGACTCTGGGATTAACAGTGTTTCGTGATATTGTCAGTACATATGAAATTAGGAAATAGATTCAAGCGCACCACAATTAGGTAACAGTTGAATAAATGCATCAACCCTAATGAATTAAGCGAATTTCAACTACATACATTCTTAGAACATGAGTCAAAATATGATGGGACGGTTGTCCGACGACCAATAGATATAATAGTTTCCAAAACAACCTCAATCTTATCTAATTTTGTCAGGCCTCAAAACATAATTATTTAATCTACAAATGAGACGAAAGACTAACCTTTTTTAATGTATCAATTTCCAGCTTAATTTCTTCCTCATCCTCTTCAGTAATTGGCATAACCTTGATGGCAGCTAGCTGACCAGTTCGCGTGTATCGTCCCTTGTATACATTTCCATAAGTACCTTTACCCACAACTTCGATGAGTGAAAAGATTCCCGATGGATCACGTAAATCATCCAAATTTGTTATATCTAATCCACTATTGTTGGACATATTGCTATTGGTGATCTTTAATTTCCAAGGTAAAAACAGCAATTAGCTAGACCGGAGTCTCCAAATCACTTGAAGTATGTTTTACTAGGAAAAATACAGAAAATGAAGCACTCATAAGAATATGTATAACATGAGTATGAAGAACGAGTTAGTGACTAGAAAGTTGGATTTTTGTGATCTAATCGATTAATACCTATTGGTATAAACTTTATTTATACGGATCACCTTCAAATATTGATATTTTATTATAGAGGATAGTTCAGAGGATAACTTGCTGCTTAGTTTAGTCAAGCTAACATGTAAGATTTTATAATAAATTGCTTTTTGGTGTGGAAACAAGGTGGGTGCGCTAGACATAAATTTTGTTACAAGTGTTCAAACTTACAGCAAACATACTAATCTAGATCAATATGTATCGAATCATCATCTCCCGCAGCAGTTACTTCTGAACAACATAAACTGAACGGACAATACAAGTCATGAATACGGTGACGAGATGAAGGATCCTTTGTTATCTACTAATTTCGCCTTACAGAACGTCAGATAGTACGAAATAACTTGGTTTACATCAAAATATCTTAGGGACAGAAAGCGAGATGTTTAAGACCATCACAATTACTATGAGAAAATAGATGCGACACCAAGTTTTGAGTTTCAGATGTTGTTCATATCTATGTCAGGTAAGAACGGAAGGTTACTTAATAGCCCATCGACTAATATAGTAAAAATACGATAAAACTTGTAGTCATTATCTTGTTTGTCCGAATTGCATAAAAAAGTTAAGACATCCTATACAGAGTTACCAAGAAGATGAAAGTCAGCGATTAGAGACACTAGATGACAGCTTATAACCTGTTACAATGATGCAGATATATTCACTCATTACTCGTTATTCCTTCTCTCTTCACGTTTGGATATCTTTTATCTTGATAATCATTAAGATGCTACGGATTATGGTAACTTGATTTTGTACACTTCCTCAGGGTTCTAGATTATTATGTCTAACTGTTAACTAATTATTTGATTGATGGTACACTACTGTCTACTAGTTTATGATAGTTTATAAACACATGACTAAACATGAGTTGATTAATCCTTTAATGATACGACCAAATAATCACATGTCTGCGCATTTTTCTCATAATAACTGAATTTAATCTGAAATCCTTTATTTCACTTAGGGTCTTTAAAGAGAAAAATTGCAATACTTAATTGATTTTCTTTAACGTGATAAAAAATATGTTAGCCATTTTTACAAAACTCATAAATACTTATCTTAACAATAATGTAGGATTGACAGTGCAACTAGTCGACATAATTTCAATAAATGAAACAACTGGGTTAATAAAATGTTGAAAACAGTTATTATAGATTTTGTACAAACTGTATCTAGGTATTTATATAGTAAATCAAACACTAAAACGACAATAAATCGCACTCCATTAAAACCAGACGACCATAAACTAAAACTGAATGAATAGAGTTTGGATATTTTGGAAAACATGTTTACAAAATTGAGAAATTCTAATATATTTGATTTAAACTTCTACACTAACTGGATTGGTAAGAAAGAACTCCCAGTAACAACCATTGACTTCGTAAACTGATGCGATAATAAAAACTTGTTTACTATTACCTATACTTCGGCCAACGACACAGATTGAGGCCAACTAGTCAGCCATATACATTACTTTATCTCAACAATCACACATGCATTAAGTTGTTAACCAATACAAATGATCGACTTTCTCTACCTAAAGCATTTCACAGAACACCAATTATAATAAATGACCAAAACTACTCTTCAAAACAATGATAAAGATGCTCGAAGAATTAATATATCAGTGACCATATATAGACGTTACCACACTAAAAATTGTAAACAGCACGGTAGTCAGTCACTCAATAACAACGTAGAACTTCGTACGCACGTGCATCAATACCAGTTGCCATACCACATTAGCACAGAGATGCAATTGTCGATTCAGATCCCGTAGTGGTAGAGATAGTCAAAGTATAAGCAGTAATCGGGAAAATTAGGGTTTGAAGATGTTATTCAAGGAGTATAATCCAGTGAAATAAATTTGGAAAGAGAAAAAAGAGAGACAAGGAGGAATCAGGAGATTAGAACTTGGAAGAACACAAAGAATGGATGCACCTGCGCCATTGCAAACTGTTTTGAACCATGTCATTCAGGGTCTCTAACCATCGGTTGCTACCATCTCGCGGTCCCCAACCAGGTAGTCTACACCTACCAATATGACTCAATCCACTTGTCAGTGACTTCATGGACTTGTGCCATGTTTTGGTCTGGCCGCCACTAGCTTCCTTCCAACCTACTCCTATACCACTGAACATCGCACATCGAGGCATTCGGTGGTTGGGCATACATAACACGTGTCCCAGCCATCTCAACTGATGAAGTTTCACTACTTCATCAATTGATTTGCCATCCTTACCTAGTACCCGTTTCCTAACAACTGCTTTACTTACTCGATGGTCCCAGGATATACGAGCAATATTTCGAAGACACCTATGATCAAATACTAGTAACCTACGAATATCCTCTACTCTTACCGGCCATGTTTCACTGCCATAAAGTAGGACAGAACGAACTGCTGTGCAGTAAACACGTCCTTTGGTTGATAGACGGATATCTCGCCTACGCCATAAATGACGCAAGTTGGCAAAAGCTAGTCGAGCCTTCTGTATCCGTGCTGAGATTTCGTCACACACCACACCAAAAGGGCTGATGAGACTTCCAAGATAAGTGAAGCGGTCGACACACTCAACTACTTCACTCCGTATCACTAGTTCGGGTGTCGATGTAACCCAATCCTGAAGCAACATTTTGCATTTCGAGGGAGAGAATCGCATCCCGAACATGCTTGCATTGTTGATTAGAGTGGTCAGAAGACTCTGTGTTTTGTCAGCCACTTCACCAAATAGAGCTGTCATCAGCATATTCCAAGTCAACAAGTGAATCTCTCGGTAGAAATTCAACCCCTGGAAATTTAGATGAGGGATGTGTTATCTCTAAAAGTACGTCGACGACAAAGTTAAACAAGAATGGAGAGAGTGGGCAGCCCTGACGAACACCACTTGAGGTAATCAATTCTGATGACAGTTCACCATAAGCTCTCACTCGACCATTTGTGTTCGAGTAGAGAGCCTTTATAAAGTTAATGTACTTCTTTGGTACTCCTTCCAATGACAAACACTGCCGTAGAACCTCACGATTAACAGTGTCAAATGCCACTCTAAGGTCGTGAAATACTACGATTGTGGGGCGTCTGAATGTGTATCTATGTACTAGGACCTGACGTAGTGTGAATATCTGGTTTATACAACCACGTCCAGGTCGAAAACTAGCTTTTCACGAGCTTTGTTTAGGCGTCGAAGTATTATTGAAGCGAATATTTTAGACACTATATTTGTCAAACTGATTCCTCTATGATTGTCACAAGAGGACTTTTGTCCTTTCTTAAAAACTGGCACAATCAGTGATTGAGACCAGTCAGAAGGGATTACGTCCAGTTCCCAAATTCTACCTAAGACCTCAGTTAATCTCACTGCTAATACTGGACCACCATCCTTAAAAATCTCAGGAGTAAACGTGTCAGGGCCTGCTGCTCTCCCTCGCTTCAGATTTCCTATGGCTTTTTCAAATTTGTAAGGAGGCGGAGGACCTACATTAACTTGCCATTCAGGTTGACTGGAGATCGTGGGAAACCGGAGTGTGGCTGAAGGCCAGTTGAACTGATCCCTAAAGTGTTCTGCCCATCGATCCAATCTCCTGGATTGATAATGTAAAACCTCACTTTTTTAAGATTCACTTTGCATAAAGTATTTCAACAAATTTACTTTAGGGAAAAATACATACATACATACATAGGGCAATAACCGGACACTGAATAGAACAAGAAAATAGTTTATTGACTACCAGTCAATTATTATTCAACTTACGAAGATATTCTGTGATAAAGAAGGGCCTGAGAGTTTATATATATATATATATATATATATATATATATATATATATATATATATATATATATATATATATATATATATATATATATATTCAAGTGAAAAGTATTTAGAACTTCAGTACACCTGATGACCCACTACCATAAAACTCATCAACCAACAAGGCAAAATGCGGCTTTCAAACCGAAAAATATAACAATAATCAGGTTCCTGTAATTATTCCCATATGTAGACATAAAAATATATGTGCGATAATCCTTAGTGGTAAACATCAAAAGCAAAACTTGTACGAAAGGGAGGTCACAAAAGTAATACTATGTAATTGTCGAGACTCCTAAGAGGCGAATTAAAAACAAATAACACTACGGACTTAGAGGTGAGGTCAAATGTAAGGCGCCAGGTTAGAAATCCTAGTCAGTTGATAAAGCTGTCAAGTAACATCGACTTAGGTGACCATGATATAGCCTACGTTCTTTAAGGTGGTGAAACTTATGAAACGAGTGTGGGGTCCCAACTCCAAATCAATATTCTCAATCTGTGCCAACCTACAAATGTGGATACAAGCGTTTCTTCACGAAGTTGACAAAGACCAAAGTTGAACTGTTAGGGAGAGTCAATCTGGAACGAGCAAGTCAATCAAAGTTCACGGTGCATATATTGGAACAAAATGTCTATCAAACATAAATAGTAGTTTTTGATAACAAAAACATTTTTAGATACGTAACCTTAAGGTTGAGACTAATATTTAGTTATGGCCTCGACTAGTGGAACTATACTTTATGGACGACCCTCAGCGACCTTTTGGCCAACAACGATACGTGATACAAATCAATAATTTATTAACAACCCAGAAAATTAAAATGTATATACGGTTTGCGCATGATTAATGAATTTGTTGGAGTCCGTAATCAGCTCGTAGGTATGAAAATCAACTTTAGTGTGATACGGAATGTCGTCCATATTACTAGAGTTCATTTTACCTTTAGAACCTTTGTAAGGCTATATGCGGTTCTTTAATCGTAACTGCACTGATTAAGCATTAATATCAACACGTTATTAGGACCGACAAGATAGCGCATACGAACGGTGACCCGATGATTATATCACTTACAATCAACTAATGCTTAATTATTTTTCTGCGCCGGTTAGGTCGTGATGCACGGATCACTATGAGATCTCATAAACACCCTAGATAATTCTCCGAGTAATACCGAGTACCTTCAACCAATAATAAGCGTTTCGGACAAAATCTTGATGAACAGCACATGTTTATTGCAGTTCAACTCACACATTATGTTACATTCACCGCACAGTTTTGCAGTATATATATTTACTAATATTAAATATCTTAAGAACTAAATATCAGCAATTTTAACTGAGCTCTTGATGAAGTACAAACTACCCGTCACAGTGCTCTGAAATTCATGAAAGAAACTCATCATTTTTATCCTCATTGCTCTGTCCATTAAGCACATTCCTACTGCCTTAATCTCAAATGTAACCCTAGGTTTCGTACACTCTAACAGTAAATGATATTCTTAAATCCGCAACACACGCAATGCCGACCCTAGTTATGACCTCAAATTATGAATCGTAGAACCATGATCCTAACTGTAAATCCTAATTCTGAGTTTCTGAATCATTCCTTCATATTTTTACCAGCTGAATGTAGTCAAGAACTACTTACTTACTTACTTACACCTGTTACTCCTCGTGAAGGAGCATAGGTCGCTCACCAGCATTCTCCATCCAACCCTGTCCTGGGCAATCCTTTCCAGCTCCTTCCAGTTGTAATTCATCCTTTTCATATCTGCTTCTATTATCCGACGTAATGTGTTCTTTGGCCTTCCTCTTTTCCGCTTCCTTTCAGGATTCCAAGTTAGAGCTTGCCTCGTGATGCAGTTTGACGATTTGCGTAATGTATGTCCTATCCATTTCCATCGTCTTTTCCTAATTTCCTCTTCAGCTGGAAGTTGGTTTGTTCTCTCCCACACAAGGCTATTGCTGATGGTATCCGGCCAATGGATGTTGAGTATCTTGCGTAGACAGCTATTTATAAATACTTGTACTTTCTTGATTGTGGTTGTTGTAGTTCTCCAAGTTTCAGCTCCGTACAGTAGAATTGCCTTGACGTTCGTATTGAAGATTCTCACTTTGATATTGGTTGAAAGTTGTTTTGAGTTCCATATGTTCTTCAATTGTAGGAATGCGGCCCTTGCTTTGCCAATCCTCGCCTTTACGTCTGCATCTGAACCTCCATGTCTATCGACGATGCTTCCCAGATATGTGAAGGATTCTACATCTTCCAGAGTTTCGCCATCAAGGGTGATTGGATTGCTGTTCTCCGCTTTGAATTTGAGGACCTTGGTTTTCCCTTTGTGTATGCTGAGGCCTACTGATGCAGAGACTGCTGCTACATTGGCTGTCTTTATCTGAATCTGTTCACGTGTACGTGATAGGAGGGCTAGGTCATCTGCGAAGTCCAGATCGTCTAATTGGTTCTGAGCTGTCCATTGTATTCCGTGTTTTCCTTCAGATGTCGAGGTCTTCATAATCCAGTCGACCACCAGAAGAAAGAGGAAGGGAGAGAGTAAACAGCCTTGTCTGACTCCGGTCCTTACTTGGAATGCATCTGTCAGCTGTCCTCCATGCACTACTTTGCACTGTAGTCCGTCGTATGAGTTCCGGATAATAGTGACAATCTTCTCAGGAACTCCGTAGTGTCGAAGAAGTTTCCATAATGTCCTCCTATCTACACTGTCGAATGCCTTTTCATAATCAATGAAGTTGATGTATAGTGACGAGTTCCACTCAACTGATTGTTCGACGATGATCCGTAGTGTTGCAATTTGCAAGAACTACTTAGTGTCCCCAAATGCCCTGGTATAGCCGAGAGTGCCCACCCTCCCTCTCGAAATGCTCTCACACGGCCACGTGTATACAGCCTCTGACAGGGAAGTCCTACTCACTGCCTTCTCGTGGCGGGGGTTTTCTTTACGAAAATGAGAGGACGAAAAGCGAATGTCCGGCGCTTTAACCGGATCCCAAACCAATCTTGCACACGGGCTCCAGTATCCTGCGGGAACAAATGGCCTATGAACCAATCGTTGGTCACCGGCTACCATGGGAATGCATCTCCTTACGATGCTCCACTGCCTTGTGGGTCAGACCTTTAAGTCAAAGGCTCGGGGTGTGGCCCCCTAAGAAAACCACCTGGTTCGGTCTGGGAACCCGGGTAGTATCACAGCCCACACACAAATAAAAGGAAAATGTCGATATTTATGGAAAATACTTGTCTTGCTTCGATTAAAAATCAAACGATTCACATTATTTTTATTTATTGCGTCATTTATTCACTCTCTTTTATTACCACTTTATGTATCCTTATTTTTCGACTTATACAGCAGCTCGCCTATGGTGGAAACTCGGTTCTATCTAAACGTTCTCGAGTCACTGACTGATTGAAAATTGTATGCTACCACCAAATACGAATACTGAAAGTTTTTCTGAAACTACGTGCACCATTCAAACTGGCTGCCTTCAACGTTCGCACACTTATGCAGGTCGAACAACAGATAGGGCTGGCTATGTCTTTGGAAAGTCTTAATATCGACGTTTGTTGTCTATCCGAGACCCGTATTCAAGACTCTGGTGAAGTACTATAAATTCGCTCTCCATCTGTCGTTTCAATAAGCTTGTTTTACGTGCGTTTATCCGGGGACCCTATGGCATATTCGTCTGGTCTTGCTGGCGTTGGTGTCGCACTAAGCGCTAGAGCTGAGGAAGCACTAATCGATTGGATCCCCATTAACAGTCGGTTATGTGCTGTTAAATTAGAAAGTTCCATCAAAGTGAGAAGAAATCGGCGTGAGGAACGATGTCTTTTCGTCATCTCCGCCTATGCCTTGACAGATCCCAGTCCGGATGCAATCAACGATGAATTCTACCACCTGCCTTCGCGAAACGTCCCCCTTATAAGCACTGTGTTTCTTCAGGCCCCTTACAACTCATCGAAGCCTGTCGATCTCCGGGTTACTGTGAGTTTGACCATAAACGAAGGCTGTTACGTAATGAAATCGGGCAAAGCTTGCGTAAGGACCGAGAAGCCTGGTGGTCGATGCGTGCTAATGAGCTGGAAGCAGCAGCTGCATCTGGTAACCACCGGAAGCTCTTCCAACTCATCCGAGCCACTGGCAACAAGAAGTCTGGTGTGAGCGAAACAATCTGTGAGGATGACGGGATGCCAATCACTAACATCCATCGACGTCTTGGACGATGAGCAGAATCCTCCGAAGGGCAGTTCAACTGGTCTTCTGCGACGGCATCGGTCAGACTGTCCTGCCCTCCATGGCCGGTGAAGACTGATCCACCAAATGAGGTGGAAGCCAGCAAAAAACTCCAACTCTTGAAGCGCTACAAATTACCAGGTCCAGATGACTTACCTCCCGCTCTTTTTAAAGATGGTGGTGACTTTCTGGCTAAGAAACTGACTGTGTTGTTTACAAAGGTCTGGGAACTAGAGAGTGCACCAACGTCATATAATGAGTCGATAGTTGTCCCTATCTTTAAAAGGGGTTCACGTCGTTCCTGTAACAACTATCGGGGGATAAGTCTACTTCCAATTGCATCCAAGCTATTGACTTCCCCCATTATTACTATTATTATTACACTATCTTACACTAATCTAGTCGTTATCCTTTTTTTTCTCTTACACTCCTTACCTTCCTTTTTTCTTCTCAAATTCTCATTGCTTTGTGCCGCGCATGTATATTTGGTGCCCTCTTGTACCAATATTTATGTGTTCAAATAAATAAATAAATAGACTTAGTGTCGCTGAAGCTCATCCTCAAAGTTTAGCTCTATCGAATGCACTAGTGAAACCACCTAAACTTTGTTACCAGATGCCTTGAAAATTCATTTGAATGTGTTTACTAGGAATTTAATTACAGTTATGGTACAAGAATATGTGTATATATCAGCATAACTTAACGAGATAATAAGAAACCTAATTAGATACTGCTTAAGAGCGAATAGCTATATTTACAAAGGTTTGTGTATTTACTGAGTAATAGTAACAGAAACGAGTCCGAAATTCCTAACTTGCTGAAAAAAAAACGATTGTATACGAAGTTAACGACATTCTAAGTAAAAATTATTGGTGACTAATACGTGGAACAAAAGCTTGGTTCTGTTACAGTTTATGATGAAAAATTTCAACATCAAAGTCACTTCGAAGTTTTCGTAGTTTTCAGCGAAGTAGCGGATGTAAATTACCCCATCGTATTCCATATAAGACTTTGGATGTTTATTACGGTTTATACCGCAATATTAGGTTCACGAATCAAACCTTTACGAATGGTCAGGACGTGGGAGCGAAGCTATTTACCTGGTGCTCAAAAGCCAAAGTAGTTAGAAACAATCCATAAAATAAACATTGGGTATCCGCTAAGTATTTACCGTTTCTCGTCCATTCCACATGACTTGAAAATATTTTAGTGATGTCAACAGAATGAAAAAGATTTTTCGGAATGATTTGTCTCTAGACACAGAACTTATTATTATTATATTACTATGTAAAATCCACCGATTGAGAACGTGGAAACTAGGTTTTTTATGCCTCATAAATTACAAGTACATTATGCAGTTACACAAATAAGTTAAGCGGTACCACAAGAGAACGAAATGATTAGATGAGACGAAAACACTCAGACTCACAAAAGTACGTAAAGACATAAGGATGGCATACATTTAACATTATAATTACTCCTGATCATAGACAGTAAACAACTAATACTTCCAGCAAAGAAAGAAGCGAACACTTTTACACATGGCGCGTAGAAAAGTAACCCGACATCGTACTCGAATAAAGCCAATTCCTGGGATTTTCTTCCAGTATCCACTACCTTTGTGTAGAGCTAATTGAAACCAGCCGAATTCCTAATTTTTGCTACTCGACCTTGTGGCGAGGTTCCAAGTCCTTGTTATCATTCGATGAGGATAATTGGGCAACTTGGTTAAATTAGTTCCACTGGATCCGACAGTTATTCAAAGGTTAGTACTTCCTAAACACAGATAAGCTCGTTTTCCCCACAAAAGCTTAACAGTTACTATCAGTTGACGCTACGTTGCAAGTTGGCTGTAATACGAAATGTTTCAAAACTGGAATAAAAAGAAGTTGAGAAAGGTACAAGTTCAAGGTATATAAATAACCAAAATGCATAAACAAGTTCATAGTTAGAAAGAAGAAGAATATATCAACAAAGAAAATAAAAGGTAGATGTAAGGGGTAAGAAAGGGTATGTAAGGTGTCATGGATAATAATAAACGATGTTGGTGTCGATCTCACTGGATAGATTGAGAAGTTTAATGATTATAAAAATGTCGTATCCGGTTTTTATGTGTAACTTTAATTCTGCTACGTGTGATAGATAGGATACTGTTAGTTTCTACAGAACTGTCGTACTTCTAAAACTGGTCATGGAAGTGAATGCTGCCAAGGTTACTAGATGAGCGTTTCAGACACGAAGAACCTGTAGTGATTAAAGCCGACTCCGTGTGAGTATCGATATGGAAAATCGGAAGTAGTTTAGTGAAAAGTTTAATCGATGACAATCAGAGATGGTCCGAAATTCAGGTACATTTTATCGGGTTAATGGGTCTATTTCCCAAGGTATAGTGGTATATATATGAATGGGCATTTGTACACTTCATTCGGCAGTCCAATACACTTCATCGCTAAAGTAGTCAGCTAGTAGGTTAGCGCGCAGCACACCATGTATCAGTATCAGATTTAAGACACTGTACGCCACACTATTATTTGCTCTGTGGTGTATAACTTGTTAAAGACTACCTCAAAGACGGAAATTCCGGATGTAACGGAATACTGTTTAGCTGACGTGTCAAAAGTTACTCATTTTATTATGCGTCATGTTTAGAGTCAGCGACAGTAATCAAAGACACTGTAATCACATTTTCTATGGTTTAATCCCGAGTACTGTGCAATACTTTCCATCCAGCCCTGACATAAAATTCATTTTGAACACCTGTGGCATTATGGTGTAATGCGGTACTAGTACATTTATCTTTGTTACCACGACAATACATCAAATCCCAAAATTGTATATTTGTCTATGTGGACGTCTTGGTATTGTGTTCGGAGTTATACTTCTGATAGGATTAATATGCAGGTTTTTGTGAGACCTGTTCAAATAGAGTTCAATTTTGTAGTGTCTGGTAACTATAGTCTTCTTAGTTACACTACTCATTGTCACTCGTGATAAGAGTTTAACAAGTGGTCTGACACTACTTATTTTATGATCTTAATAAATATCACTACCTTTTTATTATCATTTCATTTAAATACAAATCCATCTAGAAAGAATTTTTATGTCCACTAAGTATATTAAAGAAGTAAATTAACCTGTCCACTAAGGTTGGCGTGGACCAAGATAGAGAGTAACAGAATAGTATGGCCACTTGGGCTATTCCTAAACCAAAGCTAGTGAAGGAATGACTCCAATAAAATTATGAATTACTCCGAAATACTGATCTTGTAAAATATTTGGTAGAAAAAACAGTTTTACAGTGCAGCGTTTTGGCCATTCCATTTCATTCATGTGCCTCATCGTGCAAAACGTGATGCCAATCTAGAAAGAAACAGAGGAAATGTAGATATATCACGGACAGTGTGTGAAAGTATCAAGCTATCCAATAATAATATCGTTATGAGTGCTACAAATGATAAATCCACTGCTTCACTTTATTGGATGTTTGACCTCTGATTTATTTGATGTGCGCACATATAGCCTCGTCTATTACCACAGACATAAACGATGTCTACCGACTGGGGATATAAAGAAATTACACATACTTATAACCCAGGAACCTTAAACAATATCTTTGATCAGTGGTAAATGAGCCATCAACCTAGGTTGTAGCCTCGAAAAACCTAAACCTCTAAACCACTGCAGATCATTAACCTACATTGATGGTATTCTAAAAAAGGCACCGAGATAACTGACTTATTCGGAAAGGTTTAGGAGTCTCAGTGTGACAACCTAATTTCCAGTACTTAATCAGAACCCAGGGGACCAACACACCAAAGTTTATTAGGCTCAGCCAAAATATTTTGTTCTATGTAGAGTACAAGGCCTTTTTGAATCACTCGCATTAAATTATTTCAGCACGCAAAATATATGCTTAATTTATTCGGTTTTCATCTAACGAGGAAAACAAATTTTATCGAAGTTACAAAATACTCTGGACGATACAGATTGTACAGCCTGGTACAAGACGAAATACTAAACAAAAGTGTAGTTGGTAAATGGGAGTTTAGCACCTGAGGATTAACATGAGTATTCCCAACAGGATAGGATCTGATATCAAGCTGCAAGGATCATGGTAACAGTATTCAGCAGGCAGTCAAAGGTCAGCAATGGTTAACAGAATCATTCAGCAACCACGAGTCTGGTCAAACACGACCTTATTATCAACTGCGTAGCGTCATGAGGCAACAAAACTTCATAACGAAGGTCAAAGTATAAGGTTAAAATACAAGACAGGACGGAAGAATAATGAGTGAAAAATGTCACTCAATAAAACACTGAATTACAGAACGAAATAATTACCAATAAATTTTATACAGTAACTACGGCTCTATCACTCTGTTTCTCACTGCATTCAAACCATTGATCTCTGTCGTAATTTGGATAATATTTAAAACCTGTGAAATCCTTGCTCGGTGAGAGAAGGCTCGTTTACACCCTCATTGTCCATGAATCGATTATATCTCCATGCCGTGTCAAATTTCAAGACACCGTCACATTAATTCCAGGTCAACATCGTTGTGTCACTTTGTCCTAGATGAGTTATGGTTTGTAAGTTGGAGACATTCCCTGGAATTTTCTGCTGTAGAAGAGTTTTCCTTCCATTTGAAACCTAGCGCATCCGAGGCAATGATGTTCAGCGACTCTCAGTACTTGTTATCGTTGTTTCTAAAGGATCTCTGATATTCAGTGACAGTACTATTTTAGGGGCGATAGATTTTGATAGTACGTGTTCTCGAGCGGTGACAAAAATAAATTGTCATTACCATCTAAAAACGCTTACTTTGGTGGCTTGCACACGAATTGAGAGTGACATCTCATCGACTTCCACATCGCGTATTTCTTAGACTAACATTAGTCTCTTGTTACATCGCAAAATCAGAAATTTTCCTCTAGATTCTGTTTGGAACAGTGATTACGGCTGACAGAAAGCCAGTGAAGAGCAAGGCCAAGTCATTTAAACATTTAAACTATTCATCAATGCACTTGCATTGAGTGAAAAAATGTCAGAAATAATTTTTTGCTCGTTGGGATATCACAAAAAATATATTTGTCATTGGTTTTCTACCCAATGCTTAATTTACTTGAAATTATGTAGTAATAAAATGATTTTGACATGAGAGTAATGAAAGATTAGTGAAATATCACTAAATCCCACCCAAATAACTAGTCTAGGTGAACTTATAAATGTCATTAAATAACCGTTGGATGTCTAGTGGTTTGCCAAACTTTATTAAGGCCATGGGTGAATAGAATGGATTGACCAATTACTGACATGACCACGGAATGTACGGCAATTTCAGCTCAGCAGTTTCACAGCAACTCTCCATAACCAACTCCACTAACTAAATCCCTACACTGATAACGGAAAAAGGACAATAAAACTGTTTATAGATTATTTAAGATAAAGTAATTAGCATCTCGAAACACCTCATCCTATATTTATAATAACAATATATTCTCAGATAACAATGTTATAGAAATGCGTTGTAACAGCCGTTGATTAATAGCTTAACTTAAAGACAGTATGTGTACTTTGTACTGAGAGATCGAAAAGCAATCAATATTGTAGAAGTGTTGATATTGGTGTTGTCTTTGGTTTAAATTAGAAAGTCATTTAATGTTCATGTCGATATCCTATCCATATGAGTTGATTTACAATTGCATTTTCATCAGTACGCCGACTGAACTAAAAGCATAATGTGCATAGGAAGAATTTCAGCTAGTGTTTCCGTTAGTTTGTTGAGTTTAATACGGACTATTTATTTACTGTGAGATCTCGACCTCACTATTGCTTAACTACGATAGGAATTATTTAAACTACTGATGCATATGAATGGTTAGAAAATTCTTTCAATACGTAATAAGTGATAATTATGTGAATGTAGATCACCAACACCGATTATGTATGTCGGATGATTGGGGGCCTACTCGAGTTAGAAGGGAAAGATGTGACGAACTAACTAGCTTTGAAGTCATACCTCGCAGTAAGCACCAAACGTGGATTACCCCTTCGTCGTATCAAGGTACAACGGCCGCTTTGAAAACCGTGTAACACAAAGGACGCTGCTATAAAAATATATTGGCAAAATTAGGTACAAATTGGAGGTTGCGACCATCATGACTATGTAGCAATGATGACCAGAACCAGGATGTGACAATTAATGTTCAGCTTAATATGGCTTCCCTGAAAATGACACACTCATAGTTGTATGTCACTTGAAGCCGCTAAATATATCTTGTACTGAAAACCGTTTGGAGAGTGGTTCATAAGAAATATATACGGCTAGTCTAAGTGGAAAAACGTGTATGTTAAGGAGCACCACTAACATGTTAAGCCATCCAGCAAATTATTTAAACTCGCCCGCATTACTTTCCGAAATTTAGATTATCCGATAGATATAGCCAATAAAATCGCTGCCTAAACGCATATCACGTCAACCTTTTCTGACATGTCCGTAAAATACCCCTGTTGCATGTGACTTGCCAACTGAAAGATATTATTATCTTATCATATTAGTTTGACTGCGACTCATATTTTTCCGTTGATTTCAATAAGACACGCAACACTGCTCGGTATGTTTGTGTAATCCACTTGGTGACCATAATTCCTTTAATTACTGTACTAATCGGGGTGTTTTTACGTTTACAAAGAGATAACATTTAAAGCTAAGTTGTTTTTGTTCTGACTATGACTTTCACATAGACTCTGAGTCGTCAGTATTGTATTTACAGTACTGGTAAGATATCTGTAGAGTATATTAAATTCTACAAAGTTTCGACCAGTGACCCATCAGAAATACGTTAGTTGAATGCTGTTAAGTGTCTATGAAGGAAAACCATAAGACTAATCAGATTCCTGGATTGTCTTCCCACTATCCAGAAACTCAAACTGATGTGCGGTTTGAAGGAGACGGATACGGAATTGAACCTTTGTTGGAGTTGTAATGAGCTAAAGCACGCTTAGCTCAGACAGAGAGAGAAATAAAGCTTGGGAGGTTATATCAAGGCGTTAGAGAACATTATAGTCAGGCTGTGGCTGAAAAGGTGATGTCATACGAGTTTATATCTGCCACATGCTCAGTTCCTCCTGGAAAAGACTGGACAACAAATATGTTGTGAAAACAGACGTTGGATGAAGTCGAGTAGGCTCTAAGAATTTCAGAAAGACCCGAAGCTATTCCATCCAATCATCTTTAGGAAGAATATTCCCAAATCTCTACGTGTAGCTCCCTTATTGGACAAATGGTAAAACCCCCTGTATGCGGATTGGATAACTAAAATGATGATTTCGTTTTTGCTAAAAACTACAAATATCTGAAAGTTTTGTACTATGTTTGACACTGTTGAGAACAGCATTTGTTCTCACTCGTCTTAAGTCTCCTCATTTGCAACTTGGAATTTCATACGGAAATTTGAAGACTGTTTCGACCAATGTGTTAGATGCTGATTTACATTAAAAAATATCTGATTCAGTAATGTGATGATAAAGCCACGGCTACAATTGTTCATTATGCCTTGCCCGAACCAGAAGACAGCTATCGTAAGGAGTAAGTGCTACTCGAGTAAACGTTCAATCAGAATTATATCGTAGCTCGTACATTTATTGATAAGATGCTGATTATTACTGGTATTTGGGAATAATCCAGATAATTTAAGAAGACTTTCTCGTGGGACGCAGGTGGATGAGACGTGTATCCGGTCTGAATTCTACAAATGATATCGAGAGCATGTTTTTGAAACCCCTAATACACTAACACATAGGACGAAACATTCTTGGATTGTCATGTTTACTGTGTACCGAAAACCATCCCTTAGACCAATAAGGAAGATCTGGAGATAACAGCATTAATGAAAGGATAGAGTTTATACTAAGGAAGTTGTGAATTATCTGTCTGAATTTGAACCACATAGCAAGAGGCTGCCACGCACCGAGGCAATGTACCATAGAAGGATATGACTGGAGACACCAGTTCTTGTTATATAGGAAAAAAATAGTAATATCCACACCAATACCTAACTCCGTATGGAGGAAATTGCTAAGTGTGTACAAAGACAAGTACCATTTGAAATAGTACGTGTATTGGTGGAAAAATAGAGAGAAAGGGCAGTACAAACTTGCTCTTTCATAGACATCAGCACAGACGCTTCAATTATTACAGAGGATTTAGCTAGAAGTCTGGTTTTAAAGGGAGAGCTCAAGACACTTTTATTAAAAACGCTGGATACAGTTTACATTTTGTTGTACAGAAGTCTATCTAGAAGTTCCCTCCTTACCTGCGTCACGTAGGAATTTACCCTGTGGGATTACGGTCTGCTTCATTATTAGTACTTCTCGAATAATAGGCTGATCCTAAAATTGTAGATTTTTCATGATATAACTGCGTAATCTATAAGATCTTACGTGGAAGTCACATCATGATGTAGATGTTGCAACATCTACACCAACTCATTGCATCATAACAATCACCAACACCTGATGGAGAACAGGCTAAAACTAGAGATAGGACAATATATTTAATATGAATAAAAGATATAAAGTAACATCCAACAGAGGCCATGCCTGCAAGGCCGAGCCATGCCATCCGATCAACCCAAATTATATCAGTTCCTTCTTCCCGCCTTTTCCATAATTGGGGTTTTCCTTGCGTAAAATACTGAACATCTATTTTCGCAGTTGTCTTGTGTTTAGCCTACCTAATAATAGAAAACTAGCAATGAGTTGACTAAATTCTTCGAGAAGCCGGCTTATCCGTGAGCAGATATTACACAAGGAGTATAGTAGTTTGATGGCACTATATGTTGAACGGGCCTACGCCGAGAAGTTTACAGAGAACTGCATTAGGTGTCGGGCTCGGTACTTGCCACACCACCGCATCTTTTATTCGAAAAAGCTTAGTAAGCTGTACGGCACAATACTCCGGGATATCCCTAAGTCAAAGCTTGTATTATGGACCGAATTTAGTCAATAATCTGCTAAGTGTCTTCACCAGATTTTGGCAGCGTGCAATAGGTCCCACGGTAGATACTGTGGTTATGTTTCATCAAGTGATTGTCCCACCACAGGATCTAGATGCCCCTTATAGTGACCACAAGGTGACAGAAGAACTGAACCAGAAACTTATAGGATGAAAGTAGATTCGTTTGAAGCAACCTACTCACCAAGCTGCGCTACGTTTGCTCTACACAGGTCTATCTTAGATAACAAGCCTAAGTTTCCCGAGTGTATAATACAGAGAGCAAGGAAACAATTCTACGTTGAAGATTTATTGGCCAGTGTTGATGTATTAGAAGAAGCTAAATTAATGTATTCTCAGTTGAAGAACATTGTACGTCTATATGGCTTTAATCAGACCGAATGGGCCAGCAGCACTTTTGATGTAATGGAGCCTACTCCAGAGAAAGAAACACAGACATGTTTATCTATGGAAAGAAACAAAAGGGCTCTAGGAGTAAAGTGCAATGTTTGGAAGGATACGATCTGCTTTAGAGTGCGCGAATCCGAAGCGACCCCTACCAGTAGTGTCATTTTGTGATACGTAGCTCCTATATTCGACCCGGTTCGGTTTATAGCCCTAGATGTTATACCAGCTAAATTAGTATTACAGCATATTAGCCGACAAAATCTGGCTATTCAAATTCATTACTTTGCCAATGCCTATTGCGGCGTACACTCGTTTTGAAGATGTCTCTCATCAAGTTCACTGTTCCCTTCTATTAGCTAAATCCAGGATTGCACCACTGAAACCTACCACTATCTCTAGAATGAAATTAACAACTGCCGTACTGTGTGCTAAGATTAGAAAACGCGTGGAGCAACAATTATGTGTCCCTATCTCTTTTGTCACTTAATGGACGGATTCGTTAATCGTACTCCATTGCATAGGAAACGCAACCAGGATTGAAAGCGACAGATCACCAATGACTCACGAACTGCTAACGGCGACATGCTAAAAGTAAACAGAACTCCAAGTAGCATTCTTCGTGTGGATTGCCATTAGATGATAGCATTAAACCAAATGAGTGGTTTCGCGGAACTAACTTTTAGAACGAGAATGCCCGGCCGGATTCAGGCGAGGAGAACCTTGTTCTAGTCCATTTATTTCCGGGAGAGCTACGCGAAACATCCACAGGGAGTTATTCAGACCTGATCCAAAATACTGAGAAGATTCGCTCTCTGCAAACGGTTTGTTCGCAATATGATAACGAAATTGGACGAAAGACCATTAATTCTTGGTAGATGGAGATTGGAAGATAATGCGAAACAGAATATAATGAAATTAGTTCGGATTATCGCATTTCCCACAAAGATGGAGACGCTAAAGCGCACACAACATAAACACGAGTACGACAAAACACGTGAGACGCAAGAAAGACAGAGAGAAGTAGAAGAGCCTGTTACGAATAAGAAAATGACAATCTCCCTAATCGCTGCCGGTAAGGTAATGAAAAGCACTGTTGCGCGACAAACTTAATCCTTCCGCAGGTGACGTCATCCGAGTGGTGGACGACCTCAGTTATCGTGCTCGCCATTCGAGAGCAAACATCTACATATACTTCCTAGTAAACATTTTGTTACTGACTAGATTGTAACCCATTATCACTTACGGAACGCGCATTCTGTTACTACCCACACCTTAAATAGTCCCTGCGAAGATTTCTGGACCACTAAAGTCTAGGCTATTATTTGAAGAGTCCTAGGGTGGTGCTACCTATATAATAATAATTTATCTTCAGATAACAATGTTACATGAGGCGTACTAGTTTATGGGAATCTGAAACGGATTAAGGACTTTCTAAGAGCTACCCCCCCAACTAGTTAGATGAAAACTCAAGAGTGGACAAGAAGGCAAATTGGGCTACTGAATTAAATGCACAAATACTCATTTATACAAATGCAACTCTACCATCGAGGGAACCAATCCACTTCTTAGCCAGTGGAGTGCAATTGTCCTTCAGGCCACTTCGTATTACCATCGATTGACCTTCTCATCTGGCTATTTCTGATTGGCTTACCATATCAGTGTGAGTAATCTGATATCAGATGCCGTACAGCCACAAATCATTGAGTACGTCGTCATGTCACAGGACATTATCTTTCAATATTTATTCCAAAGTCTTTCAACTTCTCTTTAAGTGGAATTTTTGGTTTGTGCAAAAATCGACATATTTGGTAACCACCGAAAGAGTATAGGTTGCCTCAGTAGGATGTTTTGGTTACTCATAAAAAATTCTCAACATATATCGGAAAGTTATCCAGGTGACCGCAAGGAATTAACATCGCAAAACACACTAATATTGCGTTAGTAGCACACATAGGTTACTAAAAAGTGCTAACAATCATACAAAAGTAAGATGATATATTTATACTCTTGTCATCAATTTTCATCTAACAAACTTGAATCAAAGCGAACTACACGACAATCAAGTGATTTTAAGTTGATAAGTACGAAAGAGAAAGTCGAATCAAAACGTGGTACAGATACCAATAAGCAACCACAGTTATTTTTATCTATCTCCTCACTCCACTTTAAGCGAGCACGTCGCCAAGATGGCTGATCTTCAGATTGACAACCAGCTATGTATATGTCAGGATAGTCAGGACTAAAGTTTTGAGCAGATGAAGTGGAAGATGAACGGAGAAGAAGTGGATCGACATTGGTCATCGGATACCCTCCAAGAGTATCAGGACAAGTAGGAGCTAAGTGACCCCACAGTAAAGTAGCTTCCATCCTGTCACAAGCATTCTCTAATTTTGTATATCTAACAAAATTTATAATAAAAAATATTAATGCGGTAAATGACAGAATACAAATTTCATGGTTTAAAAATGTAAACAATTAACTATCAAACTATATAAGAAACAGTCTAGTTGAGATGTTAATAATTGTCTTCTGAGCTGTGTTATATAACAATAGTATATTGCTTAAAGCATAATTCTTTAGATTGTTTTGTCCCAACATAGTTTTTACATGAAAACTATAATATCAACCAATCTCATTTGTTTAAAAGATAAAGTTAGGTGATTATATAGAAAGGCATGTTAGTTAGTAATCTATATATACTTTGTTAAATATTGGATATTTAGCATTTCAAATATCACTCACACATTAAATATGTCTGCTAAATTTACTCAATAATTGTATCCAATTTTAAAATTATTAAACTTTGGATAACCGAGTGTATTAAGTGCAGCATCAAAAGAGAAAACAATGAACGGAATCACCTTTTTAATTTGTAGCTTTAGTCTCAATAGCATTCGAAATGCTCTGTAGTCATTATATATATATATATATATATATATATATATATATATATATATATATCCCAAACACTAATTCTCGACCTAAATCAAAGAATAGTACTCACCTTAATTCTGAAGGCAAGTTTGACCAACTGTACGAAATCGCAGAGACGATAGTGAGGATAGATTTTTAAATCAAATAAGTCAAAGTAAATAAACTGAATTACGATTGACCAGTTGACAACGTACAAATTCGACTGAAAAGTATGACCGTAATAGTTACACGAACGTACAAAGACAACTTTCTCTGTTCACTAGTATAACTGGGAGGTGTAAATATTTGCTATTTTGGAAAACGAATCCTGAAATTACCTATATAATTTCCATAACTAAGATCATCTTCATGCAACTGACTTTGAGTCATAATTTTTGGATGCGGCCTAATGATCTGACTTAGCTGTCCAAACTAAGGTAGGTGAGCTTAGTTTTCAACCTGTGGCTCTGTGGTTGAAAAACACGTGTTTTATCCGCTAAACCACTGTTCCACAAGTACCAGCTAGGTTCAGAATTCGCTTAATTCGGTGATCAGGTGAGTTAGTTTTTAATGAAGTACAGTACGCTATTAAGTTAACTTGGTAAGCAAGCACAAGCCCATGTGCCTCCTTTTACCCGCACTTCTTTATGAGCTGAGGGTAATACATGGTAACCCAAAACAAAATACATGAAACTGAGTTAAAAATTACAGTCTGGTAATTGAAAACACACTACGTTAAGAACTGGATCAAAGCTTTTTAATTTAGCATTTTATACTTAACCATAAGTCTTAACTAACTAGCCTGGAGGTTTAAAAATAATCGAGAAAACCTGTAGAATTAACATTACTTAAATGAGAATCTAGCTCAAAGACCGATGGATAGAAATCATCATCTCTCTCTGTTAAACTGTCTTAAAATTCAACACAATTTCCAACGAATCACCTGTCGTATTTCCCAAACATACTACTTCCAATACTTTTTGTATTTCATTTCACTTTACAACCACTCCAAACATTGTGAATTAGATCTATGCAAAATTTGGATAAACCAGTAGTTCATTCTGATAATCTGCACTGGACTAGGCTATGGATGGATAATATTAGAATGAAAGAAAACGACTGGACAAATATATCAGTACATAGACTGAACAACAAATTTACTCAAATAACAGAGTTTTGTTATTACAACGAAATAAAGCACAGATTTCAGTTGTAGAAAGAAATGATTTTACTCAAAATCATAATTATATCACTTTAATTCAGTAGTGTAATGAGCGAAACAAACATACATAACTACCAAAGAATCTATTATAACACGCAACAGTATAAAACCTAGATTGATTCCAAGTTTTAGCCTTCTTTATTTAACAAAATACTTTAGGAATAAGAGAAGAATATAAGACTGGAAATAATTTATGGGTCTGAATTATGGAAGATAATTGTCCAATTGACGGATATGAAGAAAAAGGACAAACATAAACGTCATAATAATAAAAACTGAATAATCATAATGAAGAAAACTTGTTTAAGGATAATAATAATAACCGATTACAAAACACTACTTTAAAAAAATCAATAGTAATGACAAAAATAAAAAATGAAAAAAATCGAGAAAAACTACAAAAGGGAATTAGGGACGAACAAGGATGAGAGGTTGGACGTATCGCTTTTGCACGCAAAGTTTGGGCTTGAGTTGGTGGATTGCCAATGCCTTAGCGATGCATACGATTTTGATTCGACCTCCCTTCGATCCAATCCCTTTGACGTGTAGACTATTTTAAAAGAAGACTCCTTTGGAGCAATGTGTCCATAGTTGACAAATGCTCCTGCATTGAACTAGTAATTATTTTGCATTCTTCTTTTAAAAGCCATATCGGATGCTCTGAGATGCGTTTGGAAAGTGATCGTTTTGTGAGGCCAATGTAACCTGTCCCACATAAGCAAGCAAATTTATAGATGCACATTGATGTGGTGCAAAAAGGAAGTTCATCTTTAACACATCCATGAATGGTAGACCGGCTTGAGAAAGCAATTCATTTATTATTACCCTTAAACAAGTTTTCTTCATTATTATTCAGTTTTTATTATTATGACGTCCTTTTTCTTCAAATCTGTCAATTGGACAATTATCTTCCATAATTCAGACCCGTAAATTATTTCAAGCTTAAATGAAGAGGTTGACTATACCAGCCATTTTCTGGAAATATGTGGAATAAAAACCACTAATATCATTGATAATTAAATAATTGTTTCCTACACGTATATATGAATAGTAGTGTGTTATACAACTGAACGGGAAAGTCTTACCTATATAACTCATTTACACCCTGACCAGAAGTAGCCAGAATATTTCGATTTCTCAACATAAAACTATAAGGATTTGTTCGACCACATAAACTTCCACTGCCAACACCACCAGAACGAGAAACGGCACAAGGTAAGGCGGCTGAATGAATCGGTTGTTGTGGCATGAGGACTGAAGTAGGATCAGATGGTCCCGGCAACAAATCTATCGATATACCATTAAAATCAGTGCCATTATCTTTACAACCTGATCCTATAGGGAGACTGGCTAACCACTGATCAAAACGAGCCATAGCGGTCACAGTTTCTGCATCGGCATTACGAGTTAAGTAGCGAGCCTGAATAGGAAGACAATTAACTCAAAAACTGACACATACAAAAATGACTAGATTTCAATTTGTTTCATGCCTTTATGATTTCCAAAACAAGGAAAATTAGTCGGTATTTATTCAGTGCTGTGTGACTTGTACTACCATACTGGCAGTAATTACACTAGCGAAAATAGAAAATAGATGATGGGCAATCGTCATCAAGAAAATCCCTTGGAAAAACCCATAAAAACCAAAGATATGGTTTTTTAGCATATCACCTTTTATCAGCTAAGAACTTTTAAACATCACGAAAAGCATGTTGTGACTGGGACAATATGCCGAAAATCAATGGTTAAATAATGTTTGTCAACCCCATTATACATTTACATAAAATGTTTTCAAACTATAACCGTGTACAAAGATTATAGTAATCTGCGAGTGCTTTAAATAGAAAGTTTTACAAGGAATTATTTTGTGAGCACTTCAGATACCTAACAGAAAAACTATATTATCTTCGAACTTTCATAGACTTGAGTAGTTGGAAAAAGTGCCGCCTAAATAAATCCCAAGAACTATGATTTTCTGAAATCTGGTAATTATTACCATAAGGTTTGTCAGATTCATTGAGGTAGTTAAGGTTCATAATTTGCATCATGGACTGATTATTTTTGAACAACCATTAAAAACTAAAAAAAGACTAGACAGCTGTTTCGCGCTAGTGCATATCGAATTCTGTGAGTTTCATATTTTTTAATAAATACATATAGATTTTCTAATTTTAAAATCCAATCCCAACCATTTGAATATATATTGCGTTATTTATGCTACAAGGATAAAAGATTCCTGACTCCAAGCTAGCTGTACTATCAGTCTTCACTGATGAGTACAGTGAATTTGGTGTTATTATTTCAAAAGTAATCCACACTTTAAAATTCTTGAACTCGTAAATATTTCGACCTGAATGACTTGTAAATAAGGTACTTCATGACAAATGAAAGTAAATGACTTTTTAAACTTACACGCTGTGTAAGACGTACAGCTGGAGTGCACTTATCACCATCATTATCTATACTTGATTTTGATGCCTGAATTGAATCACCCAAAATCAGAAGATGTATCAAACCAGAGTCAGTGTGTAACTCTGATGAACCATGGAAGTCTCCAGCACAACGTATCCAATCGGCAAGAAGTTGAAGAGCTATTGAATGTCCCGGTTTTACTTGACCATTACCTGCAAAACCTAAGGCACTAACAACACCAACCCAAGGTCCAGAGTTGCGAAAATCTGTTGTGTTAACGTCAATATGGGAAATTTCTTGAACATGAATAGGTTTTTCAGGTTGAGGTTCTAAGAATAACATGTCTTCAATGTAGAAAGAACCTGTGATTATTAACAAAAATGGTATTTTCAGTGATTTTAAATTATTTTGAAATCAAATTACATTATGCTGTGAGTTGATATTTCTTAAGAAAACAAAGCTGAGTAAACTGTTTTTATTGAAATGTATTAAATGAAATGTTTGCATTATCTTGCTACAAATACAGTGGACCGAAAACAGAAGTTATTGTTGGGAAATTTGAGGCAGTTAAGGACTCATGTAATCGAACTCCAATCCATCTACAGATTTAATAGGTAACTGGGTAAAAAATTCAGATCTCAGAATATTTGTAGCCCATACACTATGTAAATAGTACACGACCACTAAATAATCCACTGTTTTGTAATTAGATACTAAGCACTGGTATCAATCAACCTAAGATTAAGAAACAATTGACTTAGGTGGTAAATTATTAATAATATTGAATGGATATAAGTGTAACTTTCAACCAACATTTTTCTTATATCACTCACACTAATGCTGTCCGAACTTTTTTACTACTTTTATTGAGATGACAAGAGACGAAGAGGGTTACGTGGATGTATTCCTAATATTTATTGACCATTTCATCTAACAGGCAAAAGCACAGTGTATAAAAAGGCTTGTTGACGAGAGGAGATTTACATGATTCTATTATGCCACAAATGTTACTCTTTTCTAGCACTTTCCAAAATAGGTGTTAAAAACCCGAGTACGCTGTGAAAGACACAGCGCTATCTAGTTCTCATGTACGCAAAGCATGTATTGCTACAATTACGTTCACAAACAAAACTCGCGAATGATCTGATGTATGACTTCCAATTGTTGCGACATGGGTTGACGGTTTTGTAAGTGAAGGGAGTTTTTAGCAGCTGTTACAACTTTGCCACTATTTTTGGGACTTCATTACTGATGTTTATACTTCATTATACATAGGATGAAATTGTTTCAGGAATGAATTTCTCCGGGTACGGTTTTCATTTCTATTTAGGATGTCATGTTCTGTGATTCAAAAGAGTAGAATTAGTGGACTTTGATCCATAAAAACAGACTTCGTGCTAAAATATTATCTTAAACTTCACTCAAAATTTAAAAAATAAATGAAACGATGGGCAGGAATTAAGCCTAATAGTCACACCCACTTCAAAACTGATATTCTCCAGCCGTTCATGAGATTTAAGCATGTCATTTTACTAAAAAAACCCATTACTTTGGCTGACGGTCGTGTTTTTAATCTTACATCATTCACAAGTTTGTGGGAATGATTCAGATTCGTGAGCAATTATCACTCAATCATATTGTATCATTGCATCTCGTTTATCGATCATCCCTCCTTTATAAAAAGATGTATTTAACACAAACAGTAAAATGTTCTCCATGTACATGAGTGTTAGATTTATCGGAACAACTTAACTGAAGTCAATTCAATCAAAAGACTATCTTAGGTTCTCGGAATATTTATAGATGAATATGCATAAATACTAAGTAGTCCCAAAAACAAATAATAATCGGTAAATGTTAAACTCAAATTCAAAGAAATGAACACAACAACAGTTGAATTTCAACGCATACAGGTACAAAAATGATTGGTTCATAGTGGCCGGAAAGGTAAAAATTGTGTCGAACAATAAGAGTTTACGATTGATTAGTGAAATACAAGCGAAGGAATAAATTCTAGTTACTTATAAACAATGTAGTTATAATACACACATTTGAAGAACATTCACTTATGTTCCATGGCATTCTGAAGTATTTCGAAAATAAAATTCACTATAAATTAATATATTCACACTACATAAACAAACTGAATCACGCAAAATCACTTGTTTCATTGAAGAAATTACATATACTTTCGCCTTCGCAAAATAGTTATTTACAATATGTAAAGTATGAGTATGATTAGTTTCTACAAATGTTTAATAATGAAATAACCTAAATAAAAGTAAATTATGCATAATGTCAGCTGAGTATTGCTGATACTCATCAAAGCTGTAAGAGTTGAAGAACATCTTTTGTAGCTCAACGTAAAACGCTAACATGAGGGAAATATTTATACTAGGAATGAAGCTCGATTTTGATAACACACTTCCTGAATATGTACGATTACGAATCTTAATGCACAACCTGTTTTTTTTTATCTTAGGGCAACAATAAAGAAATAAACAAAGTACTAATTTAACTTTATGACTATCATTGTTGGAAGAAAATTTATGTCTAAAACATGGAAACTATGCTGAATTAAGAGTCGTCCTTCGAAAACGCAGCTTATTTGCTCATAAAGTATATTTGTTGAATTTAGAAAACATGTGCAAATTGATTTGCAGATGTTAACTAGGAATTTGCTTCGGTTTATACATTTAGTTAAATAACAATCATGAAGATGTGTCGAGTGCTCACCAGTTTGTGATCCGATGAGTGCTGAAAATCACTTGACTAAATTCTGTGCTTGTTTACATCGATCATCAGAATGAACATGAACATGAAAAATGAGTAGAGGTATTCATGAATATAGAGCATATTATGAAATTACCGGGTTGAGATTCAGGCTCGTAACCAAGAGCTGCAACTACAACTCCTGTAACCAGATTAGCTGGAGACCAAAGTTTTGAAGTCTGGCTACAAAAACTCAAAGCAATACGTTGTACTTCATCTTCAAGAAAAAGTAAATCATCGTCCGATGTGAGATGAACCAAAGAGTGAGTATCAGTTGAAGAAATGCGAATGTCTGATTCAACATTTTCAATTTCTACGGCTGCAATATCATGTAGTACACTAGGTTTTAAACGCATTTCCTAGAGTGAAAAAACAAAATGTTTCGGTAATGATTTGAAATAAAATTAAGTCCTCTAACAATCTACGATTATTTGAGTGGTACTTCAATATTTACCGTGAAATAAACATAACAGTTTATTGGGAAAAAATCTTGTTTGCTAGATATTCCTTGTCAATGTTTACAATCACTAAACGAAATTATAGAACTAACCATAAATTTGAAAACTGCGTGTAAAAAGAAACCACAAAACTTTCAATACTAGACTTAGCACCTTGTAATCAGTCAGTCAGTAACAACGTAGAACTTCGTATGTATATACATCAGTTCGAGTTGTCATACCACATTAGCACACGGATGCAGTTGTCGATTCAGATCCCGTAGTGGTAGAGGTAGTCAAAGTATAAGCAGTAATCGGGAAGATTAGGGTTTGAAGATGTTATTCAAGGAGTATAATCCAGTGAAATAAATTTGGAAAGAGAAAAAAGAGAGACAAGGAGGAATCAGGAGATTAGAACTTGGAAGAACACAAAGAATGGATGCACCTGCGCCATTGCAAACTATTTTGAACCATGTCATTCAGGGTCTCTAACCATCGGTTGCTACCATCTCGCGGTCCCCAACCAGGTAGTCTACACCTACCAATATGACTCAGTCCACTTGTCAGTGACTTCATGGACTTGTGCCATGTTTTGGTCCGGCGTATCGATTCACTACACTACATTGTTACTCGGTTCGAAAAATATAGAATCATTTTGTAAGCTTCAAATATAAAGCTGCTAGCCTAGTGTCCAGACAAATAGGTAAAAAACCCTATCTGCTTCCATTCACTGATATGGAGTTCAGAGTGTAGCTATTACAAGGTGCCCCAGCACGGATACAGAAGGCTCGACTAGCTTTTACCAACTTGCGTCATTTATGGCGTAGGCGAGATATCCGTCTATCAACCAAAGGACGTGTTTACTGCACAGCAGTTTGTTCCGTCCCACTTTATGGCAATGAAACGTGGCCGGTAAGAGTAGAGAATATTAGCAGGTTACTAGTATCCGATCATAGGTATCTTCGAAACATTGCTCGTATATCCTGGGACCATCGAGTAAGTAAAGCAGTTGTTAGGAAACGGGTACTAGGTAAGGATGGCAAATCAATTGATGAAGTAGTGAAACTTCATCAGTTGAGATGGCTGGGACACGTGTTATGTATGCCCAACCACCGAATGCCTCGACGTGCGATGTTCAGTGGTATAGGAGTAGGTTGGAAGGAAGCTAGGGGCGGCCAGACCAAAACATGGCACAAGTCCATGAAGTCACTGACAAGTGGACTGAGTCATATTGGTAGGTGTAGACTACCTGGTTGGGGACCGCGAGATGATAGCAACCGATGGTTAGAGACCCTGAATGACATGGTTCAAAATAGTTTGCAATGGCGCAGGTGCATCCATTCTTTGTGTTCTTCCAAGTTCTAATCTCCTGATTCCTCCTTGTCTCTCTTTTTTCTCTTTCCAAATTTATTTCACTGGACTATACTCCTTGAATAACATCTTCAAACCCTAATCTTCCCGATTACTGCTTATACTTTGACTACCTCTACCACTACGGGATCTGAATCGACCACTGCATCTGTGCTAATGTGGTATGGCAACTGGGATTGATGCACGTACGTACAAAGTTCTACGTTGTTGCTGACTAACTGACTGGTATTTGATTACTGCTCCGCTCGGTATTAGATTGCTCCGCAAATCGCTCATGGAAATAATCAATGAATACTTTGTATAAAAATAACATCAAGAGAAGTTATAATGAAGGATCTACGCTTCTAAAGCACAATAAATAATGGTAGGAATTTTCGAAAGCAAACTTGTACCTTGAAAAGTGTGCCGATTATTATGCATTTTTCATCTCCATTTAGCTCAGCTAATGTTCGAACGGGGAAATGCGAAGCCTCAGATTTTGTAGATGAAGTTGACCATCTCTGTTCAGCCAACGTTTTCAACACTGCCTTGGCTGCAGTAAGACGTGCCAAATAGATCTGGGTATATTGACGATTAAAGCTGAATGAATTAGGCGTGACTTGAAATCGGCTACATATGTGGCTACTATGCTCTACTATCGACGAAATTGTCATTACTCAACCTAAACACGTGAGTAGAAACAGAGTTAATTACAATTATCATACTTGGTAAACAGTAGTTAGGAAGTCAACAACCGTAACTGAAAATGTACTGGTTCACAACACTTGATAAAAATGAGTCCAATCAATCCAAAATAGAACAAAGAAATCTGAACAATTTAGAGAAAATGAAAACACGATAGGTAAGCTTTAGATTCCTAAACATAACAAATGGTTTATTTACCTAAAAAATATTTTTTGTAAAGAATAACCAGTAATCAGTAATCACACATAGCTTAAAAGATTACAGGTGCTAAAAACTCTATGTAGCAATCAAGTCCTAATAAATGGTACAAAATTTTACTTTATGATGTAACAACTGAAAGTCGACAAAATACCTGTACCAGATGCTTCATAACAAACAATAGTGTTGAATAGATTAAATTACCTCGACACGGAAGACAATGGAAACGAGTAGATTATAAGTATTCTGCGGACGCTAGTTTCTTTCTACTTAGATAAATAGAAAAAGACTGGTATGGATTGACTCAGGAAGTGTAAGATTGAAAATTTATTTATGCACCAGCCAGTAGTTCACATCTTGTACACACCTATGGGGAGTTGGAAAACCCTGATTTCAAACCAGTGGTGCACATGGGCTCCAGTATCCTGAAGTAACAAATGGCCTATGGACCAATCGTTGGTCACCGGCTACCATGGGACTGCATCTCCTTACGATGCTCCACTGCCCTGTGGATCAGACCTTCAGGTCGAAGGCTCTGGGTGTGGCCCCCTAAGAAAACGACCTGATTCGGTTTGGGCACCCGGGCAGTATTACAGCCTACTCACAAACCAAGTGACTTGTGTGGCTTATATGTATTCGGTGCCTCCCTGTTCCAATATCTATGTGTTAAAATAAATAAATAGAAACTGAGCCACGAATGAATTATCTATCCGCAGTCTTACATCCTTTAAATTCAATTTGAATGCCCTAAGATTTCATGAAATAGAAATCTAAGCTCTTTGGTGTTTGTATTACATCATGCTTGACGTTTCACAATAAATACATTTCACTAATAACATGAAGCTTCCTAGTAGATAGTTGAGTCAGCCAGTCAGCTACAACGTAGAACCAGACACATATATGCATCAGTTCAAGTTGCCATACCTCATTAACACAAGATGAACAATAAGTTCACAGAAGCAATTACTCCGATGGCAGTAAGAAAAAACACTCCATGTAGGGATATGATACCACTGTATCTACTACTCTAGTAAATCTCGGCTGAGACATTTTTAAACCTAAATTTGAGTACGAAGCACAATCAAAATGTGACAAAATATATATGCGTGGCAGTGGAAGTAAGTAGACAAGAAAACACAAGACTTACTTATCAAGCCCACTTCAATCCCATGCAATTAAATCCAACCTTCTTTTATTTCAACAACCTTGAGTAGTCAGATTCACGCGGACATTCCTCATTTGAAGTGCTAGAGGTCAGTTAAAAGTGTGTGGGTTTGCGTAGTCTTTCAGAGTTCGGATGTCAAGGTATTCTGTTGATGTCTTAAAATCCTGCGACTCACTTCAAAAAACACAATTTCTATCTCAACATTTCTTAGTGCATATTTATAAAGCCATTAATAGTAATAATAATAATGTGTGCCTTTAAAAACAAACAAGGATTGGAAAGTGGCCACAAGCAACGCCATTCGGTTGTTAAGTCTGTGGTAGACAGAAAATCCAAGTCACAGAATACTCCATCAAGGTCCCGAAGCAAGACTAGACTTAATCCTGTTGTGGTTGGAAAGTTTGATCTACTCGTATATTATAATGAGTAATTTTCTCAACTCAAACCGCTCGGATCCAAAAGAAGCTAAAGAAAAGCTTTCATAAGTTCATAGTCAAGAAATGGCAACGCAATTGAGAGCTTTGAATACGGTTTTCAAAGAAGTCAAATCTTTTACCGGTTTTATTATTTGGAGTCTGGAGGAGTCAAGAGTAAACGACCCTACCCAAGGGCATGAACACTATTTGGAGTTAGTAGGATCTGCTATCAGAAATATACAACAAGGAGTTTCAGGAGTACGTATTACTGAAGTAATAGGACTCGGAAAGCGGAATGAAATGAAACTTCATGAAGAATGATCTTGAAGTTAGTACTCGGAAGTTACGAAGAAGGGGACATTATAGAAAATAACGCACACAAAACTCGCTATCTATGTATTAGTATCTGACCAGATTGGTCACTTGAGAATCAAATCAAGTGGAAGAATGTCTCTACCGAGTTAAAACTCGGAGGCAAGATGACGAAACAAGTTTTAATATCCACGGTTTTTGAGTAGTCAGGTCATGGATGTCAATGATTCCGAGATTTGTAAGGGCAGATTGAGTGGTTCTCGAAACATCTTAAATGTACGCTACGAAAATGCTTGTAGTCTTAGAAATAAAATGTCCTAGTTCGGTTTGACGATAAGTGAATGTGGTGTTTGTCCGAACTAATTATCATTTTGTACTTGATTTGTGGTTGAGTTCGAATTCTAAATACAATTCGTTCGCTTGTGCTCACCTAGTTGTTTTTGGCATAAATTGCACTGTTCCAGTGATTCCTAGTTCATACAATAATTTGAATACTTCTAATCATCATAGTTAATTAGGTTCCGATATAATTGTTGTCACGAAAAAGTGGCTCATTGTAGATATAGACTGTTGTCCAACCATTGAACGTTACATCTGTATTAGAAATGATATAGTTATAAAGTGTAAGGGTAAAGGTATAATACTATACTTCAGAGATCACTTTCCCGTACAGTCGAGCATATCAGAGGCGCATGATTGTGGCACATACTAGGTAGCTTGTTGTATGGTTGTGGGTTAGTGACTGTAGAAGTAGAAATCCGTAGTCCACACTGTCTTGTTGACGGCTTTTCCTTCAGTCATATCTGTTCTCAGAGTTAGGTCGATAATTGCCTCGTCGTCGGAGATTTCAGTGGGCTGCAGATCAACCAGATGGAGCTTGCAAATTCAGGTGGATGTTTTAACAGAGGCCGACTGTCAATCATTATTCGATGCTCAATGGTATTGTAGCGGTAAATAAATCCCTAAAATAAATAGCACTAAGTTTTCGACATTGGATGCTGACCATATGTTTTAGTGGACTCACCTAGCTGAAGGCGCTCGGTCAGGCATCCGCACCAGATCACGTGTGGTAACGCCGTGCTCAACATCAACCGCAATCGCTAGCCAGATTAGATCAGAGAATTCCGATATATTGGTCATCGCCAAATATACTCTTCCGGTCTCCTCGACTCTGTCTTTTGATTTCTCTGGGTGGGAACGAAATATATTAGGTGTTACTGGTAGAAGCGTTGTCAAACACTGAATACCTGTGACATCATCATTGGCGAGCCCGACGTGATCTGGTACACCTAATTGCAACTGTGAGTCTGTTCCTTTTTGGGATTTTTTATATATCATTGCCTTATTTTTTATTTTTTTTTAAACATTGTGATTTTTTTTCGTGTTTTTTCTTGGATATATATATATTTTCCCCTCGTTCAATATCGTACTTCATATTTCATCATGACTGAACAGACACCTAAAGTACTCAAGCTTAAGACTTTGTCCCCACCTTCGTTTCAACTGATGCCTTTCTGGCCCGACAACATCGAAGCCTGGTTTTGCTACGCAGAAGCCGACTTCTCCGAGCACGGCGTGATCGACACACGTGCACAATTCCTCGCAGTAGTCAAGGCACTACCGCGCGAATTCAACAGGTACGTAACACCTAGTATGTTTACTAGTGATGTTTCCGATCCTTACGAAATCTTAAAACGCTCAATTCTTAAACGAGGAGATCTAACCGATCGACAAAGGTTAGATCAACTCTTCAATAACATCGACCTGCAACACGGTTCTGCGACAGACATGTTGCAACGGATGAGAGAGGTTATAGGCCTAAGAACTTTCGACGAAGGTCTATTCAAACAACTCTTCTTGTCAAAACTTCCCCAACAGGTGCAAGCAGTTCTGGTCTCGTTCCAGAACAACGGCTTAGACGAGCTAGCTGCATCTGCCGACCGCATTCTAGAAATTACGAAACCTACTACCGAGGTATTTTCAGTCAAAGAAAAGCCTCACACGACTCAGAATGATATAACCGACTTATGTCACACACTCACGCGTTATCTTAGTCTTCGTACCGACCGTAAGAGATCGCGCACACCACGTAGAAGCATTTCTCGTAAGCGATCTGTCTCTAGACCACGAGAGACAGATAACCCCGACTGGTGCTGGTATCATAACCAGTATGGAAAGCTTTCCAGAAATTGCAGAAAACCCTGCAATTTTCCCAACACGAAACCGACTGATTCGAAAAACAATTCGGGAAACTTCCAAGCCGGCACGCGTTAACTGCAACCGTAGCCGGCGAACAAAGCCGTCTGTTATTCGTCACAGATGTGACAACGAGAGTTCGCTACCTCGTCGACACTGGCGCAGAAGTTAGCGTTCTCCCAGCAAATCCTAACGACCGGCTTCACGAATCGACCCTAAACTTACAGGCGGCAAACGGAAAACCGATCGCTACGTATGGCAAAAGGTACGTTTACCTTAACGTGGGTTTACGCAAACCCATACACTGGATTTTCGTTGTTGCAGATGTTTCTATACCAATCATTGGTATGGACCTTCTACAACACCACAATCTGATCATCGATACGCGCAAACGGAGGCTAGTAGACGGGAACACTAATTTGTCCGTTTGCGTAACTTCTTTTACTGGTTGTAGAGTATCCCCAGTCACAGTTAAACATATGATAGACCCACTCTATCAACCACTACTCGATAAGTACCCTGGGATACAACAAACTCAACCGGAACTACCGTGTGTAACCAGCAACGTTACACATCACATCACGACTACAGGACCACCTGTATTCTCTAAAGCACGACGACTAGCTCCTGAAAAGCTAAGGTTAGCGAAAAACGAATTCGATCACATGATGGACTTAGGAATCATACGACCGTCAAGTAGCCCATATGCATCTCCGTTGCACATGGTCCCTAAAAAGGACAGCAACGATTGGCGTCCAACTGGTGACTATCGGCGATTGAACGCGAAAACCATTCCCGATCGTTACCCGTTGCCTCACATTCACGATTTGACGGCTACCTTGAAAGGTACAACTGTCTTTTCGAAAATCGACTTGGTTAAAGCGTATAACCAAATCCCTATGGCTACTGACGACATACCGAAAACAGCTATCATAGCTCCTTTCGGACTCTGAATTTTTGCGAATGCCTTTCTGTCTAAGGAATGCTGCTCAAACATTCCAAAGATTCATAGACGACGTTTTTCGAGGTCTTAACTTTGTACATGCGTATGTTGACGACTGTCTAATCGCAAGTCCGGACAGAGAAACACATCTCAAGCATCTGGATCTTGTTTTCGAACGGCTTCAAAAACATGGCATTACTGTAAACGTTCAGAAATGCCAATTCGGAACCGACTCGTTAGACTTTCTGGGACACACTATCGATGCTCAAGGCATTCGACCTCTTAGGACCAAAGTGGCGGCCATTCTGGATTACCCAGAACCGATCACCGTCAAGCAATTACGCACGTTCAACGGCCTCGTAAGTTTCTATAGACGTTTCATACCCAAATGCGCATTACTTATGAAACCTCTGACCGACCAACTTCGTGGAAATGCGAAATCCATTAATTTGGACGACATCGCACGAAAAGCACTCTCCACAGTTAAGGAACTGATTGCTAAAGCAACAATGCTCGCACATCAGGACACCCGAGCACCCATTAGCATCGCAGTAGACGCATCCGACTCAGCAATCGGAGGAGTCTTACAACAATGGGTTAACAACTCCTGGCAACCCTTGGCATTTTTCTCTAGAAGGTTGCTAGACACCGAATCGAGGTACAGCACATTCGGTAGGGAACTCGTAGCTATGTATTGTGCTGTACGGCATTTCCAACACTATATCGAAGGCCGTGAATTCACTCTTTTCACGGACCATAGACCGCTCACTTTCTCGTTAAGCTCTCCTTCCGACAAGTACTCTCCCCGTGAGTCTCGACAACTGGACTACATTTCGCAGTTTACTTCAGATATTCAACACATCTCTGGAGCAAACAATGTAGTTGCAGACGCTTTATCTCGTATAACTTCCTTGAACAGTTTCCAAGGAATCGACCTTCTTAAACTCGCCGAGCTTCAAAAAGAAGACACTGATCTTCAGCACGAGTTATCGTCTACAACCCTTAAACTACGCATCAAACAGATGGGAACAGGTAAAGAAACCTTACTTTGTGACACATCTACAGGTAGGGATCGCCCAATCGTGCCGAAACATTATCGACGCAATGTCTTCAACACATTGCACAAACTTTCGCATCCAGGTGTTCGTGCAACCATCAAGCTTATAGCAGAACGGTTTTGCTGGCCTGGAATGAATAAAGACGTGAGGGAGTGGGCACGCTCCTGTGTAAGCTGCCAAAAATCTAAGGTTATCAGACACAATAAATGTCCCTTAGGCTCATTTAAGACTCCCGATGCTCGTTTCGACCATGTTCATTTGGATTTGGTAGGACCTTTACCAGATTCAAATGGATACTCTTATCTCTTAACCTGCGTTGACCGTTTCACTCGATGGCCGGAAGCAGTACCTATTAAGGACACCACTGCTGAAACAGTGGCCCGCACCTTCGTCGAACGATGGGTAGCAAACTTCGGTTGCCCTTCAACCATCACTACAGACCGCGGACGTCAGTTTGAATCCGATCTTTTCCGTCGTCTGACCACACTTTTAGGAATCACTCGCTTCCGAACGACCGCCTACCATCCACAAGCAAACGGGTTGGTAGAACGTTTTCACCGACAACTGAAAGCTTCGCTATCAGCTGCAAACGTTTCACAATGGACCGACGCTCTTCCACTCGTCTTACTAGGTATCCGCAATGCAGTGAAAGCTGACATTGGATACACTGCGGCTCAACTCGTTTATGGAACGACACTTCGACTTCCAGGAGAATTCGTGGATCCTTCATCCTCTTCAATGAACATGGATCTAACCTCCTACACGAACAGGCTTACAAACGCAATGCGTTCAGTTAAACCTGCTTTCACTCGACCTCAATCAACTGATGTTTTCGTTCAACCTGACTTACGATATAGTACACACCTTTTCGTTCGTCGAGACTCGCATCGACGACCATTCGAATCAGCATACGAAGGACCCTTCAAAGTTCTTCAACGTGAATCTAAGTACTATATAGTCGATAAGAACGGAACCAACGATAGCATCAGCATCGATCGCTTAAAAGCAGCGTATTTAGAAGGAAATCCTATCTACGTGGATTTTCCTTCGGTACAATCGAACGACACGACTCCGATACTTACAATACCTCATCCGACAACCAACACACACGAAGATACTTCGACAGTATCCGAAAATAAACTTAAAACGACGCGTTCTGGACGAAGGGTGAGATTTCCAGAACATTTAAACGACTATTGCACGTAAGGCACTTCTCGACATTTTATATTATTTTTTTAAAAAAAAACAATTTTAATATGCTTATATATTTTTATTTCTATTTAAAAAAAAACAAAACAAAAAAAACAATTTTTTTAATGCTATTACGTGTTCATGAGTTTATTTTCCATTTTTTTTCCGCCGACATTGTGCTTTTACACACATACGAGTGTATTTCGACATGCACTTACATTTTCTTTTTTCTTTTCCAGGACGGCTGGAAAAGAACGATGACGTTTATGAGGATCCGAAATTTTCATTGTACATTTTCTTCTTTTACTATGTTGTACCTCCGTCCCATATAGTAAGGAAAGACGACCAGACGCTGCTAAATTTAGTAAGCTATCAGAAGAGTGTTTACCAACGACAAACTCGTTGGGTTTAAACTTCTGGCTGGCCACGTCTTAGGGTCGTCACTGCCCCACTAGGGGGGGGAGTGATCTGTAGCGGTAAATAAATCCCTAAAATAAATAGCACTAAGTTTTCGACATTGGATGCTGACCATATGTTTTAGTGGACTCACCTAGCTGAAGGCGCTCGGTCAGGCATCCGTACCAGATCACGTGTGGTAACGCCGTGCTCAACATCAACCGCAATCGCTAGCCAGATTAGATCAGAGAATTCCGATATATTGGTCATCGCCAAATATACTCTTCCGGTCTCCTCGACTCTGTCTTTTGATTTCTCTGGGTGGGAACGAAATATATTAGAAGGTGTTACTGGTAGAAGCGTTGTCAAACACTGAATACCTGTGACATCATCAGTATAATGCATCGCAAAACTGACACTTATTGAATTAGCGACGAATCGTTCTTCTTGGACTTCGCCTTAACACACCAGTATGATGATCAGAACGACATTAAATACTTCCCTCACTAGCAACCAGTGATCACGTTATACTGTACTTTAGGTTCAGAACACATAATGTGCAGTACATACCTGCTTCACCCCATCTAATTATCTGGTGGGCTAGCATTCCCTTAATCAGAGTCTGTGCCATCTCAAAAGGTTGGTCGGTCACTGCAGACTGATCGATGGAAGACGAATGGAATAAGTTTGGAGCCACATCCGAGTCTATAACTTTGCCATTCATCCCATGGTCAAAATTTGGGCTATTATACTGCCCATATGGATCGATAAGGGGACTCAAAAGTTGCTGAGGCGTAGAAAACACTTCTGCAACTTGTTTTTACCTACAGACCACTGATCATTAAAGCATGGATACCGAAAAATACGAAATATATGTGTAAATAGCACAACTAGATGTCACATCACATAGGAAAGATTGTTGGCACATGATAGCCACACCCTCCCAAAATAATTGTTGTCGTATATTGAACGAAAAAAAGAGTATTGATGGTGTTCCTTCATTATTTTCGCACGAAAACTCAGGTATACTAGCCGAATAAAATCTGGCCAAGGCTGAGTTATTATCAGACTACTTCAGTTACGTCTACTCTGCGAGAATTGTCAACATTACTTGTCATAACTATATCACTGCGCTACCAGCTATGGGACTTGTACACATTATTAAGGAAACTGTTCTTCGATTGATCGTTAACCTCAGACCTAATCAGTGAATGGCCCCTGATGACTTACGTTCACGATAACTGTCACTCTTCACGCACATTATTTCGGAACAAATCATATGTCACTTTGGTTAACCCAACTCCGTGGGAGTCCGGAGGATGCTATGAATAGCTCTATATTTAAGTATAGAGAGATCGTGTATAACTACTGACTTGCCAGTCTAACCAGCACAGAGGTTATGTTACTAAACCGCACAGAATCATACAATCTGTCAACGCCCGAGTAACATGGGTTTCGGGATAGGCATCATGCTTAACCAACTTACTAATTCTGAGAGAGGATTGGACAGAAAACCAATTTAATGGTTTACCTCTTGATATGATATCCATAGATTTCAGCAAAGCATATGATAAGGTTTCCTACTTGAGGTTTATGCAGGAGCTCTTGAGCTTTGGAATAATGGGTGTTGTACAATAGTGGATAAGGAAATTCCTCTATGGCTGAAGACAATGTGAGGATAAATGGTAAGTCGGTCAAAAGTAGCGTACTCCAAGTCATCACCCTGAATGACCTACTTCTTATTATTTATGTCAATAAATACCCGAAACTGCATTAGTTGTGGATGCCTTTTATTACAGACGGTGTCAAAATCTGGAGAACAATAGGTAGTGAAGCAGATCGTCTTGATCTCCAAGATGACCTAAGCGAATTATTCAGATGGTCTCAAAATGTTGGCCTAGAAATGGTGTACTAATGCCCATAGGAACCGGTAAGAGGTACCACTATGCCGTTGACGGTAAATCACTTCCAGGAGTGCAGGAATACGAAGACTTAGGGGTGACAAGAAGTCATTACTCATCAACTACTGCACAGCTGATGAATGTTTTGGGGCGTTATAGTCGCTTCTCTGAGCATTCGAATACTTTCAGGAGGAGACGGTTCGAAATTTATATCCCACCTATGTAAGACGATAACTAAAGTACTTTTTCCAAGAAGCCAGTCCATGTTTTGATGAAAATAATAATATACTTGAGCATGTTGAACATGTGGGAACACAGTTAGTGAATGGTCTTTCCAAATTCCCTTACAATGGGCGTTTAAAACGCCCGATCCTCTGCTCCCTACTGCGTCGTAGAAAACGAGGTGACCGTAGATTGAGATTCCATATCTTGGATAACTATTTAGGTGTTAGTATGTCCTATCTTTTTGCTCCATCCAGAACTAATCATCTCCAAAGCTATAACAACGAGGTAAAGAAATAGCGATTTTATAAAAAGAGATTGAGGTTTCGTTCTTTTCATCGGGTAGTTATTAGCTAAAAGTTCTTTCTCGAACAAGTGGTATCGACTTCATCAGTGGATATTTTCGTGGAGGATCTGGACCTTCATTATAAAACAATCTTGAAGGATTACCACAGGTGCACCAACTTACTATCCTTATTACTGAAGACCGAATTTTTTTCTGTTTCTTGTATCGTAACTGTCGGTCTGAAAACTAGTATCGCACTAATTTTTTTTATAATTTTGTTAGGCTCACGAAATGATTTAGAACTAACAGAAAGCGTCATACATAGCGTTAGAGGCTGAACCTGCATAGATGTATAGATCTAACAATCGGTGCACTGCAGACTCGAATAGACCAATTAAAATAGTCCGCTGCAACCTTGTAAAATGGATCTCAGATGAAGCAGCCACATTTTGAAACAATCATTTGGATTACAGCTTATGACTATCATCCAAAGATGCCATGGATATCCAGATAGGGGATATTACATTTGTACGAGTGAGGCGAATATAGCTAATCAGTTCGTCGTGGCAATACCCAGTCGGTCATCTATAAACATCGAGCAGGATTCCTCTTAGAAACTCATTTAAACCACTTTAGTTTCTCTGAGTGAATATTAAACAACCCTAAGAAGAAACTTCTAAACTTCCAAAGCAGTGATAGATTACTACGTCAAGTAGACCAAATTTTCAAACCATTTGAACAAGACTTTTAATGTTTATCACCAGCCAGCTTATTGTAAAGTTGCGATGAGTCTGACACTGGGTGTTTTCCCGCAAGACAGATGACTTCACCCACAGAGGAGTTAATAGGGCGTCTGAAGGTCACGTCCAAATCATCGAATTATAATTCAGCAAAAGCAATATCCTGCAAAATACAGCTGGTCTATAGCTTCTTTTGGAGCCTTTCAGTGTTCTTTTTAACAACCCTATTGAGTTCATATTTATTTTGCGAAGTTTCACATACCATCGACTGTGCTTGTAAAAACAACACGTTCCTTGTTGGCTGGAAATAAACATTGTTAATCCTACTGCACCAAATGGTTAATCTTGGATTCCTGGGGGTTGGCAATGTATTTTTATTGATAGTAAAGATAAGTAAAACAGTTTGATCGTCTATTTAGATAATTGATACAGAACATGCCTCATCTTTGCTCTGTACGTAGCAGCTACTTCCACTGAAATTTTGGTTTGATCTGTTAAAAAATATCGGGGCATAGAATATATAACATAACATAACATAGAATATATAACAGACAATAAAGCCTTTTTGAGAAGAGCTGTTGTGATAGGTTTAGCGCTTAACAATAGCACATAAATTCAGGTGTAAAACACTAGCATAAGTGTCTCTTCAGGGCAAACATAGTGATAAGTAAAAGGAAAAAAACGAGATGAGGAAATACTTTGGACGAGGCGATATAGTAGTAATATGGCATTCAAAAGTCATGTAACTCTAAATGTAGAATCCAAACTACGGTTTGGACGGATGAATAGCCGTCCAGGTACGTTAGACACGCGCCCTTGCCCGTCACAATCAAAACAAGTAGTCGGGTAAATGACGGTTCTGTAATTCATCATAAATTTACATATAAATCGTTACCTAAACAAATATTACCACCTGGCTATTCAACCAATCATTTCTCAATCAATCAAATCAGTCACAACAAATGAACGCCATTCTATCCTGACTGGACAGAACACACAAAAGGAGGAGCAAATCAATATGGCTGCTGCCAAGAACAAGTATGAAGTAAAACAACATAGATGCAGTTCGGGAAGAAACACAAAACTTAGTAAGTGCGTAAGAAAAACAAAAACTATAATAAAAAAATACAAATATTAACAATTCAGATGTCTTCAAAAAACTAACAATGTACAACTAAGGAGATCAATAGGAACAAAGTGCAAGTATATACATGGAGGGATTTTCACACACAAAAAAACATTCAAAACGGATCTAACACTAAACACTGTAAAAGTTGACACCATTCGTATAAATATGTATGCGCTGGGATCTTTTAATATATAACTTTCCGGTGGCAATAATCTTTTGTCTTACTCTGAATGTAAGGTTTCTATTCTCAGCAGTTTCGTTTTTCCCAAAACTTGGGGTTTAAGATCCATTTTGAATGCTTTGTGTATAAAAATCCCTCCATGTATACACTTGCAGTCTGTACATTTTGTTAGTCGTTTCGATTCCATTTGAGTTGGTAATATTTGTATTTTATTATAGTTTTTATTTTTCTTACGCCTTCACCAAGTTTCCATGTTTCTACCTGAACTGAATTTACGTCGTTTAGACTCATAATATAACTTCTTTGACCGACCATGGCATTCGAAGGGCAGCCATTACGGCAACTGCTGATCTTTATGAATTTTGAACAAACGTTTTGGACTAGGATGCAGTGTATGAAATTACCGATGTCCCAAGAGTTTGGTCACGGTCAAAGAGAACGAATGAGGAGTGATGAATTTTACGTCATGGATCTGGTTCATGCTGCTGTTTACAGCCTCTTGTACATTACATTATACTGACTCCCATCTCATTTGAGCCATCTCACTAGCAGGATTTTATTTGTTATTTAATGGCTTTTACAAAGTATAACGGATCAACACATATAAGCGAACAATTGTTTTCAATTAGATCGTCATCAGGCTTTACTCTAATATACATGAATATTTATACGAAAATTTTTTAAACCAATCAAGGCAACATGGGTCAATAATCACTATGAAATAGAATAAGTCACTACACATAATAGGTAAAAGTACAAGTTGATAGTAGTAGGAAGACAGGTGAACTGATGATAGTGAGAATAATAAAATACAATAACAAGACTCTTATCAATAGCTAATCGTTGGAAATAGAAGGTCAAACAAACATGGGTAAATAGACTAGGAATAGTAATCACAAGACATTAAAATCATTACGTAATAAGATGTGTGTAAATAATTAGATAGTGAAGAACACAAAGAGGCGGAAAATTACAAACAAATAATGGATGTGGAAATAAGGTTAACGATAACACAGATAGAATAAAATAAATAGTGATAATAATAAAATTTAAAATAAAATTATAAAAAAATTGTTAGTTAAGTTATAACTGGCCATGGAAGGGATAGGGGAGTCACGTATTTCTTCTGTACACATAAATTGGGGTTATATGTACGAATTCCAATGGCTTCAGCTATATATAGGAGACGGGAACGGACTCCGTCGGGAAATGATGGAGGTATACGATAGATAACTCGAAATGATTCCGATTTATCTACTGCATGACCGCTATCAATAAGATGTGCCAATATAGAACTGCGAATAGTTTTTCTCTGGCCCTTTATGTACCAAGTTGGTAGATGTTCACTCATTCGTTGGTTAAGTTGCCTGGTAGTACGCCCTATATAGCTATCTCCACAGGAGCAGCTGAATTTAATAATGCACATGGAAGAGGCCAACTCAGGTAACTTATCCTTCGTTTGAGTAGACATCGCTGGTTGACAAGAGAAGGTTAACGCAAGATTGGCTGCGTAGAATGTCCTGGTGAATGAATCTAAACACTGTTCTCGATGAGAAGAAAACTAAACAAAATTTCAACATCAATTGGTTGAAAGTCATATTCTTGAAAAGCAACTTTTTTTCACAGACATCCTCATTACATCGCAGGAAACCGGAACAAAAGTTATTGTAAAAGTATTAAAACACAGTGGGCACATAAAGATGTTTCCAGTTTCCAACAAAAGGAAAAAAGCAATACGTTCTGGTAGGACCGTGAAGTTTTAAGAACACATGAACGTTCAGTACGTTTGAAATGGTATGGCCTACTCACTTTTTAATCTTATTTTTGTATACTATATCACGCTTTTTACATTTTTAAAATATATGACTTTTCCAAAAAAACAAAGAATTCAATTTTTTGGTGTTAGTGTACACTGCTTATATCACAATTATCTGAAGGGTATCTAACTTCTCACTGTGTAGTGAACTTTCTATCTGCCGCACGGTATATAAACGTATACCCATCTGTTTTATGTGAATTTTCAGTAACGCTCATACATTCATGCAGAATTATTATAATCTTCACTTCGCTTCCATATTTCGTTATTTTTCTATAGGCAATTGTACCGTTTACCGTTTAAGAGGCGAGGAAAAATGGCAATCAATTGAAAGAACAATTTTTCAGAGTTATATTCACTGTGCATTGTGTGAATCTGGTGTAAAGAAATGCAACCATAAGCTACTAAAATTTATAGGCTATCAGTAGATAGTTTACCGGGGTCATGTTCGTTGCCGGATGGACTGAGCATTCTTTTTTCCACAGTATTAATTTCGTTCTTTTTTAATTGACAAAACGAAAATAGCGTGTATGTTTTTAACTTTCCTTTCTGGACGTGTTGAGAATATATAATCACTACTTGGTTTCTCGTGGTTCTCTGGCTTTATTGTATCGAACAGTGGAAGTTGTTAACCTAAAATAGTATTTTCTTACTTCCGTTAATCGTTGTAAAAAGCAGGTTTTATTCTGTCTATCTAGATGGTTTCCCTCCCTTCATTCTCGTCGATGATGAAGTGTCATGGTCCTCCATAAAATAGTATAAATGGTTTTCTAATGGCACAAATACGAACAAAAATGAATTTGCACGTCTGCAGATGTCTTTCGAAAATTCCAGACGACCCTTGTTGCGTGAAGGTATCGCTTTATTCGGCCGCACAGTCTGCAATGAACAACCGGTGAAACGTGTTTCATTGACTGTTTTTTGTCACCGTTGGCCAGTTGTCGTGCTGATTTCAGAGTTGTGCCGTGGACTTGCCCAGATGATTGGGAGTAGGTACTTATTTTAATGGTTAAGCGAATTCTAAGGATGGTTAGTGGCAAAGCGTTACTCCGTTTGCCGTGTCAGGCAATGGCATTGGCGCACTTTCTAGGTGGTGGTGGAACTTTGGGTCAGACGATTCGCTTCCGACTGATAGATTTGTACTGTCCGTCGTTATGTCAATCCCATATAGCTAATTCTGGCTTCAGTGAAGGCCAATATATTACCAGAGGAGTGGAACATTACATACATGCGGCATCGTCAAATTCTTGACTTTTTCAAATTCACTTAGAGTGCTGAACAGAAGTGACCAGACTGGGTGGTATCAAAGATCTAGAATCCTTCTATAACATTATGATGTGAGTGAAAGAAGAACAGCTGCGTCTCATTGCTGCATCGCAATCAGAATCGATATTTTATATAACTAAAACCTGAGATGTCGACGTTAAGAAACAGCGTTTTCTGTATCCCAGAAATAATAGTTGTTAATCGAATCTGTTATTAAGATTATCAAGGTCTCACACATTTGAAAAGAAGGACATCACGTGTGTTCGGATGCGGGTAGACTTCTAGCTACTGTACATTAACACCAGTAAATTCTGTTTTCTGTTGGATGTAAATTTTCATAGATGTTAGGTATCATCAATTTTTAAGGAAATAGTATTTTCGAACAATTGCGCTAACGTCAAATAATAAACTTGAGTTATTGCTACCCCTACTAAGTATTGTCTAGTGCCCAGAATGGAAATCAATTCCAGATAGATCTGTGACGATTTATCCATGATTGATTTTGTAAGCCAACAAGCGAACAAGGTGATCATGTGCGTACGACAGCAGCCAAATTGCTAGATTTCTACCAAGCGCTGCATTTCGAACATGAGTTCCTTATTCAGTCAAGGGGTTTTTAAATTTAGTCATAAATATCCCTTTGGATGTATGTTGTTGCGTTTTGTACATTAGCAGGTAGGCAGTTAACAACATGTACGATTCACGGGCATTCGTAAGGGACAAACGAATACTAGGCAGTCAAGTTACGGAGGACTGTTCAATCTATCAAGATTTAGTAGTTATTTAGCATGGTCAGCTTATGCTAATCTTTCTGACCAGGTCATTTTTGTTCTAAATGCCACTAAATAATTATTCCACAACCTTGTAGTTCGCTAATGAACTCTATTTCTTATTTTTAAATCCGTTTCCTTTTCAGCCACTAAATAAATATTCACTTGTGTTATACCTCGAGATCCATTCGTAAAAGATGGCTGATCAAGGTTTATCTTTAATGTAAGTTAAAAACTAGAAATTACTTGAATATAGTCTCTGCTGCAAATGTGGCGTTCAAATTTATTCTAATACTGCAAACATGTGCTTCACATGCCTATCCAGTGAAGCGGACATTGCTGAACATATCGACCGTCAAAATACTGTGACTTTTTGTCCGAAATGTGAACGGTAGGATACATGCGTTCTGTTATTGCTTTCAGTTATTTAAATCCACCATCTAATTGGGTTTCTGCCGAACCAGAGTCACCAGAATTGCTTTCATTATGCATCAAGAAGATCCGTGGACTGAAGAAAGGTTTGGAAGTTCGGAATGCTAGGTTTATGTGGACGGAGCCTCATAGTAGAAGAATATCTATAGAGGTACTAATTTATCTGTTTTGCTTTTTGTCTGAACAGTTTGTTGCTAAACTAACGAATTTAAGGTGATGGTCTAAATAATCGAGATCATTAACTGTGTTACATCATTCTAGTAGTACAAATTCATTCACATGTTTGCTTATCGTGGGCATATATTGTGGACTAGACTAATGGCTGACTGCAGGCACTGTATTCTGAGTAATGAATGTAGAAAGATACTGTCCATTTGATAGTTTTCTGTTTGGCTGCTCTCTTCGTACTTATGTTCATAGATAACTTTCAATACAAGCAGAGTCGATTGATACAAATTCATCTCTAAAAACAAACATTCTGTTACATATATAAATATATATCACGACGGAAAATGGAATTTGTCTTAATTGTGTTCCTGAATGCAACGTAATATGGCGAAATTATCTTCAAAGTCTGTATATTGATTTAAAGTGATTGTCATTCACTAACATTGGGCATTAACTTATTCAGCGTTAACTTTTTCCATTTGACCTTCAATGTATTCGTTTCATATTTATCTATGGCTTCCCGTTCAAGCAACAATTGCTCAGTTGATAATTTCTGTAGCTAGTAATCAGTAAATTTAATTAATTATTTATTTGAACACATAAATATTGGTACAAGAGGGCACCAAATATATATGCGCCACACAAAACAATGAGAATTCGAAGAGAAAAAAAAGGAAGGTAAGGAGTGTAAAAGAAAAAAAAAGATAACGACCAGATTAGTGTAAGGTAGTGTAATAATAACAGTAATAGTGGGGGAAACGGAAAGGTACAACCAGAAAAAATCTTTCAGTTAAGGAAGGTACAACCACTTTTTACGAAGAAAGTAAAAGAAGGTTACAGCAGGATCGCCACTGGCTTCTATTCTGAGCCTTATCTGATAACGTCTCTAGCCACTGTGTTGCACCATCTCTAGGACCCCAGCCAGGGAGTCGTGAAGGACCAACACACGCCAGCCCTTTGCATTTTTATTTAATACCACGATACCATGTCATATACTGGCCACCTCTCCGCTTCTTCTAACCAGTCCCAGCGTCGGCAACTGATGCACGACGTGGAATTCTCTGGGACGACATTCGTAGAACATGTCCAAGCCACCGAAGTTGGTGTTTCAAGAGGGTGACACCAATTGGATTATCGTCTCTGTGCCCGAACACACAATGCCGAACCTCTGCATTACTAACATGGTGTTGCCACTGGATGTCAGCAGTCTTTCGGAGACAGCGATGATCGAACACAGAGTCATCTAACATCCCCGACTCGGAGAGGCTAGGTTTCACAAGCATAGAGCAAAACTGCTCTCACCGACGCGTTGTAGATCCGACCTTTTACAGCCAGACTAACATCACGAAGGCACCAAAGATGGCCCAGATTGACATAAGCCGCTCTGGCTTTCACTATTCGTGCATTGATCTCATCACTCACACCCCACCAGCACTTATGCAGCTCCCTAGATACACGAACTTCTCGACTACTTCTATCTGCTCACCATCCAGAGTGAGTACAGGATTAGAATCCCGCCAGTCTTGTAGAAGTACTTTGCACTTCGAAGGTGCAAAGCACATACTATACCTACGGACACTGATTGCCAACTGATTAAGTGTGGTTTGCATGCCTTGGGCATTATCGCACAGTAAGACAATATAATCTGCATACTCAAGGTCGAGAAGTCTTTCTCCAGGCAACAGATCCACACCGCCATTACTTATATCCATCAGAGCTGTTTCCAGAATGTTATCGATGGAAAAGTTGAAGAGGAATGGTGAGATTGGGCAACCCTGCCTAACCCCACTGCTCGAATGGAACAATGGAGAAAGGTGGTTGTATGCCCTCACTCTGTCTGAGGTGTTTTTATATAGGGCCTTTAAGATCTTAATAAACTTCTCAGGCACACCCTTCTTCAATAGACAATCCCAGAGAACAGTCCTGTCCAACGAATCGAAGACAGCCCTGATGTCAAGAAACACTACGATTGTTGGCCTTTGAAAAGTATGGCGGTGTTCTAACATTTAGCGTAGGGTGAAGATATGGTTAACACATCTTGGACCAGAACGAAACCCAGCCTGCTCCTCGCGAGTCAAGCTTTCTCGGGTTTTGGACAACGTGCAAAGTATGATGGAAGCCAATATTTTGGACACAATCGGGATTAGACCTATCCCCCGATAGTTGTTACAGGAACGACGTGAACCCTTTTTAAAGATAGGGACAACTATCGACTCATTCCATGACGTTGGTACACTCTCTAGTTCCCAGACCTTTGTAAACAACACCCCCGCCACAAGAAGGTAGTGAGTATGACTTCCCTGGCAGAGGCTGTGTACGCGTGGCCGTGTGAGAGAATTTCGAGAGGGAGGGCGGGCCCATCCCACTCTCGGCCACACCAGGGCATTTGGGGCTAAGCAGAAACACTTCTTTTTGTTTTTTTATTTCCCTTACGTCTCTGAATATCTTGAAAAGTCGAACTACTAGATATTTTATTTAGATTCGTTAGTGTATCTACTTTGAAGGTAGATAAAGTATTGAGGTCGCTGTTTAAGAGTACACTTTCGTTTACATACTGTATATCAACATTCTATCTAAAAGCCTTAAACTTCTGAATTTTTTGGGTTTCTGTTAAAAAATTAGATGGTGTAGAAACTAATCGTATTATTATCACAAAACTACAGATTGCCATTATTCTGTACTATGACAGCACTCAAAGTGGGTAAAAAGTGGGTTTTGGATATTCTGGGTAATACCGTAAAATACCAATCCTTTACTAACACATAACTACATAAGTATTTCGATTACTAGAATTATGTGTATAAATGTAGAGTGAATGTTCATTTCTGGAGAAAATTCGGTATCAAATAAATATTTCCTCAATAACCCTAAATTTTATTGGTTTTTAAACATATTAAACCTCAAATCTAACGTCTTGGGAATATTCTAGATAACCGTGCAGGGAACATTACAAACAGGTGATCGTGTTGAACAGCAAATTCCAATCAATTTCACAGTTCACACTCAACAATGTACCTCATGTACTCGTAACGCTGCCAAAGATTTTTGGAATGCCTGCGTCCAAGTTCGTCAAAAAGTAAGCTTCATTTTGTTTGAAGGAAATTTAGCGATAAATAGACATTTCGTTGGTAATTATATGGTTATTAGTAACTGATGTTCGTTTGTTTTATATACCTTATAGTGATGATCCTTGGTATCGACTTAATCTTAACTTGACCAGCTGTTTTATATCTCTGATCCTGAAACAATAAGTATGGCTCAAAACCCATTTAACAAACCCGTACTTGTTAAGCCAGTTCCACTGAATTACCATCAACTGACTGTCGGGGTTTTATGTCTCATCCTATAGAAGATCATTTGTTTTTACTTATATGGTCATACTACCAATCGTTCCTTTAAAAAATGTTTTCATAGAATTCGTTTTAAGTACTTTTAATATGTCTTTCGCATGCTTTCAGATTGTAAACACGGGTTAAACTTCTGAATACCTTCCTAATTTTGTTGCTTACAAGTATAAGTTTCCATTACAATGCTGGTTAGCAAATGAGCTCAGACACTTAGTTTTATCACTCCTGTATCGATACTTTTCCGTGTATTCTAGCTTCTGGTTTGTTCGTTGGTCCTTATTTTAAACTAGTCGATACATTTGTGTGATGGAAACGATGTCTGCAAAAAAGGATCGATAAACAATTTGTAAATTACTTAGCTGTTAATGTCGTAATTTATTTTTAAGATTGTTAAAGGCACCCAGCACCATTCACTCAACGGAATCATCTTGCTTGTGTCATGAATCAGGTTCTCTTTCCATTGTCCGTACTAGAGTTTTGGCAAATAAGTATTGTCGGGTCACCTTACTTAAGATTCATTGTAAAATTTCTCCAATGAATTCACATGTTCTAAATCTCGATATTTCGTCCTTTAGGTCGATCATAAAAAAACACTATTGCATTTAGAACAAGTCATTCTTCGGTCTGGTGCACATAAAACTTGTTCAAATATCAAGCAAGTTTCAGGTAGGTAGTTATTTACTTTGATATGATGGTAAGTATTTGTGATTCGGGTCTTGAATATTATTGCTTGATTCCTATACTAGTCTGAGTTCTCATAATCATAGATTTCGACATTGACTTTTCCTTGTGAAACCACATTAAAAGAATACTCAAATTGACTAGAAAAGCTCCCCTAGAAAATATATTTGTTATACTTACTGTGTGACTGGTAAGGTATTATTAGGTATTATAAGGTTTACAATTGTTCGTGTTTATTAATTTCTATTTTAAATGTAATTTCAATATTTTTCAATCACACTATCCTGTACTAAGGTTGTTAGTTAGTAAATTGAGATTTAGTAGTTTTAGTACAATTCGAATGTCAACCCAATATATCAGTGGTTCAAATCAATTAAACAAAAATATTGACATTAAGAGTCATACAAGGTTCATCGGCAAGTTACTGTATTTCACTGCATGACAAGTTGCGCAAGTTGTGATGGATAGTATCCGATGGTATCCATCCAACCTTTTTATTTGGGATATAATTCGTTCATGTTCAATCGTGTTCTAATTTGGGGACTTGTCGAGTGAAGTAGTGTCCATGATTACTAAGCAATAGGAGTAGCTGAGTCGTAATAAGAGAAATTGTAACAGATATATATATATACGTTATCAACCCTTAGAAAATCAGTCTATTTCTTAATCAGTGATATGCGGTTGTCGTTCAGGTCATTTCTGTCTGTCACCTAGTGACCCCACTTAGGTACTTCTGATTGGCTCACTGTATCACCACCTCTGCCTACTTAATTCAGAGATTCCACGGTAATAGTTTAACTATGGTTTTTAACATCCTATTAGCATTTAGATCGGATTCCTAACTTGATTTTTTCATACCTGATTTCACAAGCTTACATCTATTTCAGATTGCACAAAGATATCAGTTTTCATTTTAATTAGTTGTTCGTCAATTACTTAGTTTGTGAAAGACCCAGCAATCATAGGATGTCCGGATCGCTTCCTCATTATTTTCTTAGCTAATCTAAATCTCTCGGTGCTATTCTTTATGATACAATTCTCTGTCTTTTTTAGCTTGTCCTGTATAAAAATGAACTAGATAATTGAGTTATTTAAAGTCATCGCTCGTTATTTGCTTAACATCTTTCTGAAATTCCTTCATAAAAGCCCATTACGTTTTTCGATTATCATCAAACTTCTGAAGTTTTGACTTAATAAATTCTAAAACACGTTATATATAGGTTCATTAAACCTTTTAATTACACGAACCTCATGAGAGTCAGAAACTGATCTCGTAGCTTCTGCAACCTAATCCATTTTTCAAGCTGTATTCTGAGCTTGACTAATTGCAGTTCTATTTACTTTGCATAAATGTTTGCACGATGGTTTGTGTTGAAATTCTCTTCTTTCTCCAGCTGCATGTATGATCCTGGCCATTTCGTCGTGGTATTGTTGACGTTTGCTTAAATAACTGTCAGGTTCGCCAGAGGTCAAATAAAGTAAAAAGACCATTTTGGCTTCTCGTAAATATTTATGTATTTAAAATATATAAGTAATAAATGATTCTACAATAGACAGTAATTAGCTTAAAACTCACATTCAAGGAAGTAAATTCAGAAACAACAGTCACTTTTCAACACAGACAGGCACATTTATGACCGATTCAATAGGGCTGTCTCATTGGAACATGTATTAATCAATAAGAAAGCGGTCAGTTTATCTACGGTTTAATCAACAAACTACAAGAAACAATTCTGGGTGCTCATAAGTAGTATGGTTACAATATGCGAATTTCACATTGTCTAGGTATATTTACGACCCCAATTTTATAGGGATACCCTGAATATTTCAACTTGCCTATAATTTCTCTTCCTTTTATACCTGGTTTTCTTCTTACAATTTTCAGGAGGTATTGACTTCTTTTTCAGCACTCGTTCACAAGCAGTCACGTTTGTGAATTTTCTCTCCAAACGTTCTCCTTGCCGGTAAGTAGATAATTTTGCCATCTTATTTTTAATTTCTTAAATTCACTGACTATATATACTTCAATCCTTTGTCTTTAGAGCTTCGTTCCTTTTTTGATACAGTCAACAATCCCGTTTATTTCTCATACTCCTGAAACATTGATAACATAGATTAATCGATTTTCTGTTGCATTTTGTTTTACCTATAGATCGAATTTTTCATCTATTTTTCTGAAGATATAATAGTTTTCTGGGATTTGAATATTTAAAAGTGGCAGTAATACTTAAAAACGTTACCTAATGTGATATTGGTTTATATTCTTCTCTACACCGTCTGGCTTAAAACATACTCTTATCTCAAATAAATTCCATCAGAATTTTCCTGAACTTCAAAAATAAAGTTCAGTAAAATGAATCAATTTCCTATCAGGTCACTATTTTAGTTGCAGCTTGGTTATCAAGAAATTTTAGAATTCTTTACTGGACTAATAAAATAGTGATTATAGCATATGCATTGACTGAAAGTTCACATGCTCTTGGTCTAACTCACGTGTTTTGGTTTAAAGTTCCTTTGATTAATACAAGATGCTATTCAGTCATCATTCGAGCTGGTTAAATCATATCTCCTGTAATAAAATTTTCTTTATTCAATGTTCGAATTCCAATCTGATTGTTTTATTGGTTTTTTATTAACATTTTTGTATACTACCCTATTTCTAATAAAAATGTCTCTTAGTAGTTGTCAATACCAAGAAGAAAATTTTCGAAACGAAAATCACTGGGTCACTTCATTAGAAATTAAAAAGTTATGTATCTCATTAAATGTAAAAGATATGTCACCCACTACTCAATATACAATGTAATATATTTTTTTCTATTGCAGCAACTGTTTTCTCTATGGCTATTTATTATAAATATGTTCTGGACACATAGTTTACCATAAAATATCAGTGTATCGTGGTATACAAGTTTTTGCCAATTTTCATAATTTCCGCGTGTATTTAGTTACAAACTAAGGAATTATTAGTGTCTAGAAACCGGTGAATTGCTTTCTTCACTCATCTTAAAAAAGCCTAAATAATAACTGATTTTAACCACTATCGAAACTTCGAAATTTCTGGAATTAACTTAATTAGAATGCGATGGTTATTATTTTGTAACTCGATTTTTGATACCTTGATTTTGTTCATTCTAGCTATCCAAGGTTCTGATCCGTCATTAAACCTTCGGATCACTCAATTATACATATGTTGTATTTTTTGAATGTTAAACGTTTCCGCATTTTCTGTATACACTCTTCATGGTTTCATGTAAATATTAGGTTTGAAAAATATTCTCAATTTACTTATTACTTACGTCCGATAACCCTCGTGGAGCATAGGCCACCGATTAGCAATCTCCAACCTTCTCTGTTCTGGAATCCCTTTTCCAATTGTTTTCCAGTGCTATTTATTCTTTTAATGCCCTTCGGTTTGCCTCTTCCTTTTGCCTTGAGGGTTCCAAGTAAGGGAGTGCTTTGTGATACAGTTTGATAATTCTCTCAATGTGTGTTCTGTCCACCTCCAGCTTCTTTCTATAATTCCCTCTTCAGTTGGAATCTGGTTTGTTCTGTGCCACAGTAGGTTGTTGCTAACGGTGTCCGGCCAACGGATATGAAGTATCTTGAGTAGGCATGTTTATAGACATCTGTCCTTTTTTGATGTTGGTTGTAGTAATTTCCAAAGTTCCAGCTTTGTACAATAGATCTATCTTGTCGTTTGTATTGAAAATCCTGGCTTTGGTGTTATATGAGAGTTGTCCACTTGGAGCCCTTTTAGGATTATTACCGGTCCCAAACCCGGATATAAGAGGGTTGCCGATAGGGTTGTTAACCCCATTCCGTAATGAAGAACGTTGTCAACAAAAGCTAAACAGAAAAATTATTAGGACATTGAACCTATATTGCGTCCTACATGGCACTCGTCAGCCTCATTATATATCTAGATAATGGATAAGTGATTTTTCTAAATTCTCTGTAATGTATTCCATGTATTTATCTATCCATGATTTAATTTTCCACTAATTCATTTGATTAAATATTTGACCAAATACGAGTCTAATAAAGTCATTGTTTATGACAGAAACAATTGGTTTTTTGAGGTTCTTAATTATGTGCAAATAAGAATATTGTTCATTAGTCTGATCATAAAGTCCCTCAGATATTAAAAAAATCAATTCACAACTTCCAAATCATAAATTTCAGTTCACGTTTTCGGTCGCTTAAACATTTGATTTGACTGATTATTTCATACGAGTTAGGTATTGTTCTCATTCTGGTACATTTCTCAAATGTCCTATCAACTCTTATTTATTTATATTATTCTGTTCGTTTTCATCTTCAGCTATCAAACTGCACAACATTTAAAGTCGCATGATGTAAACAATAATACTTACAATTACAAATACACATTTTCTGTGGAAATTGCACCAGTTTGTAAAGTAAGTGTATCATAGAGATCATTTAAATAAATAATTAATTACTATTGTTCATTTAAATTGGCCTATGTTTTAAGCAAACTGTTGAAATCCTCTACATAATCACTATTTCATTAATAAACCTTATTTCATTATTTTCTATAGTTTAAGACTGAATTTACACTATTCTGTTCAAAACTGGACTATTACCGTTAAGAATGTAGTAGCAACTTTATTTATATACGGCTGATTTATCTCTTACGGTAGTCTCCATGTTGGTAAGCACTCACTAAGTACCAGGTGACTTTTCATCTATATATCCCACTTAATACCGTCTTTACGTGTGCTCTTACTTATTGGAACTAAATTTTTGAAACTTTATTCATTTAACAGGGTTTTGATATACTGAAGAGATAAGTAATATGAATGAAATCGGGTTTCTTGATTTGGCGTATGAGTGTCTATTTCTATTTTTTTTGTATGATGTAAGTAACTGACAAATCTTTAAATCTAAATAATAATAGGAAAATTTTTAGTTTCAATACTTATTGTAAATATAACCTTGTGTAGGGGACTGCCAATCATCGCATTTTCTGATTCACTCCTGCTTCGGTTTGGGCGCCCGGACAGCATCCAAGCCCTGATACGAATCAAATGATTTGTTTTGCGCATATATTTTGGTGCCTCATTGTACCAATATTTATTTGTTTAGATAAATAAAAAGTAAATATAACCACATTTTTGATACAGTCATTATCTAGATACCGTTTGTCATCACCTGCTATCAGTATTCAAGTTTCATTCTTTGACTTTTACCAGTAACCTATTAAGGCCATTAAAGAAGGAATCGCCTGTGAGAGTCTAATATATTTTAAAATGAGTCATACTTACGTTTAGGTGTTTTTCTAAATCCTCTGTAATCTTTCGTTATTTTATTGAAAACTATCTCCGCATCTACTTTTTTTTCTAAGAATGACATAGTTTGCTTATCTCGAGCTCAGTCACAAAAGTTGGGTGGTATCAGTCAGTTGTGTGTTGTCAGCAAAGTTACCGATGCCATTCACTTAATCGATCCTTTAACTTGTCAAGGTAAGTTGTTTTTTTTCTTTAATTACAAGCTACTCCATGTTTGAGGTTTTAATTTTTATATTGTCATTTTTTCATTCTTTGACATTTTATTGTACGTAAATGTCAGTTAATTTTGACATCAGTCAGCGTCCATAACTATTCAGATTTTTTTGCCAATAGTAGAAGGAGTTCGATTTTTAGTAGTTGTTTGGATAGATGGTCGACAATCGGTGTCTTCATTTTGGTTTGGCATCATAGCGAATGTTCATCTGACTTTAAGGTGATAAATAATACCTACCAAATATTCTGAATCCCTAAACAAATTTTATTAACTATTAACTAATTGATATTTGTCCTTCTAACTACATTTGTTTAACCTCATTTTAAAACCATTTTTTGTATGTAATTCACTTTTTTTTTAGTTTGTTATGTAGACAGTAAGGCTTATTTCTCATCTCCATTCATGTCAATTACAACACAAAAACGCTTTTCACCATTTGTCGTACTTGAAATTGAAGAACAAAGAGATGATTCTAGCCAAATGAATTCTTCCAAAAAATCATACACTACATCAAGTACTTCATACCCCGTCGGTGCAAAGTTGTCTCAAAAACACTCACCGGTTTCTGTATGGGTAATGAAAGATCCATCTAACGAGACAGGTTTAGTCCAGCTTGATAATGAATCGGATTGTGGTATAATTCATACTAGATCACATCTTGGCCGTATTTTACATCCTGGAGATAAAGTACTTGGGTAAGTTTGACAACTTCAAGTTTATTACCTTGTTTTTTGATACGAATTTTACTACACTACATGTCAATCAGGTATATGATTTTATTCTTCCATTCCGTTTCATATTGTTCATCAACACCTCATAATTATTGTGTGCTTGTCATAATGCTTTTAACGTTTTTATCTAGACATTTAAATTAATTAACCTATTGAGTTAAAAAGGTTGCCTAAAAGCCCTATAGAGTGTTTTAATCACACCTTAGTTTAAAAAAGATTAAATGTACCATGATCGAATGCGCTGATGTGATGTTTAAGACTATGTAGTAGTTGATCGATCCGATCCTACTGTAGTCAAGATGCTGATAAAGATTCAATTTTGATGAATAGTGTTATTGAGAAATTGTTAGCTTTGTTGAAATTAGGTAGAAATCATTCTCAAAACTTTCAGTATGGAGGACTATCTCTCTTTATTGAACACATACTTGGATTTCAACCATGTCCTAGTGAAAGCACTCATTTCCATGCGTTCTACTGGACATAGGAAAGTCACAGCAGAAAGGCTCCTTAGATATCAGTTCAGGGATAAAAGGGTTAGGAGTGCATATAATGAAAAATTAGATAAACACCTAGTTAGTCGCGGAGCTTGGAATGATATCCAAGTAACTGTAAATACCTACGATGACATCAACTTACAACTTTCATCAAAGGATTAGGAAAGACATTCACTGACTTGATAGATGCTCGAAAACTCATCACAATATACTCAAAGTGTGATGAAGAGCGACAACAACCCAAACATAGGCTAGAAATGTTTGTGTAATGATGGCAGGTAACGAAATAAAAAGGGATGGAAAAGGTAGCTGCGATAGTAGTACTAGACAACCATACCCACTTATCAATAAAACATATTAATAAGCCAGATGTTAGACTGTTTCGGAAGAAGATGGAGCCATTATTAACTCAGTCCAGAAGATTAGACCAATGGGCGAAACCCTTAAGAGGATAGTTCAACTGGCCTCCAGCTATTCCGTAAGATAACTATTACCTCCAACCAACCTGTATGATAACTTGATAACAGTTGTCAAACTCTTCGTGAGGTTATAAATGCTATATCTAATTTGAAGAGAGAAAGAACAACAGGTCCTGATATAGTGGTTCATTTCCAGCTGTCAGATTGACTGTAATATTAGCTTAAGTCTGGGAACTAGACGTAATCTCGTATAATCGTTCTAGTGGTGAATATTAGCTCGAATTATTTTCAGCTACTCATTTTGTTAAGCAGTAAATAAAATTGTTTTGTTATACAGAAATTTTTATGTAACACTGATTTCTAACCTTACTGTATATTCAAATGTGTATAAAATTACTATACTCAGGTTAGATTTGCGAAATTGCAATATAAACAATACAGAATTTGAAAAACTTCCAGAAGATAAAATTCCTGACATCATACTAGTTTTACGTCCCAGCCAGTCAAAGAATGCAGCTGGGGATAAAAACAACGGACCAAGTAAACGTAAGCGCATTCGAAAACATTCATTGAATGCAGCAGATTCTGAATGTGATACTTCTACCCAGGCAGTGAATACAAACTTCTCATCATCAGAGGATGAGTATGTGTCATTCGGTGAGGAGGACGAGGATGAAACACTTGAATTTTTCAATATGGACACTAGTTTTGATGGTGAGTGTTTTGCAGAAATCTTGCGAAGTTATTTTTAAATTTATTGGTTTATACATTTTATAACTACTTGTTAAGTTTAAGTAAACTCAGATTTGATGCACCTAAAAATTGGTGTTAAGAATATTGTATTAGAAAAGATGTTATAAACCAAATTTTTCGTATCTCTTGAATATATTTTTCATCTGTGGGTCAGTGGAATAAATAGTGGACTTGTAATTGTTTTGTCACAGATTCAAATTCAGTTTGTCTCAATAGTTATGATATTACCTTTATATCTAGCCTGATAAGTATGATATACATTTAAACAATGTTCCTCTTGCCTAACTTTCAGGAGTGGGATGGTTTAATGCTATGATCAATTAATGTAACTCAGCTATTCACTTTCGAATTATAGACTGTACTTGGTTTAGTCTCATGTCTGACAACTAATCATAACACCGATTGTTACAATCAAAATGTGTAAGGTTATATTATTAACAGTCGAAAATTAAGTACATGTACAAAAAATATCTACAAATCTCAGACTGTTATATATATATATATATAATACAATAATCAACCTATTAATCTTAAATCGGTCATATTCAACGTGGAATCTGGCACATGTGCTCATCAGTTCAAGTTGCCACACCCCATCAATGCAGCGAGATAAAGTAGTCAAGGTAAATCCAAGAGTTGTAACGGTAGTAACAGTATTAGTTGTAGTGGAAAAGATTAAGTGTCAGTGATACGATCTAAGTAGAAAGTTTAGATCGGTGGAATAAAACAAAAAAAATTTATAAGGTAATTCAGAAACTTAGGATGTAAGAGAAAGCAAAGATTAAATGCGCCCTACACCTTGGTGAATGTTTTTGAGCCATGTCACTCAAAGTCTTTAGTCATTGGCTACGATAATTGCATGAAACCCAATCAGGTAGTCTTGACCTACCTACATGACTCAGTTCTATATTCAGGGTTTTCATGGACTGATACTATATTTTAGTTCGGTCAACCTTTAACTTTCCTTCAACCTATTCTTACACCAGCCATCAAGGTAGTCAATGTTTAGGCATGCGTCATACATATCTTAACCATCTCGGTCGATAAAGATTCACTATCTCGTCAGTCGGTTTTTTGAAGTAATGAATCTTAAATCGTTTTGAACAAGTTACATCATGTGTATAATTTCTAGTGTATCTTACAGTTTGTGTAAGATGATTTCTTGTCCTAAATGGAATAATGATATTTTTGACAATTTAAAGGTATTGAAGGGTAATAAACAGTTGTAAACAAAATTTCTCTTGTTTATTTATATAACCCTTGCATTCAGGTTTTTCACTTTTAAATTCTACTGATGCCTCTTTTTCTCTTACTCTTCATAGAACCCAATGAAGGAACATCATTAAATTAGCCATAGTTTCATGAAACCTAACACAATAATGAAACTCTCAGAGGTGTATTTATAATTCACTGTTGTATTTATTTTGCTTTTTATTGATATTATTTTCGGATGATTTCTCATAAATAAATACTGATTTCAACAACAATTTTGTTTATATCAGTCATATCATTATGTTAAAGTGATAAAGTGATTCATCTCTTTTCTTGTCTGAATAAAGTTATGTTGTAGTTTTTTTTATTCAACGTTTGTTGGACATTGTCGTTGCTTTCTTTCTTCTTTTTATGTTAAGGTCGATGGTTACAGATTTTGTGTTTGAAGTAAACATTCACAGTTTATCTCGTGTGAAAACTTGCAAATAATCACACAGTAGCATAGGAAACAAGCGTAACTTATATTTCTCAATGTCTTTAAGTAAAAAAATTTTCGTCCATCGTAAGGATAGTGTTACATATAGAATTTGTACAATTTAAGCACTCGAACGCAAGTTAGAAGACAAGACGAGCGGAAGGGAATCTTGTTCCAGACAGTGTCAAATATGGTACAAAACACTCGGGTGTTTGCAGTTTTTAGTATAAACGAAATCATCATTATAGTCATCCAACCCGCATGCAGTGATTTTTAGCATTTATCCAGTCGAAAAGGTACACATCAAGATTCTAGAATATTCCAAAAGATGATTGGGTGGAATGTCTTCGGCTCTTTCAGGGCTTCCTGAAGTTCACTGGGGGCCGTCCCCACACTTTTGTATAAGACTTTCTGCTCCTGTTCACTTGAAATTTGGTTACCGCCTTTCTCTTGCTGTCCGTCACTCTTGAAGTTGGCACTGTCTTGGCATTTCGTATTTTACATCTGCTTTCGTTCTCTTTACGGCTTTTTTGAGATGAATCCACGAGCATTTAAAACGGGAGTCGACTTTGTCTAATCGTTATTCCTTTTGAATTTGATTGACATATCTTATAAAAGTCCAAACACTTCTCCGAACTAAGTGCAGTCCATTTCCAATCCGACGTTCTATAACATCTGGTCCCCGTTCCCTATTACTTTGATACTAATGATAAGTACCCTTACGCCCACCTGGAAGCTGCATGTGACCGTCCGATACTCATTCGTAGGTTTATTTGTCTTCCTGGGTGGCAATATTCTATTAAAGACTGTCTGAACTCCCCCTCTGGCACTGCCGAATTGGGTGTAACTCTGTAGGCTATTAAGAAGTAACTGACCACTTATGCTGGAATACTCTTCCCTTCGGCTTTAATTAGAAGCCTTTTTATCGTATCCGCGAATTTTTCTACTTGGTCATTCAACTGGAGATGGTACAGAGGAGATTGTAGATGCGCAGTACCATTTCCTCTGCAGAACCATGACATGAACTCAGTACCATTGTTAGTTACTAAGCTCTGGAATCCCGAAACAAGCGAACATTCCTAACAATTTTCTTCTTGTATTCTCTGACGTCGTGTTCGGCATTTCGTGTATTTCCAGTCACTTCTTGAAAGCATCCACAACAACAAGTAGTTTCTGTTTAGATCAGCGTGTATTCTTTGCCAATTGTTTATAATTATCCAACAAAATCCAAACTTTGTACATCTTCGATCATATTTGTGTTCGTTAGCTTTTACCAAGCCCACGTAACAACGCTGTGTTGTATAGTAGTAGTGACACGTTCAAGCGAAAAAATTAAAGGTTCATGGCGTTTGTTATACTACTGAGCTCTCAAAATTACGGGTGGAAGTCTAATGTCCTCATCACTAAGCCGACAAGCAAACAATTTCAGTGTTGTGCAAACTTGTTTACTGGTTTACAATTAAAACAAGTACTCAAACGAAGAAAATTGACTCCATCTTTAGCCTACTAGGCGTAATAATTAGCATTTAAAACGTGTGAGTTGTGGAAAAATTCAAACTAGTTATCTTCACATTATTGACTAAATCATCTACTAACTGAACTAGTGGATCCAAACTTAATCAGATCTCAGATTCACTAAATATTTATAAAAGAATAAATTAATATACATAACGATCAAAACTTGGGATATATTTAAATTATCTGAACTATCCTTATTATTGACATTAAAAACAAATACAAATCAAACGACTATTAATCACAACTGGTCAGTTGCTGACCAGTGGTCATACCTTTTTTATTCGTATACGTCAAAGTGATTTTGTTTAAATCAAGATAGTTTCTACTTACTAATTAAAGGTGGGACATTTTCAAGAAATTCGTCCGAAAAATTCCCAGGTGGATCGTATCTGCCAACGACATAAATACTATGACGATCTTTTGACCAAGCTCTACCAAATCCAGCTGTTGTAGTCGACTTCCATACTACTTGTGTAAAATGTCCTTTTTAAACAGAAACATTAAAAAGAAGTGCTTCAAGACTAATTGTAACGAGTGTGAAAAACACTCAAAATTCAAACGTCGCTAATTCGAAAATCATTTTCTCTAGTTGGGAGCTTTCTAAAAACTAATGTTTTTAGTTACTACCCGTACTTCCTCAATAAATCCGAATGTGAATGATTAACTCGATAAACAGCTACAACTATCGTAGCACGGAAAAGTAGTACACATGTATTCTATGACGTGCTAATAATTCCCATAAATCATCTAAAGTCTTCTGTTCAAATAGAAATAAGAGGATTTGTTATTGTTATTATGATCTAAAATGAGCCTTTTTCTGTCCCTATACTTTAGCAGTCAACTTGCAACCAGTGTGTTGCTTGTTAGAGCCTATTCTTTTTACCCGATTTAATAACATTCCTTATTTGATCTGAAAGACCCACTCCCATTTAGACAGCTGAATGGTATTTTGATTTTATCTCTGTTTCTAAGCCTGGTACTCAAATGTGTACACCATCTTCATTTTACTTATTCGTATTCTTTTAATGACCAGCTAAGTTAGTATAACTAAGGCTCTCTGCAACTAATGAGTTCGCTATGGAACAGTCGATTACTACCCAAGTAACTTACCCGTTATGCAGTAACAACTGATTACCCCGAATTATCTGAATTTCTCCTTCCCTTCACATTGAAAATACTAACATAAGCTGATTGACTTGGAAAATATTTTCCTGTGGCAGCAATATGATTAACATGGATTTAACCCCTAAAATAAAAACGGAAGGCATTTTGATTAGTAACTGGATACAACTTTTTGATACCAAGGCGACTAAAACCGTCCAGAGAGATTTTGAATAGTATATTTCATGTAACTAAGTAACTGCCGACCCAGCATTAAGTATATGTCTGTTAATTATCTCTGTTAAAATGTTGGATCAAAATATCGTATTGAATTACTGAATCTATCACTGTGATATTACGATCATATCAGTAGTATTAGTTTAGGTCAGCCTAATCTACGACGATTTTCCTTATCCGTGATTATATATATCATAATTCACAAATTTATTATCGACAAGGTAAGTCAAGGAAAGCTTACCACAAGGGAATTGATTTTCCTTTTTGAAATCGTAATCCTCTATTTCTTGATACCATGTTTTCGTAGCATCTACGCCTAGTTGTTATTTTTTTTCAAATTCAAATTAAGAAGTAGATTTTCACATCAGATTAAACTAAATTTAAAGTTATAATCATACTGAAATTCACTGAATACATTTGTCTGCATCTAAAACAACTTGAATGAAAGTGGATCCATTATTCCAGAAAATTAATTCCATCATTTAGTGTTTTTTTAAGGAGTCGGCATCTCTCAACAATAGTTTTCAAGCTCAGACCTGTCTGTACATGATTTAGTTTCAGCAACCAGATAGTATCGCTCGCTTCCACACACAGTTTGACTCAGTTCCTAATTGGTTAACATTGATCACAAAAACGACATTGTATCGTTATATCAATATGAACCAAAGTTATCACTTGATTACATCCCTTAGAACTTTGTCACATGTGGCTCGAAGTAGTGTATCATCAACGGACTACTTACTGTATTTTACATAACTAAATCAATGGAACGATTACACAGTTTCAAGACCATCGTTCTAATTTGTGATAAACAGAAAATGATGTCTTAGGAGCAGGATTTGTGTTTTAGTTTTTCACGGAGTATTGCTTTTGTGTAATCCACATATCATGATTGGCTTTCTGAAACTAATAAAGAACTTTCAAACCGACATTGTAAGTGCTACCTACGTAAGATATTTTAGTGATTTATACTCTTGAATATCTGTCTTATTGTTTGTTTCATAGATGGATAGTGAATTGTAGTCGTCGATGACGATGAATAGTTACTGATATATTTTGTTTAAACCAGATCATTCATCTGTTACCATTCCAATAAGAATTAGTATGTTGGAGAATAGACTCCACAGAACCAATGAAAACCATCAATGTGAACACTCCTCTTAGAATTCGAATAAGTTTCTCCTTAAAATTAAGATCGAAGCATTGGAACTCAAACGGCCAAGAGAACGATACATGGTTGGATTGGGAATATTCGGTATAAATTAACGAGTGATTGATTTCAGTTAAGATTATTGGCGAGTTCTTGAAAATATTCTGAGTGAGTATACTACATATATAGGTAGGAAACCTAACAATTGAGGATACTTTCATGAACTACTTTAAGAATGATATACATACCAAAATAATACAAAGTTTCTCTTACCACAGTTCAGTCTTGTTAACCTATAAACTATTATTAACACTCAATGGGATAATACGTCGTGAGTTTTATTGGCTCTGAATTGTGACTTAAATTTGTTATTCGTAGATATTCCGCACAACCGAAGTTATTATTACTTTTCTTTGAATTATTTTATCATTAATCACATTAGATTACATCTCGGCCTCAGTCCTTATTTTTTTATCAAGCCAACTTGACTCAGTAATTGGAAACTTGAATTGAATTAAGATCATTTTGACTGAAATGTATCTGACTTATTGGTCATGCGTTTATGCACTAAGCTACTATTTCACAACTTCAGTATGATGAATAGGACTATTTCTGTTCTATTCTTCCATCCCCATTAATTGAAGAAAGAAATTCAGTTTTTGTTTGAAAGATTTGTTGATCGAGAACTCAGAATAATGAATTTACATTTAAATTAATTATATTATACATCCCATACTAGGATGAAACGGCGATCTAGTGGTTCCAGGTTTTTCATGATGGTCTAACTTCCACTGATTCATAAATTCAATTATTAAATTACTACAATCTTCACAAAACCCCTCTCTAATTATACATATTGATTCAATGATTAAAGATTACTCAATTCAATCACCGGGTCATTATCACTGTACACAAAAAAGTCACAGTGATTTAATCAATACATGGAAGATCAAATAACTAACTACATAATGATTAATCAAAACAAGGTGAAAACCAATGAACAGAATTTATTGGTAATAAATTAATAAAACAAAAACAGAAATAAGTTTTCGGTTAATTAAATGAAAATCAATATGAAAATTTTATAATTGATTTTCTTTTTCATACATTTGATTTATGAATTTTACATTAACAACAAATCTATTCAATTCATTCTTATCTAATTTACTTATTTTCTCTATTAATTAAATTTTATTATTTAATGACAGTTGTGTGTTATTTTATTAATTATATTTACATATATTTTGACTATTTCCTATTTCAGAAGGGATTTTGTGGAGATTTTAGAAATTTCACTAGTTAAAATCATGAGTCCATTGAAGCTAGACCATCATGGAAAACCTGGAAGTACTGGACGGTTATTTTGTCCTAGTATGGGACTCCTCTCTGTTTAGTTTTTGACTCATTATGCATTTACATAAATATTTTTAGTATCAGAAGGCGTTTTGTGGAAATTGTAGTAATTTTAAACAGTTGAGATCATGAGTCAATTGAAGCTAGACCATCATGGAAAACCTGGAAGCATTGGACGACCGTTTCGTCCTGTTGTGGGACTCCTCAACAGTGCCCATCCACGACCCCGCCTCGCGGGGTTCGAACCCAAGACCTATCAGTCTCGCGCCAGGCGCTTAATCAACTAGACCACTGAGCCGGCAACCAATGGTGTTAATGTCTAACTTCAACTAATCCACGACATTGAGCGACACATCCACCATTGTCATTAGTGAATTACTACCTCACAAGTGACCCTGTTGAACTCCACTGGTCACTGCTTCTCACAACAGGACGAAACGACCGTCCAGTGCTTCCAGGTTTTCCATGGTGGTCTAGCTTCAATTAACTCATAATCTCAAGTGTATAAATATTTTCGACAAAATTTACAGTAAAGCTTACTTTTTAGGTAAATATTTCGAAGATACTATGTTGTTGTTTTTATACATATTGTTTTGGATTATTTGAGTTAATATTTCGTATTGCAGAAATTTAATGCCGATTAATGATAACTTATTTTACTTCATATAATTTAAGTAAGTCAATGTATCATTAGGTTTATCACTGAAAAGAGTACTAAAGAAGTAAATTAACCTTATACAAGTTTCTTTATTCGAACACAACTGGTCGAGTGAAAGTTTATGGCAAACTGTTATCAGAATTGATAACCTCAAGTGGTATTCGTCAGGGCTGTCCACCGTCTCTATTCTTGTTTAACTTTGTCGTTGATGTGCTTTTAGAGATAATACTTCCTTCATCTAAATTTCCAGGAGTTGAAGTTTTACCGGGAGATCCACTTTTTGACTTAGAATATGCTGATGACATAGTTCTATTTGGTGAGGACGCTGACAAAATGCAGAGTCTTCTGTTCACCGTAAGCAACAGTGCAAGCATATTCGGGATGCGATTCTCCCCCTTGCGTCATTTATGGCGTAGGCGAGATATCCGTCTATCAACCAAAGGACGTGTTTACTGCACAGCAGTTCGTTCCGTCCTACTTTATGGCAGTGAAACGTGGCCAATAAGGGTAGAGGATATTCGTAGGTTACTGGTATTCGATCATAGGTATCTTCGAAATATTGCTCGTATATCCTGGGACCATCGAGTAAGTAAAGCAGTTGTTAGGAAACGGCTACTAGGTAAGGATGGCAAATCAATTGATGAAGTAGTGAAACTTCATCAGTTGAGATGGCTGGGACACGTGTTACGTATGCCCAACCACTGAATGCCTCGACGTGCGATGTTTTATGGTGTAGGAGTACGTTGGAAGAAAACTAGGGGCGGCCAGACCAAAACATGGCACAAATCCATGAAGTCACTGACAAGTGGACTGAGTCATATTGGTAGGTGTAGACTACCTGGTTGGGGACTGCGAGATGATAGCAACCGATGGTTAGAGACCTTGAATGACACGGTTCAATGTCGTTTGCAATGGCGCAGGTGCATCCATTCTTTGTGTTCTCCCAAATTCTAATCTTCTGAATTCTTCATGTCCCTTCCTTTTTTCTCTTTCCAAATTTATTTCACTGGATTATACTCCTTGAATAACATCTTCGAACCCTAATCTTTCTGATTACTGCTTATACTCTTACCGCCTCTACCATTACGGGATCTGAATCGACAACTGCATCTTTGTGCTGATGTGATGTGACAACTCGAACTGATGTACGTACGTAAGAAGTTGTAGGTTATTGCTGATAAACTGTCTCTGTATTCTCATTATATTTTTCAATGATCAGTCAAGGACCTTCTATTAGAAGAAGTCACTTACTTAAGCTGTAGAAGGGGAAACCTGACTAACTATTTATCCTCGAGGACTAGGCTACTATACTATTATAACAAAAAAAAAAGCGACCAACTGCTTCAACTTCGACAAATATTCATCAAAGATGGATTCCCACGTAAATTCATCAGATTAACTAAAATTATCATTTTGTGTCAACATATATCGATGAACTGAAAGAGTACAACTCAATTATTTTGATGTTGTCTGGTGGTAGTATCAAACTTTGAATATAATAAATCTAAGTAAAGTCTATAGATTTTAAAACTTGAAAATATGTATGTTTTTATGTTCATCTGAGGCCAAAGAATTTCGTTGAATTCTTTTGCTTTAGAAAACTCCTGAGACAGTGGTTTCTTGATAAGTGCCACTACTTTACCCCGCAAACTCAGACAACAGGCTACATAGGTTTCAGTAGATTTCACTACAGAGAATTAGATCGATCGGGCCTGCATCAACAAAAATACATGTCTACGGAAAATGCCAAGACAAATAGAGGAGCTAGTGTAGCTTTAGATCAACACCTGGTGATAGTTAAGCCAAAACCGAAGCATACAAAATATTGTGTAGTTCGACAAGCAATATTACAAAAGTTTAATGCAGCTCACAGATCCATTCTGAGTGAAGACTGGTGTTGGAAAAAGGTGTCTTCTTACGCCGCTTCTCTTTCTCCTAGTTGTTGGTCTGATTAAGATCACCGCTTTCTTAAACAACTGCTTACTCAATATACTTTCAATCCATTGAACAGAGACCATTAACAATACTCTACTCTGTCAGTCAGCGAACTAGCTACCATTTATGGGGAGGGGAATTAGAAAAAGACTCTGGAGGTGAACAGGAAAGACTCAACAGAAACCATCAAACTGTATCAAAAGACCAGTCCTGAACTAGAATCCTCTAGGGAAAAGAAAAAGACCGAAGAACACATTGAAGGCAGACATTATGATCATGGATGCCACTTGACAAAACTGGAAAGGAGAGCTAAGGAAGAGGTGCTAACAGATCCTTGGTCGGTTGCCTATGCCCCAAGAGGAGTATCAAGCTTAAATGGGCAAGTAAGTAACCATTGAGATAAACCATATAGTGATTTAGGTTCAAGAATCACGATTATCGCACTTACAGTTCTGAACTCAAAAGCGGACATAGTAAGTCTTTTTCATCAAACTACCCCCCCCCTTAGTCTAAGCGATTCGACAATGTTACACTTTCTATGATGTTAGGCGGATAAAGGCAATTAATATAAAGTCATGAACCTAGATTTAATACTCATCGTCGTCCAATCGCTGACCATTTAACTAATTGGCAGCATTACCAGGTATAGTATACATTTAAAATTCTTCAGTTCTCTCAATATGATGAATACGTCCTACTGATAGATTATAAGTTGCACGAAATCTACTTCTAAGAATTGTCATCAATTGCTTTTAATCAACTAATAGTTTAAGTTTGTATTATATCAAATCCTTAAAGTTTTTTTTTGATTTAAAAAGAAGGAAATTGTTAAGAATAACATAACATTAAGTTTTGTATTAAAACTTTTAACATCCTATACAGTATGTTCTGAACATTATGACTGTACATTATGTTTTGATTTATTCTCTTTAAATAATGTGTTAATAATTATACAGGAAATAATTAAGATGTTAATCACAGGGTTTTTATATCGATGTGATAAATTTAGAGGATAATCTATATCAGTATGTTGAAAAATCTAACGTAGAATCAGACGCAGATCAAAGTTAATGGTTGAATATCTGAAAATCTTTATCGAAATTTTAATTAATACGAATAAACTAAATGTGAATACTAACTATGGTCAAATCACTATGATATAGGTGATCTGGTTGATTATAATAGATTAACTAGTCAAATCACTTCTGATCATGGGTATAATTACCAAAGTTTGACTATATAATTTCAAATACATTTAGCACTATGTAGATTGTTATCCATAAAAACAAAAAAATTATTTATACTTTGAAGAAATGTCCTAAAATGAATCACAAAACATCGGAAATTTTATTCTCTACTCATCGGATTATTCTAATTACATCATCGCTTCTACTATTAACTTCTGATTAGTTTATTTAGTTGAACTAGAACTTCTTTTAATCGTGATCGATTTACTTCGGCAGGGTATTAGAAAAAAAACACTAATCATTTAAGTAACCTAAATTGTTTATTACCATCACTTACGGACATCTTGTAAATAGTCATAATCATTATGTTTTTCAGATGAACTGACATGGTTTCTGATAGGACTCATTATGTAGTTTATATATATATATATATATATATATATATATATATATATATATATATATAACAACTCTTTTTGTTTTAAAATTTATTGCATCTATTCATTAACTTGGTTCAGTAATAAGATACCATTCAGTTACAGTATTGTTTACCCTAACCCTAACCGAAATCTCTATTAAATTTGAATAGACCATAAGTTTCTAACATACAAACACATTTTTATTATACACTTAGAAGTGTTTAAGATAATCCCAATTATTGGATTAAATCATGGATATCTTTGATCTAAATTCATAAAATACTACTCTGGTGGTTAAATATGATACTGTTTGTTTCATTAAACTTTTAAGAATCTTATTTTCAACCGTGTAAATGTTTCCTATTTAAACGGATTAATTTAAGAATATGACCTGTATATACTCAAGTACTTTTATAAAAAGCTTGCAACACATCATAAATCAAAATATTACAATAATGGTAGATTTATCATCTCATCTGTTCTTTGGATAAATAAGAGATGATCTCTTAAATGGAATCCATACATCAATGAAAAGAAGTTTGAAAAGAGAAAACTAATGAAAAACATTCATAGATGACGATGAATAGTGCTGGTCACTTTTCAAAGAAATTTCATATGCCTTTTTTGTTGTTGGAATATTCACAAACTAGATAAATATAAAACCGAAGTTCATTGCAATAGCACTTATTTTGTGCTCAGAAATTTTAATTTTAAACATAAATCGCTTTATATAAACTAATTATGAATATATAAGATACTATAACCATACATATTTAATATACAATTTCACAGATTGAAATCATGAGTCCATTAAAGCTAGACCACCATGGAAAACCTGGAAGTACTGGGCTGCCGTTTCGTCCTAGAATGGTACTCCTCAGCAGTGCGCATCCACGATCCCGCAGCCCGCGAGATTCGAACCCAGGACCTATCAGTCTCGCGCCAGGCGCTTAACCAAGTAGACCACTGAGCGGGTATCCAACGGTGTTAATGTCTAACTTCAACTAAACCACAATTTGTTAACTTAAGTATATATTCAATAAATATATACATTATTAAGAAATATCAAGTAATTTACCTGTAAAATCTTTTTTCTGAGCAACTGTAGTAGTTGTAAAAAAAGCTAAATTCTCCCCTGAATCAGTATCTGTACAATGTTCAAGTTCATTAACACTTGCCAAATGTTCTGCATATTTTTGTGCATCTTTAGCTAATTCATAATCAAGGATTAATTCTGGACATCCATGTAAAGCTCTTAGACTGAATTATATAAAAAGAAATTATATGATGATTTTAAGTAATAAAACTATTGATGATTAAGAGAAAAAAAAGAGAAATATTGAATTTTATCAGAAAGGAATTTCGTAGAGATTGTATTAATTGAATAGTTGAATTCATGAGTCGACTTAAGCTAGACCACCATATTTGCTAGTATTACTAATGACAATATATTTATTTATTTATTTATTTGAACACATAAATATTGGTACAAGAGGGCACCACATATATATGCGCCACACTATAATGTGAATTGTTTGACTGTAAATCAAAGCGGGAATAGAGTTCTCAGTAAATACCATCATTTTCACTATCATTATATTTGTGTATGGGCTGTGACACTGCCCGCGTGCCCAGACCGAACCAGGTGGTTTTCTTAGGGGGGCACACCCCGAATCTTTGACCTAAAGGTCTGACCCACAAGGCAGTGGAGCATCGTAAGGAGATGCCGTCCTATGGTAGCCGGTGACCAACGATTGGTTCATAGGCCATTTGTTCCCTTCTTCTTATTCGTTTCACTACAGGATTCCAAGTTAACGCTTGCCTCATGATACAGTTTGGTGTTTTCCCCAATGTGTGTCTTATCCAATTCCAGCGTCTTTTCCTAATTTCTTTCTCAGCTCGAACCTGGTTTGTTCTCTATTATAGTATGCTGTTGATGATCGTATCCGACGAACGGAAATTCAGTAATATACGTATACTCTTTTGGTGATGGTTGTGGTAATTCTCGAAGTTTCAGCTCCTTACAGTAGAACTGTTTTGACGTTCGTATTAAAGTTTATCACTTTGATATTGGTTGACAGCTGTTCTGAATTTCATATGTTCTTCAACTGTGGGAATGCTATCGTTGTTTTGCCAGTCCTCGCATTTACGTCTTCGTCAGATCTTCCACACTCATCAAAGGTGCTGCTTAGATGCGTGACACTTTCCACCTGTTTCAGAGTTTCTGCATCAAATATGATTTGGTTGGTGTTCTCTGTGTTGTATTTGAGGATCTTTCTTATTTCTTTGTGTATGTGGAGTCCTACTGATTCAGAGACTGCTGCTACACTGTTTGTCTTGATTTGTATTTACTGATGTGTATGGAATAGAAGAGGTACGTCATCTCCAAAGTCCAAATCGTCTAGTTGCATCCAACCTGTCCACTGTATTCGATGCTGTCCTTAAGATGTGGAGATTTTTATAATCCCATCAACCATCAGAAGAAATTACATAATACTACTCATCACTAATACTTTCACACAAGCTAGTATTTTTGGTATGTGAGCATCTTTTGTAGGATATTTATTGGATAACTAAAAGATCATACAATTTGTCCATGGTTTTTATATTTCAACTAACATTAAATTAATGCTTCAGTCATTTTACAATTGCCTTATTGTTTTTTCTCAAAATTTAATTTTGATAATTTAAAAGTCCTCTAAAATGTCATTATCATAAGCATTTAATGCTGAAACTTAATAAATTCTAGATCAAAACTTTCAATAGTGTTTATTACATCTAAGAATCCTTCGATTATTCACTTAGGTGAAGGATTTCATATATATATATATATATATAGAGAGAGAGAGAGTTTGGCATAAAATATCATTGTTCTTTCAGAACTCAAACCACTTGAACCTGATTTACTGATCCATTGTTTTAACTTGTTTACTATGAGACTGAAATCTATACGCATTCTAATCTTCTTTACCTTCTATTTTTAATGTTTATAAAAAAAATTCAGTACAGTGACATAAGTGTGTTATGTCTTGACATATTTATTAGCTAGACTGATTTTTAAGTTATTTTTTCGTTCATTTTTTGAAATATCAACCAGATCATCTTTATCCTGAAGAAAACAAATGACACTTATCTGAATATTGTGTTTGTAGTCTTAAGGAACTCAATAAGACCAAACTATTCAGATTACAGTAGACTGGTATAAAAAATACCATTAAAAAAATATCTATTAGTTATGCTTATAACATTGTTATGTAATCTCCAATCTACCGGTACTGTGAATGAAATGACTTTAGATATTAGCTTCGATAGGATGAATTACATTTCAATGAAGGAATTTTAAAGTACACGAGTAATTTCGTCATATTTACCCTCATAAGATACTAGCAACTCATAATTTTGACAAACTTTTGTCAAAATCAATCTCCTTGACGATCTTAAAGTATATTTATTATTTTATTCTTTTCAATAATTAAAACATCAGCATTTCAAGGTGATCAACAAGCAATCGAATTCAAACCTTTTGAAATTCGCCGAAGCAATAGCAATCAAACATTTAAAACCAGATCTTTGTATACAAAAAGAAACAGTAATAAATCTTTCTTTGCCCTGGTAACATTCACTCCACCCTCTTTTATTTTTATTTCTTTTTATTACGTCATTCCAACTCTTTCTGAATTTTATAATTACAGCATTCATAACTGACGAATTTCAATTCATATCTCTCTTTATTAACATTAATCTATTTTCAGTTACTTCATTACATAATCGTCTGATGTGTTTTAATTCCATGATTTCTAATCACTATCTCAATTTTCTGGAACTTTCCCTCCCAAACTCTATATATTCGAAACAAAATTTTATGACTTCACTAACTCTAACGAAATGTTTGCTACATTATGTCACATATATTCATCCTTCATCGCCCTCTGTTGTATAAGTATGTCAATATCTGTAATAATTTTGAATTTCACAATTTATTAGGTTGTAAGCAGCTGATGAGAACCTAACGAAATAAAATGAATCCATATTATTCTGCACTAACCTTTGTTCTTGCTCTCTTTAAAATAATAAAGGGAACTATGTGTATAAATTGTAGTAATCTATTATCACAATTCGACTATACTATATTGTTTATCATTTATATTTAACTTGGCGTTTTTCAGACAGCAACAATCATATAAATAAGTTATTATATTTATAATATTCCAATGAGTAGAAAAATTAAACTTTCTGATGTTTCATGAGTCGGTGTAAGCTGCTTCTTCAGAGAATAAATAACTAAATCAAAATTAATCCAAATTTAAATAATACAAAAGAACAACGCAAAAATATTAATTTTTCTACTCATTGGAATATTTTCAAATATAATAACTTATTTATAACAATCTCAGAAGGGGTTTTGTGGAGATTGTAGTAATTTTACTAGTTTAATTCATGAGTCAATTGAAACTAGACCACCATGGAAAACCTGAAAGCATTGGACGGCCGTTTCGTTTTTATTGTGGGACTCCTCAGCAATGTGCATCTAACAATCTAATCAATACTTAATATGTTTAAAATTATCAGATCAAACTTTGATAATGATACCAACAATAATCATAGTTTATTAGTATAATTGTAAATCAATTCAAACTACATAAAACATGAATTATATTATGATTTTATAATGAAATTTTGATTAATCAACTAACCGATTATGTTCAATAATGCATTCTTCATTAAACTCTATATCTAAATCACTTGGCATATTGAGTGTACAAGTTGATTTAGTAACTAACTAACTAAATAAATACCCTTTGTATCAATTAATTTAATGAAGATATTTCTAATAAAAATCAAATTTATATCCTGTTGATTTTTAAATATCTAAGAACAAACAAACAAACAAACAAACAAAAAAGAAAAGAAAAAGAAACGGACAAATACAATTGGTTTATATTAATGTAATTGAGTAAACTTATGTAATTGATTCTTAATCATAGTCATTTATTGAAAAATAATTAAAAAAAAGATTGAAGGTCGTTTGACACTATTCAAATCTTGCCAATCATATTTCCATATACAAAATGTACTTCTGATTGTTTAGAGAGAGGAAATGAATAATGTATTATTATTATTATTATTATTATTACTATTCAAGCTCAATATTATTATAATAATTTGTACTATCCTATTATTGTCGAATACAGTACTTAATTAATCATTTTTAAATATATTAATGAGTTTGTTTTATAATTGCCCCAATAATTCTCTTGGTCGTAGCTTGGTTGCCAGTTATATAAGAAAAAAAACACAACTTCGAACAGATTTGCATCAATTCAAGTTCTTACACCATATTAGTAAACTGATGTAAAATCATTATGACGAATTTCAGTTTAGTCAAAGTAATAATAGCATCACTCGAAGTAGTGCTGGTAGTATTAGTAGAGATTATATATAGGAAAAAGAAAACAAGCATAGGAGGATTTTGGAACTTAATATCTAAGGGAGGACAAAGACTGAATGTACCTGAACTATTGTGAGTGAATCTAAGCCATATTACTTAAAGTGTTTGATTACTGGTTACGCTAATTGTACAGACAATAACATGATAGTTTATACATACAGGGCTCAATCCTACAGTTTCTGGATTCATAGACTGGTCCTATATCTTAGTTTCCAGCCCCTATATTTCTTACAACCTACTTGTCCTCTAACGAATTTCGCCGGTCGAGATAGGCGATGTTTGGGCTTATATAAGACATGTCTCAGCCATACCAATTTGTGAGGATTCACTACCTCATCAACCAATTTGCCAATGTTACCTAGTTTCACACACCTAATATCAACATAGCTTATTCAGTGGTCTCGAAATACGTGAGCAATGATTCAGAGACACTTATCATCAAATACTAGTAACTTATGAATATTCTCATTCCTTAATGACCGTGTTTTATACAAATAAAGTAGAACATAGTTAACTGCTATACGGTAGACTCATCCTTTGGTTAACAAACAGACAGTTCACCTACACTACAAGTGATGTAAATTAATAGTTGGCAGTCTATCTGTCTGAATCCATCCCAAGATTTCGTTAACCAACAGTCCACTAGGTCTGATATAACTTCTGTGACAAGTGATGTTATTTTATTGGGGATAAAAATGTACTTGACTATATATGAATTTAACTAACAAATTCTAAAAGAATGAAATTCATATTTTGAATTACAGTCCCAATAAAAATGAATTATAAACAATATATAATGCACACTCTATTAAAATTATTTTGAATATAGTTAGTTGCCATGGCAAGATTTATTTTTTTATTTTTTATGTAAGGATAACTATTTTATTTAAAGATGGGAAACAATCAATTTATTATATTTTATCATCTATGTAATCATTTATTTACTATAAAGGAAATATAATAATAATAAGAAATAATCGGAAAATATAATAAAATAATAAAATTCATAATGAAATCAACACATTACCATAAAAGTTAACAGTTAAAATAATCCAAAAATCATAAACTCAATAAGAGAACTTATTGAATTTTCAATATATATTCATTCTTTAAATAATCAGCCTATTGTTGAATAGTGAATAGGCTTAGAACAAATTAACATAACTGTATGAAATAATAAATTATCTAACTTTAAGTAGAAAAATACTGTTTTTCATATTATCATAGCATCAACCAATGTAATCTCAATTATTCTAATACATAATGAATCTTTGTTTTTTTTTGTTGCTCTATTGTTTCTAATTAACCTCTATTTGAATTGATAATAATGTATCTGATTGGATAGTTAATAAGATGATCAGTTGAAAAACTTTTAAAAGTTAACTGAAATAATAAAATTTCAGAATCTAATTATTAATTAAGTTTAGTAATTTCATGATTGGTATATTGGGCTAATAACTTAAAAATTGTTAAATTCACTTGGTATTGTTTTACTTGTATTTTCCCATTTTTATTTAAGACTACAACGGATCAGTCTTATGTTGGCATATGTGCATCTTGTTTGAATTGCCTCGATATAGCCTTAAGTCACATGCTTTTTGAGCAAAGATGGATAAAGGTACATCCAGCTGACGAGTCCCGAAAAGGACGAAACTCGCGTCCTGGATTCCACTGCTAGCCACTATTCATCTTTACTTAAGACTTTTTGTTTAGATTACTGTTGTGATCCAGGTTTTCTATTAAATTTATTCATAAATTAAGAGAACAAATAATGTTAGGATATCTATATGCCCACAAATGCCCTGGTACTGACGAGGGTGAGGAGAGTCCGCTCTCACATGGCCACGCGTATACAGCCACTGCCATGGAGGTCTCACTCACTGTCTTCTCGCGGCATTACTGTTGTTTATGAGATTGAGAGGATGAAATGCGAATGTCTGGCACTTTAACCGGGTTGGTGGATATGGGGAGTCTACCTAGGGAGTTGGAGAACCTGATTTCAAACCAAAGGTGCACATGGGCTCCAGGATCCTGAAGGAACAGATGGCGTATGAACCTATTGTTAGTCACCGGCCACCATTGGACTGCATTTCCTGACGTTGCTCCACTGCCTAGTGGATTAGACCTTCAGGCCAAAGGCTCCGGGTATGGTCCCTAAGAAAACCACATTCTTTGGTCTGGACACCCGAACAGTACCACAGACCTCACACAAACCAATGATAACTACTACTGGCCTGACTGTTATTGTGACGCATATATATTTGGTGCCCTCTTGTATCGATGCTTATGTGTTCAAATATATATAAGAGGATCTTGTTTTTCTCTTCACAGTCGTTAATAGCAAACAACGTTGATATACACGATTATCAGTGCATAAGGTTTGTAAAGACATATAAATTTTTATAGTTTATATCAAAGATTAACTTTAGCTGAACAATCATGGAGCAACTAAACAGCACTGAACTGTTGTTTCAATTTAGAATAGGATTACACAGCGATAGTCAGTTATATACATCGTAAAACTTAGCACATATATTCATCAGTTCAAATTGTCATAACACATTAGCACAGTGAGATGAAATTATCATAACAAATTCAAAAGTAATTAAAGTAACAATATCAGTAGTAGTAGAAATTAGACAGAGAAAAAAACGGTGTGAAGAAATTTCGGGACTCAGGTTATAGGAAAAGGCAAAGAGTGAATGTAGCTCCGTCATCGCAAATGATTCTAAGCCATTACACCTAGGCAAGAATGAACCGATACTCAGTCAGTCAGTCAGCTACAACGTAGGACCAGGCACATATATGCATCGGTCCAAGTTGCCATACCTCATTAACACAACAGGATGGACACTGGATTCATATAAGTGGTTAATTCAAAGGCGGTAATATATAAAAGAAAGATTGCAATAAGGATATAGTACAGGAAGAAAGAATTAGTTCGTAGAAAGAAAGATATGAAGCAATTTTAATCTCTTAGTTTAAGAAGACAGAGAGTGTATACACCGACACCATTGTGACCGATTCTGAGCCATGTCACCAAGAGTTTCCAACCATTGGTTACGACAGTCACGCAGACCCCAACCAAGTAGTCTGCATCTACCAACATAGCTCAGACTGAAGTTAATGACTTCAAGCACTGATGCCAGGTTTTGGTTTGGCCGCCACTAACCTTCTTCCAACCATCTCCAACACCGGTTAGCATTGCACGTCGTGGTAATCGGTGTTCGGGCATACGTAACACGTGACCCAACCATCTCAGTCGATGAAGATCAACAAACTCATCAACTGATTTGCCATCATTCCCTAATACCCTGCGTCTAACCTCACTATTACTTACCCGGTGATCCCAGCAGACACCAGCAATATTTCCAAGGCATCTGTGGTCAAATACTAGTAGCTTACGAGTGTCTCCTACTCTTAGAGGCCATGTTCCGCTGCCGTAAAGTAAAACAGAACGGACTGCCGCGCAGTATACTCGTCCTTTCATAGATAGACGGACATCTCGCCTTCGCCAAAGGTGACGTAAGTTGGCAAAAGCCAAACGAGCTTTTCGAATCCGTGCTGAGATTTCGTCAGACACCAACCCATTAGGGCTGATCAGACTTCCAAGATATGTGAGGTTGTCAACGCGTTCAACTACTTCACTCCCTATCCTTAGTTCAGGTGTTGACGCAGACCAGTCCTGAAGCAACAACTTGCATTTCGAGGAGAGAAGCGCATTCCAAACATCCTGGCATTGTTGCTTAGTGCTACCAGAAGACTCTGCATTTTATCAGCGTCTTCAACAAACAGGACTATATCATCTGCGTATTCTAAGTCGATAAGTGGACCTTCTGGTAGGAGATCAATACCCGAGAATTCAGTCGACGAGAATGTTATTTCCATCAATAGGTCTATGATGAAGTTAAACAAAAATGGAGAAAGTGGACAGCCTTGACGGACACCACTTGAGGTTGCAAAGCAGATGACAGTTCGCCATAAGCCCTGACTCGACTAGTAGTGTTCGAGTAAAGAGCCTTTACAAGGTTTATGCTTCTGGGGTACGCCTTTCAATGACAGACACTGCCACAGAGTCTCGCGGTCTACAGAGTCAAATGCTGCTTTTAAGTCAAGAAAGACCACCATTGTCGGACGCCGATAAGTATGCCTATATTCTAGAACCTGACGAATGGTGAATATGTGGTCGATGCAGCCATGACCAGGTCTGAAGCCAGCTTGGTTCTCTCGTGTTTGCAGTTCACGAGTCTTAGTTAGGCGTCTGATAATTATCGAGGCTAGTATTTTAGATACTATATTTGTTAAACTAATCCCTCTGTGGTTGTCACAAGATGATTTTGACCCTTTCTTATATATTGGGACGATAAGTGATTGCAACCAGTCAGATGGGATAACGTCTGACTCCCAGATCTTAGCTAAAATATTAGTCAACCTAATCGCTAAAATTGGACCATCCTTAAAGACTTCTGGAGCCAATCCATCTGGACCAGCCGCCTTTCCTCGTTTCAGATTAACTATAGCCTTTTGAACTTCTGCTAGAGTTGGGGGACCTACTTCAATGTTCCATTCACATTGTCTGGGAATGGAGGGTAGTTGTAGAGTAACTGAAGGCCAGCTGAACTGTTCTCTGAAATGTTCCGCCCATCGTTCTAAACGTTTGGATTGGGAGCAGATGAGAGTGTCGCATTTTCCGAAATAGTCTGACTTACACTTGACTTATTAATTCTAGTTTCTTTTATTAGTCTGTAGAGCTGTCTTGTTTTCCATATAGCCTCCGCCTTTTCCATCTCTTTTGCTTTCGTTGCCCACCACTGCTCACGGTCGTTCCTTAGACTTTTGGTTAACCTAGATCTGATTTGTTTACGCTCTTCGTCGTGTTCAGAAAATAATGGGATGAGTTTGCGAGGATCCATCAGTGCAATAGACCTTGAAGAAATCCATTGGTTCTTCGTAACCCTGTGGTTTAAGTTACTGATAGATGTCTTTGCTGTTTCCACAGCTGTTTGTATATCTTTCTAAACATCTGGGTCAGCCTCGTTTTCATAACTACCTAAGTGTGACCTCAGTTGTTCCTGGAACCTACTTTTGGTTTCTCGTTACTCAACTCAGTTCTAATGGGTCTTTTTAAAATGTGGCTTTTTGCGTCCAGTGAGGCGCAAGCAGATGCGTCCCCGTATTAGGGTGGTCGGAGTCCAAGCAGGTACTCCAGAATGAGCGACAATCTTCTACCGACCCTCTCCAACGATGACTGATGGCAATATGGTCTATTTGAGTCCATCGTTGGTTTGGTGTAGGGGGTCGCCATGTTAGACTATGTCTGTCCTTATGCTTAAAATTTGTGTTTGCTAAACATAAACGATTGTCTGAGCATAGTTGTAGCAGACGATCACCATTATCTGTTCGTTGTGCCGGAATACTAAAATAACCACCTAAATTCCTTTCTGTTTGATTTAAACTACCTATCTGGGCATTAAAGTCACCTGCTACGAGTACTTTGTCTGGACGTTTAGCTTTCTGAAGAAGTTCAGATAGCTCTCTGTAAAATTCATCTTTCACTTCATCTGAGCTGCAGTCGGTGGGAGCGTAGGCAGAAACGACAAAAAGGCAACGACGTGTGTCCCTATCCTTCCGAGTTCTTACGGAGCCGTTTAGCCGAACAGCACATAAACGACTGTTAACGGGGATCCACTCTAACAGTGCTTGTTCCGCCCTCATGCTTAGTGCCATCCCTACTCCTGCCAGTCCACGAGAACTGGCCGTCGGGTCACCAGATACACGGAGGGTGTATCTCGTTGGCTCTCCGTGTTGCCAAGGTGAGGTCAAGTGAATGACCACACTGGGATCCTGTATGCGTGTTTCAGAGACACAGCATACATCAATGGTACGAGATTCTAGGGTTCTAGCCAAGGAAGCCTGTTGACCGATTTGACATAGAGTGCGTACGTTGAAGGCTCCAATGTGTAGTTTGGAGTGAGGTTTCAGTGGACCTGGGACAGTGTTTTGAGCACTAGAACCGTTGGCTATGGTGACACTTGAGGGGGAAGCCGAAAAGGAAGTTTAGAGGTGAAAGTCGATTTAGGAGGAATAATAGGAATTGAGGAGGGAGGTTGATTATGAATACAGTGGTCTTGAGTGCTGTTAGAGGTATGAGGGCGGTCATCACTTCCGGTTGCCCACACCGTGGAAGGGTTGTTCTGAAGGTACCTGAAAAGGAAATAGAGTTAGAGGTGGTCTTAGTGACCTGGGAGCGTGACCGCAGTGCCCAAGGGACAACTGCTTGAGGTCGGTCACACACGACCTTTTTATGGGCAATTTTGTGTTAGCTCCGTACTTGTTGAGACCTTACCGCCGGAGACGGATATCCGTGGGATAAGGTGAGGTGTGCATTTTTAGGGTCGACCTTTTCTAACCCCACCCCTCCTTGTGGGAAGGCAGCATCGCTGTCATGCTGGTTGTCTGAAGGAAACACCTTACTGCTGTCACACCTCTGTACAGTCAGCAGTACGACTTCGCCTTCGGACCTTGGGTTTGTTGCATTTAGTCTTACCGCTCTTCAACCGACCTGTCTGACATGGTAGGACCTTGAGGAACGGTTGTTCCAGCCAGTGTAGCTCGGTTGCTTCATCACGATAGGCAAGCCCGACCACCACGTCAAGGCAGCAACAACGGTCGGGTGAACCGATACTATTTAACTAAGAATGAGATCTACATACAAAGATACCGATTATCTTCGCAGTAGTTACTTAGAGTAAAACTATAAACAAAATCTATCTAAAACTGGTGAACCCACTGATTCAATTGTACCATGATGGCCAGCGAGAGTGAAATGACGAGGTAATAGTTCTTTGGATAATTCACCAGATTCTAAATCATAGATGTTCAGAGCCAGATTCTTAAAATCCTATCAAAACGATAAATAATGGAAAAAGTATTAATTAAAATTACTAGTAAAAAACAAAGATCTAAAAATTTAGACAGGGTTTGATGCAGATGAGTTAAGTAAAATAAAGCGGTGGAGATACTTGTATTTACCCTTAGGATAACAAGAAAAAGACACTCATCGCTTAATGTTTCCAACTAATGGTGATCACTGTTAAGTATCAAAAATGATTTTCCAAGTGAACTGTTTATTATTGGTAAGAGACCGCGTCGAAGTCCTCATATATTATAAACATGTATAGATAATTCACTCATCCACCAGGTACTTAAGTGTATGAGCTACAATCTGAGTGTGAGAGTTAATACTACTCAGTTGCTCATTCCGAAATAAATAGAGCGACGATTGAACTTTGGACTTAGTAACTGAAAGCCCAACGTCCTAATCACCAAGCTACCGTCTCATAATCAATGACTGCATTATTACGCTTAGTTGTTTGAAGCAGAATTGGCTAATCTATAGAAACCTACCCTGTTTATATTCAAATTATCCGCATCTCATCTTCAAATTAGGAGTATGACGTAGACGTAAGTATATCTCATTAATTTCACAATCAGATCGGGAAGAATAATTTGATTTAGATCACATGATACTCTGTGATTTTTCTGTTTCCTAGATGGTTGACTTTTCCACGCAAACAACCATGAGTACTAGTCATTATATTTTGGCAAATTCATTTGACACATCATCGAAAAGTTACTAAGATAAGCCAAACAGATTTTATAAAATCCAAGTGCTTACGTTTAGAACTCAACATATCTAATGTGAAAGTCCTAAGTCTTGCAACACTGAAGACTGTGAAAATTTTCACGCACACAATCAGTTGCATAAGACTGTAGATAACATTTTGAAGATGTAACATTAAATTAATCTCAAGCCAATAACAAAGTACAAATCAACAAAAGTCATCTATGGACAAATGAAACTAATTATTTGCACAGAGTATAACAGCTGAGGAGGTCATGAATCGATGAACTAACTGTTATAAACCAATTCCTTGGAACACTCAGCCAGGGTTTTTAGTTCTTATGTTATCATGATTACTGGTTTTTATTAGTGGGTTCAGTAAGCAAGTGCAAATTTCTGAGCTCGAGTTTGCGCCAAACTGTTAGTATGGACAAGTGATTGGGCTAGCCGAATTGAAGTGGATGAAGAGAAATTAGAACTCGAATTTTGATTTTTGAAAATCAACTCCTTTAGCCACGACTTGGAGTTTCAGTTAGCAGCTAGCGTGAAGGTAAACACGTATATCAAAGTGGAGCACCAAAAGTTAGCTACCGGTAAATTTCCAACCTAAGGTCTTATAAAATAAAAAATGTCTGACTTAGTACTTTTTAAAACTTGATCGGTCCAACTATAACAAACATGCTTATCTATATACAGATTTACTTGTATTGATTATTAGCTGGCTAAAACAATATATAGGTGAAATAGTGGAAATAAAAACGGATTTCACTACATTGACTTGAACGGATGTAATTGAATCAATACATAGTCTAATGCTTGATACCTTCCTAACAGGCTCATACTATGGATTGATATCAACAAAAAACAGACCAGAAATGTGGAATGACAGTTATCTAATGGATTAAAAAAGAGATCAGATCGCTATCATTAACTATGACGAAACAATTACTTGGACAATGTCAGTTTAATTACATAAGACTCATCACTTGTTCCACAAAATGTTTGACCTATTTATTTATTTTAGAACCATATTGTAATGAAATAATGGAGCACGCGTAATCAATTGAATGAGAAAATATTTGTTTTGTAAATATGACCTTCAGTATATATGGTATGTAGCGCTTTAAATCATTATTAAAGAAAATTGATCAAGTCCCTACACAATATATCATTCATTACTGCTAACGACATTTCATCTAACAATTATTTCATATTCACTGATTGTCAAGTTATTAATAACTAGTACAAATTTACTGACTAAATGTTAGTGAAAACAGATACGATGAATAAAACTTTTCCAGTAGGTGTAACTATGTTGTCACAAGTGTGTTAGATACAGTAATATATATACATATATATAACTAAAGACCATAATCACTGCTATTATTATCAACGATTTAGTTAGGAAGACAGTAATAAAATGTTTTTTTCTTTAAAAAATACACAAACAAAAAGATAATCACAATAAAACTGGATGTGATAAAGTAATGAACAATATATGCACAATAAATATAGGCTTTTCTATAGTATGAAACGTGAACACATAGGATGAGTGAAGAAAGAATAAAGGTAAGAACTTTTAAACCATAATTAAGATCGAATAACTGAGGAATACTGGTGTCAAATCCTACAATTTATCTCTATCGTGCAATTCATCAATTTTGTGTGGTGGTTTGGTTTTTTTTAGTGTTTTCAATTTATTCTCTATTTTACAAGCGACTATAAAAGTACCTTACTATGACTGCAAGGAAGTGAAATTGGTTATGGTTATCTTTTTCTTCACAGAACGCAAAGTTGGTTAAAAGAGGCATACAACAATTGCGACTATAGTCATTCACAAGGTTTTACATTTGCATCAATTAATACAAGTGACTAAACATGATGGCATCGGAAAATAGAGAGAACAGTAGCCAAATTCATCTTTCGACGATATCCTTTGATATGAAGAAACTAATAACTAAATACATTCCATTTAAACTACCATTCAGCCTCACCGACAGCCTTTTGGAAAATATGATCCCGACCATTTATGGACATTATCCCGTCCTTCAGATGAAAACGCCATTTATTTCGAGCTCGATGAATCTGTTGAGAAGGCGGAAAAAAGTGTTTTTCAAGAGATGAATGACATTACAAGGTAGCTCCACATCAAAATACAGCAAAAGTGATTTCAAAATATTTTGGTTTACAGGTTCTAGTAAACCAGAAGTAAGCACTCCGTGATCAGGTGTAGAATATATGAAAGATTGTATCCGCATTAGATAATGTCTAACTACAAAAAATTGTGGATGGACAACCTTGCAGTTATGAGAAACACCACATCTAATAACAACATTGAACGTAAGTAGCTTTGCGACTGTAATTTTACAAGGAACCTTATTATTCAGTTTCTTCTCCACTTCTATATGGAATTCGTTACTATTTACAACTTTCATCTAAAAATTATTACACTTAGACGTAATCAACAATTGTAAGTTTATTTACTCCAGCCTTGAGATACCATTTCAGCGTAACGACTAGTGATACTACATGGTTATTCAAATTAAAGTGAATTGTGGTTATAATTTGAAACAATGGTAACATTGTTATCATATACTTGTTACAGCTAGTCTATATATTACAGGATATTGTAATATAGTGGCCGAGAAATTCCCCTTTACAAAGAGAAATTTTCTCACTAGTATCACCAAAATTAGCAAGAATTTGAATTTTTACGATTTCTTACATGATAAAATCACTATGGAAGTGATTGATAGATCCGAGGGATTTATTTTGAAGTTACTCCGCCTGAATAATTTACAGTTATAGTAATCACAGTTCAGCTAGCTTTACCCAAATATTTGGTAATAAGTTCACAAAGCCTTAATTCACATACCTAATCTCAGTATATTTAGTTCATGAATCTCTACCTCCGACAAAGAAGTTGGAATCCATAGTATAATTTACTCATTTCAGAAGAGTAGTTCTTAAGCAAACATAAGTTCTCGGTATTTTTTCCAAGTAAATTCACAACTATTAATGGTAACTGAAAAATTTTAAACACCAATAAGAATTATCGTTATGTACAAAAAACGGTGAGGATCCCACAGACGTATATAAGTAAACACTAAGTGTAACTCAACAACCAATTACAGACTGTAGCCATAGCTCGTCTGGGGACCGATGTTATTTCCAGATTGCTCAAACCAAAGTAAGCGGAGATCTTAAGTGAGGTGTTTCCCTCCTGATTTTAAGACTGATATGGGCAGATATCTAACTTGAAAATATCAAGTTATTGGAAGGACCAACCATTATAACTACCTTAGAAGTTCCATCAGGTCTTAGGTCTAATGAAATGTCGACGAGTGTACAAGAATATCGTCGGCCTTTCACAAACTTACATATCCGACATAAATTAGGTTTTTGTCCGCCTATCAACAGGATGTATACATTGCATAAAGTTCATTTGTATTAATTTACGGGTGTTAAATATGGCCTGCAGAAGTAGAGAACATATGGTGGCACGTAGTTAATCACATATATCGTAGAAGTATTCCTAGCATTTAGTGAAGCTAATGAGTGGATATGAGTAATTTCTTATTGGCCTAATTCACCACCTACGTGAAAAAACAGAAAACTTATCAGTTGTTCTAAATTCCTATCGGAACTCACCTTATCATACTGACAAACAACAACATTATCCGATTCGAACAGCACTTCAGGTTCTTCATCACTCACATCATCCTCTGAATTCAAAGGTTCTTCTTCCTCATCTTCTTCTCCTTCCTCTTCTGCTTTTAGAGGATCTCCTTCAAGGAATTCCATCTGATCTGGAACACCGAGCTCTGATTCAGTTGGGGATGAAAACTGTTTTGTTATACGACTGTTCTTAGGACTGACTGGATTCCTATCTTGTTGTGGACGCTGTTTAAGTTTTTGCTTCACTTGATCCAATTTTCGCTTAGGATCAACAGTATTTTCGTAGTTTTCTATGGATAGTTCGCTGTTAATGATCAATACAAAATAACTAGAGTTTAGTGATATTTTAAACAAAAGGGTCGTTGAAACTCATACCAATAATCAGGAGAAACCCCAACTACCATACAACATAAAGTAAAAGCTGCAAAATATGAGTAGCGTCACGAAAATGAACATTTTAAATCCAAATCACTTAAAATGTCTGAAACACAAAGAAACAATTAGAACACTGGACGGTCAAATAAATGTCTCACTGAAGGTGAACGCAATGGAACCAAATAAATAATTATACTATAGCAACTAGGATATTACCACTGCGTTTTAGAAGCATCAGTTGGTGAAATGCGTTCGAAACCAACCTGAGGTTAATTAGTATGGAATATATTCGACCAAACTGTCGTACTTGCAGGTTATGGTAGAAAACTCCAGTTCGACCTCCGAAAATAATACACCAGACGTAAAATACTACGAGTAAAAGACAATAAAAATCTGAAACAAGTTTTATTTGATTCAAGGGACTTCACGTCCGTGCAACAGGCTGTTTAACATACAGGTGTGAAAGCTAAGATACAATATCTCTACCTGACCTTCTAGATCGAATAGGGTGGATATTTCGGGCCTAAAATGTTATGGATAACTAAGTTTTAAAAACCTAGGGTATCTTGAAATACGACTACTAGTATCTTGCTACATAGTACACACTCAGGTAATGGTATACAGTTTATTTCATGTCAATAATTAGGCATGAATTGACTTACTTTGGGTTGGCCGGTGTATTGGTAGTAGTTACTATGTCTGGATCTTCGCCATCATCACAACCCTCAGATTCATCTGTATCTGTATTCTTCCCGTGGTATGGTGAAAGTCGTCGACGTTTGGAGGCAGGTGTTTGTGCAGTGTGAAGTGAATGAGTAGCTAAAGACTGTTGTCCAGGGCGTAAGTGACTTTCTGGGACTGACACGGAAGGTGGGGTCATAGGAGTGGGTGGGGCACTTACAAGAGGTGTGCCGCCACCCATATCTCTTGGAGTATCCATCACATAACGACTAGTGTTGTAGTGAGATAAAACAGACGAGTGTGGGGTGAAACCAGGAGTAGCAGGGACTAAGTCATCATCATCGTCATCATCATCTTCTAGATCTGAACCATGATGGGCATGGGATGCAACACTATCATTATAATTGTGCTGTCCACTATTCTGATTCTTCCGACGCCCATGTACACTCATCGATTGTGATACAGGAGTATCACAGAACTTTTCATCATCGCTATCATGGACACCATCGACCTGTGTCTGTAACAGTTAAAAGTAATTTATGGGTAAGAATTATATATACAACAGACCATAAATAATCGAAACCAAAGTTATGAATCCTAATAACTATCATATCTCACTACAAATGTCCCATTTTTAAAAGAAAAGTGAGTTGAGTAATCTGTAGCACTGATGAAATAAGGCTGCAATGGGTCGTATTGCGAAATATAGAAACCCTGTGTTATGCATTAAACAATACATTATCGAAGCTTTATTCACTGCCCAAACGGTACCAAACAAGTATAGTATACAAATTATTTCTATACACATGGGATTTCATCTCGCTGCGATATCACGTTTTACGAATTGTTATCAATTAACACCAGATAAATTTGCTTAGGAAATTACGGTTTATGCAAATAAAGGAGTGAAGGTATAACCATTATTAAAGCATGAAACAATAAAAGGAAATGGCACATTATATTTACTCTTTATCGGTGGTCAAAATGAGTCACTAGAAGTTGATTTCAACTCCACTGAGCTCAAGAAATCAATTCCAAACAAGTGGAAATCTCTACTATTTGTACATATCCCAGTAAATGACAGTCTATACAAAAGAAAGTTACAACTAGAAACAAAACCTTGAAAAATACTTTCAAGAGAAAAATGCTTAATTTGATAGGAATCTACTAGAAACATAACTTTATGTGTCATTACACGAGTAAAAACAAAAACACGTCTCTAGGGTTTACTAACCGCTAAATGATGCATTCAAAAAGTTTTAGGAACATTACTTTCATAAAAACCACCGCTATTTCAAAAATATCTAAAACCATAAAATAACAAGATATTTTTCGCTTAATTATAAAACGAACTAATTCTAAGTAATAACTAAAGGTAACGTTTCCATGAATATAGACCTCTCCGAGTTGAGGACGTTAGACGACTCTCTGTGTTTGATCATCGTTGTCTCCGAAGGATTGCTGACATCCAGTGGCAAAACCATGTTAGTAATGCAGAGGTCCGGCATCGTGTGTTCGAGCACAGAGACGATAATGCAATCAGTGTCACCATCTTAAAACACCGACTTCGGTGGCCTGGACATGTTCTACGAATGTCGTCCCAGAGAATTCCACGTCGTGCATTATTTGCCGACGCTGGGACTGGTTGGAAAAAGCAAAGGTGGTCAGTGTATGACATGGTGTCGTGGTATGAAAGAAAGCTGCAAAGGACTGGCTCCTGTCGGTCCTTCACGACTCCATGGCTGGGGTCCGAGAGATAGTGCTACACAGTGGCTAGAGACGTTATCAGATATGGCTCAGAATAGAAGCCAGTGGCGATCCTGCTGTAACCTTCTTTTACTTTCTTCGTAAAAAGTGGTTGTATCTTCCTAAACTGAAAGATTTCTTCTGATTGTACCTTTGCGTTCCCTCATTATTACCATTATTATTATTACACTACCTTACACCAATCTCTTCGTTATTGTTCTCTTTTTCCACGCTCCTTACCTTTTTTCTTTTTCCTTCTCTTTAAATTCTCAATGTTTTGTGTGGCGCATATATATTTGGCGCACTCTCGTACCAATATTTATGTGTTCAAATAATAATAATAGTAATAATAATAACAATAATAATAAAGGTAACGTATTAAAATGTATCAGCTAAACAAAAAAGGTGGCTTAGTAAACTATAACTAATATTCTTTGGACTCAACTGAAAAATATTGAAAAACTCACTTGTTTAAACTGCCCAATGTCTGAAATAGTAAAAGGTTTGGAATCAGAAGCCATGGAATTGTTGGTTGCCACACTTGGGTTACCTATATACTGAGGAACAGCCAGATGAACACCAGGTTGACGGACTGCTGTTAACGGCTGAGGGACGAGATAAGTCTGTTGGCCGATTTGTACAAGATGTCCTGTAAATGATACATGAAGAATATCAATCGAATTTATTTTGATTATCAAATGTAAAATATTAAATATATAACTTTAGAAAACTTAAGATGAGTACACAAATCTACTGACCTGTAAGACCTGAAGGCAGTGTGGCGAGCTGGGGTGTTGTAACTTGTTGAACGTTAGTAGTTGCAGTAGGTCTTGATTGAGCTCCACTTGGATTGGAAGTAAGCACAGCGGGAAGAACGCTGGTTGTTTGAGGCTGCTTTTGTGTTTGCGACTGAGCTGGAAGTATAACTGAGGCCAAACACGGAGTAGCCTGTACTGGCTCACGAGATCGCATTTGAGTGGGGACTGAGACAGAAGCCCGTGCTGCAGGTAGTCGCAAACCTGAAAGCGTACCAGGGAGCGCCATGCTTGCTGTTGTCTGATCTGACCCAGTTCGGATGATTGTATTCAACTGCCTCATTGGTAAACCTACGGAGGAATTTCCAGAACTGACGACATTTGGATGGATCTGAAGTTTTAATTGATGAAAAATAGTGATAGTTTGTTGATATGTGCAACATGAAAATCAAAACATGTATAACGATAGTGAATCCCGAGACAGATTTAATGCACCCAAGTTTATCACATATTACAAAAGATCGTAGAATGGTAAATTCATTGCCAATTTATAACAATGATGTCAATATCCCAATCAAGACTCGGATTTTAATAAATAGGTCACTGATTCGAATTCCTCTCCACCTACTCTGGTTTGAGTAATAGGATATTGTCCCCGACTGCCACAGAGTGTGATTTAAAGTGGAACATACACAATTATACAGGGAATTGAGTCACTGGATTAATGTCACACTGGCTATGCAAACCATGCATACGTACCAAAACATGTAATATTGGCTTTGAACTGAGGAATCAATACTCTTGCGCAGACTAAGTTAACTGCAAAAAGAATTATGAGCATCTTATACGTTTAACAGATGAGTTGAAACTGTGAGGAATATGACGAGAAATCAAAATAAAATCTAGACAACGAATAATGGTTTAGTTGAGAATGCAAAGGTCGAAGTTAAAAGTTGGTGCACCTTGAAGGACCACAAATCGATCTTGCACAACGACTCCATCCTCAGTATTATGACAAAATTCGCGACGTTACATGATGTAAATGGGGTGCATAATTAGTTACAGACAAGTATTTTTATGACAAAGCCACATCAAGAATAAGCATTTAAAAACTTGGAACCCAATATAATAGCCATATATATATATGAATACATATAGTACCATGGTCGCCCAATACAGCTGTCAAAGTTACCATATTTTACGCAATTTAAACATTTTTATTACCTGAACTTGAGAACGTTGCAGAAGGTTCAAATATTGTGCAGCACTTCCGCCGACAGGCTCTGGGCTAAAGACGTGGGTCTCAGCAAGTTTTGACTTCCATAACTAAATAATAGTGAGCCGTGAAACATGTAAAACCTTTTTGAGTTCTTCAAGTATCTGGATATCACCACCATCCTCTACAAACTCATCTTTAACACCACTTATAACATCCTCAATCACATCGTCGTAAAATTTGGCCTGAAAATTGAGAGCGGTAACAAATGAAAGCACAAGATAGGTAAACAGATGATCATTCAGAACTAACCACGCAGGTCATTACGACTGTATAAAGTTTATTCGAGCGTTTGTGCTAGTTACAAAGCAATCGCGAACAACTTCCCAGGACAGAATTATCAGGATCTAAAGCACAACCGACAGTATTTAAAAGTGTAGCCATTATAACATACTTCCACGGGAGAGTATAGAGCTGTGTGTGCACGGGAAACTGGATGAGAACAAGATAATGAGACGACGACTAAATAAAGACATAAGATGCACCTACATCAAATGAAATAGATCTACAGTAACCAGCAACAGAGTAAATGGTGAGACTAAGACAATAGGGTAATAACGACTAGAAGTAATGTCATAAGGATTTGAACTGACAACACGAATCTACACAGCCCGTGCACCGTCACGTCTAAATCAACCGCAGCAATTTAACGCCCAATTTTTTAAATGTTTGCAACGTGGTATGAGCCAGCTGATTTCTGAATGACTGATTCTCAATGTTGGCAGCAAGTCCCAGGGTTTTGACTGCTCTAATCAAACCTTACCAATCCACCAAGCTGCGAGAGTCTTAGTGATGGGCAGGTTATTATTTTTTTCAGTTCTTGTCTGCGTAAGTATCTTCCTTTTATTTCATTTTTATATTCATGTATTTTTACTCCAAGGTGAATGGCCAGTTTAAGGGGACATTTTACATTCTTACCACAGACTAGTAGATTTTCACCGCAACCACAATCAACTTTTTCTTGTAAAGATGCCACAGATATTCAAGGTTTGATGACGATAATGAGGTTAATGAGGTCAGTGAGGCTCGCACCAATGTAGAAGACTTACATAAATATTTGCTTTTGCGATTTGTTTACCACTACGCCTGTCTAATTTATGTGTGTTTATTTCATATGACTCATACATGCGGTGACGCCCACTGATATTCCATATGAATAAGAACTGAGAAGCTTTAGTTTTGTAGCGGTCAATAACTTCCCAAAATAAAGTTGTAAAACAATCTATGTGGATGCTGACCTCATTAGCTTTAATAGGTACCAAAAGCTGAAGATGCTAGGTCAATCACTCACATCAAATCTCCACACAACCATCCGTGAAATTGTGGTGTGTATATGACCTAATAATTCCTTTGTAATTGATGACTGCTTGATTTCGAATTCCAAATATAACACATGATTAACCTGTTTTATTTCTGAGATTCCTCGTTCGCACTGGCGCCGCGATGCAGCCTGTGATGGAACAGTTGGACATACATGCAGACTCTGATGATTTTGATGACTACATGAAAAGGTTAGAAATATGAGCTATGACCAAGGAAGATGTTGACGATGCTAAAATTGTAGCTCATTCCTTTACATTCATCGAAAAAGAAGCATATAGCTTAATAAAGACTTTGACATTTCCAGACAAGCCGATTTCACTCCCCTGCGCATCTCCAACAACTACTGCTAGACTATGTAAATTATACGAGTTCGGACTGCGGTAAAGGGGTGTAGCGGTAAACAAATCCCCAAAATAAATAGCTCTGTAAGTTTTTGACATTGGATGCTGACCACATCAGTTTTGATGGACTCACCTAGATGAAGGCGCTTGGCCATGCATCCGCACCAGATCACCAGTGGGAACGCCGTGCTCAACAACCCCTGCAATCGCTGGCCAGACTAGATCAGACGATCCTCGATATATTGATAGCCTATCAAACATATCTTCGAACCTCCTCGCTTCTGTCTTTTGATTTCACTTGGTGGGTACGCTTCATAATAGGTGTTACTGGTCAAAGCGTTGTCAAACTCCGAATACCTGTAACATCTTCGGGGGAAAATTTTCATAAAATGATTCGTCGGAACATTATGAATTCCACTATTTTACTGCTTTGTTCCAGTCCAATACTCAATCAAGGTAATTCAGATAACAAATGATTGAGAAGTTGCGAATCAGGTCACGAAGACGAGCATAAGTTTGATAACTGCTTGTTCTATGGCAAGATCCATTCATACAATTCGTGTGCATTTTTTTAATTTTAAATGCTTTAAATGTGGTGGGACTGAACACATTCAGTCAGTTTGTAAAACTACGGTTCATTTTGCGGCAATTATGCTAAGTTGAGTGTTTGTAATGATCACATATCTTCATCCATGACTTTGAAAAGCGGTATGAAGTCACATATCAGTCCAGAGTTGAATGGAACTCAGGATCTTTGTGAGACAAAAATTTTTTAATCTATCAACTTATCAGATTTATCAAGTTGTTGTACCAGATATGGTTTGCCTTAATGATTCACATATTTTTGATTGGGCTTCTCACAAATCTGAGCAAAATATGTTGAATTAATCTAATCATGATCGAAAACCTGATGCTATTTTGATGGATGCTGAATTTTATAATGATCCACTATTTTCAATAAATTTGAGGAAGGTCATCCAGAAAAATCAGATTCTGATGTGATATGAAATGTCATCTGTCTTCACAATGGATTTATCTCTAGTGATATCTCTAATGAATGTGACAAATGTGATCCGAATGAGCCGAAATCTAGTCACATTCCTGTATCAGATGTTGAATATTCTCACAACCAATGAATGTTGAGTAGAATCCCTAGTCAGTGGTATGATGAATCAGAGGAAATAGCAAGTTTTCCCGAAGTAGTCAGAGAACTAGTTTCCCCAGATATGGAGTTTGCACAAGCAGAAAATCTAAATCAAATCGAAGACTATCTTAATGGGTATGAGGCAGATGCATATTTTCCATTTGATTGTTTTGCAGATGAATGAAGCCTAGACGAATCACAGGTGTTAATCGTACGTATCAATGCATATTTATCAGCTTATTCTAATATGAAAAGCAAAAGGAATATATATCGTATTTTCCTGAAAGTCGAATTCCCAAGATGGAATGCCTCAAATTATATGCCAGTGTGTATCCCTAATTACTCACATATAGTAATCGAAGTGTGAGATATAATAAGATAGTGCAATTTGGGAACGCCAAACTGGCCATAAGATCGCGACGTAAGGACCCAACATTATTTCATGGGGTAGGATAGTGTTGAAAAGTCGATGATGTAAATTCTAGATATCAGTGGTTTCAGTACACAACCGACATGGCGCTTGTTTAAAATTCCAAGACTCAGGTCAGTTCGTTCCAATTTCAGTTATTAATTCCAATACTAATGACCACATTCTGGATAGTGCAGAGTCCATATCCAATACAATGTCGGACATGCATAGGATTACATTAAGGAGAGGATGTACAGTCGGGTACAGAAACTTAGACTTCAATTTAAGCTATGGCGGATGTGGTGTTTGTATGATCTAATGATTATTTTGTAATTGATGACTGTTTGATTTCGAACTCCAAATATAATATGCTCGTTCGTGCTTATCTAGCATTTCCCGATTAAATTGTGTTATTTCTGGGATTCCTAGTTTGTACTATAGTCCAAATAATCCTAATTATCACCGAACTACATCAGTTACTTTTATTACCTAGTTTCTGTCCTATGTTTCAGTGCCTTAGCATACACACTAAATAATCTACCACTCAATCATTGTCGACTTTCCCATAGATATCCGCATACCGGTGTTGCCATATTCTGTAACATCTGAATTCTCGGTTTTTATTGCGACAAAAACTTTCATTCAAGTTAGCCGATGTTCAGTTCCTTCAGATTTCCGAAGGATTAAAACAAGCAAGAGCTGTCTGCTAAATTTTAAAAGCCCGTCCCCAAATAGTGACAGTCCATGGTTTTCACTCGACAAAAGATTCGACGTGCTGAGAGAAAAATACTCCTTTTATGGTATTTTCGCATATCACTTTGAAAATGTGTGCTCAGTAAGTTTGAAACCATTTGAATTTACACTATATAACCTTCGACGATTCCCTCACTTTTTGTAGCTTGCTGTCTCATGTATTCCCTCTTTTAAGTTACAGAGACGGTTGCGCGTTCCGCTTGCATAAGGTTTTGCATAACCAAGATATTGTCGGCTGATTTAAATTTGGTTTCGCCAGTAAACCGACATGCATCATGTAAAACAATGTTATTTGGGAATAAATTGTTGTTATTATGTTATCACCCAGCTATAGTTGTTACATTACTTTCCTCTTAGAACCGACACCCCTGGGAACATTTGTTTGGTCAACTCATCAAAAAAGCATCAGTTCGGTTCCGCAGCTTAATGGAGAATAAATAATTTGTTCAGTATTTGACCTCCATACTTTTGCCATCAGTGGCGTTGCCTGACCAATGAATATTCAGAGATAGTCTTTCGATGTCGTATACTTTACTTGCTTGTTATCTTAACTCGGCAGCATTTCTTTTCTTTTCGCAGACTATCGAACAGGACTTGTTGCACGTGTCCTCCATGTGGAAATCAGAGATTGCAAGAGAACAAAGGACACGAATGTCAAAAAAAATATCTGAGGAAGTGCTGCTTTAAAGCACGGCAATAGACAAGACGGATATTTCGTCTCATGTTGTTGATAATGCTATTATTAATTTTAAGGTAACGAATATCCATTTATTAACTAGTCCTTTATCTCTTTAGCGCGTCTTTTTGTACTAGAGAATGGTTCCACTGTACAGAACAGTATGTGTAACAGCTTAGGTTCGTTGGTTAAGAGTCGACCCCAAACAACCAAGCATATGCCAAAACAGTATTGTTCAAGTATTCATTCACTTCCTTATTTTTTATAAGCGTTATATTCCCTATTATCTTGTATTGAATGTTGAGAGCCTTTGTTTGTCTGAACAGATAATCCCACGCTCCACTGTGACTGCGCGAAGATCGAAATAAAGACCTATTCACTACTTGTCTGGTTTTTTTTCTGTCAATAGCACGAGGGTTACCTAAAGGCACGAAAGTGGTGAGCCCTTTTTGAACACAAATTTAACCTCATTTCTGTTATTAACATTTTTTTTACTTAATCGTAAAAGTAGACCTGTTTATCCGTAAACTAATTTGAGTACATAACTAGTTTATTCCGTATTATCTTAAGTTATTCGTGTTATAGTAAGCATTTTTCGTGCTAACTTTATTGCTATATTTGTCACATACCTCATGTCAGACTCAATAGAAACCCATAATCTGGAGGATTTGTCACCAGTGGAGATAGACACTGTTATGACTACGAAATCCCGACCTCCAGAATTTGATCGTAGTGATCCTGAGTTGTGGTTTGCTCAACTAGAGCATTATTTCAGGAGACACAATATCAAATCTGAAGGGATTCGCTATAGAGATTTGTGTTCTATCCTTCCTCCTTCAGTCGCCAAAGAAGTCCGTGACTTGATTTTAAGTCCACCATCACCACAACCATACACCATCTTAAGACGAGAGATAATGAACCGTTTATCATTATCAGATAGTCAAAGAATCCAAAGACTTTTTCAAGGTGAGACACTAGGTGATCGGTCGCCGTCACAGTTTTTACGTCACCTCCAAGTCTTAGTGGGTGATAACACAGTGGGTGAAGCAGTCCTAAAACAAGGATGGATACAAGCTCTCCCATGCTACGTCCAACACTATTTGGATGCACAAGATCCTGAAACCTCATTATCTCATTTAGCGCGTATAGCCGATAGAATAATGGAAAGAGGTCCTCCAACTGGATCAGGCACAATAAATCACACACAAAAAGTAGAATCAGCAAAAGACCCCGTCATAGAAGGACTCATTGCGAGTGTTAAGAGTCTCACTGAGGCTGTCACCAGAATGCAAATGGGTCATAGAAACAGGAGCAGGTCACCACAACGACCACGATCCAAGTCACAAAACAGGTCACAAATGTCCAGACAATCTGGGCAGTTTTGTTGGTACCACTGGAAGTTTGGTGTCAACTCAACCAAGTGCATGCAACCATGCGCCTGGCCTAAGCATAATCCTAAGGCAGCGGGAAACGAGTAACCCCTCCCCAGGTCGCGACGACTGAGGAGGGGCGCCTAAACAGTCGCTTGTTTTATGTTAGAGACAGAAACTCTGGCTTGAATTTCTTGGTGGATACTGGCGCTGCTCTTAGCATCATCCCTCAAAATAAAACTGAGATTAGTCGAGAAACATCATCAATTACACTTCAAGCTGCAAATAAAACTAAAATCGCGACATTTGGGCAGAAAACTTTAACCCTAGATTTGGGGTTCAGGAGGCAATTCCCTTGGGTTTTCACGGTAGCCGACTTAGATCTGGCAATACTGGGGATGGACTTTCTAGAGAGATACGAATTTCTAGTTGACACCAAGAAACGGCGATTAACACTAAAAGAAACTTCGTATTACACAAAAGGCAAAGAAAGTCACATCAGCTCTCTTAACTTGATTCAAACTCCTCCAGTAACAACAGCGAAATTCCAAGATATACTCGCGGAATTTCCAAACTTAACTAAACCAAACCCACAGCCTTCTAAAGACAAACTAAAAGTAAGTCACACTATCAAAACGGAAGGTGCACCGGTGTTTGCAAAACCCAGGAGACTAGCACCAGATAAGCTCAAAATCGCTAGGGCCGAGTTTGATTATATGCTACAATTGGGTATTATCCGTCCCTCAGATAGTCAATGGGCATCCCCTTTGCATATGGTCCCAAAGAAGAATGAAGGTGACTGGCGACCGTGCGGGGATTACAGAGCCCTAAACCGCCAAACCGTACCAAATAGGTACCCAATACCTCATATCCAAGATTTCACAAACGGTTTACAGGGTATGAACATATTCACTAAAATTGATTTAGTCAGGGCATATCACAATATCCCGGTGGCTGATGAAGATATTCCCAAGACAGCTATTACTACACCCTTTGGCTTATTCGAGTTTGTACGCATGCCATTCGGCCTGAGAAATGCGGCACAGACATTTCAAAGATTCATAGATAACCTACTTCGAGATATGCCATTTGCGCAGGGGTATATAGACGACTTGTTAATTGCCAGCCCCGATTTGCAATCACACGAACAGCATGTACAAGCAGTGTTGAAAAGACTGGATGAACATGGAATAAACATACATCAAAGTAAGTGTGTTTTCGGTGTTCAAACTTTAGAATTTCTCGGTCACACAATAAGCCCAGAAGGGATTAAACCTATCAAAAAAGAAGTGAATACCATCAAACAATACCCCGTACCTAGTTCTCTAACACAACTGAGAAGTTTTCTAGACCTAATTAACTTTTATCGCAGATTCATACCAGGTTGTGCACAATTAATGCAACCTTTGACAGATTCACTTAAAGGAAAACCAAAAGAATTCAAACTTTCTTCTGACGCCATCGAAGCTATTAAACAGCTTAAAGATAAACTGGCTCAAGCAACTACGTTGATATATCCGAATTCTCTTTCCCCACTTGCTTTGATGGTGGATGCTTCAGATAAAGCAGTAGGCGGTACCCTTAACCAACTGGTTAAAAACGCCTGGAAACCAATTGCTTTCTTCTTGAAAAGACTCGCTCCAGCCGAGACAAGGTATTCTACCTTCGGGCGAGAACTTCTTGCAATCTACCTGACCATTAAACACTTCCGACACATATTAGAAGGTAGGGAATTTATAGTCTCTACGGATCACAAACCACTGACGAATGCATTAAAAGCGAGAGCCGATAAATACTCACCTCGAGAAGTCCGACACCTTGACTATATATCACAGTTCACAAGCGATATCCGACATGTCAAAGGTCAGGACAATCAGGCGGCAGATGCTTTATCCAGACTAGAAATGAACGTGCTACAGCAGTCTACAGTAAACTTCGAGACGTTGAGACACGAACAAGAACAGGACCTAGAATTACAAAACCTACTTAAAACAAACAATTCAAGTCTTAATTTAAAACAGTTCCCATCACCTATCGATGGTATTCTAATTTACTGTGACACGACCAAGGCAATGCCGCGACCTTTCGTTCCCAAAAATATGCGAAAGTTGATACATAATAACTTTCATTCTTTGTCTCATCCTGGCGCAAAAGCTTCAACTAAACTAATCAATGCCAGATATATATGGCCGAATTTACAGAAGGATGTACACAAATGGGTTAGAGAGTGTTCAGCATGTCAACAATCAAAGATTAATCGTCACACAAATTCACCCATAGGTTTTTCTCGCAACCAGGTGCACGTTTTGCCCATGTGCATATCGACTTGGTAGGCCCTTTACCTCGTTCAAACGGTTTTAATTATCTGTTTACATGCATAGATCGATTTACCAGATTCCCTATAGCCATCCCGATAGCGGATATCACAGCAGAAACAGTAGCCAAGGTTTTCATGCAGAACTGGGTAACCATTTTTGGTACACCCATAACAATAACGACTGATAGAGGAGCGCAATTCGAATCCGAACTATTTAATAACTTGGCTAAACTTCTAGGCTCCAATAGGATACGCTGCACTGCATATCATCCTCAGGCTAATGGGATGCTAGAACGTTTTCACCGTCAGCTAAAAACCGCCCTTATATCTCACTCAAACCCCAATCAGTGGACAGAATTCCTACCATTAGTTATGTTGGGAATACGAACATCTGTCAAAACTGACGCACAGTGTTTAGCTGCGGAACTGGTTTTCGGAACAACTCTGAGACTACCCGGTGAATTTGTTAACCCCAATACTAACAGTCAAAAACTTAATTTAGAAAATTATGTAGATCAACTACGGGACCACATGTCTAAACTTAAGCCCATTAATACTCGTGAACAATCGCGCGCCGTATATATACCTAAAGACCTAAGCAATTGCACGCACGTCTGGATAAGATGTGACAAAATAAGAGCACCACTCAGTCCTCCATTTGAAGGTCCTTTCAAAGTCGTCTCAAGAAAATCTAAATATTTCGTGATAGAAAAACATGGAAACATCGACACAGTAAGTATTGATAGGCTAAAGCCGGCTTATCTAGATCATGAACCACCATACGTGTTGTTAGATCGTTTAACTGACAAATCCATTACGGATTCGAAATGTAAAGATGATAAATCTTTACAAATGACTAAAACGGTTCGCTGGGCACATCCGATCAGTCATTCAAGAATGTTGACAGTTTCGGCTGCAGGATAAAATCTAATCACGTAGTTAATCAGACCCTGCATTTACTTAAAAATATTTTTTCCCTCATTCCGTCTCACCTACAACTCCCCAGACCTTTTACCTTTGATATATGTGTTGTTAATATTTTTTTAAAAATACTGGACACATAAGCTAGGTATTCCGCAACGATGGCTGAGGGTTTTAATCAAACTCATATAACTAACACTGGCAAATGCAAAGAATTCAAAAAGCAACCCAGGCGAGTTTTATACTTTCTTATTCTGTTTATTTAACTATGTCGGCTGTACTTCTTATATACCTATATACACTTTTCACGTAGACTGGCTATACATATATACCATATGAACTACTTCTAAAAGTTTTCGGTTGAGGATATGTTTAGTGGCTTGATACGATCAATACTGCTATTAATAAGTGGTTTTTAGACAAAACATTTTGGATTAAACCGTGGTCAAGTACTTATTAAGGTTCTCATCATCTTTTTTCCTAGTTAGGAAACTTATGCAATAACTTAACCAGTTCTCCTTTAGCATGCTTTTTAGTGTGATCATATAACCCATCTTTATTGGCAACATTCAGATTTTTTTAAAAATTTCTGACATTTAAGAATCAATAACTGTGAAAATATAGTACAGTGCGTTACTGTAAGGTTACTATGTTAGCCGCATTGATTCCACATACCTGATTCTAAACACAACTTATAAGGGAACTGTTTAGTAATCATAACATTGAACTGACAATATGAATATAACGGCTATGCTAGCATTAAACCAATTATTATAAGTGGCCCATACAAAGTCGTGGAACTTAACACTACCGTTATAAAAAGACATTTTATGTCAATAACTGATATATATATATATACATATATAAAATGGAAATTTACTAAACTTGTTTTTTTCTATAGTAATAATATTAATGTAAACAAAGAACTTGTACTTTTCCAATATGGCACTTTGACATATCAATCTGTCCTCTTGTCCATTTTTCTCTCATATCTGAGCGACTTACAAGCAACAAACATCGTACTGAAGGTGGGTTCGGTGAACAAAAACGCAGACCCCACACGCACTCGAACTTCTGCCCTCCTGGATGCTAGACCGCGTGCTTAGCCGTTAAACCACATCAGACCACGGAGGAAGTGACTTCAATATTTCCTTACACCAATTAATCACTCATAATACTAATGAGTTGTAGGACTTACTTCTGAGGTGCAGACCAATTCGTTACTTAGATGGAATGACGAAATATTGCTTCAATATAGTCATGCACACATAAATCAAACCAGAAAAGGGTATTTGACACGACTGTAATTGATCCGCATACTCTACACAGTTTTTTTGCTTTTTGACCATATATTCTTTTCCGTTTTGTGGAGTACAATTATGCACCCTTGGTTACGTACCTGGCTATAAAAGGCGGTCGTCATGGGCCCAAGGCCATACATTTAATCGGGTTTGACAATGAGTCCAACTTCTAGCAAGTTTACACTTTTACATATATGCATTATAAAAAGCATTTTTTTGTTTTCATGCTTTATCGTGCACAAGATGGCTACACTATGTCTATTTCCTTCCAGAATACTAATCCGTTTTGGAGGCCAATCACTTACGTGGAACCGAACAATTATCAATTATATTTATGTATTTCCATTTTGTATCTTATTATTTTATGCGAGCAGCGGAGCATTTTTTCAGGTTTGATTGGTTTTCACCATTACCTTTGAAGTAGATTCTTCTTTACTTTTTACTTGAGGGTGACCCAAGAGGCAGGTGAGTAAACACCTGATAGCCGGTCTGAGCATGGAAAAATCGTACCTCACCAACATGGTGTTGGGTAGCCCGCTCGCGGCACGTCCCCAGATATTCTTATTCCACATTCTCACACTCTTTCTCTTGAAAGCACGCAGCAAACCATCAGCGATAGTTGCAGAAGAGATCACATGCTACAAAATAAGATGACAAGCTAGTGAATGAAGAGACATCCATGGACTATCGTTGACAGCTGACAGCGTTAGTCGTCACTGATTATAAGTCAAATAGTGAGCGAGTTGATAATTTTCCCTTTGGCCGAGAAAACAGAACTAAGGTGTTTTCGATAGATAGGTTAATCGAACCGACGTTCCTATGGAAGTCGATTCTAGGGGGAAGCTAATGTAACAGCTTAGGTTGGTTGGTTAAGAGTTGACCTCAAACAACCAAGCATATGCCAAAACAGTATTGTTCAAGTATTCATTCACTTCCTTATTTTTTATAAGCGTTATATTCCCTATTATCTTGTATTGAATGTTGAGAGCCTTTGTTTGTCTGAACAGATAATCCCACGCTCCACTGTGACTGCGCGAAGATCGAAATAAAGACCTATTCACTACTTGTCTGGTTTTTTTTCTGTCAATAGCACGAGGGTTACCTAAAGGCACGAAAGTGGTGAGCCCTTTTTGAACACAAATTTAACCTCATTTCTGTTATTAACATTTTTTTTACTTAATCGTAAAAGTAGACCTGTTTATCCGTAAACTAATTTGAGTACATAACTAGTTTATTCCGTATTATCTTAAGTTATTCGTGTTATAGTAAGCATTTTTCGTGCTAACTTTATTGCTATATTTGTCACATACCTCATGTCAGACTCAATAGAAACCCATAATCTGGAGGATTTGTCACCAGTGGAGATAGACACTGTTATGACTACGAAATCCCGACCTCCAGAATTTGATCGTAGTGATCCTGAGTTGTGGTTTGCTCAACTAGAGCATTATTTCAGGAGACACAATATCAAATCTGAAGGGATTCGCTATAGAGATTTGTGTTCTATCCTTCCTCCTTCAGTCGCCAAAGAAGTCCGTGACTTGATTTTAAGTCCACCATCACCACAACCATACACCATCTTAAGACGAGAGATAATGAACCGTTTATCATTATCAGATAGTCAAAGAATCCAAAGACTTTTTCAAGGTGAGACACTAGGTGATCGGTCGCCGTCACAGTTTTTACGTCACCTCCAAGTCTTAGTGGGTGATAACACAGTGGGTGAAGCAGTCCTAAAACAAGGATGGATACAAGCTCTCCCATGCTACGTCCAACACTATTTGGATGCACAAGATCCTGAAACCTCATTATCTCGTTTAGCGCGTATAGCCGATAGAATAATGGAAAGAGGTCCTCCAACTGGATCAGGCACAATAAATCACACACAAAAAGTAGAATCAGCAAAAGACCCCGTCATAGAAGGACTCATTGCGAGTGTTAAGAGTCTCACTGAGGCTGTCACCAGAATGCAAATGGGTCATAGAAACAGGAGCAGGTCACCACAACGACCACGATCCAAGTCACAAAACAGGTCACAAATGTCCAGACAATCTGGGCAGTTTTGTTGGTACCACTGGAAGTTTGGTGTCAACTCAACCAAGTGCATGCAACCATGCGCCTGGCCTAAGCATAATCCTAAGGCAGCGGGAAACGAGTAACCCCTCCCCAGGTCGCGACGACTGAGGAGGGGCGCCTAAACAGTCGCTTGTTTTATGTTAGAGACAGAAACTCTGGCTTGAATTTCTTGGTGGATACTGGCGCTGCTCTTAGCATCATCCCTCAAAATAAAACTGAGATTAGTCGAGAAACATCATCAATTACACTTCAAGCTGCAAATAAAACTAAAATCGCGACATTTGGGCAGAAAACTTTAACCCTAGATTTGGGGTTCAGGAGGCAATTCCCTTGGGTTTTCACGGTAGCCGACTTAGATCTGGCAATACTGGGGATGGACTTTCTAGAGAGATACGAATTTCTAGTTGACACCAAGAAACGGCGATTAACACTAAAAGAAACTTCGTATTACACAAAAGGCAAAGAAAGTCACATCAGCTCTCTTAACTTGATTCAAACTCCTCCAGTAACAACAGCGAAATTCCAAGATATACTCGCGGAATTTCCAAACTTAACTAAACCAAACCCACAGCCTTCTAAAGACAAACTAAAAGTAAGTCACACTATCAAAACGGAAGGTGCACCGGTGTTTGCAAAACCCAGGAGACTAGCACCAGATAAGCTCAAAATCGCTAGGGCCGAGTTTGATTATATGCTACAATTGGGTATTATCCGTCCCTCAGATAGTCAATGGGCATCCCCTTTGCATATGGTCCCAAAGAAGAATGAAGGTGACTGGCGACCGTGCGGGGATTACAGAGCCCTAAACCGCCAAACCGTACCAAATAGGTACCCAATACCTCATATCCAAGATTTCACAAACGGTTTACAGGGTATGAACATATTCACTAAAATTGATTTAGTCAGGGCATATCACAATATCCCGGTGGCTGATGAAGATATTCCCAAGACAGCTATTACTACACCCTTTGGCTTATTCGAGTTTGTACGCATGCCATTCGGCCTGAGAAATGCGGCACAGACATTTCAAAGATTCATAGATAACCTACTTCGAGATATGCCATTTGCGCAGGGGTATATAGACGACTTGTTAATTGCCAGCCCCGATTTGCAATCACACGAACAGCATGTACAAGCAGTGTTGAAAAGACTGGATGAACATGGAATAAACATACATCAAAGTAAGTGTGTTTTCGGTGTTCAAACTTTAGAATTTCTCGGTCACACAATAAGCCCAGAAGGGATTAAACCTATCAAAAAGAAGTGAATACCATCAAACAATACCCCGTACCTAGTTCTCTAACACAACTGAGAAGTTTTCTAGACCTAATTAACTTTTATCGCAGATTCATACCAGGTTGTGCACAATTAATGCAACCTTTGACAGATTCACTTAAAGGAAAACCAAAAGAATTCAAACTTTCTTCTGACGCCATCGAAGCTATTAAACAGCTTAAAGATAAACTGGCTCAAGCAACTACGTTGATATATCCGAATTCTCTTTCCCCACTTGCTTTGATGGTGGATGCTTCAGATAAAGCAGTAGGCGGTACCCTTAACCAACTGGTTAAAAACGCCTGGAAACCAATTGCTTTCTTCTTGAAAAGACTCGCTCCAGCCGAGACAAGGTATTCTACCTTCGGGCGAGAACTTCTTGCAATCTACCTGACCATTAAACACTTCCGACACATATTAGAAGGTAGGGAATTTATAGTCTCTACGGATCACAAACCACTGACGAATGCATTAAAAGCGAGAGCCGATAAATACTCACCTCGAGAAGTCCGACACCTTGACTATATATCACAGTTCACAAGCGATATCCGACATGTCAAAGGTCAGGACAATCAGGCGGCAGATGCTTTATCCAGACTAGAAATGAACGTGCTACAGCAGTCTACAGTAAACTTCGAGACGTTGAGACACGAACAAGAACAGGACCTAGAATTACAAAACCTACTTAAAACAAACAATTCAAGTCTTAATTTAAAACAGTTCCCATCACCTATCGATGGTATTCTAATTTACTGTGACACGACCAAGGCAATGCCGCGACCTTTCGTTCCCAAAAATATGCGAAAGTTGATACATAATAACTTTCATTCTTTGTCTCATCCTGGCGCAAAAGCTTCAACTAAACTAATCAATGCCAGATATATATGGCCGAATTTACAGAAGGATGTACACAAATGGGTTAGAGAGTGTTCAGCATGTCAACAATCAAAGATTAATCGTCACACAAATTCACCCATAGGTTTTTCTCGCAACCAGGTGCACGTTTTGCCCATGTGCATATCGACTTGGTAGGCCCTTTACCTCGTTCAAACGGTTTTAATTATCTGTTTACATGCATAGATCGATTTACCAGATTCCCTATAGCCATCCCGATAGCGGATATCACAGCAGAAACAGTAGCCAAGGTTTTCATGCAGAACTGGGTAACCATTTTTGGTACACCCATAACAATAACGACTGATAGAGGAGCGCAATTCGAATCCGAACTATTTAATAACTTGGCTAAACTTCTAGGCTCCAATAGGATACGCTGCACTGCATATCATCCTCAGGCTAATGGGATGCTAGAACGTTTTCACCGTCAGCTAAAAACCGCCCTTATATCTCACTCAAACCCCAATCAGTGGACAGAATTCCTACCATTAGTTATGTTGGGAATACGAACATCTGTCAAAACTGACGCACAGTGTTTAGCTGCGGAACTGGTTTTCGGAACAACTCTGAGACTACCCGGTGAATTTGTTAACCCCAATACTAACAGTCAAAAACTTAATTTAGAAAATTATGTAGATCAACTACGGGACCACATGTCTAAACTTAAGCCCATTAATACTCGTGAACAATCGCGCGCCGTATATATACCTAAAGACCTAAGCAATTGCACGCACGTCTGGATAAGATGTGACAAAATAAGAGCACCACTCAGTCCTCCATTTGAAGGTCCTTTCAAAGTCGTCTCAAGAAAATCTAAATATTTCGTGATAGAAAAACATGGAAACATCGACACAGTAAGTATTGATAGGCTAAAGCCGGCTTATCTAGATCATGAACCACCATACGTGTTGTTAGATCGTTTAACTGACAAATCCATTACGGATTCGAAATGTAAAGATGATAAATCTTTACAAATGACTAAAACGGTTCGCTGGGCACATCCGATCAGTCATTCAAGAATGTTGACAGTTTCGGCTGCAGGATAAAATCTAATCACGTAGTTAATCAGACCCTGCATTTACTTAAAAATATTTTTTCCCCTCATTCCGTCTCACCTACAACTCCCCAGACCTTTTACCTTTGATATATGTGTTGTTAATATTTTTTTAAAAATACTGGACACATAAGCTAGGTATTCCGCAACGATGGCTGAGGGTTTTAATCAAACTCATATAACTAACACTGGCAAATGCAAAGAATTCAAAAAGCAACCCAGGCGAGTTTTATACTTTCTTATTCTGTTTATTTAACTATGTCGGCTGTACTTCTTATATACCTATATACACTTTTCACGTAGACTGGCTATACATATATACCATATGAACTACTTCTAAAAGTTTTCGGTTGAGGATATGTTTAGTGGCTTGATACGATCAATACTGCTATTAATAAGTGGTTTTTAGACAAAACATTTTGGATTAAACCGTGGTCAAGTACTTATTAAGGTTCTCATCATCTTTTTTCCTAGTTAGGAAACTTATGCAATAACTTAACCAGTTCTCCTTTAGCATGCTTTTTAGTGTGATCATATAACCCATCTTTATTGGCAACATTCAGATTTTTTTAAAAATTTCTGACATTTAAGAATCAATAACTGTGAAAATATAGTACAGTGCGTTACTGTAAGGTTACTATGTTAGCCGCATTGATTCCACATACCTGATTCTAAACACAACTTATAAGGGAACTGTTTAGTAATCATAACATTGAACTGACAATATGAATATAACGGCTATGCTAGCATTAAACCAATTATTATAAGTGGCCCATACAAAGTCGTGGAACTTAACACTACCGTTATAAAAAAGACATTTTATGTCAATAACTGATATATATATATATACATATATAAAATGGAAATTTACTAAACTTGTTTTTTTCTATAGTAATAATATTAATGTAAACAAAGAACTTGTACTTTTCCAATATGGCACTTTGACATATCAATCTGTCCTCTTGTCCATTTTTCTCTCATATCTGAGCGACTTACAAGCAACAAACATCGTACTGAAGGTGGGTTCGGTGAACAAAAACGCAGACCCCACACGCACTCGAACTTCTGCCCTCCTGGATGCTAGACCGCGTGCTTAGCCGTTAAACCACATCAGACCACGGAGGAAGTGACTTCAATATTTCCTTACACCAATTAATCACTCATAATACTAATGAGTTGTAGGACTTACTTCTGAGGTGCAGACCAATTCGTTACTTAGATGGAATGACGAAATATTGCTTCAATATAGTCATGCACACATAAATCAAACCAGAAAAGGGTATTTGACACGACTGTAATTGATCCGCATACTCTACACAGTTTTTTTGCTTTTTGACCATATATTCTTTTCCGTTTTGTGGAGTACAATTATGCACCCTTGGTTACGTACCTGGCTATAAAAGGCGGTCGTCATGGGCCCAAGGCCATACATTTAATCGGGTTTGACAATGAGTCCAACTTCTAGCAAGTTTACACTTTTACATATATGCATTATAAAAAGCATTTTTTTGTTTTCATGCTTTATCGTGCACAAGATGGCTACACTATGTCTATTTCCTTCCAGAATACTAATCCGTTTTGGAGGCCAATCACTTACGTGGAACCGAACAATTATCAATTATATTTATGTATTTCCATTTTGTATCTTATTATTTTATGCGAGCAGCGGAGCATTTTTTCAGGTTTGATTGGTTTTCACCATTACCTTTGAAGTAGATTCTTCTTTACTTTTTACTTGAGGGTGACCCAAGAGGCAGGTGAGTAAACACCTGATAGCCGGTCTGAGCATGGAAAAATCGTACCTCACCAACATGGTGTTGGGTAGCCCGCTCGCGGCACGTCCCCAGATATTCTTATTCCACATTCTCACACTCTTTCTCTTGAAAGCACGCAGCAAACCATCAGCGATAGTTGCAGAAGAGATCACATGCTACAAAATAAGATGACAAGCTAGTGAATGAAGAGACATCCATGGACTATCGTTGACAGCTGACAGCGTTAGTCGTCACTGATTATAAGTCAAATAGTGAGCGAGTTGATAATTTTCCCTTTGGCCGAGAAAACAGAACTAAGGTGTTTTCGATAGATAGGTTAATCGAACCGACGTTCCTATGGAAGTCGATTCTAGGGGGAAGCTAATGTAACAGCTTAGGTTGGTTGGTTAAGAGTTGACCTCAAACAACCAAGCATATGCCAAAACAGTATTGTTCAAGTATTCATTCACTTCCTTATTTTTTATAAGCGTTATATTCCCTATTATCTTGTATTGAATGTTGAGAGCCTTTGTTTGTCTGAACAGATAATCCCACGCTCCACTGTGACTGCGCGAAGATCGAAATAAAGACCTATTCACTACTTGTCTGGTTTTTTTTCTGTCAATAGCACGAGGGTTACCTATAGGCACGAAAGATGTACTGTTTGAGGCATTTTATACTTGTGGAATTTTTTTTTCATTCTTACATCAGAACTGACTACACTGAGCACAGAGTTTGTTTTTTGATAAAAGTTAATGTGAGAAACTTTGTACGCTGCGTGGAAGAACGTAGTTTTGATCTAATCAAATAAACTAGAGTTCATTAGTTCTACATTCAAACCAATTACTGGGACTTTAGTCTTTACACACTTACTTAACCTTCGATCGTTCATCTTTATCTTTTAGTGTATTTTACCGTCTGAACCGTCTTTACGTCCGGTTTCCAAGAGTTCTTGCAGAGTCGTGTTCTCGATGCATTGAATCTTTATACACCGCCAGACAATTGTTACAACTTCAACTCGACGTTCCGTTACACACTATTTACAAACAACTTCATAAGTTGAGTCTACCACAACGTGAGTAGGTTACTAAAACCATGTCGGTGTGGTGCTATCTATCTAATTTATCAGATGTTTACTCGCCCGCCTCACTAGCGGCACTCAAGTCGAAAACGGAGTAATCCAATCTTCATAAAAATAAATAGATAGTCAGTTAAACCTAAAGGATCGCAGCACCATTCGCATAAAATAAATAGATGATAAAAGGGGATGTAGAATTAAAGGTGATAAGTTTTCGTTCCCATATAAATAGTTGGTCTGTAGAACGTACCTGTGATCTAGAAGGAAATACGTGAAGTGAAGACATATTGAGAATGGATGTAACGGAAAGGAAACTTTGAGAATCTTTCCACAGCATTTTCTTGGACAGTACTGTCATTCATTTTTTTTCTCCCTTTCGTGTATTTTAATCTTTGTTCAGATCCCTTTTAACCACACTTTGTGTTTTTCAGTCTTTCTCGTCTGAGCTTTAATTTTGTGACTTTGATTGAAGACTTACCTTTTGTTACCTAATTTTTCTGTTACGTGTTGCCGGACTATTGACATTAAGTTTGTGTTTGACTACGCTCAAGATCTAGGCGTGGTTCAGTGCATCTGTTAACTGTTGACTGTCTGATTGGAAAGACTGCTCGAATCCTTGCAGATAGATATCTAATCCCATCTTATTGGGAATATTTTTACTGATTCTCAGCACGCTTATTTGTGTTTGAGAGACCCTTGGTCGTATATCACAGATTGTAACGTCTAAGAACCGTTTAAATTGAGCACAGAGTTTGTGCGCTACACAGAAGAACGTAGTCTGGTCTCATCGAATAAATTTTAGTTTGTTGGTTTTGCATTCAAACCGAATATTGTCAATTCGGTCGTTACAATCGATGTCCATGAAAACAGAAAGTTGTTTACAAACATAAAATCAACATCTGCCTTCAAGAAGTTGGGTTCACCGCCTGACTCGACAAAATGTATGACCTTGAGTCTTTGATGACTGTTATTTTTAAACTGGTACGTCACTGCAGATACAAAAATTTTCCTCTGACCTGAACTAAAAAACAAAATAGAAAAAACAATAGAAATGCCAAGCGGAGTCGTGAGATCAGAGAGACTTTTAGGGTCAGCGACGTAATGGAAGTCTTACTACTTGATTTGCTTGATGTTAAAATGCAAGTTATGGTAAGGAGGCTATTTCTGCTTAAGTCACTTACGGACCGGTTTGTTTTTTATCATACGGGTATGCATACCCTGTCAGTCACAAGTATTACTAATAATCGACCAGTGTACGAAAATATTACAGTTAGGTCCACTAAGTGCGGTTTGTGACTAGGGTATGGTCTGTTGGTCAAGTACGTGACCCTGGGCTCAGGAGGACGATGCTTCGAGTACAAGCAAAGACAGTACTTTTGTTCACGAAATTCAAACCCATATACGATGTTCTCCGATTTTAAGTTACTCAGGCATGTGAAAACTTATGCAAAAATATGCTTAGTCAGAACAAGTGACAGATTCCCAAACCTAGTTGACTCCGGTGTTTCAAAAAGATTGACCAATGGATTGTTTGAGGGTAAACACTGATGTCATTATTATAATTAAAAGATTGTTAGTATTCCAAAGTGTTTAAACAAGCCACAATAAAATGCACACCATAATTTAGTAATCAAACACTTAATGTATGAGCAGAATAGGTATTTTGTGCTCATAATAATAATCAAATAGGAAGGCCATATGTGCAAAAGAATTCAATTATACAACTAAAAGGTATGAACTGTTGCATATATACAGTGGTATTGGGCTCTAACCATACAGTCCTCAAAGCTGAACACGAGACAACTGGGAAAATAAATGTTCAGTATTTAACGCGGAGAAAAATAGAACGACGAAGTCAGGAAGAATGAATGGAGCTAATTCGGATTGGTCGGATGGCATGGCTCGACCTTGAAGGCGTGGTCGATCTGTACAACCTGTTTTTACTCATATCAAATATATTGTTCTACCCCCACCCTGAATGTGTTCTCCACCATATAATGGTAATTGTTACAATACGACGAGTCAGTGTAGACAAGGATGTGACTTCTACGTAATATCTTATAGAATAGGTAGTTACATCATGACAGATGTACAATTTTAGGATTAGATCTATTATTAAATCAGTACCAAAATCATAGTAGGCCATAATTCGACATATATATATATATATATATATATATATATATATGTGGATTTGTCGCTTGACATTAGCGATGATTTCATGAATTACTTACGAATAACAGATAACTATTGAGTCAACACTAATATAGTCATGAAAGTCGCACTCTGAACTCAGTGTTCTGATTACATAAAACCAGTTATCCATACTACTTTTTATAGATGGATGGTTAGAAATTGCTGTGCATACAAGCTAGTTGTGAGCGTCATGTTAAACGAAAGGCATAGATTAGTCCTTTCGAAATCGAGCTTCGAAATCAGAACAGATCATGTACTATTATTAGACATGATGTATTTAGCTAATTAACTGTGTACAATCTGATAAAGTAAGTGCCGGTCATATGATTTTCTAGGAGAGCATAGGTTGTAGCCGAGGTGTATGACTCCCAATCCATGTCTACAAAAATAATATGAAAATTTTGTCGGTGTATAAATACAACAATAATGCATTAAGTTTACGGGAGATTCGCTCGACAATTTATACCTATGATTTACACAAAAGGCTGTCGTTAAACCTCAAAGCAAACTGATAAAGTTTCACTGTACTTAACGATGAAACAACCCATAGGAAAATTTACAGAAATCATCAACGTCAGATAAAGACAACTTCGAGAAAACAACTTTATTAATTGAGTTAAATATCAGTCAACTTACCGACTGATTTTTATTTCAGTTTAATTCCTTATACCAACCATATTACCTGATTGTCAAACCATAACAATGCTTTATGACAGTGTTCAGAAACCAATATAGATAATTACCTGTGGTTTTGATTGGGTATTAGCTATTTGAAAGTAGGTAGTATTACTTTTATTAGTTCAAAATACGTCCATGTCTTATGATCCGGAAATGTCAAAAATTTCCATGATTTCTAACATTGAGATATTTGGTTTTTCTTAATACAACTTTGAATGAACCGTCAAATGGAGGGCTAAGAGGGGCTTCTACTTTATCACACATTATTCAGACATGTGTACGTGTGCTTAGATCTTTGGGAATATATGTAGCTTGTAACTGTTGACGGCCATTAACCGGTTTATACTTAGACATTTGACCTAGTAGTCGGTCAGACTTTTACTTTTAACGCAAAATTGATAAACTCGCCTGGCAGTCTTAGAGTCAGCCCAATGACCAACTTTGCCGCTGAACACTGAGAATCGGTTTTGACTGCTGTTCTCACCTCTAATATAAGTAATGGCGGGAATTTTGTCCACTGAGCTGGGTTTGAGTGTGATGTTAGAGCAGGCTTTAACTGACGGTGAAAATGTTCGGTCATCCAATTAACCTGAGGATGATATGTTATACAAGGTATTCTGCTAGTGTCTACAGGTTTCGTAAGTTTTCATGCCTTAAGGTAACCTTCATGTTATTGATAGAAGAAACCAGACAAATAGTGAATAGGTCTTTATTTCGATCTTCGCGCAGTCACAATGGAGCGTGGGATTATCTGTTCAGACAAACAAAGGCTCTCAACATTCAATACAAGATAATAGGAAATATAACGTCTATGCAAAATAAGAAAGTGAACGAATACGTGAACTATACTGTTTTGGCATATGCTTGGTTGTTTGAGGTCAACTCTTAACCAACCAACCTAAGCTGTTACATTAGCTTCCCCCTAGAATCGACTTCCATAGGAACGTCGGTTCGATTAACCTATCTATCGAAAACACCTTAGTTCTGTTTTCTCGGCCAAAGGGAAAATTATCAACTCGCTCACTATTTGACTTATAATCAGTGACGACTAACGCTGTCAGCTGTCAACGATAGTCCATGGATGTCTCTTCATTCACTAGCTTGTCATCTTATTTTGTAGCATGTGATCTCTTCTGCAACTATCGCTGATGGTTTGCTGCGTGCTTTCAAGAGAAAGAGTGTGAGAATGTGGAATAAGAATATCTGGGGACGTGCCGCGAGCGGGCTACCCAACACCATGTTGGTGAGGTACGATTTTTCCATGCTCAGACCGGCTATCAGGTGTTTACTCACCTGCCTCTTGGGTCACCCTCAAGTAAAAAGTAAAGAAGAATCTACTTCAAAGGTAATGGTGAAAACCAATCAAACCTGAAAAGATGCTCCGCTGCTCGCATAAAATAATAAGATACAAAATGGAAATACATAAATATAATTGATAATTGTTCGGTTCCACGTAAGTGATTGGCCTCCAAAACGGATTAGTATTCTGGAAGGAAATAGACATAGTGTAGCCATCTTGTGCACGATAAAGCATGAAAACAAAAAAAATGCTTTTTTATAATGCATATATGTAAAAGTGTAAACTTGCTAGAAGTTGGACTCATTGTCAAACCCGATTAAATGTATGGCCTTGGGCCCATGACGACCGCCTTTTATAGCCAGGTACGTAACCAAGGGTGCATAATTGTACTCCACAAAACGGAAAAGAATATACGGTTAAGGAGGAAATATAACGCCTATGCAAAATAAGAAAGTGAACGAATACGTGAACTATACTGTTTTGGCATATGCTTGGTTGTTTGAGGTCAACTCTTAACCAACCGACCTAAGTTGTTACAAGTTATTGAATAGCTCAAAACCGAACTGACCTATGTCAGAAGTTATTGCAGTGGGCGCACCAAAAATGGTTACTCAGTGCTGAACGAAAGCTTTGTTCACTGTTTCAGCTGTGATTTCGATTTTTGACGTAGCTATCGAAACCTCGTGAACTTATAACTGAAATTAACTATATAGTTAAAACCACTAGAACGCAGTAAAGGACCTACCAAATCGATGCGGGTGTGGGCAAAACGCTCATCTAGTTGTGAGAAAACAACAAAACGTGAACTCATGTGACGGTTAACCTTTGATTATTGATACTCCGAACACTCTCCAACCCACTTGTGTACTTCTTTTCGTAAATTTTTTCATATAAATCCACCATTAACTAGTTTAGTGAGAGCTTTCGCGCTAGGATGAGATAAATTATGGATATCATCAGACACTAATTTTCACATACTTTTGCGGACGAAAAGTTGAGACATCACCTTGTTCGTGCCACAGCATATGAAACTGACCTAAATATGTGATGATAACTGTTTTATTTTAAGGCTGGAGTTCCTCGCTGCAAGTAGGTTTTGCATTTTCTCTTCTCTTCCTGGTTGTCCAAATAAGCTTCAAAATTTATAGTCGATTGTTAAATTATACTCATTTCCAAACGAAATAGTGCATCTGCTGCCTGATTGTTTTGACCTTTGACAAGTTGTTTACCATTGAACTGTGATATAAAGCCAAGATGTCGGATCCCTCGAGGAGAATATTTATTTGCTTTAGCTTTTACCGCATTGGTTGGTGGTTTTTACTCCGCATGATCTGTTCTGTGATCTAGATCTCGGTTGTTGCGTTAACCTACTTCTGTTTCTGCCATGCTGGTCTTTCGTTGATTCTTCTTTTTATGTGTGATGCGTCGTACGTGCTCGAGCTGAAGGACTACTCTTCTCTGATCTATCTGCAATACGTATTACGTGAGGTGAAGATATTTCTGGGTCATGAGTGTCTAGACATTGTTGGACGTAGCATGAGAGAGCTTGTATCCATCTTTGTTTGAGGACTGTTTCACCCACGGCGTTGTCATTAAGTATGACTCGAAGATGACGCAAGAAGTGTGATTATGACTCACCACCTAATGCTTTCGTATAGAAAAGTCTTCGAATTACTTAGCCGTCTGATAATTGTATACAGTTCACTATTTCAAGCCTTAAAACGGTGTATGGTTGTGTCGTCGGAAGACTCAGAACTAAGCAGCAAAATTCGTGGGCATTTAAAGGAGGGAGGAAGGAACGTACGTCTCGGTAGCGAATCCCTTCAGATTTATTAGTGTACCCCATGAAATAATGCTGTAGTTGATCACATAGTAACTCTGGGTCACGTCTGTCAAATTCCGGGAATAAGGCTTTCATAGTCACAACAGTATTTATCTCCGTCGGCGACTGAGTTTAAAATGCGGTATTTAACACATAAATTAATATGATATAACCGAGGTAAAAATTGATCTCAACACGAACACTGTGTGATATATATATATATATATATATATAAATGAAACTTACGTTAACGATAATCTTACTGATCCGTCAGAAAACTTGCTTTTACGACAAAACCAAAAAATAGGTAGAATAGAAATGTTTTTGTGATCAAAACTGGGTTTACCAATCAAATGCTGGTAGATACCCCTCGTCTTTATACGTTGAAAAAGCCAGGTGTTTGTGGTGAGGTTCCACTTTCAAGCACACGAAAATTTTAACACTCAATATAGGATTATAGGAAATATAATGCCCATACAATAACGAAGTATGTAAACATTTGAGCTATAATGTTTTTGCATCACAAATATGTTTTCGGCTAACTCTTAACTATCCGATTTCAGCTGTTGCAAGATCCCCCAACATAATCCGATCACAGATTTAAATATGATGCGTAAAGTACTGGGAAGTTGTTTCGAGACCGATTGGTCATTTTTATAACTAAATCGTCGCAACCAAGGAATAACAGACGAGTTTAGAAGTCGAAAGCCAATTTTTAATGAGTAGGGTTTTCCAGGATGAACATTCAATTATTGAGACCCAATTATTTATTTATTTGTTTGTTTAAACACATAGACATTGATACGAGGATGCACCAAATAGATAGGCGCCACATAAACCATTCGATTTATGTGAGGGCTGGGATACTGCCCGGAGGCCCAAACCGAGGCGGGTGGATTTAATACGAGGCCACACCCCGAGCCTTTGACCTAAAGGTCTAATTCACAAGGCAGTAGAGCAACTTCAGGAGATGCAGTTCCATGATAGCCGGTAACCAACAATAGGTTCGTACGTCATTTACTTCCTTAGGGTCCTGGAGCCTATGTACGCCACTGGTTTAGAATCAGGGTTTTCCAACCCGCTTAGATGGATTCTCCGAGTCCACCAACCCTGGTAGAGTGCCGGACATTCACATTTCGTCCTCCCACTTTCGTAAACAACACCCTTGCCGCGAAGAAGGCAGTGAGTAGGCCTTCCCTGGAAGTGGTTTTATGCACATGGCCATGTGAGAGCATGTCGAGTGGGAGAGCTGACTCTGCCTACTCTCGGCTATACCAGGGCATTTCGGGACCCGATTCAAACGGACGTGTGCCTAACACATCGATCCGAATGTTGAAGAACTGGAGGGATAAGAAATCTGACTAGAAAAAAACGAATAAGGCACTTTAGGATTTTGTTGGCGTAGCAATGTTTGAATCTAAGAATGCTATAAGTAGTAACGTAGGGGCATATGTACAAAAAATTGCGTACGAAATCATAGTGATAATACACTAATCATGGATACACAAGGCAAAAAATACCCATAAAACATATATATATATATATATATACTATCTCGATACAATATTATTCTTATTGAACGAGTTTTTTTCATCGCCGTATACACAACCTTAGTGAGAACTAAGCTTGAGATCTGTGTTCAGGCTCCAAGCCCCTGTTTAAAAGGTGGCTCGAATATCATTGATGAAGTAAAAATGGCATCTACCCGTGCGATTCCAGAACTCATGGGTTTACCATATCAAGAGCGGATTGAAAAGCTAGACTTCTTTACTCTGTCCTACCGCAGATTATGAGGTGATCTGATTTTGATGTATAGAATAGTAAGAAATGATTTTGGACATAATATATCCCCCTTTTTCTTTTCACCAGGTCGAGACATTCCAGGGTACATAGCAAGCGAGTAGGAAAGCCAAGAACGAACAAAATACCCGTGGCATAAAGGTTCTCACACCGAATCATTAATTATTGGAACATGATGCCCAAAGCAGTGGTGTCCGCACCTTCAGTCGACTCATTCGAGAGAACACTGGACGCTCACAGAAGCACTCTAGTAAAGAAATAACATAGGCCATAAGCCTTCTGCCCTTACTACATAAATCTGAAATCTGGATCTTTGTTTTTCCGGGTAGAGTGAAGCTGGTCCTTGAAAGTGATTTTAAAATCCTATCGTTTGTACTCCTGTTTTCGCTGGTAATGTACTTGGTCCTACAGAGTTGTCAGACTCGAGCAAGATTTGGTGTTTATAGGCAGTTTTTTCAGATTGATTTCAGTTGCTCCAGAACAGTCTTTAGAAAATTGTCCACATCCTTATGTTTCCATAGGGAATTCTACTGGAACGATCGGTACGATAATAATGAGGAGGTAAATTAACAAAGCCAATCACTTTTTATTTCGATTACCAGAGGGTTTACTATTAGATTAATGGTACTGCTGGAAGCAGTTCTTTATTTCGGTTTGTTTTAACATAATATCCCAATCTTTCTATTTTGGGGAAAAATCTTGTCCGTTTCGGAGAATCCACAATAGAAACTTTCGGGGAAATGGCACAAGACCCAAAAATTCCCCCAGGTCTGAGAAAAGTCCTCAAAATGTCTGAGGATGAGGTTTCCCCCAATATTTCCCCGGAATCTTATAACACTGGAGTTTATCCCCAAAATCTTCCCAAACTTTGAGGAAAACAACCTAACTTCCTACGATTTGGGGGGAAACATCAAATTAGGGGGATTGGGATTTAACACATGTTTGTGTCGTTCTTTTGGCACTTTATGAAGTGTGGGAGAATGTAAAATTGTTCCAGAATTTAGTTTTAAGCTATGCTGACAATTGAAGTGTAGTTCATAACCGAAATAAGTGATTAAAGATGTCATGGATATTGAGGTCTTGGCAGCGCTTTTATCTACAACACTTACAAACGAAGGATCCCAGACCCAGTCAAACAAGAAGTCAAGATTGAATGAGTTTGAAGATATGTTTGGCAGGTAGTCGTTGTGTCAAGATTTATGTGGCCCAAGCTTGCTAGTTATTGCGAAAGATGCGCGACACAGTGTACCCAATAATCTGGTGCGGATGCGTGACCGAGAGCTAGAATGTGTCCCGTAAAACTAATTGGTTCAACATTAATGTCGAAGAATCTCAGAGCTACTTGATTTTTGACGTAATGTGTTTTCGCTAATGAACTTTCAATGTCATGGCAAGAATCTCAGTTGTGTGATAGTTGAAAGAAGTCCGAAATATTTCTTTAATAGCGTATAAAGACTCGAACTCTTCAGTTAGAAATGCCTGTGCCGAAGCCTTGGGTAATGTAAGATAGTGTCACTTGGTCGTCCAATTTTATTTATATTGAAGTGTTTGTGAAGGAACTAGTTTAAACGCATGAGAATTTCTGAACGATGAATATAGAATAGGAGAGTACATATTTTCCGCGAACATATGCAATTGACACTCAATATATAGATTAGGAAACTCAGCTATGTATACGTATTGTTACCGACACTCATAATAAAGTATGTGCACCAATACTGAAGTTATTAAAGTTTCAAAAACATTTGAGTGACTAGCAATTCAACTATCTCAGTAGCATCAAAACCATCGAGCATCATTTACTCATGTTTTATTGTTTTCATATGTTTCCACCTTAAAATGTGATTATCGAATTGCATCATACGGAATTAAAGTTTGTAAACAAGTATCCAAAACACAGTGAATACGGTTTTTAATCACTCAGAATACTCTATATTTGGTCCTATATCCCTCTATGTTTTTCATCTATTTAACAAGCATAAGCCTCACTAGGTAAATTTAGTGTCCCATCACTTCATAATATTTATTCGTCTCGATAAAATTTACAGTACATTAAATTGGGATAAGTTTCATCCGTGATCTAATCGCATTTGTGTTCAGGATATCTGAAACATTTTGCTTCAGAAAGGATAATAAAGCTTCGTAGTTGAATGCTTACTAAGCGACAAAGCATTTATGTGCTTGGCTGTTATATAAAAATTAGCTTTGTCGGTATATTTTCCATCATAATACTGAGACGTTCAATGCTGGATAGCATAAATTTAGTTGAAAGAAGACTAGAAGTGACCAGAGAGAGACATAGCATCGGTCTATAAATCTATTGCCTCTAATTCATCCTTGTGGGAAGGTGCAGACTACATGGTTGTCCTAGGTGCATAAACTTTTCCCCCTTGATTTAGGGTTTCAATGTTGTTTCGTTATTCTGCGAATCTAGTTCTTTTCAAACCATATCTTCTATGCTTATTTTTTCATACTAATACATAGTATTATTGCTTCGACTCCTTTTGTTATAATTTCTCTTATTACGACACAGCTAACGTTGCTTAGTGTTCTTGGACACTACTTCACTCGACAATTCCTATAGCACATGGTTGGACAGGAACAAAATTATGTTCTAAATAACAAGAGTAGATGGAAGTACGAATCGCAATAAGAAAAACGTTAGTATATTTATAATTTTTACACGAGATTCTAGAGTTTTTTCCAAGTATCCACTAGTGGAACATGCTTCAATGCAATTTATATCCCATTAACGTCTTTACTGTGCATAGTGTACTGAGGCGGTTTGGCGTGATGAATGTTTGCGTCAGAACCTACGTTTTTTATGTCTGTTTCATGAGCCGAAGACGTACTTTCAAATCCGTAGTCTTCATTTACGTTTCACTTAAGTTTCTATATTCCGGGTTACCTTTTGAAAGGTTGGAGACAGTACATTACTACATAGCATTGTAATTAGCAAGCAAGGTCAGAACTTTAGAAACTCTATCGTAAGCCGTCGCTTAAGTTTGATGCAAAAACTCCTCTAACTTGTTAAACTATGGAACAGTTCTGATTGTCTGACGATAGAGATTTGTGGTCCAGGGTTAGAATGATAATTGTTTAGTAATCACTGATTTATTGTGAATGTCTCGTCGGCAACAAGGCCATTTTATCCGTTTCATTATTTAGGATTTTGACAATTTAGTACAAATACATGCTGGGCAAACTACCACTTTTTCTACTTAAACTTATTCTGATGTTAATTAAATTTTTTGAAGAAATCAACCCCATTTTTAGTCCTGATGAAACTTTTATAACACAGGACATGACTCCTAGTTATCCTTAGTGAAGCGATCTTTGGTTTATCACCTGAACAACAAACTCTCTTCTGGGTTAAACGTAAGGACTAATTTGAAAATTTATGCCTAATTATAACTAGTCATCATACACACAATCAATAGTCTTAAATTATGTTAATCTTCACTTTAGGGATGTCTATTGCTGAATATTACTTCCCACTACTTGTTGATAGGCATTTTTCCTTTCACTAATCAGTTCTCACATCTTATTGTGATGGGGAACAACATGGTGTTTGCTATTATCGAGTGTCATGTTTTACTCAGATGAGCACGGGTCAGTAATGTAGGTGAAATCTCAAGCTTTTCGAGTGAACTAGATAGTACTAGAAACTCAGCAGATTATAATATTTTATCACTTACTGTTTATGATGAAATACAGTTACACTTCAGTATTTCAGTTCGGAATTCCTCGCTAGTGGTTGCATGGTCATCCGGTGTAATTTAAATTAACCTTCAGTTGATATTTTAAGTTGAGCTTGATTTCACAGCGGTAAATTAGTAGTTAAAGCATTCAACTCACTCAATAGTTTGTAGTATATACCTTTACTCTACATGCTTGATTATGGCAACTGAGTATTACCACTAGCGATCACACAGAAAGTGCACATAAGGATGAGCCTAAAAACCTGCATTTGGTTGCCGATTTATTTTTTCATTCCTAGTTTCACTCCACTCATGAGGACAATACGCTATAAATATATAAAAGCGTGTCGGGCATTCAATCCATTTCCGGAGCCGGGATTAATATTTAACCACAAGTAAAACCGATTTGTTTATCTCAGTTACGGACCATTGTTGCGTTGCGTCAATCATATGACTTCAGATACTGTATGTTTTCTTATAAATGGACCAATTTCTCCAAAGTCTAGTTATCTCTTTCAAAATAAGTCCAAAGATCCGGAAACTAATTATCGTTTTAAACTGTTTCTAATGAGTAAAATCTCTTATAACCATAATGCGGATCCTTCGTCATAATTATGTTTTTGAGTTTACAACAAGTGTTTTCATCAGTTAGATTGAAATATGGTCATATGACAATATTCGACCAAAAATTGGTGAATTTCCAATTGATCCTATCTTAACTAATAGATTAAAGCAATGTTGTCAGGTTATCGTAAAAATCTGAACGCTAAGGAGCAAAAGCATCTGCAATAGATGTCGAATAAACATTCGCGTAGTGATCATAAAGAGTGATAGGAAGAAAAAGCGACGAGAGTTCGTAAAGTGCTTGTTAGTCGATATGATTATTAATTTACCAGTGTTTTTCTGTTACTGGGTGTTAAAAATAGAATTGTTTACCTAGTTCTTGTTTACTTTTCTTAGAAGTTCGACAAAGTACTCATAGCAAATCGAGGTGAAATCGCCTGCCGTATAATCCAGTCATGTAAACGACTAGGGATTCGCACTGTCGCTATTCACAGCGAAGTGGATTATATATCTCGTTTTGTGTCCATGGCGGACGAAGCAGTATGTGTTGGTCCACCTCCAAGTGCCCAATCTTATCTAAATATGCCTGCTATTTTAAACGCTGTAAAGTCGACGGGTGCCCAAGCAGTACACCCTGGTTATGGCTTTTTGTCAGAAAACACTCTTTTTGCCGCGGAGTTAGAGAAAATGAATGTTGTCTTTCTTGGTCCTAATTCTAGAGCTATAAAAGCTATGGGAGATAAAATTGAGAGCAAACGAATTGCTAATCAAGCTAAAGTTAATTGTATCCCAGGTTATGATGGAGAAGTGGATGGTCCAGATGAAGCTGCTAGGATTGCTGCTGAAATCGGTAAAACTATTTTGTATAATTTTCTCGACATAAAAATATATCAAAAAGTTGTATCCATTTTAACTGTTATTTATTACGATTTCTTAACATTAATTTTGAAATATTTCTTTACAAATTAAATATAATATAAAATTTTTTACCCAGTTAAATAAAAGAATAAAATCTACAGGATTTTGTACTTCGGTTATAACGTGAATTGATCTAGAACTAGATAATATAGTTGTATTTTCCTAATTCAACACAACTGATTACAACTCATGGTATAATGTTAATATGCAATAGTTTTTGTATTTGTACTTTGATTCTCTTTACCTTTATAGGTTATCCTGTTATGATTAAAGCATCTGCAGGTGGTGGAGGTAAAGGTATGCGTATAGCATGGAATGAAAAAGAGGCTCGCGAAGGTTATCGACTTTCTAAATCAGAAGCAAAAGCCAGTTTTGGAGATGATCGCATGTTGATTGAAAAATTTATAGACAATCCAAGACATATTGAAATACAGGTAGTTCTTATTGGTTACAGCATTATTGTTTGTTTTGTTTCTTTGAATGATCGTAATTATAGTTAATTCATATTTTAAATGTACAAATGTTGAAATTGTCGCTGAGGATGAAGACAACAAAGCCTCAATGTGGCGCTCCTGAGTAGAGTGAGCAACCTTGCTAGCTAATTTGGGTAGTCGGCGGTATCGGACTAGTCTACTACTATGCTGTAAACCGGATTAAATGAGTTCCGTTTTCGGAGCTCTTTAAAATCTTGCGGACTGCCCTATGTGTATGTTTATGTATGTGAGTTGCGTGAGTCTCGACTTTTGTGGTTTATGTATGTAGGTATATGCAAAAGATACGCAGGTGGGTTTGCGCAAGAAAAGTAGGCTGAAAATAATGTCTGCCATATGTCTAATAAGGTCAGCGGTCTAGTCCTTCAGGTCCAAAACATAACAATAGAATATAGTTGCAAATGCTAGGGAGAGGTGACTACCAATCCCCCTGAAAGAGTGCTTATGCTTATGTGTATGTCATGAAGTCCAAGGGTGAAAGTCTTTGTAAGTGATATACATGTAATGCGTAAGTGACATTCAGCTGTAGTAAATACGTTCGAAGGAAGCGGTTACCATCTACCTTCCTAAGTAAGTGGATATACCTGTGTGTATCCTATGAGATGCATGAGTGAAAACTCTTGTGTTACCAGTGTACATGTAACATATATTTTCTCACAGGCTAAGTATACCAATGTGTATGCTAAGGGATGAATGGGTGAAAACTTATGTCATCGGTATGCATGTAAATTATACTTGCACGTGATGCGATGCTCGCTCGCCAAGACCTAAGGGTAACGAATTATCCACGCAATCACATCCACTCGGTGGATTTTTGAGGCTTGTAAGACGAATATAATTTCCAGGAAAGTCAATCGGCTTCAGCGGATAAGACTTCACCAACCTTAACACGACTGGGACACCGTACCGCACTGAGGATGAAAATGATAAGTATAAACAATTAATTAATCTTATCATGTATGGTTTTTTAAGCATATCTGTTATTGCGGATTTTTTAAGTAATCTCTTTATGCTTTTCATTTGTAATTAATTTTTGCGTGTTAGTTAGATAAACTCTGACTATGTCCATGGCATCACCTGTACGAGCCTCAGACGTCATAATAAAAATATTTTATTTATTTAATTAGTTAGAGTACGCTTCATGTAAGGCATAATTCCCTCAAGAATATATCTCAATTGATGAACTGTGCAAAAATAGTATAAATTTCATTTCTTCTGTTTTACACCCCCTCTTTTTCCTTTGAGTTATCGTTCTATGGAAGGAGATTTAATGTTAATCGTTATCGCCAACGTTTCATCCCACACCGTTATTATTTACATTTGTTTATCTGATCTGTAATTTAGCAGCCACCAAAGTCTATCCGTTTTATTTCACCTAAAATAATTTATAATCTCCCTGTTCCTAAGCAGGGAATTAGATAGATCTTAGGGATGTAAACTTGTTCATCGTTATTGTGTAATATCGAACTTGCCATGTACATCTATGACCGTAGTAACTCTCATAGCCTGGTTGTCAGCATTTGTATGAAGCAAGTGGTAGCCGTTGAATGGTTCATCTCCAGCTTCCAATGAGTTGGAGTTACTCTTCTTATTTCACGTCACCTTTCTTACGAACCTGTCTTCACTATGAGTAGTAGCAAGAGTAATATTCTTTATTCGGCTACTTACTGTTCTGAAGACAAACAAATAGAAATCAACATATTTCTTCGCAAATTATGGACCAATTAGAGTTACTACGCTTAGCAGAAATAAAAAAATTAGTGCGTAGAAAAATGGGTAGTAAGATTTTCAATATATGTGTGATAATTGAATGGCCGAAAGGCTTATGACCAATGTTAAGCTGTCTTCTTGTGCTTCCAACAGCTGATCTTTATCATCTTGAGGACCTTACCCTGAAAACTTTTATACCACTACAAAATACAGAACAACAATGTAGACTAACACTTTGTTTTGTTTTCCTAACTCAATTCAAGGTCCTGCCTTGTAATATATGAGATACGCCCTGCATAATACACATAGTTCAGTCGATGGGGGCTTTTTATTTCACTAGCTTATTATCTTTTCCGGAAACTTTGCCTATAATCTCAACACCTCGCTCAGTGGTTTGTTTGCGCGAGCAATGCTTTGGAGGTACCTTGCTTTCTCTAATAATACGCATAAAATTATCATCATCTAGAGAGTTAATGTCTTTATGATATGTATCCACACAAAATAACATTCATCCATAAATGGTAACCACAATTTGAAATGGCAAAATACTACTTTTGGTCCCCAAATTATATTTTATCAAGTTATATATCTGTAGAAAAATCTCCCGGAGGGCTTACATGAATTAAACAATATAAGGACCTCCCTTTTATTTAAGTATGATCATATAGAAAGCAGCTAGCAGTAACGTGAACACTGTTGATACAGGTTAACAGTCTTTATTAACAATTATATTTTGACATTTAAAACTTCGATTTTAAACCACCCTGAAAAATTAAATACTTAGTTTCGTTAATTTGTTATCTATGATAATATATTTGCTTTACAGGACTAAGATTTCCTTTGGGTTGTCGGAAAGACATTTGCTAAAGGACTCTTTATTACTCCAGTGAACTTTCATTGTTGAAGTCTTTTTTCCATCACCATCTTGTAATTCATTGTGCATTTTGAATCCTGTTTAAAATTTATCTTAATTTGATGTTTGTCAGACTTATTGATTTGAAGCTTTCGCTATGAACTGACATAAATTAAATAACTATCTGTAAATAAGTGAGCTATGTTTCATCTTTCAATTTGATCTCTCATCACTACATAGTTGATACAAGGTGTTCCTAGTGGGATGTGATAGCCATAAACTCATTCCAGAAAAATAATCACAACCCCATGGACAGGGAAGTTTTGCCGTATCGTGTAGTTACCAGTAGTTTACCAGCTAATGTAAGTTTGCAGACAGAAAACATCAGACATCCTCATTCTATCTGTATGTCACGTAATACCAAGTATTACAATATTTCATAGGACTTTTGTAAACGTAAGAAAACATGTCACTATTTTATGAATGCTAGTAATATTATAGAGCTTCCCGTTTTTCCGATTCAAATTAATATCCATAGACTAAATTTGAATGTTTGTTATTTATTATACAGGTACTGTGTGACAGACATGGAAATGCAATTTATCTTAATGAACGGGAATGCTCTATTCAAAGACGCAATCAGAAAGTCATTGAGGAAGCACCTAGCACATTTTTGGACCCAGCTTCGCGTAAAGCAATGGGTGAACAAGCTGTCTCGTTAGCCAAAGCAGTTGGTTATGATTCTGCAGGTGATAAATATATACATGTATATTTCATGAAATCATAACTGTTGTTTATCTTTAAGTTAATTGTGTTTGCAATCTTTTTAAATGATCGTTCTTAATATCATCGCATTACTTTCTCCATGTTTACTATTTTTGTCGTGAAATAAAAATGACCGATTTCAATAGCGAATGAAATTTATTGTCAGATACGGGAAAATATATTCTCCGCAAAGTGTGTATTTCTACATATAACTACCAAGTGTTAATCTAGTAGTTATGTTAAAGCCTTCCTATTGTAGATGCATAATTTGATAACTCTAGGCCAATAATTTAATGGGCTTTTTTTTCGATAATAAGTTACTTTTCTTCATCCCTTTTATTTTTAACATGAAATGGGAATTTTATTTATTAGTTCTGAAGGACTGAATAATCAAACAGGATTTTGCTATTAAAATGACGTTTGCGTAAGCTATCAACTCTTGAGGATGAACATACGTCACTTATTGCATATTATTATTATATTTCTGTTTGTTAACTCCGCAAGAATGGTAGGGGCCTGTGCATGTGCTCACTTATGGCGAACCGTTAAACATAGTGGAAGATTTTATGTGTATTTGAGTAGCTATATGGGTGCTAGTTTCGGGATGGCAACTGAGACCAATCTACTCATAATGAAAGAAAGAGCAGCTTAAGCTAATCTTGCTATGTTTGGCGCCGTCACGATTGTCTAGCTGTAGAAAATTGGACTTTTTCGTCGGTGAGGGCGATTTATCGCTGTTTGTGATGCCTGTTCCGTTCAAGCTGTAGAGGTTTGAGGACTATTTTCTACCATGGTTATCTTGGAAGGACATGACATGACAACCCCATGTTAGTGATAGTGAGGTTAAAAATGTTTGTACAAGCACAGTCAAAATTCAATTGGTCTCATCATCTTAAAACACTATTTTCGGTGGCTTGGTCATATTTTATGGATGCCGTCTAAGCGGAATCCGAATCGTGGATCATTTCCAGATGCTAGGACTATGTATTACAAGTGTAAAAGTGATTACTTTACGATAGGGTCATAGTATGGGAGATATTTGTATGGGACGGCTATCACGCATATGCAGTTGGTGTCCTAGAGATTGTGTGACTTAGTGGCTTGTGGCGTAATCAGAAATGATTAATAGTAGGAACAAGTGACGGTCGTACTATAGTTTTCTACATCTCATTAAAGTGAGGTGTATTTTTAACCAAAATGTGACTCATAGTCAGAACTTTTTCTGTTCATTTCCTTATTGATTTTACTGCCATTCTCTCCTGTATTTCTTCCAAATACTGCCGCTCTATTTGTGTGGTGCATTTTTTTCTTGCCTACTTCACTCGGATCTGTGTACATTAACTAACCTCTACCTCTGTACAGAATTACTAAATGGATCGTTAGTCTCTCTAACTCTATGTCACTACTTTTAGATGTCCAGAAAATCTGACTTCTTAGTTTTCTCAAATACAAAAATCATACGAATATTATTGTGATGATGTTCGAATAACATTAGCAACTGATTAAATGATTGTCATCACTGACTAAAGAGCCAAGATGATGATGCCCTTATGAAGTAGCGTTATAGCCCATGTTTCCCGCTTTTTTGAAACTTTCTACTAAGAAAGTTTGCAGAAGACTATTCGTTGAAACATTATTGACCCATTTAACTTGTAACAAACCAAATTTAAGGTTCACAGTTGTGGGAATAAAATAAATATTCTGTTCAGGGTTAGGATTTTCTATATATGCAAAGTGTTTATTTCATGTATTTTATGTTTCTATAATGCGAAATTTTTTAGGAACTGTTGAGTTTTTGGTTGATTCCAAGCGTAATTTCTATTTTCTTGAGATGAACACTCGACTTCAAGTAGAGCATCCAATCACTGAGTGCATAACTGGTGTTGATGTTGTACATCAAATGCTTCGAGTTGGTAAAGGGCATCCGTTAATGCTATCTCAGGTGAGATTTATGCAGTTTTAGGTGTAATCTAACCTTACAAAAATTATCTCTGCTTTTGCTGTTGTTACTATGCTTTAAAGTAATAATTCGCTTGTTTGATTTTCTACTCTGGTTACTATCAAATGCATACAGTTGGAACATAACGCTAAAAGTAAGTAACCAGAAGGATAAATCTAAAAAGTAAGACGCAAATAGCCTTAGTGTTACTTGGAGAATTTCAGATTTTAAATTGAGACTAAAATGAAGTAATTTTTTTCATTTATTGGCTAAGTAGCAATTTTTCGTATAGTTTGGCACTTTGTTTCAATAATTGGTTAAATAGGAGTGTCAAAAAGGCACAATATATCGTTCGTAGTTTTTAGATACTGGATTTGAACTACACCGGATAGTATTCGCGTGACTTATATGACCAATTAGAAGTAGAAAATCAATGATGAATAAGTATAGTCAGTTTAAAACTGTGATCTTTACACACAACCAAAGTGGAGAAGATTTGTAGCTCAGGTGGATGATTTTGATAGTTTTTTTTCTTTGAGCTGGATGGTTTAGTCGTGGAGCTTTCATCGTTCTTCTGAACGACATCATTGGCACAAACTTCAGGTTGAAGTAGTATAACTTTCAACTAGTTTTATTTTTACGCACTACATTAAAAAATATCGTTATCTTTATTATTCCATATTATTCCGATCGATCTTTATGTTTTCAAATAACCTCAGTGAAAGTAATTTATATTATCCTACTTAGAATGAAGTATACTAAATTATTTGTAATTTGGAATATCATCTTAATCTCTTGAATGATCATGTTTTAGTGACTCAATATCTGACTCCAATTAGATCGTATGAATGACTGTTATGGAGTGATCGTTTTCGAAATATATATGCCATCAATCCTCATATATAATCACGAACATTAATCGCGTTAGTGTATAACGGAATTTAATAAGCCGAATACGAGAATGAATTTCGAACCCGTATATTTTGTATAATCACTGATCCAGGCTGATGATCAAAGGAACGAGGCGAAACGAGATGATACGCCGCGATGAAGGCATGTGAATCAACTCGATTTAATCAAGCGTTAATCGATATTTATAGTCACACAAAAATAAGTTACATGTGATGTGTAGGATACGAAATGTACGCACATACGCTCATATAAAAACAATAAAGGTTGTTAAGCTAATAATTGGCAAGGTCAAAATGTGATTTAAGAAGAGTGAATAAATGGGTTGGTCTGGAGACCAGAATAAGCTATGTGGGCTTAACATAGCAATCGACAGTACAATGTTTACAAATTAGACAATTCTTCTACCATATCATTATTCAATGTTGCAAGGCTTAGTGGCAGTAAATTTAATTTTACTACTTTGCCCGTGTATTTCATTTGGAACAGGGAATTCAAAGTATTGATGGGCCTTTTCTAGACACAGCACAAAATTATATACATATTTTGCAAGTTAATGAGACTAATTTATGGCATGTCTAATATGGTTATTTTTGTATTATTGTATGGGTTTATACATCTCTAGACCAATTAAAATTAACTAAAAGTTCATGAATATCAGGAATATGTAGTGAAATATGTGATCTATTTGTCTAAAAGGTAGATCTTGATAATGCAATGTGAAAACGAAGTTTATCAGAATTATGTGATATATTTCCGCAATACATTTCGGACATTCTGATCTGCAATTAAAGGTGGGTTAACACACACTAAAATGTCTGCAAAAACAAATGAATTCCAATGGTCAAATAAGATCACACGATAGACAGACATCTTCCTTTATTGCGAAATATTTGGTTGAGACTGGTCATAAGGTTGACATCAAGTCAGCATTTGTACTGTTGTACAAAAGCCTTCAAGGACATATACTAAGGTTTATTGAAGCCTTGGCTATATTGAAACTGAAACCCTCTTTATGTGTTCACAAACAATTTGTCCTTACCCTTAACCTACCCTGGTAATACTGATTTATTGTCCAGAGTGGTTATCATATTGTTTTTGTGTGCTTTATTCTTTTTCTTTGTTACGGCTTACCTTTAACCTGTCTAGCTGACCTTTTGATTTTCATATATAAATGTCTTAACAAGTCTATATGTGGTCAGATTGTTCGAAATGTATTGCGCAAATATATCTCATAATTCTGATAAACTTCGTCTTTTCATTGTATTATCGAAATTTATCAAAGGGACTAATTGTTTTAAAAGGTAAAGATTTGAAACAACTATTTTAAAAAAGAATTAAACGTTCAGTCCCTTCTGAATCTCCTTTATTGTTTCTTTGTTCTAAAACATCACCAAATCTGAGACTCCTTTATTTTTTGCGAAAACAAACCTGCTTAAAATTGAATTTCAGTTATATGGAATATCAACCTTTTATTCTATTTATCTATTGAAATTACAGATATTATCCTGTCTTTATATTACTTTAAGATATGAATGGTAATTGTTACTATAATGGTTTTAATCTAGTTAAAGACTAATTTAGTGAAATAATATTTTGTAATTAGACGATACTTTATTGGAATTTTTTTATCAACGATCTAATTTGCTTATTTCTCTTGTCTTACAATTTTTCTAAAGTTACATCTTTAGTTTCTGTTAAAAATTTTACTCACTAATCAAATATAGATATGTGTTAAGAAATTGTGTTTAAATACGGAATTCGTTCTTTCACTTTATTTAATGTGTAGATACATTCAGCAGAAACATCTTAGATCATCAGGCATTAATCTAATTATGAATATGAGTTTAAAATAACGGTCATGGGTTGTTTGTACCTTCCGAGTTCTAATAAGTCCATACTTATTGCTTTGATTTGTTTTATTATTAGAGTATTTCTGTTTAAGTATATATCTTACTCGTTTTTTCTCTTATGTATCCTTCAGTCTACTAAATAATCCATTTTAATGCATTGTATAGTCCTTTTAAATTTTCATTTTAACTAGTCTGATATACCCGTGAATGGATGGGCTTTTGAGTGTCGTGTATATGCTGAAGATCCATACAAAGCGTTTGGTTTACCATCGATCGGGCGTTTACGTACTTACAGTGAACCTTTGCACATACCTAATGTCCGCTGTGATAGTGGAATCAATGAAGGATCGGAGATCTCTATATACTATGATCCTATGATCTGTAAACTTGTTACATATGGACCAGATCGTCAAACTGCCCTAAACACTATGGCCAAAGCTTTGGACAGTTATGTTATTCGTGGTGTGACTCATAACATTCCTTTGCTTCGTGATATTGTCACCGAGAAACGTTTTGTATCTGGGAATATTTCGACAAAGTATCTATCTGAAGTGTATCCTGATGGATTCAAAGGTTCATTTTATTCCAAACATTTAGCGGTTGTTTTATAAACAAATGTAATCGCATATTGTCTTTCAGGTGGTTATTATAGTCTTGTTAATGTTAAGATTTCAAGTATATGTACCTCGATATCATGTTAAGTACATATTTAGTTTGTGAAGATCCCCTTTATCACAAACATCACATACAGTAATGTGTCTGGGAGCTGCCTACTGTCTTGATCAGTACTCAAGTTATAAATAAAATTTGACTCTTTAACACAGCGTTAACAAATTTTTTGTTATTCCTAATCTCGATGTATATTGATCAACTGTTTTTTACCTTCCCACTTTAATGTTTCCTTAATATCGAAGATTTATGGAGATTGTTTTCTTTGGAAATAATTTACACCATAGGTTGAATATAGTGAGGGAATTTCTAAAATTCATTAGAGAGCTGTTTCGTCATACTATGAGACTTTTAGATAGTGTGCACCAGGGACCTAAACTAAGGCCTTCAAATTTAGTGAGGAGTGCAATATCTTTGAGCCACTAAGTTTGGATTCAGTGGTTCTCATTTCCGACTTTAGTTGATTTTCAATATTTCGCGAGGACGATTCATTGTCGCCAGTAATGCCTGCCTAACACTTGACATAACTGAATCTTATCGGTTACAGTTTCCCACAAGAACTTTCCTATTTAGCTACACTATCTGACTAAGTAGAATTTTCACATTCATTCTCTGCCAATGGAATTTATTAGATCGTTTGATGATATATGGAAGAGATAGATTGTGGCTAGTGGTGGAATCTAAGATGCGTGACTCGTCAACTGGATACATCTGCATCCCAATATTGATGTTCACTCTGGGTTTGGTCATAATTTGCTATACGGAGACTCGTAACTACGTAATCTTGGTTGATTAATATCTTGTGAATCCCCTCATTTTTAATTATAGAACTGTATTTAAAGCTTAGTCGTTCATGCTCCTTTTGTTATATAGGTTGTCAGTTTCTTATAATTAGATTAAGCTTTTTTTATCGATGATTGGTTATCAGATTTATTTGTAGCCTTAAATGAGGTATTTCAAATTAGATATTTTTATGAATCTTACTTTTGGTCTTTAGGCAAAGTACTTGATCAAAAAGAACTAGGTACATTAATTTCTGTTTCTGCATCTATATTTGCTAAAAATGATGCACGCATTCGAAACTGTTCTGGGTAAGTTGTCGCACAATAAAATTTTATTTTATAATCAAAAGGATTAATTCATTATTGAATTCTTTTCGTTGTTTTGTTAGAGAAACTAATCCTGGATAGATAGATACTAGCTCGGCACAATAATACGAATTTTGTTAGTGCATGTTAATTTGATTTCTAGTTTACTTCACGGACTGACTTCAGATAGACAACTATTAAGAACCTTAGAAGTACTGGATATTTGTTCTGTCCCAGGTATGGGATTCCTCAGTAGTGCAGATTCACGACCACATAAGGAGTCGAACACAGAATGTTCAAAATTTGTGTTTTTAACCTTTAAAAATTTCTAACATTATCCCATTCTCAATGTTGTGCAGAAACTTATGTAGATATTTTTCTGTTTTTTCTTGTCACTTGAAGGGCAGATGAACATTTATATCACACTAATTAGACTTACGCCACCGTGTATTAGTTTAAGAAGAAAGTGTTATGATCAGTGGAACAAATGGTTTTCTTAAATGATGTTTATTAAATTCAGCAATTATTGTAGACATTCTTTTAAAGGTATTGAGTGATGCTTCTGACTTCGGGACTTGATTTATCATCGAAATGTTCTTTATATGAATATACAAATGAGATCTATCTTATAACAATAAAAATTCAGTTTACCTAGAATTCGAAGCTAAAATTTATAAACGTTGAAAAATTTTCCTATAAAGTTAGGTCGTCTAGGCTTCTTTACAGCGTTGCTTAATTTTAGTATTAATAATAAATCAAGTTTGTAGAAACCTTGTTGTTGTTGTCAGAATGTGAGATTATCTCCAATGTTACGTAAAAATCAGGTACGATTGATTTTCGAAATTGATAATACGTTAGACTTCCCTTACCAACTAACATTGAACAGAAATTTCATGCTCAATCTCCGAGAATTGAATACATTTTGCTATCTTTCTAACTTTTTTACAAGATTTAATGTTCTTTGAAAAAATGTCAAACCAGCAAGTATTTTATCGAATGGTAAATGTTTGGTTGTACGTTGTATGTCACATCAGTTAATTTAGAATTTTCTTACAAATATTCATAAATTTCGCTATTAGACGTCTGATTTTCAATTTTTTTATCTCTCCCCAATGAACTAGGGAGTCACAATGGGATTTAGTTGCATCTGTCCATGAAAATAGTGCTAATAGCGATCCTAAAAGTCGTTCGTATATTCGCTGCATTGTAACACGTGACTGCTCAGGTTTTCAAGTTCGCATGTCATCGTGGGAGCCTCCCAAGCATATTAACCAACAGGACGCATATGCTACTTCTCAATCCTCCAAGTCGCAAGAAACAGTTGTTAGAGTAGCTGATAATTTTAAATTGTCTGATAAAATTATAAACCATTCATATGACGGCAATGAAGCAAGTTGATAAGTTTGCTTTTCTCTTGATTCATGTACAACATTTTTCATTACTTGGATTGCAACAACTTATCAATTACTATATATCTCTCTGAATATTCTTAGCAAGAATTTTGAAGTGTACATCAAAATTATTAATATAGTCTTCAAGAACTTTCGTCTAAATTTGAACGAATAATTTCACAGTATTTGGACACCGAGTTAATGCAAAACATTCAGAAGGGAGAATACATCTGTAAAATCTCAACGATTGAATTTTAAGTAAATCTAATGTTTCGCTCGGCAATCCAGTTCAAGCTCTATCCAGGAAATATAACCAGACATCAAAATTATCGAATATAAATAGGTTCATGGTTCTCCGGTTAACTGTATACTAAATAGGTCATCTAGTCATCTTAACAATGTTTGAACTAAATATTTACTGTAGTGCGTATGAGACATGTGGTGTTTTACGAAAAATGTGTTAAGATAACAGATTATGAGTATTCTTAAGTGGATCTGAGGTGTGAGAAGAAATTTAATTGACAGTTTATCGCTTCTGATCGGTGAATTTTCAAAGAATTCATACAAATTTATATATGATATGAGCCAAACATGTCATAGCATGTATAAAATGAAGATAAATAAACAAAGTAAAAATAAATGCTTGTTCATTTTTGTATTGCTTGTTTGAATCTTCTCATTGATGTTTAGGACTTCAATTGATCAGTCTCTTATTAGCATATGGGCATTCTGTCCGGATTGCCTCGATATTGCCTTAAGTTACAAGCATTATAAACAAAGATGGATGGTGGTTAACAGTGGAATCCAGAGCGTGCATTCCGTCCTATTTGGGACTCGTCAGCTGGATGTACCTTCATCCCAGATTTGATGTTCACTCCGGGACTAAAACCCAGTACCGTTCGCTTCAAGCGTTATGGCGTAACATCTTTGACAGTAGGGTTAAGTCCCTGACGGAGCATAAGTTTTTTAGACTGCTAAGGTCCATTGATGATGAGTGTCAGATAACACGAAATGTAGTTTCAATACTTCATTCTGATTCCCTCCAGTCATCTTAAGGTAGGATAATATTTACCACAAATGTTTGCATCTACATAGGTCTACTGTCCTTTGAAATATCTTGTGAAATTATTTGGTGAGCAGGAAGAAAGGCGAAATCTTACAAGGAAATTTACGCTTTCTTGTTTTTGTTGAAAATCCCGGTGAATGTGCCGTTTGTTTCAGTCCCTTCAAAACACTTTTCTATGGTTGCCTAGTTGACTTCATTATGAGAGACTTGCAAAGATTATCATTTAGAGTTTATATACTGCGTACTTGATATCATAATAATTCTTTTCAAGTAACCATTCATTCTTTTTTTATTAATGGTGTTTTTTGCGACATCTATTCCAATAAAGTTTGACTTGTGTGATTGCAATTGTTCAAAGTTAAAGTTTTGAGTATTTTTTCCTTACCACCACACAAGCCTCAGCACCCATTGATAGACTAGTAATAATAATACTAAGTTCCCGTAACCTATATTTGAGCGTCAACGTGATGATTATGGTCATCTTCCACATCGAAGTTGAAGGTTTTAATTGATTTAGGTTGTTTCTTAATTGTCTTGTATATGTACGTAGGTTTTCAAAAATTTTATTGTTTTAAGCAAGTTCGATCATGTATTAATGAGAAGAATTCTTTACTACGTAATGGGTTGAACATCCTTTTTTTAGTAAAATAACTTTTCCAACTTAAGCATATATATTAGAGTTTGAACTCATAATTAGGTGGTTAAAATTCAAACGGGTTAACTGATTGGGCACTGCATATACTTAAAAAATTCTTCAGAATTGTTCATAGCTGCTTGAATTTATAATAAAATATTCTATTCATAAGAGTCTCATCCTTCTTTTGTTCGCAAAATTATTTCCTAATAATTTGTTTAGGTGACTTTGCAGTTACTTGACAAAAGTATCAATACTGTTTGCTTACAATATCTTGGTACTGCATTTCCCATAGAAATTATGAACACAACGGCAGCATGGTTTCGTGCCGCTTATATGCCTCCCCCCCGTGTTATCGACTATGGTTCAATTTGTATTGCTCCTATGCCTGGCTTGGTTCGTTCCGTTGCAGTTAAGTTAGGTGATCGAGTGAGCGAAGGTCAAGAACTATGTGTATTAGAAGCCATGAAGATGCAGAACAGCATGACAGCATCGAGATCGGGAGTTGTAAGTTTTATTATCTCGGAATTTTGTACGTGAATATGTCTACATCATATATTATGTGTAGTGCTAACTGAACATTGGAACACTATGACGATAATAATAATAACAATGGAAACACTAGTTGTTTTTCTAATTAATTGCGATTCTGTACTACTGTAACATGCAATTCTATCTTTTTAACAGTGTTCAGATTTTTTATTTAGATTTATGCTCAGAATAATGAACTGATACTATTCAAAAATTCTGGAAGCCTATTTTGTAAGTTTGTGTGTGACACACGACTTAGGCTTCAGATGGTACTTTTATTCTGTGTGGTCAGATGAATACTGAGAAATTCTTCTGTTTCCTTAAATACAAGTTTAAATTATGGCAACTAGGGCTAGAAAATAGCAGGACACTAAATGTGTTGCACTGTCCATGTTCATTCAGTATGACTGGCTGTTAATGGGACACTGGATGGTTTAGTCCACGAGTCCTTTAAGTGAAATGAGTTTTTTTTAGGATGTCGCAAACTTAAACAGAATAAGATATCAAATATTCACTACATATGTTAAGTCAGTGGCTACGTGGAAAGGTGTGATGATGGTGTTGGGTATAGTTAAACTAAGATAAAATAAATTTTTGATCGTTCAAATAAAAATGTGGTAATGATGTTCAAAATCACTAAATCCTGATGTGTTTCATTTAAATGGCTAAAGGGTTTCCCGATGATATCACCACAAGAGTAAAATAAATGAGTTGGTTTTTTGGGAAGTTGACTCAAAATTCATTTCACAAGTGTAGATCCAGCTACCCTTTAATAGTTTACGAAAATTGGAGACTATCTATCCATTCTCCGTCTGTCTGTCTTCTCTTACCATTGTTATCTGTTCATCTTTAGCCGCTGTCTTATTAAATATGCAAGCTATCAAACTTTTACACCAAATTCTTTACTTACTAGTAACTTATGATATATTTTATAAGTTATCGCTTCTGGAAAATCATCAGTTAAGATATTGTGATGCGGCTTTCAGGAGATTTGATAGTAAGCAAAGTGATTTCAGTTGCTTTTAAATGTATAAGGGCAACTGTCACTTCTCAGTTGGCCACACTATACAAGGATACTCTTTTCTAAATGATTTGAAAAGGTAACCGGATTACTACTGATTTTAGCAACTTGGGAGAGTAACTATAAAGCTCGCAAATGAATATGTATACTACATATTTACTTTCCTACTTTTTCCTGTTAAGTTTTTCTATTCCTTCATAAAAATTCATTTTTATATTTGTAATTTTTTTCCCTTCAGATTAAAAAAGTAAATTTCAAAGCTGGTGATTCTGTCGGTGAAGGTGATATTTTAATTGAGTTAGAAAAAGAATAAACTGATCAATATTTATGAAACATTTCTACAATAGCTTGATTAATTTTTTTCTCTCTTCATTTATTATATTAACCATTATTTATGGTATATTCATTTTGATTTCATTCTATATTTGTTTTGCATATATATTTGTTTCATTGTTTATTCACATATTCTCCTGTTGTGAGTTTTTTTCTTTGTTTGTTTTGTTTATCAACTAATGTCCGTTACCATTATTGATTGTTTCTTAAGAAAAATAAAAATTTAAAAAAAAAACAATATTTTCCTATTAATCAATAATAATTTCCTTTTTGCTTAGTGATATATATCGTTTATGTTGAATAGAGGAGATTTTTGTATATAATATGGTTGTGCAACGTTGATCTATTGAAAAGATAAAATCACTAAAAAACAAAGATTGTTTTTCTGATGAGAATCTATTTCAGTAGAGAAAAAGATCTTTCAGTAAATTTGAAATAGGTATTGTATCACAGTAGTAGTTTGTACAGTATACTGTAGTTCAGTGAATAGTTTTTAAGTTGGTGCTTAAACAATGCAAATAGCAGAGGACAATTACCAGTTACCAAGGAGTAAAAATTCTTTATATTATCGTCGTGCAATGCTAACCGGTGTTGGGAATGGTTGGAAGGAAGTTAGAGGCGGTCAAACTAAAACGTGGCATTAGTGCTTGAAGACACTAACTTCTGGTCTTAGTCATGTTGGTGGGTGCAGACTACTTGATTGGGGTCCGCGTGACTATCGTAACCAATGGTTGGAGACTCTTGGTGAAATGGCTCAGAATCGATCACAATAGCGTAGGTGTATAGACTATGTCTTCCCCTAAACTATGAGACTAAAATTGCTTCATATCTTTCTTTCTTCCTGTACTATATCCTTATATGCAATCTTTCTTTTATGTATTACCACCATCGAATTGACTACTTCTATGAATCCGGTGTTCATCTTGCTGTGCTAATGCGGTATGAAATCTTGGACCGATGCATGTATGTGCCTGGTCCCACGTTGTAGCTGACTGACTGATGTCAAAGCTCATCAAATTCTAACGACTAGGCGCTGTGATTCATATCTGTCATTTGGGAGATTTCATCGAGAATCTTGGAATTTGGTTTCGGTACTATGAATCAGCACTGAGAAATCCGTCCAGCGACTTCCGATCTGTTTTCCAAGTTTTCAGTCTCAACATGTATAGATCACGTATAGTGTAATGCATAAAACTCAATATGTCGATATGTAAATTGACATGAAAGCTGTCAATTGAACAAGCGGTTACAAAAATGATTGGTATGATCAAGCTGCAAGAACTTAGTGGTTATGTCCGGTGTAGTATATAAAGCTCGCCACTCTGAGTTGTAATATCATAAATTCTCAGCCATATGCAACGTAGGATCTGAAGCACATATATACCGCTTTAAGTTTTCACATTTCATTAGCACAATGAGATAAAGTCAAGACAAATCCCAGAGAAGTCGAAGTAATAACAATATCAGTAGCTGGATTTGAGATGAGCCATAGAAAAAAGTGTTTACAACTTTTGGACCTAGAATCTAAAGGAGAACAGAGAATAGATGCACCTGCACCATTATAAACGACTCTGAGTCATAGGTATCAATACCAAGGTTGGACTCGATAGTTTCGAAAAAATTGAGCATTGGGTAGAGAATTTTTTTTGTTGTATCCCAATAAGTAGAAGGATTGTATTTCTGACGTTCCGTGACTTAATGTAAGCCACTTCTTCAGAGTAAATAAATAATCAAAATTGACAATGTTTCCTTTGTACTATTTAAAGTTGCACTAATTTAGTTTCTATTGTTTGTTTGCCTTGAAGAAGTGCCTTACATTAAGTCACGAAACGTCAGAAATACAATTTTTCTACTCATTGGGATATAACAAAAAATATATGTATTATTGACTCTGAGTCAGACCACACAAATCTCTAACCACTGGTCCTAGTTACCACGATCCACAGCCAGGTGGTTTGCATCTACCGACACGACTAAAAAATAAACTTTTGAGTATATCAAATGAGAAGGATTTCTAAATATCAGTTAGCCACTTCTTCCCTAAAATTGAAGTTAACTAAATTTGAATCCCCTTTTTGTTATTCTTAAAATAATCAATATTGTCCAATAACACGGTTCTAATACTTATTAAATATATAATGGATATTAATTAATATATTAAATGAATGGAACGTACAAACTATGCAAATTCGCTTTTTAACTTGTACTGTACTAGAATTGATTTTGGACATTAATGTCAGTCAGTTATCATTAACTTAGACCGTAACACGGATGTATCTTAATCCAAGTTTCCATAATACATTAACACGGTGGGATGAACTTAAGGAAATAAATTACAAACGAGATTGAAGTCATGTGGTAGCGATTATGAAAAAAACTGAACATCAAGAATATGGTTCAAAAAGAGTGGAAGGGTATGTTGAAAGGAATACTGGGATTTTTAGAATCAAGAGGATTAAAAGTATGTGAATCTGCACCATTACGAACGATCTCTAGCTACGTCACTCAGAATCTCCAACCGTTGGTTGGAATTATCACAGTGACCACAACCAGATAGTCTGTGTTTATCCTTGTAGCTCCGACCAACAGTCAATGGCTTCATGGCCCGAAGCCACGTTTTGGTTTGGTCATCCTTAGCATTTCAATAACCCAATCCGACACCAGATAATATCACCCGTTCATATGGGCTATGATTTAGCGTACATAATACATGTTCCAATCATCTCGGTTGACGATGATTTTCAAACCTATCAACCGATTTCCTACCTTTGCATTGCACCATATACCTAACTACGGTAGTCTCAAAGTACGTGGGCAGTACTTCGAAGACACCTATGGTTGAGTTCTAGTAGTTTAAGTATATTTTCTATCTTTAGTGGTTGTTCTTCACACTCATAAAGTAGAATTGTTGATCAGCAAACTCGTCCTTTGATTGGGAGACGAACATCTCGCCTAAGTTACAAGTAACGCGATCCGGCCAAGGGCAATCGAGCTTTCTGAATCCCTGTCGAGATCTCGTCAATCACATACTCATCAGGACTGATGAGACTACAGAGATAAGTGATATGGTGATGACATTTGACCGCTTCAATCCTTAACAGATAATGAGTTAAGCTTTAAAGCTTTTGGAATTTCACAGAAAAGATGAACTGACAGTTATGATTGATCACTTATTTAATTAAGTTGGTACACCCCCCGATTAAGTCCTGATAGTAACAACAATTATAGATCCTACAGTCTAGTTAATATTCAGGTTCCATAAAAAATTTAGTTGTTAATTATTTCAGGAAATATGAACTTAGTTTTCAAAAATACTATTATCATTTTAGTTCAATTGAAACGTAGAGAACTACTACAACCATCATCAAGAATATACAAGTATTTATAAATAGATGTCTACGCAAGATATCCATTGACCGGATACTATCAGCAACAGCCTTTTGTAGGAGAGAACAAACCAGCTTGCGACTGAGGAGGAATCCACGAAAAGACGATGGAAATGGATAGGTGATACAATACGGAAATCACCAGACCGCATCACGAGTCAAACCCTAACTTGGAATCCTGAAGGGGAGCGGAAAAGAGGAGGTCCAAAGAACATATTACATCGGGAAATGGAGTCAGATATGAAAAGGATGAATAACAATTGGAAAGAGGTGGGAAAGATTTCCCAGGTCAGGGTTTGGTGGAGAGTGACAGTGGGCGGCCTACAGTCCTCCACGAGGAGTAACAGGAGTGAGTAAGTATATTTGAATTTCAGTCCATCATTTTTGACATATATATAAAATAACTGATATTACATTCAATCTCAAATGTAATTAAGATGTTAAACTTAATTTATTTTTAATTACTTCTGTGAATAAATAACATAATAAGAAGCTACATTATAATTGTCACTATTATTTAGTTAATTAGTTTTATAAAATGAACAATTAATTAATGAAAAGTTAACTAGAGTTTTGCATGCGCAACATCAGTGCGCATTCATGATCCCACCTTGCGAGATTCGAACCCAGAACCTATCGGTGCTTAACCTCTAGACCACTGAGCCGGCATCCAAAGATGTTAATGTCCAATTCCAACTAATCCACGAAATTGAGCGAAAGAAGTCAAAATTTTGTTGGGTATTTCTATGTTGTTAGCTTTGATACTTGTAGATTATGTTCTGAGTATAAAAATGTGAAATATATAATGTTATATCTAATGATATTCGAAATTCGTTTTAATATAAGTTAAAAACCGAATTTGCATAATTTGTACGTTCCAATTATTTGATATATTAATTAGTATCAATTGTACATTTAGAAAGTATTAGGACTGTGTTATTGGACAATATTGATTATTTTAAGAATAACAAAAAGGGAATTCAACGTTAGTTACCTTTAATTTCTTTATTGTTAAAACAGAACTGTAATTTATCGACTGGTGCAGTAATGCACTGATTTGGGTTAATGATTATCATAATAAAATGTAGAAGTAGGGCTAGTAAACGAATTTGCTAAATAGCAGCTACAAAAACTAAAGTGATAAGATATGACGTTTTTGTAGTAAAATGTTGAGTAAATACACATGTATTACTGGCGATCTATTCGAATGAATTAAAATATCTTCTTGCAGCCATATTAAACCCTCACATCAGTACTTATATCTGATGAAGGTTAAGTAGTTTCAGTGTTTCTTTTAAACATAATATCATAAGTCCTGGATGATGAAAGCAGAACTATAAGAATAAAGTTATCTTTCTCTGCTTTCGTCTAGAATTTTGTTGATCCTAATAATAATATAAAAATGTGCACATTCAGTACAACTATACACTGCCCATATTTGCGGTAATTTATTGTGTACGATTTACATGATCATACAACCTTTTTTAAAATTGGTACTTTATCTCTTTCAAAATTTAGTTTAACTCAATGGATTTTGTGCTATCATTGGAAGCGACAGTCAAATCGAAATTCGCAAGGATTTAGTTCAGAGAAGGAAAAGCTAAAATGTGTAGAATTAATTCACCGAGCAAAACTATATACGGCAATTTAAGCTGTTTTTAGTAATATGATACTGCTTGTTTATATAATAAACTTTTTAGTCGGAAACAGAGTTAAGACCTCACAAGCATATGAATGCAATTTTGCAATTCGCATAACAGATGAACCTTCTTCGTATGATTAAGTTTAGTTTTTTATTGACTCCCCACTTCATGTAAATTGAAAGAACTTTCAGGAGTTTTCAGTCATGCTATTTCTGTAATTGTATACTTTAAATTACTTTTATCAGAAGTATGCTTTATCACATCCAAATTTTTTCATAATAACACCTAGCCACAACTAATGTTAATGATGTAATTCTGTGTTCTTCTGACAAGTACATCATTGGATCTTCTTTCGGTCTTAGATACTTTAATTTCAACCTTTTTAATTTCATTATAAAATTAGCTTACTTACAAATATTAAGTAGTAAAACATTAAAAACATTATTGGATGCACATGATAACTATCAAATTAAAATACGTATTTTATCGACTAATAGTAACCATGTGTTAGTTTAATCTGTAATAAGCACGGCATATTTATAGCCTATGACTCGCTTTTTAGTTCGTTATTCAGCGCAATTCTAAAGAAAACTTAGAAATAATCAATTAACAGTTCCACTCAGAGTTTTTTTAATCATATTCATAATTAGTGACCTTATTTACTAGTTAATATATAGATGATAAGTTTCATAGCATGCTATTTGTACTAGAAAATGTTCGCAAAAGCTAACATGTGATTTTTTATAGTTCTACCCGCAAATCATAAATATAATCTAAACACAACTTAACAGTGAAAACCAATGAGCCAAATTATGAAATCAAAATCAAAGTGTAACATTAGCTCTGATAGTCTTAATGTTGATGACACTATTAGTAGTAGTACTGGTTATTATTTTAACAGTCATGAAAATCTAAGTCCTACAATTGCAACTTTATTACCAAGAAATTTATTGGATAGTCCAGTACTTAATGATCAAACCATTTTACCATCAACTTCATTTTTGTCAACATCAATGAAGAAACGAAAAAATTCTCATCTACAAATACCTATAATGAATTTGAAAACAGAAGATAGTGAATCGAAGATTCAGTCTCTTGATGATGATAATGGTGGTGATGATAATAATAATAATAATAATAATAATAATAGTGTCATTAGCTCTGATGTTACCATTTCTACAACAAAAAATACTAATATCAATCAACGTACTGACAAATGCTTCACGGGATTTTATTTAAAAACTACTTATTCTGATGTTAAATTCATTATAAAAGATCCATTTATCATTGAAAAATTAGTTTTACTACCAATGACTAAATTATTTTTTTACTTAATGAAAAAAAGTAAACATAAACTTAATGAAAATGAGTCAAATTATAATTGCAGTAAAAGTACTACTGTTAACACAACCACTAATAATGAAATAAATGACTATTCATCCTTAGTATCATCATCACCATCCTCATCATCGTCATCATCATCATCGTCACCATTATCATTGTCATCATTATCGTCATCATCTTATTCATGTCAATTGATTCATTCTAAACGTGTATTAATGGAATTATATGAGAACTATATTGAAACTTATGGATATTTAAAACATGCAAAACTATTTGTTAAGTATACATTGAAAGATTTTCCTGATTGTGAAGAAAAATCTAACCTTCTGAAACTGCTTAATAAATGTGATAGATCAATAAGTTTATTGAATAAATCAGATGAATTTTCTATTCAACATAAAATTAATAATAATACATCTGATTTTTGCTTAAATGTTAATAGAATTCCATCGGAATATCAGTTCCCCACATTTTCATCATCACCATCAATCTCATCATCCAGTACAACGTTATGTCCTTTTCAAAGTTCATCATTTTCAATAAATGATTATTATTATTACCATCATCATCATTATCAACAAGATCAATTATTTTCATCAGATCGGTCATTAAATATTATAAATATATCACCATTCGAGTTAACCAATGATTTATCAGAAGTAAATCATTTTAAATCAAATTACATTATACAAACAAAACCAATTTCAGCTTATTATGTTGATAGGAAAACATTAAATAAAGTAAGTAGAAATAGATTAATGATTATCACTGTAGAATTTTACAAATGGATTTTCTGATTTTATCTATGAAGAATATTTTGATCAGTTTTTAAACAGAAGTTTTATCATTCTTTTTTTTCCTTTTTTATGGTAAGAAATTGAACGAGTTTAAAGTAGTGGATCATTATTATGATAATCTGATGATAAACAAATGAAACATCTCTTATCTAATAACGCGATGGCGTTTGAGGCGAATGGTACTGGGTTCGAGTCCCAGAGTGAACATCAACTCAGATGCAGGTACATCCAGCTGACGAGTCCCAAATAGGACGAAACGCGCATCCTGGATTCCACTGCTAGCCACTATCCATCATTGCTTATAAGAAGCTTGTGAATTGAGGCAATATCGAGGCATACACACAGTATGTACATATGCCAATAACAGACTGATCAATTGCAGACTTAAACCTCAATGTGAAGATACAAGCCAAACAATTTCAAGTGAATCTCATCTAATTTGATAGAAAGAACTATCCTAGATAAATAATGAGAGTAATCCGTTATTTTATTGATTTATTATTTCATAATAGCTATCTTTGTGTAAATATACTTTAATTTTCACAACTGATTGATCACTGGGTGGTGATCAATGTCATGTGTGTCAAGTCCTTATTGTTAGTGCACATCGAATGCTATCGACCATGTTGCAATATGGCAACCAGTCTAAGTGCCTCGACACTGCGTGCACTATATATTGAGATTAGATGGTGGTTGGAGGTAGTCGACAAGTCGATAGCATTCGATCTGCACTAAATAAGGACTTGACACACATGACATTGATCACCACCCAGTGATCAATCAATTGTGATTACATCTCAGTCCTACAGGAGGTCGGTCGCGACGCGGATAGCTCAGTGGTAACGTTTCTGACTGTGAAGCTGGAGTACACGGAATCCGACCCGCCAGGGAGCACCAGTATCTTCAAGATTACAGATACACCTTGCTGACGAGTGCCAAGTAGCACGAAACCCGGGTTCAGGGTTTCCTATCGACTACCTCCAACCACCATCTAATCTCAATACTTTAATTTTATTATGTAAGCCAAAGTCAATCATAAATTTCATGTAGTTGAAATAAATTGATAAAAATTGAATAAAACTAATTAAATCAGTAACAGAATTCTAAGATATAACTGGTCTAATTAACTTAACATCACATTGAAGTTGGTTTACTGTTCAGTAGTGAAAATCGTATCTATCAACAGTACTAACTAACAAAAAATCACTGATATAAAATGTTAACAGTGTTTCAAGATAACTGAATCAGAAACTCAAGATATGATGAAGTGATTCAGTTGACGAATACTCTAAGTGTTCTGATGATCCAATATTCGATGATTCAACTTTGTAGACGATAAATATTTAATGAACAATGAAAATAGATTAACTTCAACAAAATATCAAGAACTGAACAGAATTATAAGAGACACAGTAAGAGAGAGAGAGATAAAGCGAGCTGAACAATTAGCCTATATTATTTAGTATGCAATTCAGACAGGGTTTGGAATTGTATGAGGGAGTGGAAAATAGAGGTTGATCTTGCGTATTTCTGGTTTAAAAGAGAGAATTTCCTATTATGTCTGAAGTTGAGTATGAGGTAATATGGGAAATTGGTAACAATTTGGAAATTTTAGTTTGTGAAATAGTAGTTCAAACAGTGCACTTAGAGCATTAGACAGATCTAAGGTTTTCATATTCGAACTCGTTCTGATATCACAAATAGACGAGAACCAGTGAAATATTAGAGAAATAATAGCTGTTTGTCTTTCTGTGGTGATTTTATTTTTGACTGTTTGGTTATGCACAGTTTTATTAATCTATAGGCATTAGACTCAGCAATTTGAGTTCCTTTTCGAGGTTTTACACATTTTCACGTTATTTCAAATATGACTGACGTCCTAGTCTAGAAGAAGTCCTGTTCTAGGTGAGAATAAATGTGTAACTATGCCTGATTCAGATAGCCTTTTGAATAACTTTGATCCATAAATATAACTGTTTTCCTGCAATAGGAACTTTTTAAAACATTTAATCAGTAAGTGATCCAACTAGATTCCTGTCAAGTTTCTACTGATCTTTTAAAAGGTCCTAAACATCCACTAAGTCAATGTTTTTGTGTATTTGAGAAACACTATTAACTTGGCGTACTTATATTCTCCCTTATTCTGACCAGAAGAACATAATCGAATGAATTTGCAAAACTTTTGAGTTACCGAGGCAACCTCTCACAAACTGTGTATCTTAGCCAAGATTTACGTCCAGCGAACTCAAAATACTTCCCACCAACTTCATGATCAGACCAATCAATTTTAATAGATACCACATTCGATGCATCGTTTGCAAAATATGAAGACCTTCTTCTTACCGATCAATCAAAACTCGAGGTTGAAAAATAATGCTACAGAGGCAAATTTCTGAAATTTCATTACTGATGACATGATAAGCATTTCTTGTAAAGTTTCAAGGATCAGTCATTTTCGTTTTATCAAAGCAATCGGATCTTGGAATGGAAAAATAAACAAAAACCTTTAGAACATGTCGAAATCATCAAATGAGTATGCGGTAATTTTAACTTCTTGCGAATTGTTTAGGATCAGCTTTAATACTTTTTATTGCAGCCTAATTTTTTCATAGGGTACTGATGTTTAAAATGGAACTTTGATCGAAAATAAATAATAGCCAAATATATTCTTTAGAAAGTAACGACTAAATTTCGCAGTAAGTAGGCTTTAAATATGCTACAATGACGGTCGAGAGTAAGATGAACATTCGACTGTCTACGCTAATGTAAGACAAGGATAAAGGGGGCATGTAGGGGGAGCATGTGGAAACAGTAGTGGTTTCTGACCTTCACTAGTCTACCAAAGATTTTAAAGTTGGTATCTCGATCAAATATATTTGTCCAAATACCACCTTCATGACTACAATCCATATAAAAGATCAACAGGAAACTTACTACAGATCCTGTACCACCGAGATAACTAAAAACACGTCGTATGAATGTCAACTCTACAAGTAATACATGTAAAATGGCCGTTGTTCCACATAGCAGGGGCCTGTGATGACAAAAGTATGCGTTTAAATCCTGATTTATGGAGATTTTTAAATCCTTCAGATGCCTGTGAGCGAACCCTTATTCAATGTCCATATCTTGATCTATGGATATTCTTAACAACTACGATCATACTTCCCATTTAGATAAACCAATATGAGTTTGTTTTCAAATAGATTTGCTTATTTCTGTAGACTGTTAGACACCTTACCACATTGAAACCAGAAATCAAAACTATAATTTCCTTTTTACCGGTCTAGGTTTCATCAGATAATTCAAAAAGTAAGAACGATTCATTATTCAACATACGCTACAAAACACAAGTATGCAGATATTTTCAAGAACATGATGGTTATTGTCCAGCTGGAATAAGATGCCATTTTGCACATGGTATAATAGAACTGCGAGATCCGAAATCCCATCCAAAATTTCGTAGTCAAATATGTCGAAACTATTCAACCACCGGTAACTGTTCATATGGTGATAAGTGCTATTTTAAGCATTTCATAAATGATTCGCAGTTAAAAACAACAGTAACAACATCAAAAGTAGAAATATTCAATGATAAAGAAAATCCATCACCTGATTCAACTAGTCAACCAATGAAACATCTAATTAATTTTAAAAAAAAAGTGATACTACAATGAAAGGACAAATATCGAACTATAAAGGAACCGATGATGAAAGAACTTAATGAATAAGCAAAAAAAATGTTAATAATACTGACTTTCACCTAATTAGTGAAGTGTAATAAAATCCCTATTTCTAATTCTTACTTAACGATTTAAAGATCCCTACAGAGTATTTACAAATTAAAAAAAAAACAAGTTTGAATGAACAATCATCTTTAATAAATTCGTCATCAAGTTCTTGTATATTAAAAGAATTATAGACTGATGGTTATAGTGTTCGCCTGAAAATTCTTCGTTTTTCAACTGCTAATTTAATGCACATCATACATGGTGCCTATACAAGGAGTCATAATAAAAAGAAGATAAAGATAATTGGTAATTTAGTTGTTTTACTCAAATACAAAGTAATCACTGATTAGCGTTTTTTTTAGCGAGTTAGTTTTCTACGGGATGGGGTCACTAACTCCATGCCCAACCCTCCTCCTTTGTCCGGGCTTGGGACTGGCAGTAGCCTCCAGAGGGACTCCAGGCGGAGTTACAAAGTAATCACATGTAACTAAAATTTATGTAACAGATTACAACTTTATACAATAAACAATATTAGTGAAACATACTGTACAATTTTATAGTACAGTGGTATATTATTCAGAAAATTTCATGAATTTGCTACGAATTTATTGAATTGAAAAAGATTACACAATTAAATGTAGATCAATTATCTATGAATAATCAATGTTCTTGATTGTTGATGGTGTGAGTTCGGAGATATAACACTGTTATAACTTGTGACCTGTGTGCCCTGTTAATGTATAACGTAATGATACCGCCAATTAGAGAGCAGTGAATTATCGATCAGATCAATGACGCATAATAATTCATAGGTCAAAATAAAGTTCATAATAAGAAGGGTATAAATATGAATAGTTTAGCTATTTAACAATTATACAATAAAAATATACGCATAGTATTGGTCCATAAATGGATCCCGGAAGTTACTATTCATTATGCTTATCGGGACATAACAAATACCTACAAGAATAAAAGGGGAAAATTCTGGTTGGGAACAAACTTCCGTCACTGGCAATCGTGTATAGGTTAACCTAGAATGATCATAAAACTATGAGAATTTATTCATTATTTCTTCGAATGATATGGAATTGGAAATGGATAGTTGTTTAAAAGATGAATCAATTTAATTAAACAAGTCAATGCATATTGACTAATGAACATTTTCTCTATTTATATGCTTCCTGTATATTGAAAATGAAAAAAAAGAGAATTATTTTTACACAATGTCACAGACAGAATCACGAAAAAGAGAGTGAATTGAAACTTTACCCCATTGCACAAGCAAGTGGCTCTCAGGGCTCAGTAACTAAGTGGATAACGCGATGGCGTTTCAAGCAAACGGTACTGGGTTAGAGTTCCAGAATGAACATCAATTCTGCGATGCAGGTACATCTATCTGACGATTCCGAAATAGGACGAAACTCGCGTCCTGGATTCCACTGCCAACCACTATCCATCTTTGCTAATTAATTATGTAGTTTTTGAATTCATCATTTCCCTTAAAAGTGATATCAGTCGTGATGAATTCTTTTCCTACTTAGTCAGTTGGTTTATCGGGACCTAAGGAAATCATTTTGAAATCAATCACTAGATGATCAAATGATAAATATCTCGTTTAATGGTTTAAATTAATTTAAACAGTTAAACAAATGGTCAAGTAAGACTGAAAACTTTTTTCTGAAACCATACGTATTTACTTCTATAAATGTTTCACCTTGTCATTCTATTGTATCAGTTTTCAGTAAGCTAAGCCAATTCAGAATGAAAATTGTCTTGATGTGTTTCATCTCATTGTATATATATATATATATACCATTAAAAGAAATTAGGAGAGATTTAAGCAGAGTTTAATTTTAAATGAAGTCACAATAGACAATCAGCTTTGTTGTTTAGCTCACTTCTTAAATAAATCCTACACTCACACATACGTACTTACATACATACAAAAGATATTAATTGTCAACAAAAACAGCCTTTGAAAACAATTATATTTATTCGAACTTTCTTAATTGAGCCATCGCTAGAAATAAGTTTTGTCATTCATGATAAGCAACACATTGAATGAATTGTTAGATAGATTAAGGAAATGAAACTTATATTTCATTATATATGGATTTTTAGAAAAAAAAATTAATTGATTTTACGATTTCATTTGTTATGTCGAAAAGGTAATAAAAGATTTTCTAGAGGAAAGATTTTAATCATTCATTTATTTGAAATTCCAGCTAGACTATAATTTATGAATGAGCCAATCAGAAACGTTTGAGGGATTTCAAGGTCATAGTGCCAATTTCATTACCTGATGTTCACCTACGATTGGTTCATAGTGGATTGTAGAGGAAACAAGATAATTAAGCGACTACAATGACTGGGACTACTAAGAAGTTCCTTTATTTGTGATTGTGGTGATCACATAACCTGTGAACCTTGTTCAGACTATCGTTATGATGTTGTCTCTCGATGTAATATGTGTTGGAGGAAGAAGTCTGCTAGAATAGGGTTTTATCGCTTGATCCAGATTGAGATTAAGGCAAATTGTGAACTGGATAATAAAAGCACCAGTAACACTGGCTGCAGCCGGGTACTACAATATATACGGATGATTGGAAAGCGTACAGATGCATACATAGACTTGGTTATATGCATTGTGTCGTTGTCCACAAGCGGCATTTTGTGGATCCGACAACCGTAGTGCACACAAATAATATTTAAGCTATGTGATCGAGGCTGAAAGAGTTTTTGCGACCTTATCATGGCTCCAGAGGCCGAATATTATGGAGCAATACGGATGGGTTCTTCTACCGTATGCATTACAATTTAGAACCTCTGAACCCCTTTCTAACCTCGACAAATTTCTGAACCATGTAAAAGAAGTGTATCCATTTTACTTCTTTGGTTTTGTATATTTTTATTCTATACAAACTGTTTCAGGATTGGATAATATTTCTCAATGTCACTTGAGATTCGTATCTGTACAATGGAAGATGGTCATGCATCTTCGTGGATTGGTTGAGGTTAGACATTAACACCATTGGATGCCAGCTCAGTGGTCCAGTAGGTTAAGCGTTCGCGCGCGAGACTGAAGGCCCTGAGTTCGAGTCCCGCTAGCGGGATCGTGGATGCGCACTGCTGAGGAGTCTCACAATAAGACGAAACGGCCGTACACTGTTTCCAGGTTTTCAATGACACTCTAACATCAATCAGTTCTTGATCTCAATCAAAAACTTAACAATCACCACAACCCCTAAACTGGGAACGACTCAACTGCTTTCGATTAAGTTCAATGAGAAGATATTTTTCATAATAAAGCTACAAACAATAGAAATGAACAGTTAACTTATTTATGGTTGTCACAATATTCCTAGCGAATATTCATTTATGATGTTATTAACCTAAACTACTAAATTACTATCAATGTCCTTCGTAAAACAGTGCTAGGATAAACTCATTGATTAGTAAAGCTCTACGAGGCTCATAGGCATTAACTCATAAATATTTTTGGAATATTATCGACATATGATTGAACCATAAGTTAAAGGCAGGTCAGAATGGTTTCATAAACGTCGACCATATCTTATATTTTATAATCAAAGTAAACGTGTGGCATCATGATCATCCGAACGCTCAACAGTGATAATCTTCTAAATAATAGGTTTACAATAATAGACAATTAATTTTAGATTTTCGTACTAAGTTTTTATATCTTACTTAACATGTAAGACATTTCATCAATGTCCTTTGAGTATTTATTTAGTTTGAAATATGTAAAAATCAGTGATGATAGTTGTAACATCTACTTCAAATATATTCAAGTTATTTACAATTTTAATCGAAGAGGGGTTTTGAGGATATTATAGTAATTTTAATGGTCGAATTCATTAGTCAATTGAAGCTAGATCATCATGGAGAATGTGGAAGCACTGGACAGCCATTTCACCATAGTATGGGACTTCTCATTAGTGCGCATCCACGATCCTGCCTCGCTAGATTCGAACCGAAAACTTATCAGTCTCGCTTGCGAGCGCTTAACCTCCCATACTAGGATGAAATAACCGTCCAATGCTTCGAGATTCTCCATGATGATCTGGCTTCAATCGACTCATGAATTCGACTACTAAAAGTACTATAATATCCACAAAACCCCTCTCTAATTATAATCGTCATATGCTCACTAGTGATGGTCTCCAAGAGGTATTTCCTGGAGTTCAGCCGGATCTGTTGTAAGATAATACCTCACTGAAGACATTATTGGACAGTGGCGTAACTTCATGGATTAGTTGAAGTTAAATATTAACACCGTTGGATGCCAGATCAATGGTCTAGAGGTTAAGTACTCACTCACGAAACTGAGAAGTCCTGAGTTCGAATCTCGCGGGGCGGTATCGTGTATGCGTACTGCTGAAGAGTTCCATGCCAGGACGAAACAGCTGCTCAATGCTTCCAGATTTTCCATGATGATCTTCGCTTCAATTGACTCATAAATTCCACTATTAAACTTATTTACAATTTTGTTTTCATTTATATTATTAGACTTTGTATACAATTCGGTATTTTCTTATGTCATATATTAACCATATGGTTTCACTTTGGAAAAAAAAAGAAGTCTAAACTTATTACAATCAGATTTCTATTATTTCTCTATCCTACTTAATTATCAATTCATCAACTTCAAACAACTGTTTAGGTTATTTTTAATTACGATTTAAAAAGAAATAATGCTAATATTTATCTTTCCATCTGTTAAAATAAATAATACTTTACTATATAATACAATTTGATATTATAATAATAATGAAGGTATACAGTTCTATTTAATTGTGAAATAGTTACTGTATATAAATGATTAATTAACTTAAATATGATTATGTAATCATCATAAACTATGTGATAATGATAAAGAGATCTTATGTAAATTTTGCGTAAATAAATAATTTATATAAACATATCAGTAGTATAATCAGTAGTATGTTTTCTTTATTAATTTATTTTTTTTAAACTCATTTTTCATGAGAAGTTCACCTTTCATAGAATAAGTTACTAATAGGAATTTTTTAAATAATGATTTTCATTGAAAATGATATAACTGTTCAAGGAAAAGTTATATGTATATATATTTAAAGTAGTAGATGGAACTTTGTTTAGAAACATTTTTAATGAAGGTACGGCCATCCAGTGCTTCCAGATTTTCCATGGTGGTGGTCTAACTTCAATTGACTCATGATTACAGCCATTGAAATGACTATAATATCTGCAAATCCCTTTTGATATGAATCAGCATATGCTCACTAGTGACTGGCTTCAAGAGGTATTTCTTGGAGTTCTAATGAGAAACAGTGAACAGTAGAGTCCAACTAGGTCTGTTGTGAGATAGTAACTCATTGAAGACATTAGTGGATGTATCGCTCAATTTTGTGAATTGGGCGAAGTTAGACATTAACACCATTGGATGCCGATTGACTCAGTGGTTTAGTGGTTAAGCGTACGCGCGCGAGATTGATAGGTCCTGGGCTCGAATCTCGCGAGGCGAGGTCGTGGATGCGTACTGCTGAGGAATCCCACAATTTGGCGAAACGGCTATTCAGTGCTCCCAGGTTTTCCATGATGATCTAGCTTCAATTGACTCATGGTCTCAACTATTGAAGGCACTTACATTAAAAATTTTTAACAAAATATTTCGTTGTAAAATGTACTTTGATGAAATGAAAATCTCAATGTATAAAATCTAAAACTTTAATTTCAACCAAGGCTTTAAATGACTGAAATCGTTTGAAGGATTTTAGTTCTGACAGGCTTTGACTGAAACAGCAGCCATCCGGATGAAGAAACAAGAGCTATGTGTACAAAAGAAATATCTTCAACTGCTTCTCTTCCCCTGGCCAAAATTCAAGGCCAACTTATCGGTAGTAATCTTAGCTATTGAATGACCTGATTTGACTATTGTAATTGTCAGAAGGAGTTTTGTAGAGGTTATAGAAATTTCACTGATTGAAATCACGAGTCAATTGAAGCTAGACCATAATGGAAAATCTGGAAGCACTGGACGGCCGTTTCGTCCTAGTATGGGACTCCTCAGCAGTGCGTATCCATGATCCCGCACCCTGATAGGCCCTGGGTTCGAATCTAGCAGGGTACGGGATCGTGGATTTATAATATTTCAATGGAAAAAAAACAAAATTTTAACATTTCATGGTTAAGTATAAATCATTTTTCAATTAATTTGAATCTATCAAGTTGAACATCATACTTGTACTGATTTGTGTAACTTATTCTTTATATGTGTCGAGTTGTTATTCAATAAATTGAGTCTACATCAAATATTAATGAACCATAGTGTCATATATATTGATTATTCTACCATTAGATGGTGGTCGGAGGTAGTCGATAGGAAACCCTGAACCCGGGTTTCGTGCTACTTGGCACTCGTCAGCAAGGTGTATCTGTAATCTTGAAGATACTGGTGCTCCCTGGCGGGTCGGATTCCGTGTACTCCAGCTTCACAGTCAGAAACGTTACCACTGAGCTATCCGCGTCGCGACCGACCTCCTGTAGGACTGAGATGTAATCACAATTGATTGATCACTGGGTGGTGATCAATGTCATGTGTGTCAAGTCCTTATTTAGTGCAGATCGAATGCTATCGACTTGTCGACTACCTCCAACCACCATCTAATCTCAATATATAGTGCACGCAGTGTCGAGGCACTTAGACTGGTTGCCATATTGCAACATGGTCGATAGCATTCGATGTGCACTAACAATAAGGACTTGACACACATGACATTGATCACCATCCAGTGATCAATCAATTGTGGTTATTCTACCATGTTATAACAAAACTCTAAATTACATGTACATGTCTATCTGTACACCTTTAAAAGATCATAATTTTTCAATTTATCAACCTCTTAATGTTATTTAAGACAAAGAATTTCAATACTTGACATAATGAGTCAATTAAAGTTAGATCATCATGAAAAACCCGAAAGTATTAGATGACCATTTCATCCTATTGTGAAATTCTTCAACAATGTATATTCATGATCCCCGCCTCATGAGATGAATCTAACTTGTTTTTTTTTTAAAAGAAAATCTTTCAATAATAATAATCATAAATCATTTCATGTTCTATTCAATTCAAAACTATTTTGTAACTTTAATTTATTTTGACTAAAATTTATTCTTATTGACCTAATAAATGGAAAAGAAATAAATGTACATTCATAGAACTCAAATTTTATGTGTCATTCTATGAAGTCACATTTTAAAAGAAAAAAATTAATATAAAGATAAGTGAACTTATTTAAAACATTTTATTTTGATGAAGTTTTGTTCTCTGAGTTGTATGGTTCAACTCCATCAAAATCATCCATCTGAGCTAACAGTCTTCTCTACCATCTTAAAAATATTTTATTATAAAAAAAGACTTTTATAAAGAAAATAAGTATCCTATTTATTGTATATTAAAATAAATAAATTATGTATCATTTATGGATACTACTAATAATACATTTCAGTAGTAAACTATAATTTGCTTTTTATTACTATATATACATACGTGATATCAATAGTATATCATAACATTATATATATACATATAAATGGATTGAATCATAAATTTTAAAGATTTCAATAGTGTAACAAAAGGTAATGAACATGAAATAATCAACGGACATAAGAAGAGACAGGAATAAATAACAGATTTTTTATTTTATTTTTATATTCGACTATAAAATCTTGTTAATTATACATAAAATTATATCAAATCTCATATGTATATAGATAGACATATTGTTGATTCTATCATTACTACTGCTGCTACCTACTACACATACTACTACTAATAATACTACTGTTATTATTGTTTATTCTGTATTTATATTAAGTAATCAAATAAAATATAAGGAGAATTTATTAAATCGAATCTTTCTATTCCCTCTATAGAAAATTTATGATTATCATTGGTATTGTTGTTGCATTATTCTTTTATTATGTCATAAAATTAAATAATCAAACTGAAATATAGATTTTTTATTTTATGTTTCAGACTTGAAGACATTCTTATAGGCTAATATGAAGACGTTCGTATATACATAATTTGGATTTATATCGTAGATTTATATATTATATATATATATATATATATATATATATATATATATATATATATATACGTGTCCAGTTAGTGAACATTGGAACAATACTCTAACTATCAGTGTGTGTGTGTGGGTTGCTTAAAACAAACATGTTTCTTTTTTATTATGAATAACCATCAGGAAAATCATCGTACAGCTACTATAATATAAGTAAGGAGTATTTATTAATATCTGGTAATAATAATTCTAAAATTGTAAGTAATTACGTAGTTACTTTGAAATTGATTCGACAATTTCATTTTCACTAAAATGCTCATATTCAGTGGTTTCATAACTATAGATTAATTGTAGTTTGAAATGTGAATTATTAGATGTTGAATCAGTTATCGAAAAGCATTATCCTATCTGAAAGACATGAAGAGCTTAGATTCTTTACCTTGTATATTTATGTGTCCATTACTTCTGAAGAATCCAAAACTAGAGAGAAATAGCCGTCTAACATATCCTGATTATCAGTAGTGTTCCAAATGTTGTCGATTTTCGGTGGAAAATCGCTCTGACATATCGGCATATAATTAACAAATAAAGGTTATTCAAGACATAGATATATACTAAATTAAAGTTTTACTTCTTCTCTGCCATATAGTACACATGGACGTAGATTGTAGCTGAGCATCAATAAAGCAAATCTTAGTTACCTTAGCTGAAATATATTTATAATCTATTCTATCAATTTACTTTTATCAATATTAAAATATTGTGTTGAATTTAGCAATATGAACACTTTCTCTTCATAGAAAAAAATACTAATGGATAGAAATATTCACTATTAGCTTAAATGAAATGTAATCCGTTTTTTTCTTAATCCGAACATGTTGAATGTTGTATTTTATCAAATCTACAGGGAATTACTTCTTGAAGTAATAAATTATAGACGAAAAGACACTACTATATGCTTGAGTATGTATATGAATATTTGGTCATTTTTATAAATTCACAAATATGATTTGATGAAAAATGACTCAACAAAATGTTATCCGTATTGATAGATGTTAAATTTGGTAGTATGATTTACCATTTAACAGTATGAATACTTATGAGAGTGACAGAAGGGTTATGTGGTTCAATTTTTAATGATGTTCTTTGTTTATTTATCATTTTGCTTTCATCTTATCATTTATAGTTTTAGATGGAAATGGATGCATATCCGTAACGGAAATTTTTTTAGCTGAAAATAAACTCTATAATTCATATATTTCGTTTATACCGCCCAGGTTTAGAAAGATACTTTTTTCTTGGGTATTTTAAAGAAATATTTATCTAATAAAATTTTCAGTATGCTTCAACGTCATATTATTTAATCATTAAACGATTGAATAATAGTCAGTTAGGTTCTAACAAAAGTTAAAATTCTCGATTAAATTATTGTTTCATTTCTACAAATAATTCTAAATTGTGGTCGAGTCCAAGAGTGAACATCAACTCTGCGATGAGGGTACATCCAGCTGACGAGTCCCGAATACAATGAAACACGCATCCTGGATTCCACTACTAACCACTATCCATCTTTGCTTATAAAGCTTGCGACTTGAGGCTATATCGAGACAATGCGCACAGGATGCACATATGCCAACAAGAAACTGATCAATTGTAGTCGTAAATAACAATGGTAAGATACAAGTAAAGTAACACTAAGTGAATTCAAACTCCACCCCATTGCACAAGCAAGTGGCTACCGGCGCTCAGTAGCTAAATGGATAACGTGATAGCGTTTGAAGCAAACTGCACTAGGTTCGAGTCCCGGGATGAACATCAACTCTAGGGTATATCTTTAGTCCATTCAATTCACAATCAAATTACTTTCAAATAAATAGCTTGTCTTATTACTAGATATTCATTTTTCTTAGAATAAAGATCTGTATGTTGATGGCTAATGTTAATCTGTTTATTACAAATCTCAGTTATATTTATCTTTTTCACTATGTATATCTTTGATACCATTGTGTACTTCCATGATAAGTTTATTTAATCATATTTAAACACTAAATGGATAATTTTGTCATGTATATGTATATTAATAAAAACTGACAATGAGTTTCAGATAGTTTCCTTGTATAATAATGAATAAGAAGGGTGATATTTAAATGTACTCTGCTATCACAAACACTATAAAATACGTTTCCATTTTGATCATACCATCTATATGTCATTAAATGATCTTAACTTGAAATGGAATGTTCAATATTTCAAGTAATTAAAGTGTATTGGTCAACTGATAACCAACCAGAATATCCTCTATTTCATTTACTTTCTTCATACTCAATCATGGTTTTAAGATAATTTTCAAATCATTCCAAAACAGTAAATAAAACTGTATATTAATCAATTAAGATATACATAGCTTTTTATTAGTTACCTGTCTGAATATATCTTTAATACAATATCATGACTCTATGCGTGCGAAAACGTACTTTTTATGAGACATTAATATTCTCTTGAAGATCTACCCGATAATAAGCTGTATGTTAACCTTATTTTCTGAAAAGCTTCACTAAGCTTAAGAGATTTTAGAGTATATATCACTTTAGTACTTAACAGATATAATAAATCTACTTAACTGTAGATTAAACAGAATAAAACTGTTTGTTTATTATGTATGAACTTCAGTAGAATCAGCTTTTCAACAAATTAAAGATATAATCAAACCGTAGAAATTGATTCTTAAGTCTTATCTAGACCTTTAACTATAAAGACATCATAATATTTTGATTTTCAGTGTTTATTTTTTGACTATAATAACTTGTTATGTCAAACCAAACGGGGAGACTATAATTTATGGACGAACTAATCAGGTATAAGATAATAAGCCTCGAATTTTTGCACGAAATGCAGTCATTCATTTGGCTAAATAGAGTTTTGACATCATAGCTGATGTCAGTTCGTGATGAAAACCCTAAATGTAATTCCTAACCCTAACCATCAACTGTAAATCGTAATTCTAATTCCTTACACTAGTTTATAACCCTCTTTTGATCCTAGTTATTAGGTGAACACTTTCAAGGTCACCTTAGCGTCGCACGAAGGTCGTCCATAAATCATCGTCTTACCATAATAACAATAGTTCATTTTACCTATAATAAAATCATATCTGATCTACAGAAAGGAAATATTGTGTTTAGTTCCTTGTTCAGAAGATTCAGTCTACCTTAATAAACTACACTAAAAGTATCAGTGAATAAAATAGAAAATCCAAGAGTTTGTTTATGGTTTCTTTTGAAGCTTTTAACAAAGTTACAACTTATTATTATCATTATACTTCATTAAAAATGCAAGAAAGTATATATATATAACATGTGAATAGTTTAAATAAGGTGACCCTCTTTGAAATTCCATAATTAGATAATAAAGATATATATATATATATTAGTAGTGTCTTACTAATTACCATTTTCTAAAAGGAATAAATTTAATCGGTAAACATCAAAATGAATTGTTAATTCGGTTAAATTGAAAAGAGTAAAACATAGGTATGGCGCTAGTTATAACTTTATTTACTTGTTAAAATATATTCCCTATATCTTTGTCTGCATGAAATTGAATGTATTTTATGAAAACATCTAATAGTAGTTTTGGCATAAAACAAAAGTTGTTTTTTTTCTTAACTAGATAAAGAATGAAATTTTATTTCCATATGAAGATCATTTTATCTAGGACTGTTATTTACTGATAAACCACCAAGACTCTTGAAGATTATGAGTTACTTTTTTTATGAACAGGATCCCTATTAATTAATAAATCATCAAATAGAATAAACTGTAGTGTGCTACTGATGTCGACAGACATAAGTGATATGTATCACAGATGAAAGTAAAATATTAGTGGTAGTAGGTTAAGAAGATCGAAGCGAAGAGAAAGTGAATATAGAGTGATGGTTATAGAAACGAAGGAACAATCAAGTCTGATTGACATGTTGCAAATGAAATATTGCACATGTGATTCCCAGATTTTACTAAGAGATTTTGTAATTTTGTAGTCAAATACATTTGTTTGTCCTCCCCCCTCACTGGTGTTCTCGTCCATTACAATATTGCCAATCCATGAACTCAATTTTTAAGTAAAAAAAGATTAATATCAGATGGGTTTTGTGGATATTATAATAATTTCAATGATTAAGATCATGAGTCAGTTGAAGCTAGACTACCACAATAGGACGAAACGGCTGTCCAGTGCTTCCAGGTTTTCCATGGTGGTCTAGCTTCAAATGACTCATGATCTTTACCATAAAGAAAAGATTATTTAACAACAATTTCAGCTGTATAGTTCTGTGACAATTTTATTCACGTAAAATGTGTGTGTGTGTGTGTTGAAACACAGAGGAATACTAGTGAATAATATTTTGTTTTGGTTTACATCAATATTATCGTCTGATATAAAACTTGAGCATTGTATATAAGAGAACCATTATTATTCAGTGTAGTATTCGGTTTTGTTTTCCCGTATGATATTCTGTATAATATACGATATTCGTGTATTCAATTAACATGAACTATGCTCAGTATGTGGTTTGTTATAACTGAGTATTTTTCATATATATCATTTCATCCTAGTTATTAATCAAAATGGGTGTACAATCAATATATAAATGAGTGTATTCTTGACTAGGGTTGTCGTCGTTGTGTTTTTGGTGTTAATAAATCACTTATACTAGTCTTTGTGTTCTTACTTTCGCATCGTGGGAATTGCGGAGGTCCCACTTTTCGAGTATAAGTGATAAGCGTTTCCGACACAACAATCAGTGACGACTAGATATAACAAAGTAGTATTCAAATAACAAGACATATCAAAATTGGAACTGGATACACAATGATATTTAAATTGTACATGACAAGAAAAACTACAGTAAATAATTTATATGGTAGTATTTTAAAAATTGTCTTTTTGTCACTGAATTGAGGATCTTTAACGCTTGTTTTTTCTGATAGATCTTGTTTTATTAGGACTAAAAATTGTGATCTGATTCACTCATCGGATAGTTAATAAATTAAGACTTTGAAACTTAAAATATCCATTCTGTATTATTTGTTTGAATTTCCCCGTTGATATTTAGGATTACGATTGGTCAGTCTCCTATTGGTATATGTGCATCCTGTGCGGATTGCCCCACTGCACAAGGTGGTGACTATCGAGGCTCAGTAGCAATGGCGTTTGAAAGGAACCGTACTGGGTTTGAGTCCCGGAGTGAACATCAACTCTGGGATGCAGTTACATCAGTTGACGAGTCAAAAATGGGACAAGACGCGCGTCCTGAATTCTGTTGATAGCGGGATCGTAGATGCGCACTACTAAGGAGTCCCATACTGAGACGAAACGGCCGTCCAGTGCTCCCAGGTTTTACATGGTTGTCTAGCTTAAATCGACTCATGAATTCAATCATTAAATTTTTAAGATAGTGTTTAAAATTCATAAGAGTAATTCTTAGAAAACAATAGATCAGTATTTCCTACTTATCGATACTAAACATTAATGTATGTCTACATGATTTTTAAGGCATTAGATTCAACTTTAACTGTTATAGGCGGTATGAAATTTACTGAGATGAATATGATCTTCAAACCAAGCATATCTAAGTATTGGATATATTCATGCAAATGAGTCAAATAATCTAGATTGGATGAGCATTTTCCCAGATTCTAGTACTTATTTACTTACGGTTGTAATATGACAATAAGATATCTGTGAATAAGTTCTAAATTCTTTGGGTATATTGATTAAAACCAGTACATAAAATAAAATGTCAATGACTTATTAACTTTATTATGAACTTTGTACTTGATGTATACACGTTGACTGAATACTTCAAACCAGGTTAATTTCATATAATGTTTGGTCACATTCTTACAATAGTATATGTTGGTGAACGTTTACAAATAGTTTCACAGATATAAAAGCGGATTCTCAAATGTTTTTTTCTCAATCAAGCAATGGTTTACAATGTCTGTGTAACAAATTATTGAAATTTTGAAGCTATATAACAACTACAATATTATCAGACAGGGTTTTGTGGAGATTTTAGAAATTTCACCAGTTGAAATCATGAATCAATTGAAGCTAGACCACCGTGGAAAACCTGGAAGCACTGAACGGCCGCTTCGCCATATTGTGGGACTCTTCAGCAGTGCGCATCCACGATCCCGCCTTGCGAGATCCGAACCCAGGACCTATCAGTCTCGCGCGCGAGCACTTAACCATTAGACCACTGAGCCGGCATCCAATAGTGTTAATGTTCAACTTCAACCAATCCACGAGATTGCGTTACCGTACACTACAATGTTGTCATAAAACGTCAATATAATATGCTTTCAACTGTAAAGAACATGACAGATAAAAAAATTTTTTCTTTGATCATAACTTCAATTATTTTTGGATGAAATGAATGATTTAATTTAGAGTAATCAGTGTTTTTAGTACAATTATATAATAAACTTTTAGGAAACTACTTTTAAGGTAACCAATCTATTTAATAACAATAAAATAAACTATACAGATATTAATTTAATAATTGAATTCATGAGTCAACTGAAGCTAGGTCACCATGGAAAACCTAGAAGCACTGGACGGCCGTTTTGTCCTACTATGGGACTCCTCATCAGTACTCATCCACGATGCTGCCCCGCCATATTTGAACCCAGGACCTAGCAATCTACAATCTCCACAAAATCCTTGTCTGAATGTAGATATTACATATATATGGATGGTTTTTCTTAATTAACTTACTTAATTTTATTATGCAGTATCTAAATTCTCTTGTGATGTCACTAAAATTCTTTTTAACGTTTCATAAACATTAAGACAGTAACTTTAACTCAACAAGTAAAATATAACATAAAGTAATTTTCCACTTCAAAATGCCCAATCATATAGTTTATTGAAGTTGACTACCACTTATCTAAAATCTTTTTCTACTGAAAGCAGATATGATTAAGGTATTTCATATACTTAGATCAAGTGATATTTAAAGATGATAAGAAAGTGGTTTGTAATTAACCTTGAATTTAATTCGATGTAAGAGAATGAGGTGAATTAATTCTGCATATTTTATTTATCACAATAACCTTAGCTATTTCATGAGCTTTTCAATCAAGATTAAATTTATGAGTTCGGTTTTACGATAATTGATAATGATGAGTTTTAGTTCAGTTATAAATTTCCTTTCACTTTTTCTGTAACCATTTTATTTTCACTATCGATATTTATTGGAATCTGTTTACGCAAATCATCAAACTGCATCACGAGACAATCCCTAACTCGGAATCCTGAAGGTAAACGGAAAAGAGGAAGGCCAAAGAACAGATTACGTCAAGAAATAGAAGCAGATATGGAAAGGATGAATAGCAACTGGAAAGGATTGCCCAAAACAGGGTTGGATGGAGAATGCTGGTGAGTGGCCTATGCTCCTCCACGAGAAATAACAGGCGTAAGTAAGTTTTTAATATCATTAGAAGTTTTTTTATTCAAATTTGTTAAAGTCAATAAAAATCATAATCTGATAATGTTTACTCACTTCACAAATTGTGCACTTTACTTCTATTCAGAATTACATGTTAAGTCTTCACCATTAGTATTTATCACTTACAAGAAGATGATTTATGTTATTTACCACAGACACATACAAACAACTTTTAACAAACTTGAAGTTTAATTGCATTTAACATCCTATCTTTGTATTAAATCTTAATTACTGAGTAAAACTATTAAATTTTGTAGGTTTGCTTTGAAATTTATCCGTATAGTTCTTGATATGGTAAGGAGAGTATCAAGTTACTAATATCTTATTTTCAATCAAATGATCATGCCATTAAGTTAAATGTTAAGTGGTTCGGATGAGTCGTTTTTTTATTTATTTACGGAGTATGTTTTCTTCAGTCACTTATATTTTAAGCATAATGTTAGTGTACCAGATTATTGTAAATTATAATCCATAGAGTTATGTAATTGTTTCTTAGTTTCAAACTTTAAATTTTCATTGAACATTGTGAATTACTGCTGTTTGTTTAATTCTGAGTAAGGAATATTCAGTTGAACTCTTATGATTTATAAACTTTTAATCAAATAGGCCTTTACATTATTGTATATATGTTCTTGCTTTCTATTACAGTGAGACTGATAAATTATTCATGCATTTCTATTCAACATGGGAAGTCTAAAAAAAGGAAGCAGAATTATGAACAAAGGATATTATTTTCAATAACTTAGTCAATTCTTAGCCAAATACATCTTTTATAATTAGAACGTTTAAATTTAAGAATGTTGGTAACATAGTATAAAATTGTTAGTGCTGAAATGACTAGTCTTACGGTGGTTACTTAAATAGGTTTACAGGTTGAATGAAACTATAAGATTGATAATCAAACACTCAACCTCTAGACCAGCAAGTCGGCATCCAATGGTGTTAAACCAAGTCAGGTAGGGACAGGTATCTACCTTGGTACAATGGAAGATGGTCGTGCAATTTCGTGGATTGGTTGAGGTTAGACATTAACAACGTTGGATGCCGACTCAGTGGTCTAGAGATTAAGTGTTCGCGCGCGTGATCAAAGGTTACGTGTTCGAATCCTGCGTGCGGGATCATGTATGCGCACTGCTGAGGAATCTCATAATAGGACGAAACGGCTGTTCAGTGCTTCCAGGTTTTCAATGGTAGTCTAACATCAATCGGTTCATGATCTCAACTAAGAACTTAATAATCTCTACAACACTATACTAATGATTGTATGAATTATATCACTGGCAAACCATTTATATGTAATCTGATCGTCAAAATTTACTATAAAAAAAAGCTTTTTAGTGCACTACACTTCATCCCAATAAATATTTCATATAAGTTTGTGTCCATAATTCTCATGATTCCTAATTTCCCTTTTAAACCATAGAAAGTCTCTTATCTTGAAACATCCAACAAAGAAGTCACTTTTATCATTTGTGCACTTTAATCACGGTTTTATTAAAGGGATGATTTTCACCCTAGTTACTTACTAGAGTATCTATAACATTTGAATGATAAACATAATCAACATTGTGGGATTCTTAGTGGTAAATGAAAATAAGGCATTAAAGATCCACCCCACCCCCAAAAAAAATAAAACAAACTTGACTAGTTCGAGGGATAGAATTTTATTATTATTGAGAACCGTATGACATGAAAATAGAATTAATCATAAATTAATGTCAATCGAATGGTAGTTAACAGTCAAACCATACAAATTCTATTAGAAAAAAAATTATGTAATCTTGTAACTAATGCGATTCTGTTCACTTTAAATGTTTGTTTTTTTCATCTCCAAAAGATAACCATCTTATTGTTAACTTATCAATTAGTAGACACAATTGACTTTAGAGATACAATAATAAGAAAGTTCTAATAAATTACTTTAAAATACAAATAAAAAATTGAATAGGTAAAGTTAACTGAATTTTAAGTGTGAACCTTATCTCATACTTTTTAGAAGGATTAAATTGAAATGAAAGTGTCTTATTCATAATTTGAATTCATTGTAAAACAATTTTACAAGTGGTGTTTAGTTATTAAATCCAAATTAAATAATAATAATCTAAACTGATGTAGATACATGATGAACTAACTGGGTAGTCTTTCTTTAAAAGCAATACTTATACATAAGAACAAATTGAATAATATTGCCCAACAAAATGAAATATTGTTTAGAGACAAGTAGCATAGATGTTAACACAAAGATGAGTGAAATACATCGTGAATATGCCAAAAATTCTGAATTCAGATAATGAATTTCATTTTGTTAAATATTACTGAAAAAAAAGATTTTCAGTACTGTTGTATTTTTTGTGTCCATAATCTGTTATTGGTTTTGTAAGTGATAAGCAAAATGTTTGCCGTAATATATTCTGATAGCTACAAAAGGATCGTATGAATCACATCATTTTGTGTGGTGGTATACCATTATTATTGGGTTAATTTTTAAGCAGGATTATTTATGATGAACTTGATTGTGGAATACCATATTGTGAAAGACTGCTTGCATTTAGACAATAAGGATAGAAGTCAACAGGCTGTAAATATGTTTCTTTTGTTGACAATTCACTGTTAGATACAACTTGCTTATTCAAGCTAATACTACTTGAAACAAATGGATTTGATGCAAAACGTAAAATGCTATGATTTTTATTGTCTGATTCATTTAAAACACTGATATTTTCTGTACTGTGTTTTAAGATAATATTATCATTATCTGGTTTGAACGACCGATTGTCAACTGAAAAGCCTTGATTTTGAAAAGGCCGTGGAGTAGATAACCATGTTTGAGTAGAACCATGGAACTTTACATCATGTACTTGTTCTGCTTTTGTTGAAACTAAATCGTGAACTGAATGGTTCTCGTATAAGGCAGACTTTGAAAATGCCTGAAAAATTGCAGATTTATTGTCATGAGTTAGGAATTCATCTTTATTTAATGATAACTTTTCAGTGGTTGGTATATCTGTAGTATGCTTCGAATGTGTAGGATCGCATACAACAGAAAAATTTAAAGACTGATTCAAATCTTCAGGTTCCTCTGAACAGTTGCTGTCTGTATCACCTGGGGATGGAAATTTACATTTTTATATTATGAAACATGAGCAAAATGTAAGTAAAGAATTACGAAAAAATAGTTTTAGGAATACTTGATAGATTGAAAGTTCTTTTTCTTACTCCAGAGAAAGTCTCAACATGGATTATATCTGTTATCTTAAAAGAAACAGAGAACATCTTCATGGTAATTCCTAAATTCTGGTGTTTGTGTCACTGGTAGTGACACATTAACGAGTATTTTCAATCTGACACCATTTTATATCAAAATAAGGGAAGAATCAAGTCAAACAGTAGAGGCTACCGAAGTAACACTCATCGGAATCAAGAACTCCGCATCTAAATACCACTAGAGTTTTTACTGAAAATTGTTATCATAAGTTACTTTTCGAATATTAACTTAGTCCAATTGTTATAAATATCTCCAAAAGCTAACTACTTAGTAGTTTGCAAAAAGATTACAAATATGGAGTGTTTGAATTGGAAGCCATTGATTCTGTGAATTCGTAAACCTATAACCCCTATATTAAAAATATTTCATAAACCAACTGAAACATTTGTAATCTAATATTGGATCATAAAATCTATCCAATAAAACTTTATCTCTGTTACTTTTCTAAGAGCTCACTTGAAACTAATAAATCTTCGATTGAAACCATCTGTTACTGATTTAGTGTAGTTATGTAGTGAACGAGAATACAAGTGGGGACAATCGAATGTATTTGAACACAAAATTACCGAATTTCTTAGTAAAATATGAGAACCATACAGTAAATACTTCATTTTAAAAATATCAGTCAATCGTCTCAGACTCTGTTATTCTTTCGTTTCCACATCAATCATTCTCTGTTCTCGTTATATTTTCTTCGATCTTCTTAACCTTCTGCTTCCAAACATTCTATTCCTGACTAGCGTTATATACTACTTAAGTAGCGCACACCAAAGTTATAAAAAGAGTAGAATTCATTCTTATCTTAGCAGAGATTACGATGCTACATTTACTAAACTAGCTTTAGAATATTAGTAAAGATGTAAAGAATAATTAACCTTTCTGTCAAAAACCCACATTTTTTTCAAGTTGACAAGTGTAAAAAAGGTAATTTTAATTTCAATAGTTGGGATCATGAGTCAATTGAAGCTAGACTACCATGGAAAACCTGGAAGCACTGAACGACCGTTTCATTCTATTGTGGGACTCCTCAGCATAAATAACAGTGCGAACGAATAGATATCAACTTCAACTACCGATACTGTAGAATGATGATATTTTATTTCCTTGTCATTGAATTGTTAATTTATTTTAAATGATCGAATTATGCTATCATACGGACAATAATTAATGTAACTATAAGAATAGGAAGATATCATATTATAAATCAGATTATGTTAAAAGAAAGAATGCGATAGAAATTCATTATTACTTCAAAAGTTTCTTCAGGGACAGTTTCATAAAGTGAACCATTTGATTATACTATATCTTTTTGAACTTATCAAGGATAATCTTATAAATCTCGAAAACACATAACATTTGTACATAGTTACTGCTGATGAATTACTTAACATCTTCAAATTGTTTCCTTATTAAATGAAAACACTCATTGAGTAACAAACACTTCTAATAATTATCTAAACTGTGTCCTATTGATGGATAAGAATAAAATCAGTTGAAGATTGTAGATAGCTAGACACTAGATAGGATTACTAGGGTATTTTACTTCTATCCTACTATTTCATCACTTAAATTCAAAAACTTGAGTATAAGTGAAAGTAAACTTACTTGAACCAGAACCCTGAAATTCATCCTTAGATAGATATTCATCTCCACTAGTTGAATCATCTAGTATAATTGAATTATCACCGCAGTATGGTGCAGAACTTTTATCTAAATCATTTGAACATGTTGAAAATAAGTATGGTTCATTCATACAAACAGGTGTATTACTATTAGTACTTGTATTTGCACTACTGATTAATAAAGAGTCAGAAATTGACCAGATATTCCTTCCAGCATCTTTTTTTAATCTTTTCTCTTTTGCCCTAATAAATAAGATGTAAAAACATTTAATCCTGAAATTAATTTAGCCAATTAGTTTTAATGTTTACACACTATTCAAACAAAAGATTGTCACTACATCATATATTCTGACTTTATCTTACATTAAAAAGCCTTAATTACAGTAAGTATAAGCTAAGAAGTTTTATCTATCAAGATCGAGGTAAAGTTGTATTGATCAATAAAGGGTTTTGGGGCTTGTCAAGTCTTTGATTGAGATCATGAGTCGATCAATGATAGACCACTACTGAAAGCGTGGAAGCACTGAGCAGCCGGTTCGTTCTAGTATCGGACTCCTCAGAAGTACGAATCCACGATCCCACACACGCGACTCGAACCCAAGACCTTCAATCTCGCGCGCAAACACTTGACCTCTAGACCACTGAGCCGGTATCCAACGTAGTTAATGTTCAACTTCAACCAATCCACGAAATTATGCGACTATCTTCCATTGTCTGAGGTAGATACCTGTCTGTGCCTAACATGGATTAGCTCCACTGGTCACAGACTCTCACTAGAACTCAAAGAATTCCCTCACGAAGCTAGTCACTAGTGAGCCGATGGTAATTATCAGTAAGGGATTATGGAGACTGTTAAGTTGTTGATTGAGATCATGAATTGTATTGATTTTATTTTTGTATAGATTATATAATCCATCTAACTGGTCATGAAGCTGGACCAGTTATCAAATATGTAGATTACAATTAGGGTCAAAAGAAAGAAAAGAAGTATATTAGGATTTTAACTAGTGAACTCAAAGTGTTCATTGGAAACTAATCCCAATGAATACAAAACTTATATTCATTTGGTGTTATTTCACTTGTATCTTCCCATTGTTAATTACAACTACAATTAATCAGTCTCTTGTTGGCATATGTGAATCCTGTGCGAACTGCCTCGATACTGCCTGAAGTCACAAGCCTTATAAGCAAAGATTGGTAGTGACTAGCAGTGGAATGGAGGACGCGCGTTTCGTTTTACTCGGGACTCGTCAGCTGGATGTGCCTGAATCTCAGAGTTGATGTTCACTCTGGGACTCGAACCCAGTATAATTTTCTTCAAACGCCATCGCGTTATCCATTTGGCTACTGAGTCCTGATAGCCACCTGCTTGTGCAATAGGGTAAAGTTATGTTCACTTGATGTTGTTTACTTGTATCTTCCCATTGTTATTGGCTATCAAGACTCAGTAACTAAGTGGATAACGCGATGACGTTTTAAGCGAACGGTACTAGGTTGAAGTCTCAGAGTGAACATCAAAACTGAGATGCAGGTACATCTAGCTGACGAGTCCCAAATAGGATGAAACACGCATCCTCCATTCCACTACCGTAGAAGATATAATATCGAATCCGTTGTTTGAAAACACTTAATAAAGTTATCAGAAGTTAATGTTGATTATACTGACTGTAAATCATTTCGTTAGTAATGATAAAAATTTCATTTCTATCTAAACTCTTTTAGTCACTTTTCTATTTTATTTGTATATTACTTTATATTAAATATATATGTATATTACTTATATCAGTCATTTATAAAATTAAACCATTGAATCTTCCTCATTTCCCCCTCCCCTATAAATACATCAAATATAATGAAATTAATATTCATCTACCAGTTTAAACTACTCACAATAGTAATCTGTTCTGTTTTCATTCATAATATATACTGAACTCATCAATTGTACAATGATTTGTTATACTCAGTGAAATTGTCCTTTCCTTTTTTAGAATAATTAAACTTCTTGGCATATAAAATTTAGATATTATTATACAATATATCTCTTACATTAGTTCCTCTGTACTGCTATATATATATATATATATATATATATATATATATATATATATAACTCTTGAGGGAATAAGTGAATATCTTTTCAGAGTAAAAGATGAAGAACTTTTTCAAGTCTATTTATAATCAGCCAAATAAAATATATAATTCGATAACAGTACAGAGGACTTAATATACATTTATATATGCTGGAGTAGATAATGAAAAAAGAAAAAAAAGAAAAAGAAAAGAAAAATAGAATTCACACGCATACAATTGAATATGTGAATAAGTGAAAAATGGACAGAGAAAAACGAAAACCCCATGCATAACTAAAAATTCTTTAAAGTAGTTTTTCTTTTTTTTAATATTTTTTGCAAGGGTGGTTATATGATGAATTATGCATTCCAGTGGAAATGCAAAATCTATGCATGAATGAATGAATGAATTTTGGAAATCCATTCACTCATCATCATCCATTCATCCATTCAAAAGCCAATACAAAAAAAGCAATACAACAACCACAGTAGAAATAAATATTTATTTTTCATCAACCAGAAATGCTTCTCTTCTCTTTTTTTTACCTTGGGGAATATTTTGTATTTTCTTATTACGTACACATACACATAAATGAAATTTAGAATGATGATAGAAGTAGAGAGAGAGAGAGAATGGAGAGAAAAGAACAGAGAAAGGGAGATAGAACTAAAAATAAATAGACAGTAAAATAAATACGATAGACAGATAGATAGATAGATAGATAGATAGATAGATAGATAGATAGATAGATAGATAGATAGATAGATAGATAGATAGATAGATAGATAAACGGATGTGAATACTCTGTGTGCTTTTTTTATTTAACCAGTGGTTGGTGTAAAAATGAAGGTGGTTTTGAGTGAAAAATGAAATTGATAGAAAAGCAGCGTAAAAAATGGATGATTTTCCCAAATTTTTTTTCACTTCTTATGCACATCATATATATATTTACTACATTTATGTACCACGTTATACTTACCGTAAAGACGAAGTTATTCAATTTAATGCTAATTCAACATAACATCTTATATTCATTTTAGTCAGTATGAAGTTAGTATTGGTAGAGATTAGGTAAGCACCACATTAGATATTCAGCTCCATATCCAGTGAGACTAAACCATCACAATTAATCTTGTCTATACTAATTACTTACTGTGTGGACCATGGTTTTAAATTATGTAGATTTTAAGAATGATAGAGCTGTATCTCTCAGTTGGAAATGTAGGCTAAGTGATAATGCACTTTTTCGATATTGATTGGTTGAAATCAGCCAACAGAAATCCCTTAATCAACATTTTCTTTCTACTATTTAAGAGTGAAATGTATTTGCAGTCTTAAGGGGAATGGTAGTTTTTTATAGGTTTGAACTAACATGACTTATTGACATAATTAAATAAGTTACCATTGAGCTATTCCAACGGTTACTGAACCCCAGTATGTTTACATTAATATGTAATTGATTTCGTGTTGTGAGCTTCTTAGCTTTGAACTTAAGGTAATGATTATCTTTTATTCTACGAGATCCCTGAAAAATTAGTAATTACATACATACATCAGGTCTCTCGTTGAAATAACCATCATTATTATCATTGGGAATATGATCATTCAGGAGTTTTTATTTTATTGTAGTTTTGACATATATATTTACCTTGAATAAATGAAATACATCTATACATAATATTTCTAATAACCTAAGTATTTTTCACTCGGTATTTGAGTTCTCGATTTTTGATATGATCTGAAGTTAGTAATTTTAATAAATATTTAAACTTACCTACGATTTTGAAACCATACTTGTACTACACGCATATCTAAACCAGTCTCTTCACTAAGTTGTTCTCTGATATGACGTACCGGTTTTGGACTTTCACCATAAACTCTTTTAAGTGCTTCCAGTTGTTTAGCTGAAATAGTTGTTCTAGGACGTTTATTAGCATTGTCTAATTCTGCTTCTAAAAAATATAGATGTAGCATAATACATTTACTTAGTTAAGTATATTTATAATTCAAAGGGATCAAATGGTAATATAGATACATAAGCACATTTTTAAATATTACAATAAAGTCATTGCATTTCCTCTAAATACAATTCACAAGTTTGGTAAAAGTTAATCTCCATGGAATTTCGTTCTCTGAGATGGATGGTTTGGCCTTCTATCTGAAGTTTGTGCTGATGATGTCGTTCAGAAGAACGATGAAAGCTCTAAGACCAAACCATCCAGCCCAAAGAATAAAACTCCAGCAAAATCATTCACCTGAGCTACGAATTCTCTCCACCATCCCAGAAGTTAATCTCAAATACCATACCCCCATATTTAATACATGACGTTATCCATGATTCAGAAGGGTGTAAATTTATCAAGAAAATAATATAATTTAATAGTTGAATTCATGGGTCAATTGAAGCTAGACCACCTTGGAATACCTGGAAGCACTGGACGGCCATTTCATCCTAGTATGGGATGATGAAACATAAAAATACCGGATTAAGACTGAACGAAGAACATATGGTCAAATCAACTTTTCTGACAGTATAAGAAATTAGAAATCCACAACATGGATGTAATCTGACTTTTTTAAAAGTGTAAACCTAATTACCTAACTGTCCACGAGTATCATGGTAACAAACCATTAGAAGTATCTTCATATAGATAAATTACTACAAAATTTTTTTATCAGGTTTTTTTGGAATATTATGTTAATTTAAATAGTTTAGATCATGAGTCAGTTGAAGCTAGACCACCATGGAAAACCTGGAAGCACTGGATGGCCGTTTCGTTCTATTGTGGGATTCCTCAGCAGTGTGTATCCACAGTCCCGCCTCACGAGATCCGAACCCAGGATCTATTAGTCTCGCCCGCGAACGCTTAACCACTAGACCACTGATCCGGCTGCCATCCAACAGTTTCAATGTCTAACTTCAACTAATCGACGAAATTGAGTGACAAACCCACCATTTTCTTTTGTGAGTTACTATCTCACAACAGACCCGGTTGAACTCTACTGCTCACTGCTTCTCACTAGAACTCTAGGAAATACCTCTTGAAGCCAGTCACTAGTGAGCATTCGCTTCCAGGTTTTCCATGGTGGTCTAGCTTTGATTGACTCATGATCTCAACTATTAAAAATTTTTACCTGAAATTATTTTATTATTTTTAGATTTTTATCAAAAAATATTTTTTACCTCGAGCTTTAGCAGTTTCAAAATCTGACTTGCACATTAGTTTTCGATCACGTAATAGATAGAATTCATCGCCTGTATTTAACATACGAGCACAGCTGACACATGAAAAACAATCTAAGTGATATACATTTTCTTGAGCTGTCCGAACAACTTCCATTGGTGGAATACCTTTATCACAACCTGCACATTTTGTTCCAAAGCGACTAAATAATTAAAGAAAATTAATATCATTTATAAAATTACAAATAGATATCTGCTTTGATTAATGAGTAATATAGAGGAGAATTTACCATTTATGTTAGCTGTTTTACCAAGATCATGGTTAAATATAGTCTTTTTTACTTCTGGCTTGCATAAACGTTATAATTCATTTCTGTTGATCATAGATAAACGGTTCAATGAAATGCTATTCAAAGAAGAAGTACTTGATGACTATTCTATAACAGAAACAAGCACTTGGAGTTAATTCGATTCAAGAAAAAAAAACATTAATATATCGAAACATTTTTGCTTCCAAGACAACTTAATAATGTGATTGCCATACTGACTCCTCCTATGAAAGTGATATTTATCAACATGCTTTGGGGATAATCATGAATTCTATAAATGATAGATCTCAAGTTTGTAGAGAACATGACTAGACTGATTCATAATCTCAATCAAAAACTTGACAATCCCCACGACCACATACTGATGATATTTATTTACCACGGTATTGAATTCGAAGAAAAACTGAAATTAAGCTGATTATCAAGAAAATTTGATTGATCGATTTAAAAGTATCCGTCTAACTACTAATAATTATTGATCTGTAAATTAATTTATTTTTCAGAAAATATGATTTTTTTCAATGAATCTTACAATAGTGTGTGTAATCAAGATCACTATTAACTAACTGAATATGACCCTAAACCATTTAAATAGTAATTATTATATATCAAGGAAAAAAATATACAGCAATATGTGTTATAAGACAACAAGGCAAAATGTTTTTATAATAAAATGAACACGTGAATAAAGGTTAATAATGTATATGGATTAATCTAATCTATCTTATAATTTAAGACCTATAATACATTAACTTATTAACTTTATCTCATCATTATTTTTAATATTCTTATATTGACATGAGAAACATGAGAAAACTCACCTTATTTGAGTTAGTTTGTATTGTAAAAGATTATCAATAAGCTTTCTATTCATGCCAAAATTATAAAAATAACAGACAACTTGTATCTAATAAATTTCATGACACCTTATTTAGTCTGGAATTGTTTTCTTCTTCTTTTTTTCACCACAATAATAACAAATATGAATAATACTAATAATAATATTGATAATAAATACAATGAGCATGAATAAAATGTCGCGTTTATCTGTCAAGAAAACAAACTACTGAAATTTCTGTCTTATTCTAACAAAATAATCTACATGTGTGTCTGTATTTATCGATGAGGGAGGGAGGGAAGGAGGGAAGGGGGAGGCCGGTATAATTAACGAATAGTTAGTTAAGTGAAGACTGAAATCTCTAATGAAAGGGGGTTGTTGATAGATAAATAAATAAAAGAATGAAGTAAAAATTCGAGAAAAATTAATGAATGAAAAATGTTCACACACATACATACACACACAAAAAAAACAGACAAACAAAACAAATCCATTCCTTTCTTTTTCAATCTAATGGATAAACACCATTTAGTTAATTAGAAAAAAAAAATATCTCTCTCTGAACAATAATAATACTAAAAAACACCTCAAAGAATATAATCCCAATTTAGTTAATGTTCGAATAGATTTTGAGGAGTAAATGAATTATGCCTACAAAGTGATAAAACTATTTATTTCTATTTTCAGTGTAAATATTCCTCTTTCATTCTTAGTTCCCTGTTCATATATCATTATTATTATTATTAGTAGTAATAGTAGTAATAGTGCTAGTGGTAGTGTACAAAAATGAAAGAAATGTTAATAACAATACTACTAATAATAATGTTTAAGTATGAAGTACAATGTTCATATCATTTATCTACTTGTTTTAAAATGATTTATTTTACATTCACATAATAAAAATGATATACACAGACATATTTAAATAAGTGTAATTTAATTTAATTGACAATTGAAAACAGCTAATAAATAATTGTGACTGATTAAACCTACAATTTTTGTTGTGTTTTTGTTGTTGTTGTTGCAAATTCTACTATACTAACACAACTGACAAATAATCGATTATAGGAGAGAAAAAAAGGAGCATTAATATTCATTCATTGAGGGTAATAATCCTGGTTGATTATTATCCTGAAGAAGTTCAGAAAAGTTTACTGGACGAAACGTTGGAATTATTTTAAATTTCAATCACTGAGATTAATTCAAATATAATTTTCACATATAATGACTTCTCTATACACGGTACCCAATCATTGTCAAACTATTCGTTCTAATCTTGACGAATATTCGTATTAATATTAATTTTTTTTTAATTAAGTGCCATTTTTTAAAAAAAACTCTGTTTAACATTTCTTCATGTAGTTGTTAATGTATATGATAAGTAAATTTTATTTGATAGAGCAAAAGGTATTTATATCAGAAGAGGTTTGATGAATATTATGTTAATTTCAATAGTTAAGATCATGAGTCAATTGAAGCTAGATCACCATGGAAAACCTGTAAGCGCCGGACAGCCGTTTCGTCCTATTGTGGGATTCCTCAGCAGTACGCATCCCAGGATCTATCGATCTCGCGCGCAAGCGCTTAAGGATTAGACCACTAGGCCGGCATCCAACGTTGTTAATGTCTAACTAACTAGTCGATGAGATTGAGTGACACATTCACCATTGTCATCAGTGATTTACAGACGAAACGGTCGTCCAGTGCTTCCAGGTTTTCCACAGTGGTCTAGCTTCAGTTGACTCCTGATCTTAGCTATTAAAAGGTATTTAGTTTACAACAGAAAATGATATTCAGTAGTAGAATAATATTATGTGGTTATCAATACTGGATAAATCAATATTGGGTCGACTTTTTTAGTGTATAATCACTAATCTGAATGATTCAACATTATGGTGTAATCCACTCGATGGTAATTCATTAAAGATAACTATCAAGTATTCGTTCGTTTGATTGATGTGTGGATAACCTAAAAATGTATTTCTAAATGTAGATAGTTTTCGTATGAATAACAAATATGTATATATATATATATATATATATATATATATATATATAATCGCTAACTTACCGAAAGAAGTCTTCTTTACAGTACAGTTCATCTGTTCGTACAAAACATTTCTCTGATAATGAAGTACCACAATCCATACATTTCAAACAGTTTACATGCCAACTCTGATTAAGAACTTGTAGAATAGTTCGATCCATTACCAATTGTTTGCATCCAGCACATTGTGGAGCTAGTTAATAATGAATTAGATATGAAAAAGAAATAAAATGAATGTAGAAATAATGATACAACTACTCTATATTATCACCTTCCGTATAACACGAATCTGTAGTGGAATGTAGTTATTTTAATCCACCTTTTAAAGATTTAGAGCAAACAAAACCATATTTAAAGTAGGGGGTTAAATACCAAAATTCTAATCTTTTACTAGAATGGATAGAGAGATTTAAAAATGTGCTCAATAAGATTGCTATAATTTAAATGAAGTAACTGAATTCGCTAACTAACTGGGAGATAAACAATGGTATCATTTTGTAAGAACAAGGTTTTATCTCAGACGAATACAGGATATTTAAGTCTCTGCCTAACGAAACTCAATGAGGTATGTGGTAACAAAAAGGCATTTATTATTTCTTCAGCTATTTAGAACACTGTTTTATTTAATTCCTAATTATTTTGCTCATCAATTACAACCTTAGAAATTCGAATAATAAATTTAGCTTTTTCTTGATAAAAAAAAAAGGTCTCAATATACTGTAATATGTTCCGAATGAAGAATTTCGCATAGAGAAAATGTTACTTACTAAGGTTAACATTTCCCACAGGTTACCAATCATATGTTATTTGGCATCATTCAATGTTCATAATTACCTTAAGGTATTACACGAAGAAACCTTAAAATGAATCCGTTTTCGAATTTCTGGTGTACAGCCATTGATAATAATAATTGTAAACTCGATAAATATTCGTCAAGATTTGAACGAGTGGTTTCACGTAAATTAATCGACTATCAATTAGAAAATCGTAAACCACAAATCACTCGTAAAGATCTCAGTGGCTGAGTCAACGAAGGTAGATCTTCTCACACTTGCAGCTCAAACTCCTTTTTTCCGGTATAATGAGTGTTATATTTTGACGAAAATGAACCCACACCAGCGCCTGTGTCGATATTAAAACTTTTATCTATCTCAAGTCAAAATATGTGTGATTTTAACTAAGCAAATAATACTTTAGGTGTCTGTATAATTAGAAAAGAGTTTTTTTCATCGATATTCCACTGGATATAATTTTCCGTATCTGTACGGTTGGTAGAGCAAGATGTCTTCACGAGGATCTTCCTGAAGTTTTTGCTTAAAAACTACGTTATTTGTTGTTGAAACGATTTGTGGTGGTATTTTTTGGGCTCCAAGTTAATTTTCATCCACGACACCGTATGCATAATTGTGAATGTACACTCCTGACGAGTCCCATACTCGGAAGAAAAGGCCATCCCATGTTTTTAGGTTTTCAGTAGTTGTCTAGTTAGGTTGACTCATGAATTCAACAATTAAAAGAAAATAAATCCGTTCACGGAATTAAAAATGATAAACTGATCATTCTTCTACTAGTCAAACTAATGAAGATCTAGAGTGTATATTATCATCCAGTCTCTTGGTTATGTTCCTTCTAGAGAGAGAAATATGAGTTATAAAAAAAAATACAAAGAAGATTTGTTTCCTGATTAGAATTGAATGATAAAAGTAATACTGTATAATGGATGATACTTAAATAATGATTGTTTTCATAGTATGGTAAATTCCATATTTTTATTGATAAACAAATCAAATTTTATTGTATGTATCAACTACTCATACTCCCATATCAACTGTTAAACAGAATATGAACCATAACTATAAACAGTGATAGTTAATTCAAAGCAAAATGTATTTGGATACATTTTTTTCCATTGGACTGAAATTAGTTTGAAAAAAATATATTGAAAAATACTAGGGATTGAAATTTATTTTATTTATTTATTCATGTGAGGGCTGGGAAACTGCCCGGGTGCCCAAACCAAAGCAGGTGGCTTTCTCGGAGTTTCATACCCCGAGCCTTTGACCTAAAAGTCTAATCCAAAAGGCAATGGAACAACTTCAGGTGATGCAGTCCCATGGTAGCCATTGACCAACAATAGGTTCATACGCCATTTGTTTCCTTCAGGATCCTGGAGCTCAGAGTTTTCCAACTCCCTTAGGTGGATCCTCCATATCCATCAACCCGGACAAAGCGCCGGACATTCGCATTTCATCCTCTCAATTTCGTAATCGAAACCCCTACCACGAGAAAGCATTGAGTAGGACTTCCCTGGCAGTAGTTGTATGCACGTAGCCATTTGAGAACATTTCGAGAGGGAGAGTTGACTCTCCCAACTCTCAACAGTACCAGAGCATTTAGGGACAAGGATTGAAAAGTTTTATTCATATCAGTGTAAAAGATACTTCCATCCATAATATTTTCCAATTCAAAAAAGTGTTAAATAAACTCAACTAAATTTATAATAACACCGAATTTCTCAATAACACTCGAAATCGTAGTGATATACATAATAATAATAATGAAAACAGTGGTTCTGAATAGTTGTCAGTTAAAATAAAAAAAGGAAAACTTCACAATTACAAACAAACCAAATGAAATTTCCATGTGACAAAATCTATTTAGATCTATATTGATGACATGATCTATTGTACACAAAAATGATATTCGGCTTTTATGATTAAGATATTTACACCCTTATTTATGTTAAATAAATACATTTATACAAAATGAAATACTATTTTTCCCATTATATTTCTTGTCATTAATATCTCACATAGAGATTTATTTGTCTGACGCGTGTATATATGTATATATATACGGTTAACATAAACCTTTCAAGACATTTCCATATTCATAAATCATTTGGTCAGCTTAACAACAACGGATAGAAACAATTTCTTTTCTTTTTCTTTCTTTTTTTCAAGATAAAATGTGGGTTCATTCATTAACGAATATCTGCTGTTCTTACTTTGAATAGAAGTTATTTATTCATATATCTCTATACAATTAAATAACAAATTTCAATGTATTCAACTATAAATGCTTTGATTAAAAGTGCTTTGTTTTCTTTCCTAACATCTAATTTTTTTTTAAAGAAAAATTGGTTATCGAATAAATCAACTTGCTGAAATTCTTGTTGTTAAATTGCTACTTATATAAATTAATGAATAAATCCATATAATTTCACTGGTTGAAATCATGAGTCGATTGAGGCTAGACCACCATGGAAAACCTGGAAGCACTGGACGGCCGTTTCGTCCTAGTATGGGACTCCTCAGCAATGCGCATCCACGATCCCGCCCCCCGCGAGATTCGAACCCAGGTCCTATCAGTTTCGTGTCAGGCGCTTAACTAAAACCCATTCTGATAATAAAAATCCATATAAAATATTACCTATATTCTACAAGTATTTTGTGTAGTTATAGAGAGCTTGAAGAGATTCTCTGTGTTTCCGATTGTCGTTAATTTACTAATGTCTTATACAAAATCAATATACTTTTACGAATGATATTAGATTATAAATCTTTATTGAAAAGACATTCTTAGGAATTTCTCTTAGATAAATAGATAAGTTTCTAATTCAAGTTTTTTTCATGAAGGTGAAAATGAACACAATAACTTTCTTATTTTAAACTATTTAATTAAAAGAAATTTAAATGAAACTTTAATTATGACCTTCTACTTTGAACGTACACATTCATACTGATAATGTTGACTTCATTTACATTCAGAAGTGTTACTGAAATCACTGCATTCAAAGAAGACTAAGCAGAGGGAATAAAATAATATGATAAATATCTTGCATTTCAATAATTTGCATATACATAGTAATAAGTTTACAATGACAAAACAATTTATTGTTGAGTAATTAATTAGATGAAATTTCATGGATTGTTCATAAGTCTTACCTTACCGCCATGATATGGTAGAAACATTGCCGCAAGTCTCAAAACTAAACAAAATTAAAGTATTCTACGGAACAGCTAACTTTTCGAGATGCTTTAGTCTTAGTCTTTCTACATATAAACAGAATTGTCCCTATAGAAGTGGCTGTCTTGATTACGATCTCTCCTATGTTGTAGTCTTCTCATGATACCTCATGATACCAAATATTCTTGTGGAACTCGAGGATCTACAAATTAAATCAGTGATTGCATTAGTCTGTTTTTATCACCCATCAAGTCGATAGTTAAACTATCAAAATAATTCTAAAAGTTTTTCCGAACTATAAAAACAGGCGAGTAACTGAAGCTTCCCATATATGTTCCTAAACCCTACTGCACCCAATATAAAAGATGTTGGTATCCATGCAACTTAAACCATCTTTCTCAACAATTATACTTAGTTTGTTCAAATCTTATGTCATCGACAGACAAACTGAATCTGTTCCTTCACGTCAAGATGTATTACTCTTGTCATACGCACCCAGGTTTTCGCGAATATATATGTATATATCACATATCTGATCTGAACATAATGACATCAGCATAATCAAACTTATTTAGCAGTACCAAATGTTTTGTTATGTTTCTCTGTGTAATCTAAATTTATATTAATTTAACTCGGTTATTTATTCTCTGAACAAAGGACTCGTACTGAGTCTTGGAACATCGTAAAATCAATTTTTTACTCACTGGTGTTTAACAAATATACTGCTTTATTCTTATCAACAACCCTCAATCCTAATTCTCATTTGGTAACGGTACCGTATTATCTGTTTTCTATCTCATTAATCTTATTCATATTCATTATTATTGTCTGTTGAAATTTCCTTCTGAAATTCTCCAAATGATTTGATTGATAAAAAGATTTCGAAGCTCAGTACCAACTGGGTTTCACAGCTCAACAAGTGAAGCTTTAGATAAGTATTTCAAAAGTCACTAATATCAATTCAGCAGTAGCTTATATCTTCTATTTTCATCGAAAATGCATTAAGTAGGAGCTATCACGGAGAACTTAGTTACTAACAAAATAATATGTTTGCTATTATCTGGGTTTGATATAAATTTCCAGAACGTCGACTGAGAATAAACAATCTTTCAAATTAAGTAGTTTGAAAGTGAGAACAAATACTTTAAGATGACTTTAGATACTGGTCTCCTCAAAAAAGATTCGCAACTGACTACTACCGTTAAATTCAAGCGCCTACTCCTGATCTTACGTATGCGTTGCTACTTTGAAAGAAATTTATGGTTCATAACCAAAGCCTGAGGCCAACCATATCAGTTAACTGACATGAGAAGTGTCTGTTACTGAAATGACAAACAGTTTGGGAAGCCGTCAAATGTCCTTGTCTCGACACCACATATCATGTAGATATTTTAACTAAACCTTAAGTTGACTCATAATGTAAGTCACCATGACAGTTCACAAGTGTTTCTGTCCTTTACTTTTGAATTACTACAAGCCAATTCATTGTAGTTTCACTTGAATTAAAGATAACCACGTTATGATTAAATTATTTCACCGAGTAGTTTAAAGTCGTTTAGTTAGATAATAAGGTAATGAAGGCAATGATTCGACTACTTGCTAATATACTGTCAGCCAAATAGTCTTTTCTAATTTGAAGATAAGTTTAGTCATAGACTGAATCTAGGTAGACATTATTTGGAACAAATATCACACTTTGGTTTGAGACTCCTTAATATTCATAGTCGTACCAGAGCTTGGACCAAAAACCTTCAGATTTCATAGTAAACTCTTTGCTCTCCGAACACTAAGTTGACATTCATTGGTCACAATTCTCAGCCACAATCACTCCTCAGTATTATGAGACTATTATCTAATGTAATGTGTGACACATTTCTCACCCGTGACTTGATTTTTATACTTCGTTAAAATTATTTTAGAAAATTACTAAATTTGACATTTATCATTATGTAACAACAACAATGGAATTGATTCAACTAATGCTTTAATTTATTTAATCCATTATCTTACTACTTATTTCTATCCTTATATGAGGTTTGGTTACCATTCAAAAAAAAGGCCAGCTTTTTTTTTGAACCCCCCCCCCAGATGTTCATGAAAATAATTATTTCTACACATTAACAATACGATTTACAAAAGAATTAACTTTAAATTTATTTTTCCATACATTATCATTGACTTGATTATAACTTAACTATTGTCATTTATTTTCTCATTGTGCTTTGAAATAATATAAGCAGAAAATAGGAGGGGGGGGGAGGAAGAAATCTCATGGCATATTCTAATTTATTACACTTAATTCTCCTAACAATACGTTAAAGATAAGAGAAAATATATTCAGTTAAATATGGTTATGTATATATATAAATGAATATTATAGAAATAGGCTAAGTCTGTTACTAAATTCCAAATGATTATAACTTGTCAAAATATTGTACATTATGGTTAAATGAACTAGAAATTTCCTCTCTTTTTTCTCGTCTGTTTTTTGTTTTGATGAAAGAAACGACGAGAATGATGAATGACGCAAAGATAAATCATGGACTACGTTGGAAGTAAAAAAAGGAAAGAAGTCTTAAATGATACAACTAGATAATCAAAGAATTTAAAGTACTAAAACATTATGAACTATCTGATATAGATATGAAAATTATATTCGAAATAATCTGAGCGATTGAAATTTAAAATAATTTCAACGTTTCGACCAATGAACTTGTCTGGACTTCTTCAGAGTAGAATAATTAAAATCAAAATCATCAAAGAAATATATAAAGTTTTTAACAATCGAATCAGATCAAATCTATAATATGCTAATCCAATCATATTTGGATGTTGATTTTAGTAAATATAATTTTCGTATATAATGACTTTTCTATACTTGGTGCCCAATTTTTGTTAAACTATTCGTTCTAATCTTGACAAATATTCGTATAAAATATCTAAGTTTTATGATAATTCGTCAGCCAGATATAATTGCTTAAACGAATATAATTTATTAGTCGTTAATTGATTCAAAATTACAATTTGGGTTCAAGTCATGAATATGATAAAAAGGCAAGACTATAATTTATGGACGAACCGTAACGGGCGAGAAATTCACTCATCCATTTAGATAAATAGAGTTTTGGTATTATAGCTGATATCACTTTGTGATGCAAACCCGAAATCTAATTCCTAAGCTTAATCATCAACCATAAATTATAATTCGAATTCCTCACACAGGTTCATAACCCTTATTTGGTCCTGTTTATTAAGTGAACACATTCAAGGTCACTTTAGCGTCGCTTAAAGGTCGTCCATAGATTATGATCTCACCGATAGTTATACTATAACGATCATTCATCATTACAAGATTGTTATACTCGATGAACTGAATAATGACTGTAAGGTTAAGTTTAATTAATGATTTGAAATACATTTTTTATAGTAATATAAATTATCTCCCAATTTTTATCTGTTTACTAAATAAAATTATTATTGAGAGACTAATGAATAAATGCTAATCAATTGGATTAAAAATTATAGGAGTTGATCATATGTCAATGATCAATAGAGGTGATATTAGTGATGTATTATTGTCAGAGTGATAACAATTTCTATATTTTAAAATAAACAACTGTCTAAAAACAAAATAGTAAATCAACTACATTTTTATTATTCGATAAAATAGAAACGATCACTTCCAATTGTAAATCAATTGATAAAAATATGATTATTAATTATTTAATATAAGTATGGGGTTGTGGAGATTGCTGACTTTTTGATTGTGATCATGAATCAATCAATGTTAGACAACTATTGCAAACCTATAAGCACTGGACGGCCGTCTCATCCTGGTATAGAACTCCGCAGTAAGGCACATCTAGTGGTCTGGAGGTTAAGCGTCCACGTGAAAGACCGAAGGTCCTAGGTTCGAATCCTGGATACAAGATCGTGGATGAGCACCACTGAAGATTCCTATACTAGGATGAGACGGTCGTCTAGTGCTTCCAGATTTCGATCGATTCATGGTCTCAATCAAAAAATTATTTAATATGCGACTAACTATGATCAAAAGCTCTTCACGTGTTATTGAATATTCAGTAAATCTGTGTTATTGGATGTTTGACTAAATATCCGATTCTTTTTCTTAAACGACACAAACTCATTAAAATGTGAAATTCTTATTTTCTGGCAACATGTATTATATACAATATGTGGATTTGTGGTTTCGAAAATATAAAGACATTTAAACTAGAATGAAACAGTTCCTGAATATCCCCTGGTACTCAGTAATTCCCTAGCTGCTGTTGATCAATGATAAAAATCACTATATGATTATATTTATAATTTATTGTTTAAATGGATTTATTTTCAGATCAATCAATTAGCTTATTAATAAAATGGATGCAAATAAATGCTAATTCATAAACAAGTTTAATTTATAGATAATACAAAACGGAGGAATACCCGATAGATTTACTCTTTTCACTTAGAGTTTTACATAATCATAATGCGTTTCAATTCTATTCATTTTATAGTCATTCCTAAAATAACATGTAACAGGATTTGAATGTGTTATCATAGCGAGTTGCTTCAAATATCATCAATGTTAGTACATATTAGATTAGAAATGTATCATGTGCTTTATAGAATGTAGCTTGACTAGCTTAAAGATCATGTATCTCAATTAATCATGTCACATACTGTAAATCACACTGTAGTATCGTATTAGTTAAGTGAGGCTTGAAATAATATGTTTTTCATTGTTAGACGCTGAAACTGTATAATAAAGTAGAATATTAATATAGTCATATCACTTCTTATCTCAGATCAATTGTGAATCAGTTTAATCGGCGTCAAATAAGTTGCCGAAATTAAAAAGTATGAGTTATTTCAAAAGTGAGTACAAAATTTACTGGCTATAACCAACATATGAAAACCAGAATTTCATTCAAGTACGAACATTGTATCAAACTATTCAGTATCATAACTCCAGATCTAACAGTGTTAGTCTCTATCAATCTTTCGATTTCAATTTGAATTATCTAAAATTTATACTATTGTTTGTTCTATAATAAAACGGTTTAAGGATATGTCCTACTAACAACCCATGAACAAGAGTGAAGTATTCCGTAACTTTCGACTTTGGTATCTTCTTCAGTTGCCAATTTTACCAAACAACATCATATGAATAGTAGGAATGAAAACTCATCCACTTCTCCTGACTACTATAATTCATCATGAAAAGTAATATCTATTATTATATACATTTCTAAATTCATAATTTCATTCTTTCTTTCTCTATCATACATTGACGCATATATTTACTCTTGTTAAAATACTAAGAATTAGAAAATAAGGTGGATAACTTTAAAAGCTTTATTCAGTTCGACTTGATGATCTGTGTCCACCAAGTGTGCGAGAATCGAACTCTTAATCAGTCTTACCTGTCTTTTACTCGTCCATGACGGATGGTGTTCTGGCTCCTGTGAAGCCACTTATGCATGGCAAGTTCATCACCGTATAACAGAACACCATCCGTCGTAGTTGAGCAAAGGACAGGCAAGAGTGATTAAGAGTTCTATTCTCGCTCACTTAGTGGAAACAGGTCATCATATTGAACTGATTAAAGCATTTAAAGTTATCCACCATATTCCATTGAATTTCCCACATGATTTACAAGTGTGTCTTCTGCACACTGTTGAATCCATTGAGATTAGAAAATAAGTTGTAAACTGCTATTTGTTCTTGTCCACTTTATGATTATTATTTATTCAACTTATTTCTTATAACTAATTCAATTAATTCTGATTTTGTCTTCCTTAATTATTAGAATGTTTACTTAATATAACAGATTTGTCCGTCTTTATTAATATTAGAATTTGACAAATGAATAAGAGTGATAGCCTAGAATATATTCTTTTACAAATATATATATATATATATATATATATAAACAATGATAATTTAATTTATCAATGAAATGTTTTGTATTTTTAGTCATTGACCGCTGTTTTCTCTTTGTATATATTCCATTTGTATATTATCCATTCATATTCATAAACCATTGTATAACCTTATATTCAGTCTTTCTTATTATTTTAATGCTTTTGGCATTGTTTCATACATTGCTCAATTCTATTTCATCTGAAGAAATGTCAATGATTATCAAGAATGATAAGAATAATTGGCAGAAATGATAATGTACATATGAAATTGTGTGTTTATTGAATATTAGAAAAAAAACTTTGTTGGTTAAAGAATATCAAAGTAAAAAATCTCCATTATGATACTAATCTACTATAGTTAATAATAAATCAAACATTTTGTTAAACAAATAAACTACTTAAGTCCTGTTTTACTTGTGTAATAGTACAACTAAACAGTTAAGTAACTTGGTTACTTGCTATAATCTTATCCAGTGATGAGAAAATATAACTCCCAGTGATCAATCAATTGTATATATATCTCAGTCTTACAGGAGGTCAGTCGCGACTCAGATAGCTCAGTAGTAACGTCTGTGACTGTGAAGCTGGGTGACACGGGATCGAATCTGTCAGAAAGCATCAGTTCCATCAAGATTACAGGTACACCTTGCTGACGAGTGCCAAGTAGCACGAAAACCTCCAATGACCATCTTATTTCAACATAGTGCACGCAATGTTGAGTCGCCTAGGCCATATTGCAACTTGGTCGATAGAATTCAATCTGCACTAAGAAAGACTTGACATACATAACATTGATCACGACCCAGTGATCAATCAATTGTAAAAAGAACTCCTCTTAAATTCCTAGGTAATAATTTTTGTCAATCATAAATAAGCTTGAAGCCAAGACCACAGACTTACTGAAACTATAACTCAATCAGTTTTTATGTATGTTTGTTTAAGTTCCTTAGCTTTATTAACGTACCGTACTTTAAAAAAAATTAAATAAACATTGCAAATTATTGCATAACATCTAACAATATTTTGGAATACAAATTGTTTTACTAGGTTATTAAAATTCAACCAGAAGAAAATACTACATGGTGTTACACTGGACGTTATTTAGCGATTGACTAGAGTATCTGAACCCATTCGTCACTTGATAAGTTCATACACTGTTAGCATATCTGAATATATCAATGGGTGACATGAGTTTAAGCATCTGATAAAACATATGATTCACTCAATTTCTACTTTACGATCCCAATGACTTAAATATTGACCTATGATCATACACTTTTTGGTATATACTACATATATAAGTATAACTGGCTTAAGTAGAATACTATCCGATCACAGCACAGAAATATGAGTTCAATATTTGTCTAATAGATTAACAGGCTTATTTTAGTTGGTATATTTCATTTAGCCATATTAATTTATCGGAACCCATTCATCCTTTACTAGAAGAAATATTTTCCATAATGATATAACAACATTAAAAGGATTTGTGTTCAATAATATACATAAGATTATCAGTTTTACTAAGTGTTCGACTAGGGGTAATTATCTGACGTGTACAAATCTAACAGCGTATTACATGTCGATTTCAAAGTTAATCGATATATATATATCATTCAGGTCTATCGTTTTCAGTCTCTTTTATCTAAATGTTAGCTACAATTTCGACATAAATGTCCCTTCACCTATAAGTAATTACATTTGTATAGAATCCTTACATCACTTTACACTTCATGTTTATTTTTTAGGTATTTTAAAATCACATCATAAAAAAACATATTTCATGCTTATGAGGTGGAGTACTTCAAAATTACTATTATCAACCCCCCCCTATTGTTCACAAAGATTCACAGTAATACTTATAAACAAACTCGTTGAAAACACTGATACTAAACCAGGAGACAAACACTAATTTTCATTACTTTTCACGGATAAATCTAGTGACAATCGATGATTAATTTTTTATGATTTATATTTGTACACTTTTCATTTGTAAATGTTGTAACTGGATCTATAAGTTAATACTGACTATTGAAAACTGTAAATTGGGCGACTCAAACAAGAACATGAAGATCTTAGAAATCTTCAGAATATACTTTAGCCAAACAAATCTTCAGATGCGCACTGCTGAGGAGTCCCATAATAGAACGAAACGGCTGTCCAGTGTTTCCAAGTTTTCCATGCTGGTCTAGCTTCAACTGACTCATGATCTTGACCATTGAAATTACTACAATCTCCACAGTACCCATCTGATATAAATCTTCAGATCTCATTTATTGTTGACTAATTGTTTTTTCTAAATTTTCATTTTACCTAGCTAACAGTAAATATCTGTTTCTAGGTAGAGAACAAATGTTACTACTTTCATAAGATATTTGAAAAGTACATTCACCTTTCAGATGGTCAGGTCATATGAAAGAAAACTAAGTTCTAATAAATTAATGAACCAAGTATAAATTCGTACATTCTATTTAAAGTCATACATTTTCTTGCATAATTTAACAACTCTATCTGACAACTAAAGCCAAAATAAACAGTATGACATTTAAAACTGATAGTTGAATCCTCTCACTACTGAACTATTATTTCTGCAAGACATTAAGATTAATTAGAAACAAACAAATGAAATTTAACATGTTCAACTTATCTTATATACGACATACATAAAGACGAATTGATGAGCATTTACATGAATAAGATTTATGATAAATAGAATGTTTAACATAGCTATTCATTCTACTATTCATGTCCTATGTACAAACGCTGTAATCAATTTGATCAATTTAGTTGTGTTTTTCTCGTCAAAATATTTTTTTATTCCTTCTACACTCATCAAAATTTCATCATCTCTCCTTAATTCTGTTTTCATCTTGATATCATGCTTAATTTCTTCAATTTAAACAGAAAGAAAACATACATAGATATAAGCTGAATATACTACATAGTGTATTTTTATACTATTCTAAAAAGCAAAGTAAATATTCTATCTAATTACAAAATAAATTCAAGAACAATCACAATGATAAAGATGGATAGTGGCTAACAGTGGAATCAAGGATGCGCGTTTCGTTCTATTTGGGACTCGTTCATCTTTGTTTTAAAAGCTTGTGATTTAATGCTGTATCGAGGCAATCCGCACAGGTTGCACATATGTCAACATAAAACTGATCAATTGAAGTCCTAAATGACAATTGGAAGGTACAAGTAAAAACAACACCAAGTGAATCACAATGGTAGTTTGTGTACTTTCTATTCTCTCTGTTCTTTGAACAAACAAAAGGTTTGTTCATGAAATATATTAGGCGATAATAATAGATGCTATGAGAACAAAACTAGCCTTAAACCATAAACGGATAAGTATAAATAGAAGCTAATCACTGGTTAACAATATTTCACATACATATTTTTTTGAATATTCCAAGCCTGGATAAAACAGAAGGGTTGAGTATGGAGTTTAGCAAACCCATCCCGTAGAAAACTAACTCGCTAAAATACCCTAACCAGAAAAATAAACATAATTATTTCTATTCGTTGCAAAAATTTACTATTCTTTAAAGTTTTCTTTAAAGATTTCTTTTTAACAAAAATTGATACTAATTCATTGTAAAAGTAATTCTTAAATCATTTTTATTCTTATCATTAGTAGGGAATCATAACAATTAAATCATAGAAACTAAGTGTGAACTGAATATCTAATTTATTTTGATTATATGTTTCAAATCAAGAATGAACATTTTTGGGTTGTTTTGTTTTTCATTGTATTAAAAGTTATGAAAGAATATGTATAATCTAATAGTTTCATAAGAAACATAAATTAAATAAGCAATTTGATCGTGGATGCTCAATAGTGAAGAGTCCCACAGTAGGACGAAACGGCTGTTCAGTGCTTCCAGGTTTTCCATGATGATCTAGTTTTTATTCACTCATGAACTCAACTATTAAATTATTTGATTATAGCTTACTTCATCAACTGATTTTTATTAGTGATTAGAAAATGTAATTAGATAATGCCTAAATATGATATCTAACTTGACCAAAATGTTGATGAGTGATTTGGTTAGTAAATTTTACATAAGTCACGCTAAAAATTATATTCAATACATACTCTATAAACTGCTGTCCTTAACTAGAATACTTAATTCGTAAACAGAGAGGGGTTTTGTGGATATTGTAGTAATTTAATAGTTGGATTAATGAGTCAATTAAAGATAGACCATCATGGAAAAACTGAAAGCACTGGACAGCCGTTTCATCCTAGTATGAGAGGTCAGGCGCTCGCATACGAGACTGGTAGGTTTTGGGTTTGAACCTCATCCCAATATGAAACTCCTCAGCAGTACTCATTCACGATCCTGTCTCGCGGTATTCGAACCCAGGGTCTGTCGGTCTAGACCAATAAGTCGAAACGGCTGTCCAGTGCTTCCAGGTTTTCCATGGTGGTCTAGCTTTAAATGACTCATGACTTCAACTATTAAATTAATCCGCAAACTTAAATTCAGTTTATTCTCTAATCAGACACCAACCTTCAAATATATTTTTGATTTTTCTTGTGAACTTCGTTACAAACGATCGAGTCTCAGTTCTGAGAGATTTATATAAAACACCAAACAATAGATGTGCTCTAAAAAGTATTGAGATGTATAACAGCAAATGTTTCAGCAACCGACTCATTCATGTCTTTATTAAAGCATCAGAACCTAGGTTGTACAATTCACCCTATTTGAGATTCGTCAGCTGGGTATACTTGGATCCTAACATTATCGTTAGCATGGAGACTAATCCAGTACATGCAGTGTCAAGCATCAATTTCTCTACGTTACTAAGCTAAGATATATATCATCTTTTACTCAAATTAATTATTTCTGGTTCTTATTTAAGAAAATGAACTTAATATACTTGTACTGTATTCATTTGAAATGTTCCAGTTAATGCGGAGAAAAAACATACATGATATGACTAGACAGTACAACAAACTTCAATCATACGTGTAAATCTTGAATTTTCATAGTAGGAAGTCACTACATTCATCTCATTATCTTCTCGTTCAATTAACTTCGGTTAATCTACATTCCATATGTAGCTTTAATGATCGATTCTCAACTCTTGGGTCACTGATACAAACCCATCTCTCGTTACTTGGATTCATACATCCAGTTAGTATTAATAAATGTATCTAACACTGAATTACAAGAACATGTACTTATTTTCTGAATTGTATCAACTAGTCACATTGAACACTGTTTTTTAGTGATAACAGACAATAACATTATTTTATATGACTTCAGAAAGACTTTACGACTCATATCTTTACATGGAATTCATTTCCTCTAGAATTAAATGATCTAAGTTTCTACTAATCTAACCATCTGTAAGGATGAAAATTATTTGTGACTTTTTAATCATTATACTCTCATTTAATATACTTTTATGTCATTATTCCATGATTCATGAACACTATAAATACAAGGTTAAACCACCGAAATAATACTAGAAAAATACGTAAAAGTCGAAAACTTTTAAGTAAAAGTGAAGTTCATATAATCGATAATCCATTCTAAAACATAGCGTCACTTACGATAATCTTCATATACATTGTTTGTTGTCTAAAAAACAATAAGCAATTCACTAGCAATTAATCAACAATTTTGATGAAATTCAATACAATCATATTTCAGAAGAGGTTTTTGTGGATATTATAGTAATTTCACTAGTTGAGATAATTAATCATTTGAAGCTAGATCATCATGAAAAGCCTGGAAGCACTGGACAACGGTTTCGTCTTAATATGGGACTCCTCAACAGTGCGCATCCACGATCCCGCCTTGCGAGGTTCGCACCCAGGACCTATCGGTCTCGCACTCGAACGCTTAACCTCTAGACCACTAAGTGCACCACTGAGAAGTCCTACAATAGGACGAAATGGCCATCCAGTGCTTCAAGATTTTCCATGATGATCTAGCTTCAATTAACTTATAATCTCAACAATTATATTTGTTTACAAGTGCAGTAACATACAAATCTCAATGAAATGAAGGAACTGATCAATGAAAAACAAATAAAAGTTGACAATTGAAATTTCCTCATAAAATAGTCCCTCCCCTCCCCCCGTCGCAAAACAAAAAAATATATTAACACTTACCATTTATAAATGAATTTGGAGAGGAATGAGCTAATGGATAATCATTATTAAAATGATTTAATGAAATATCTTTATTATCATGATCAACATCTTTTATATTAGATTTTATTGTACATGATTTGAATAATACAGTATTTTGTAGATCATTATTTAGATGATTTAATGAATTAGTCATTGTTGTTTCCGATGAATAGAATCCATTTTTATTTTCAGTATAAATAATTTGATTTAGAATTGATTCATGATTATATTCAGAATTTTGATTATATAAAGTTAATGTTTGATTCATTATTTTTAGTAATAATTTCTATTATGGTTTAATGTGTAAAAAGGTAAGTTTCTTCTTTTCAATAATATCCAATCTAAAAAAAAATGGTTACCCTAAGATTAAATTGGCATATTAATTTTGTCAAAAATATAAAGATGATGATGATGAAGAAGAAGAAGAGGAAGAAAAAGAAAAAAGAGAAAAAGAAGAAAAAGTAAAACACACCATCATGTATTCAACTTTATACAAGAAATTAGAATAAATGCATCATTAAACAATGTGGTAAATTCTTTTTTTTTTGGAAAGGATAAAAATTAAATAAACCAATCAACATTTAGAAATAAACATCTAATATTCATTGGTCATTTTATATTATTCATGTTGGAAGTATCCCTCTTTTTACTCTATCCCTACATATGTATATATATATGTATAGAGAGAGAGGGAGAGAGAGATCAATCCATATCTAGGAAATTTGTTATTCTGTGAATCTATTGAAAGGGAGAATAATAATATTCGAATAGAAATTAAAATACTATTAAGATAATACTATTAAGAAAACTAAATAGGGTGTTGAATAAATAACACAGGAAAACAATCTATTATATTAGAAATAATGAAAGGAAGGTTTGAATATAACACCTTTATTTTTTATTAAAAAAAATACTTCTAGACAAAATGTTAAATAAATGTAAATTAAGGCAATATCGATGCATACGCACAGTATGCACATATGTCAATAAGAGACTGATCAATTTCAGTCCTAACACATCAATGGGAATATTCAAGTAAAACAATACGAAGTGAATTAAACTTCACCCCATTGCACAAGCAAGTGGCTATCAGGACTCACTAGCTAAGTGGATAACGCGGTGGAGTTTCAAGCGAACGGTACTGGGTTCGAGTTCCAGAGTGAACATCAACTGAGGTGCAGGTACATCCAGCCGATGAGTCTCACACAGGACGAAACGCGCGTCCTGGATTCCACTGCTAGCCACTATCCATCTTTGCTTATAATTTAAATTCACTTTCATAAAGCTAATTCATTATATTCTGAACAATACCTGAAACACTTTTTTTTGTCAGTGAGATTTCATGATATAAAATGATAATAACAACCTATCAGATAACATTGACCAATTGCTGAAAAATAATGTGATTAACTACAAAATACAAAATAAACATGTATCTCATTAAACTGTTTGTTCGTGAAATTCAATTGTATTTCTTATATTACGTTATCAAACCAAATAAACTGTCAGTTATAGGGTCTTCTAATTAGTTTCCCAAATTATTATTATTATTATTATTTTGCATTATCTGTTGGAAATTGTTAGGAATTATTCCATATTAGTCACTTAACTGACAATATTTTAATAAACCTGAGAAGAGTTTATTTATTCGCGTCAAACAAACAAAACACATACCTCTATAAAACAAATCAAAGCTGAATACAAATATAAAGAATTACAATAAGGAGAATACGTCCCATTCAAATGTATTTACTACTATTCAAGAAGAAAAACAGATGTGATAACAAGCTTTGTTGCCTTTTTTCAGATGGCGCATCCGGATCCAAAAGCATTGATATAAATGGAAGCATATTATTATCTATTCTCTGCTAGTTCATACTAGTGCATACATAGGTGAAAGGGAACCCACTTTGCTTAATCTAGTAGTTCTCAAAGTTTATACAATTTATTTCATTTGTGATATTGCATGTGATTTCCTTCATAGTTGTGTCTTTTATTTGCATCGAACGGAATGAAGTAAATGTGTTGGCTGGTTGGGAACATTGATTCCTAAGGACTTTTAAGTCCTTATAGGATTTTTCGTATATGAGCCATTAGTTTTCCGAGGCGATTTCTCGACTGTATGTCAATTAAGCAGAAATGTTTTGACAAAGTTACTCAGGTAACCACTTTTGTGGAAGACAAACACGGAATGGATTTCTCCAACTTTTCAGCTATAAGGAGGTTGCAACGAATTTTTATCTCATATATCCAATAATGTTTAAATGATAACCTAGATTCAGTGTCTTCTAGAACACAGTATACGAATGTGACTTGTGGAAGATGACTGACAATTTATCGTCTTTGCTTAGCTTGGTCGTGATGGGTTAATGTAAATGGTCTAAGGTACTGAGATGTTCGACTTACTTATGGTTTTGATGTTGGAGAATGTGACTTGTTGGTGGTGTTCCTCAGAATGAAAACTAAAGAAACGACAACTTTCAAGATTAATTTATTGATTATTTTTATTATATTTATTCATATTATGTGGTTGTAAAGTGAATAAGTTACGATGTACACACATTTCTTTTATCACAAGCTATAGACCAACCCGTTAACTACCACCTTATGACTTACTATTCATAGCAAGTCCTCAGTTTACTATTAACAGTCCTTCCTGCTCACAGTCACTTTTGGATTGATCATTTAGGATTATTATTTCTCAGTTTGTTGTATGATGAGGTCTGGTATACATGTATATAAACTGAGTCTGCTTGGAATATAATATAGCTGAGGCTTGTTACTGAGCTCTGAACTCAAGGCCAGAATGTAGGGAGTAGCTATAGAGTCGTGGAATAATAAGGACTTAGCAGTTGACTCAAGGTTACTAGTTCTGATTGAACGTGTAACTGATAGACTTAGAGACATTAAGTCATAAAAATCAGGATTCTGATAGGTGGTTTTGCCACGTGCTTTCGGTCATCAGTCATAAGACAAAATAGTGTTAGTAGAAAGTTTCATGTTGAATTTGATGGGGGGTTCGCCTCGGTAATGATGAAATTGCACGAACAGCTCAAGAATAGCATATCATGTAGGTTGTCAGACTAAGAACTAGAGGTTGCTATTCAGTACTGGGTTTAGACAAGTGGCTTGAATCAATAAATATTGAATACTACTGGAAACTTAGTCTCCTACGAATTGTACCCTCATGACGACCCTATATTTTCCACTCCTTTAAAAATGTCAACTTAATTTGTGAATCGTATAACGAATCATGTCAGTTGATTGTCTTACACTATTTCTCTCCTACTCACTGTCGCCTTTCAAAACTAAGTAAATACGTTTCCTGAAATTCCGTTCACTTATTGATGTTACAACTAGGTCAGCCTATTTTCTATGCCCATCAAACATTCATCTTCTACAGCTTTGAATATACGAAATGGTTTTACACCAGGATGTTTGAACTATTCCTCAACTACATCAGTTCACAGTGTCTAGCGTTTTTGACTCGAGAGTCAGTTAGTTACCTCGAAACACTTTTATAAGTGATGTCAGTGGAAACTATAGCCTGATCGTTACTAGCTTCTGTCGGAAATACCCCCAGGACAACAGTGACCAGTTAGGGAAATTCGCCAAACATAGTTAACTCGGAGAACATGCAAAAACATTACGAAAATTGATGTGAGACGGAAAAAAAAGCTGTTAACACATGATAAGTAACGACATGTAAAGTCCACGATAACATGTAACATGTGCGCCAAAACCCATGGCTTAACGTTCTGACCGTGTCCGGAGAAAGAAGTTCACAGACCCCGGGTAAAACTGATCTTGCTACTTTACAGAGCTATTGATAGTGAAGCTAGGGGCGAATCGCGTGACCAAAAAACTTTGCTTAACCCCACTTCTAAACTGGAACAGTAGATGGATGTGTCTAGATATCATCATTATGCTTAAAGCTTTTATTAACAAAGCCTTCTAGATATCAATAAAATTCTTAAATACATCTTTTAACAACAAACAATTTCAAAATGCAGTCCTGTACCAAGAACCAAAAGCTATCCTAATACCAAAAAATGCGACGATTGCTGGCCTGTAATAAATGTGTTAGTACTTTACCATTTGGCTAGAAATACAGGTATGGTGAATACAAACAAAAAATATCAAAAAATCAACCTGCTTTCCTGAGTTTTCTACGGTCTGAAAAACTTGACCAAAGTCAATAGTTTTGATGCAATCTAGGGTAAACCTATCTTACGATAGTTGTCACTTAGTTACATTGTAGCGGTAAATAAATCCCCAAAATAAATAGCTCTGTAAGTTTTCGACATTGGATGCTGACCATATGTTTTAGTGGACTCATCTAGCTGAAGGCGCTCGGTCAGGCATCCGCACCAGATCACGTGTGGTAACGCCGTGCTCAACATCTACCGCAATCGCTAGCCAGATTAGATCAGAGAATTCCGATATATTGGTCATCGCCAAATATACTCTTCCGATCTCCTCGACTCTGTCTTTTGATTTCTCTGGGTGGGAACGAAATATATTAGAAGGTGTTACTGGTAGAAGCGTTGTCAAACACTGAATACCTGTGTCATCATCATTGGTGAGACCGACGTGATCTGGTACACCTAATTGCAACTGTGAGTCTGTTCATTTTTGGGATTTTTATATATCATCGCCTTATTTTTTATTTTTTTTAAACATTGCGATTTTTTTTCGTGTTTTATCTTGGATATATATATATTTTCCCCTCGCTCATTATCGTACTTCATATTCCATCATGACTGAACAGACACCTAAAGTACTCAAGCTTAAGACTTTGTCCCCACCCTCGTTCCACCTCATGCCCTTCTGGCCCGACAACATCGAAGCCTGGTTTTGCTACGCAGGAGCCGACTTCTCCGAGCACGGCGTGATCGACACACGTGCACAATTCCTCGCAGTAGTCAAGGCACTACCGCGCGAATTCAACAGGTACGTAACACCTAGTATGTTTACTAGTGATGTTTCCGATCCTTACGAAACATTAAAACGTTCGATTCGTAAACAAGGAGATCTAACCGATCGACAAAGGTTAGATCAACTCTTCAACAACATCGACCTGCAACACGGTTCTGCGTCGGACATGTTGCAAAGGATGAGAGAGGTAATAGGCCTAAGAACTTTCGACGAAGGTCTATTCAAACAACTCTTCTTGTCTAAACTTCCCCAACAGGTGCAAGCGGTTCTGGTCTCGTTCCAGAACAACGCCTTAGACGAACTGGCTGCATCTGCCGACCGCATTTTAGAAATTACGAAACCTTCTACTACCGAGGTATTTTCAGTCAAAGAAAAGCCTCAAACGACTCAGAATGACATAACCGAGTTATGTCATACACTCACGCGTTATCTTAATCTTCGTAACGACCGTAAGAGATCGCACACCCCACGTAGAAGCATTTCACGTAAGCGATCTGTCTCTAGACCACAAGAGACGGATAACCCCGACTGGTGCTGGTATCATAACCAGTATGGAAAGTCTTCCAGGAATTTCAGAAAACCCTGCAGTTTTCCCAACCCAGAACCGACTGACTCGAAAAATAACTCGGGAAAGTTCCAAGCCGTCTGTTGTACGTCACAGATGTGACAACGAGAGTTCGCTACCTCGTCGACACTGGCGCAGAAGTTAGCGTTCTCCCAGCAAATCCTAACGACCGACTTCACAAATCGACCCTAAACTTACAGGCGGCAAACGGAAAACCGATCGCTACGTATGGCAAAAGGTACGTTTACCTTAACGTGGGTTTACGCAAACCCATTCACTGGATCTTCGTTGTTGCTGATGTTTCTATGCCAATTATTGGTATGGACCTTCTACAACACCATAATCTAATCATCGATACTCGCAAACGAAGGTTAGTAGACGGAAACACTAATTTATCCGTTTGCGTAACTCCTTTTACTGGTTGCGGATTATCCCCAGTCACAATTAAACATATGATAGACCCACTCTATCAGCCACTTCTCGATAAGTATCCTGGGATACAACAAACGCAACCGAGATTACCGTGTGTAACCAGCAACGTTACACATCACATCACGACTACAGGACCATCTGTATTTTCTAAAGCACGACGACTAGCTCCCAAAAAGCTAAGGTTAGCGAAAAACGAATTCGACCATATGATAGACTTAGGAATCATACGACCGTCAAACAGCACATGTGCATCTACGTTGCACATGGTCCCTAAAAAGGACAGCAACGATTGGTGTCCAACTGGTGACTATCGGCGATTGAATGCAAAAACCATTCCCGATCGTTACCCGTTGCCTCACATTCACGATTTGACAGCTACCTTGAAAGGTACAACTATCTTTTCGAAAATCGACTTGGTTAAAGCGTATAACCAAATCCCTATGGCTACTGACGACATACCGAAAACAGCTATCATAACTCCCTTCGAACTCTATGAATTTTTGCGAATGCCTTTCGGTCTAAGAAATGCTGCTCAAACATTCCAAAGATTCATAGACGACGTTTTTCGAGGTCTCAATTTCGTACATGCGTATGTTGATGACTGCCTAATCGCAAGTCCGGACAGAGAAACACATCTCAAGCATCTGGATCTTGTTTTCGAACGACTACAAAAACATGGCATTACTGTAAACGTTCAGAAATGCCAATTCAGAACCGACTCATTAAACTTCCTGGGACACACTATAGATGCTCAAGGTATCCGACCCCTTAGGACCAAAGTGGCGGCCATTCTGGATTACCCAGAACCGACCACCGTCAAGCAATTACGCACGTTTAACGGCCTCGTAAGTTTCTATAGACGTTTCATACCGAAATGCGCATTACTTATGAAACCTCTGACCGACCAACTTCGTGGAAATGCGAAATCCATCAACTTGGACGACACCGCACGAAAAGCATTCTCCACAGTTAAGGAACTGATTGCTAAAGCAACAACGCTCGCACATCAGGACACCGAAGCACCCATTAGTATCGCAGTAGACGCATCGGACTCGGCAATCGGAGGCGTCTTACAACAATGGGCTAACAACTCCTGGCAACCCTTGGCATTTTTCTCTAGAAGGTTGCTAGACACCGAATCGAGGTACAGCACATTCGGTAGGGAACTCCTAGCTATGTATTGTGCTGTACGGCATTTCCAACACTATATCGAAGGCCGTGAATTCACTCTTTTCACTGACCATAAACCGCTCACTTTCTCGTTAAGCTCTCCTTCAGACAAGTACTCTCCCCGTGAGTCTCGACAACTGGACTACATTTCGCAGTTTACTTCAGATATTCAACACATCTCTGGAGCAAACAATGTAGTTGCAGACGCCTTATCTCGCATAACTTTCTTGAACAGTTTCCAAGGAATTGACCTTCTTAAACTCGCCCAGCTTCAAAAGAAGACACTGATCTTCAGCACGAGTTATCGTCTACAACCCTTAAACTACGCATCAAACAGATGGGAACAGGTAAGGAAACCTTACTTTGTGGCACATCTACAGGTAGGGATCGCCCAATCGTGCCGAAACATTATCGACGCAATGTCTTCAATACATTGCACAAACTTTCTCATCCAGGCGTCCGTGCAACCATCAAGCTTATAGCAGAACGGTTTTGCTGGCCTGGAATGAATAAAGACGTGAGGGAGTGGGCACGCTCCTGTGTAAGCTGCCAAAAATCTAAGGTTATCAGACACAATAAATGTCCCTTAGGCTCATTTAAGACTCCCGATGCTCGTTTCGACCATGTTCATTTGGATTTGGTAGGACCTTAACCAGATTCAAATGGATACTCTTGCCTCTTAACCTGCGTAGACCGTTTCACTCGATAGCCAGAAGCAGTACCTACCAAGGACATCACTGCTGAAACAGTGGCCCGCACCTTCGTCGAACGATGGGTAGCAAACTTCGGTTGCCCTTCAACCATCACCACAGACCGCGGACGTCAGTTTGAGTCTGAACTTTTCCGTCGTCTGACCACACTTCTAGGAATCACTCGCTTCCGAACGACCGCCTACCATCCACAAGCAAACGGGTTGGTAGAACGCTTTCACCGACAACTAAAAGCTTCACTATCAGCTGCAAACGTTTCACAGTGGGCCGACGCTCTTCCACTCGTCTTACTAGGTATTCGCAATGCAGTGAAAGCTGACATTGGATACACTGCGGCTCAACTCGTTTATGGAATGACACTTCGACTTCCAGGAGAATTCGTGTATCCTTCGTCCTCTTCAGTGAACATGGATCTAACCTCCTACACGAACAGGCTTACAAACGCAATGCGTTCAGTTAAACCTGCTTCCACTCGACCACAATCAACCGATGTTTTCGTTCAACCTGACTTACGACATAGTACACACGTTTTCGTTCGCCGAGACTCGCATCGACGACCATTCGAATCAGCATACGAAGGACCATTCAAAGTTCTTCAACGTGAATCTAAGTACTATATAGTCGATAAGAACGGAACCAACGATATCATCAGCATCGATCGCTTAAAAGCAGCGTATTTAGAAGGAAATCCTATTCACGTCGACTTTCCTTCGGTACAATCACACAACGCGACTCCTACACTCATAATTCCTCAACCGACAACCAACACTAGCGATGATACTCCGAATGTATCGGAAAATAAACTTAAGACGACGCGTTCTGGAAGAAGAGTAAGATTTCCAGAACATTTAAACGACTACTGCACGCAAGGCACTACTCGACATTTTATATTATTTCGATTTTTCTTTTTACGATATAAAATTTTTTCTTTAAAAAACAATTTTAATATGCTTATATATTTATATTTTGAAAAAAAACAAAAAAAACGAAGAATTATTTTTTTAACGCTATTACGTGTGCTCGAGTTTATTTTCCATTTTTTTCGCCGAGATTGCGTTTTTGCGCACATACGAGTGTATTGCGACATGCACTTACATTTTCTTTTTTCTTTTCCAGGATGGCTGGAAAAGAACGATGCAGTTTACGAGAAGTCGAAGTTTTCGTTGCAACTTTTTCTTTTTTTACTATGTTGTACCTCGGTTCCATATAGTAAGGAAAGACGACCAGACGCTGCTAAACCTAGCAAGCTATCAGAAGAGTGTTTACCAACGACAAACTCGTTGGGTTTAAACTTCTGGCTGGCCACGTCTTAGGGTCATCACTACCCCACTAGGGAGGGAGTGATCTGTAGCGGTAAATAAATCCCCAAAATAAATAGCTCTGTAAGTTTTCGACATTGGATGCTGACCATATGTTTTAGTGGACTCATCTAGCTGAAGGCGCTCGGTCAGGCATCCGCACCAGATCACGTGTGGTAACGCTGTGCTCAACATCTACCGCAATCGCTAGCCAGATTAGATCAGAGAATTCCGATATATTGGTCATCGCCAAATATACTCTTCCGATCTCCTCGACTCTGTCTTTTGATTTCTCTGGGTGGGAACGAAATATATTAGGTGTTACTGGTAGAAGCGTTGTCAAACACTGAATACCTGTGTCATCATCACAGTTTTGAGAAGTAATAATTTTAATTTTATAATCACCCATTAACGTCTGTAGGTTAATATCTACCAAGCAGTGATCACTGACTATGGAGTGGAATATTCGTCTTAGAATTTATACAGATCTGTGGTATTTGTACTAACTGATGAGTTCTTTGTACCCAATTGCGTGCTTATCACGAATTACAAATACAACATGTACGATAGTGATCATCTAGTTCTGGCTGCCTTCAGTTGCACTAGGTCATGTACTTCTGATTATCATGCTAGCCAAGAGCGGATTATATTTCTTCTCTATTCATCTACGCGACAACTCTTCGTGAACCCTTTCTCCAAAGTCTTTTTATTCTTCCTTTGATTCTGACTGGGTAGCTGCTACGTCTGTTACCCTATGACAAAACAGCACTTCAGTCATATCCCTGGGATTTCTGAGTCTTAAGAAGGCTAGCATCAGTGCATCTTCCTATAGGGATTGGTTAACATCTCTTTTTTCACTGAGAAACCAATATATAGTACTTTCATAAATGAACTGCTCCCCAGGTCCTAGATAATCTTCAACAGCATGGTAGTGTAGGATTATAAAATAAGAGACCGGCAACCTTCTTATTGACCATGGGAAAGGAGGTATCCGTCTACCCTAACTATTCCATTTATTATCACTTAGTTCAATCGTTCCATCCATTTCTCAACCGCTGAACTTTATGGTTTGTCAGATATTTTTAAGTTTCCTCAAGCTCCTTACTGTGTAGTTCACATTTACCCTGAAATCCTTTGATCTGTCCCGTTACACAATCTTGCAATATGGTTTGCCGTGAAGATTACATATGCTTGTGACAATCTTCTTAGGTACAGAATAATGTCAAAGAAAGTTCCATCAAGTCCTCCTATCCACGCTGTTAAACGCCATCTCATAGTCATGGAATTTAATGTAAAGTGACGAGTTCCATTTGATTGATTGCTTAATAATGATTAGTGGTGTCGAAATTAGGTTGGTACACTGTCGATTCTTACGAAATCCAGCCTGTTGATCTCAAAGCTTGGTGTCTACTGAATTCTTTATCCGGTTCAACAACAATAATGAAAACTTTCCCTGGTACCCATAGTAGTGTGATGCCTCCGTATTTCTCATACTTACTGCTTTCCCTAGTATCTTGATGAGGTATCTTTCTTTCCAGTCATTTGGGCCTTGTTCTTCCTCCCAAGTCTTTCTGAAGAAAATGTGAAACATTTTTGCAGTTACTTCTATGTCTGATTTCGGTGTTTCAGCTAGTTTGTTGTCTCGTCCCGCTTCTTTCTTACTCTTCGTTTGTCTGATGACCACGCTGATTTCTTTGACCGTTGACGTGCGTTAGCACTTCCACAGATGATCGTGTGTGATGTTTCGATGTCTGGTTGGTTCCTCGGGGCTTGCCCATGTAGTTCTTCAAAGCACCCTCCCCACCTGTTTTGCTGTCCATAAATCTCAGTGATCCGTTTGTCTTCTTTGTCACTGGCTGATCTCTCTGGTTTACTATAGTTTCCTGCTAGTTTCTTCGCTGTATCGTACAGTCATTTCATATTTCCTTTCCTTGTGGCCTTTTCTTCTGTAGTTGCTAGACCTTCCACATATTTCTGCTTCCCGGCTCTAGTGTGCCTCTTCACTCCCCTGTTTGCTTCTGTGTAATCAATTTGTGTCCCGACTTTCTCTGTTCTTGTTCGGTTATTGTCGATTGCTGTCTTCATATCCTCTCTGTCTTGAATCTGTAGCGTGGCGTCCAGTCGAGATTGACTATGAACACCGCTACAGAGAAACACGTGCCAAGTAAATCAGAAGGCGAAGGTTGAACGTAACCAAATAAATCCATAAAATCCCCGAGAAGCCAACTATCAGAGGGCAATTAATGGACCAAATCGAGATATATTCGCTGGCGATCTCGTGACATCGAAAGGATACCGAGATCGTGCCAGGATACAAACTTGGTTACAGAACGTAACCGAATTCGCGCGAAGTCACAATCAAAGTGTGAGAATAAGAATGGAAGCACAAAATAGCTGTCATTAGCACAGTCAAACAAAAGCACACTAAAACAAACACTGGTACAGTTGGTTATAATAATAACTGTTTTTATTAAACCAGTCGTGTTCTCGTGATAAATGTGAGTCACTACAAATCTTTTCCAAGGAATCGATAGAGATCCATTTTATATGATGGTGCTTCTGTAGTGGCATCGGGCCTTAAACATACAATCCTTAAAGCTGAACACGAGACAACTGGGAAAATACATATTCAACATTTAACGCGGAGAAAACCCGATGGAGAAGGTGGTGACAATAAATTGGATTAGTTTGAATCCATCGTATGGCATGGCTCGGTCTTGCAGGCGTGGCCATTGTTAAATGTTAACATATACCTTTTATTCTTGTTAAATATATTGTTCTATCTCCAGCCTAAGTGTGTTCTCCACCATATATTGATGGTTGGTACGACGCGTTCATGTAGATAATAATGTGACTACCACGTAAGATCTTATAGATTAGGCAGTTACATCGTGACAAATCTGCAGTCTTAGGGTTAAGTCTATTGTTAGAGCTGTACTAATATCGTATTAGACCATAAATTCTACACTTCTTGTGACCCAGCATATCTTGTCATGTTGAGGTTAGTGCTCCTTTAGTCCCCTCTAATAGTTCCCCATTGTAATTTCCTCTTTGAAATGTAAGGTTTCAAACCTGTTGTCGAAAGGTATCTTGAACCCGTTGGGTTTGTCAGTATCATGAAATAAGGCTGTATTGAACCTTCGTAATGCGGTTTCTTCGGCTTTCCAGTGCTTCTTTAGCTTCAGTTTCAATTGGCAGCCATCAGGTGGTGATCTGAAGCAATGTCAGCCCTCCTCCTGATTCTCACGTATCCCAATGACCTTCTAAATTTTTTAGTGGAGCAAATATTATAGGTCTCATTCCCTGTGGTGAGCTTGTGTTTGTGGTCCTCTCCTGATCACTTCTCTAAGATCGTATACAACCCCTCGCAAAACTGGTCTTTACCTTCGTCATTGCTATCATTGGTGGGTGCGTAACATTGGAGAACATTCATTGTGATCCCCTTCTTCTCTGATTTTAATGATTCTGCGATGATCCAGAATCCATGAGATTTCCATCATATAAGTGCCTTTCGTGCTTCTCTGGAAAGCATCAGTGCAACTTTTGTGTGTGGGGCATTTTCTTCTTCATGATCAGAATACATCAGCAACTATTCCAAACCTAGCCGTTTCTGTCAAGCTTGTGTTCAATCGGTTTCACTTATTCCAAGTACCGCCAAGCTGTATCTCCTCATTTTCGTTGCTATTGATTGGTCCTACCAGTCTCACACTGTATGAGGATTCTATGTACCTATGTTAATTGGTGTTCTGGTTGTAATTTGGGGAATCGACTCCATGACTTCTTAAGAATCAGAGCTTTTACCATGAGACGTCATGACTGTTCTACATGAAAACCCTTCATCTCATATGGTAGAGTTTAAATGGTTTTCTACTAGTTGACGTCTTCCAGGAAAGTCGTCTTCAACGGAATGGGGTTGCTGACCGCATGCCCAACCCTCAACTTTTATACGGGCTTGGGACTGGCAGTAACTCTGAAGCAGCTACAAGCACATCACGCACTCTTAGTGACATACAAATTTTTAGATAAGGAGACTTCGACTAACTGGTTTAAGGACCGACAAAGCTGAAGCCCAACTCTTAGAGTCCCACACGTCACCATACCCAGATTACGTTTTTGGATCGGTCTGGAAGTTATCACGTATGTTGATGATGTCACAGGTATTCAGTGTTTGACAACGCTTCTACCAGTAACACCTTCTAATATATTTCGTTCCCACCCAGAGAAATCAAAAGACAGAGTCGAGGAGATCGGAAGAGTATATTTGGCGATGACCAATATATCGGAATTCTCTGATCTAATCTGGCTAGCGATTGCGGTAGATGTTGAGCACAGCGTTACCACACGTGATCTGGTGCGGATGCCTGACCGAGCGCCTTCAGCTAGATGAGTCCACTAAAACATATGGTCAGCATCCAATGTCGAAAACTTACAGAGCTATTTATTTTGGGGATTTATTTACCGCTACAGATCACTCCCTCCCTAGTGGGGTAGTGATGACCCTAAGACGTGGCCAGCCAGAAGTTTAAACCCAACGAGTTTGTCGTTGGTAAACACTCTTCTGATAGCTTGCTAGGTTTAGCAGCGTCTGGTCGTCTTTCCTTACTATATGGAACCGAGGTACAACATAGTAAAAAAAAAGAAAAAGTTGCAACGAAAACTTCGACTTCTCGTAAACTGCATCGTTCTTTTCCAGCCATCCTGGAAAAGAAAAAAGAAAATGTAAGTGCATGTCGCAATACACTCGTATGTGCGTAAAAACGCAATCTCGGCGAAAAAAATGGAAAATAAACTCGAGCACACGTAATAGCGTTAAAAAAAATAATTCTTCGTTTTTTTTTGTTTTTTTTCAAAATATAAATATATAAGCATATTAAAATTGTTTTTTAAAGAAAAAATTTTATATCGTAAAAAGAAAAATCGAGATAATATAAAATGTCGAGTAGTGCCTTGCGTGCAGTAGTCGTTTAAATGTTCTGGAAATCTTACTCTTCTTCCAGAACGCGTCGTCTTAAGTTTATTTTCCGATACATTCGGAGTATCATCGCTAGTGTTGGTTGTCGGTTGAGGAATTATGAGTGTAGGAGTCGCGTTGTGTGATTGTACCGAAGGAAAGTCGACGTGAATAGGATTTCCTTCTAAATACGCTGCTTTTAAGCGATCGATGCTGATGATATCGTTGGTTCCGTTCTTATCGACTATATAGTACTTAGATTCACGTTGAAGAACTTTGAATGGTCCTTCGTATGCTGATTCGAATGGTCGTCGATGCGAGTCTCGGCGAACGAAAACGTGTGTACTATGTCGTAAGTCAGGTTGAACGAAAACATCGGTTGATTGTGGTCGAGTGGAAGCAGGTTTAACTGAACGCATTGCGTTTGTAAGCCTGTTCGTGTAGGAGGTTAGATCCATGTTCACTGAAGAGGACGAAGGATACACGAATTCTCCTGGAAGTCGAAGTGTCATTCCATAAACGAGTTGAGCCGCAGTGTATCCAATGTCAGCTTTCACTGCATTGCGAATACCTAGTAAGACGAGTGGAAGAGCGTCGGCCCACTGTGAAACGTTTGCAGCTGATAGTGAAGCTTTTAGTTGTCGGTGAAAGCGTTCTACCAACCCGTTTGCTTGTGGATGGTAGGCGGTCGTTCGGAAGCGAGTGATTCCTAGAAGTGTGGTCAGACGACGGAAAAGTTCAGACTCAAACTGACGTCCGCGGTCTGTGGTGATGGTTGAAGGGCAACCGAAGTTTGCTACCCATCGTTCGACGAAGGTGCGGGCCACTGTTTCAGCAGTGATGTCCTTGGTAGGTACTGCTTCTGGCTATCGAGTGAAACGGTCTACGCAGGTTAAGAGGCAAGAGTATCCATTTGAATCTGGTTAAGGTCCTACCAAATCCAAATGAACATGGTCGAAACGAGCATCGGGAGTCTTAAATGAGCCTAAGGGACATTTATTGTGTCTGATAACCTTAGATTTTTGGCAGCTTACACAGGAGCGTGCCCACTCCCTCACGTCTTTATTCATTCCAGGCCAGCAAAACCGTTCTGCTATAAGCTTGATGGTTGCACGGACGCCTGGATGAGAAAGTTTGTGCAATGTATTGAAGACATTGCGTCGATAATGTTTCGGCACGATTGGGCGATCCCTACCTGTAGATGTGCCACAAAGTAAGGTTTCCTTACCTGTTCCCATCTGTTTGATGCGTAGTTTAAGGGTTGTAGACGATAACTCGTGCTGAAGATCAGTGTCTTCTTTTTGAAGCTGGGCGAGTTTAAGAAGGTCAATTCCTTGGAAACTGTTCAAGAAAGTTATGCGAGATAAGGCGTCTGCAACTACATTGTTTGCTCCAGAGATGTGTTGAATATCTGAAGTAAACTGCGAAATGTAGTCCAGTTGTCGAGACTCACGGGGAGAGTACTTGTCTGAAGGAGAGCTTAACGAGAAAGTGAGCGGTTTATGGTCAGTGAAAAGAGTGAATTCACGGCCTTCGATATAGTGTTGGAAATGCCGTACAGCACAATACATAGCTAGGAGTTCCCTACCGAATGTGCTGTACCTCGATTCGGTGTCTAGCAACCTTCTAGAGAAAAATGCCAAGGGTTGCCAGGAGTTGTTAGCCCATTGTTGTAAGACGCCTCCGATTGCCGAGTCCGATGCGTCTACTGCGATACTAATGGGTGCTTCGGTGTCCTGATGTGCGAGCGTTGTTGCTTTAGCAATCAGTTCCTTAACTGTGGAGAATGCTTTTCGTGCGGTGTCGTCCAAGTTGATGGATTTCGCATTTCCACGAAGTTGGTCGGTCAGAGGTTTCATAAGTAATGCGCATTTCGGTATGAAACGTCTATAGAAACTTACGAGGCCGTTAAACGTGCGTAATTGCTTGACGGTGGTCGGTTCTGGGTAATCCAGAATGGCCGCCACTTTGGTCCTAAGGGTCGGATACCTTGAGCATCTATAGTGTGTCCCAGGAAGTTTAATGAGTCGGTTCTGAATTGGCATTTCTGAACGTTTACAGTAATGCCATGTTTTTGTAGTCGTTCGAAAACAAGATCCAGATGCTTGAGATGTGTTTCTCTGTCCGGACTTGCGATTAGGCAGTCATCAACATACGCATGTACGAAATTGAGACCTCGAAAAACGTCGTCTATGAATCTTTGGAATGTTTGAGCAGCATTTCTTAGACCGAAAGGCATTCGCAAAAATTCATAGAGTTCGAAGGGAGTTATGATAGCTGTTTTCGGTATGTCGTCAGTAGCCATAGGGATTTGGTTATACGCTTTAACCAAGTCGATTTTCGAAAAGATAGTTGTACCTTTCAAGGTAGCTGTCAAATCGTGAATGTGAGGCAACGGGTAACGATCGGGAATGGTTTTTGCATTCAATCGCCGATAGTCACCAGTTGGACACCAATCGTTGCTGTCCTTTTAGGGACCATGTGCAACGTAGATGCACATGTGCTGTTTGACGGTCGTATGATTCCTAAGTCTATCATATGGTCGAATTCGTTTTTCGCTAACCTTAGCTTTTTGGGAGCTAGTCGTCGTGCTTTAGAAAATACAGATGGTCCTGTAGTCGTGATGTGATGTGTAACGTTGCTGGTTACACACGGTAATCTCGGTTGCGTTTGTTGTATCCCAGGATACTTATCGAGAAGTGGCTGATAGAGTGGGTCTATCATATGTTTAATTGTGACTGGGGATAATCTGCAACCAGTAAAAGGAGTTACGCAAACGGATAAATTAGTGTTTCCGTCTACTAACCTTCGTTTGCGAGTATCGATGATTAGATTATGGTGTTGTAGAAGGTCCATACCAATAATTGGCATAGAAACATCAGCAACAACGAAGATCCAGTGAATGGGTTTGCGTAAACCCACGTTAAGGTAAACGTACCTTTTGCCATACGTAGCGATCGGTTTTCCGTTTGCCGCCTGTAAGTTTAGGGTCGATTTGTGAAGTCGGTCGTTAGGATTTGCTGGGAGAACGCTAACTTCTGCGCCAGTGTCGACGAGGTAGCGAACTCTCGTTGTCACATCTGTGACGTGCAACAGACGGCTTGGAACTTTCCCGAGTTATTTTTCGAGTCAGTCGGTTCTGGGTTGGGAAAACTGCAGGGTTTTCTGAAATTCCTGGAAGACTTTCCATACTGGTTATGATACCAGCACCAGTCGGGGTTATCCGTCTCTTGTGGTCTAGAGACAGATCGCTTACGTGAAATGCTTCTACGTGGGGTGTGCGATCTCTTACGGTCGTTACGAAGATTAAGATAACGCGTGAGTGTATGACATAACTCGGTTATGTCATTCTGAGTCGTTTGAGGCTTTTCTTTGACTGAAAATACCTCGGTAGTAGAAGGTTTCGTAATTTCTAAAATGCGGTCGGCAGATGCAGCCAGTTCGTCTAAGGCGTTGTTCTGGAACGAGACCAGAGCCGCTTGCACCTGTTGGGGAAGTTTAGACAAGAAGAGTTGTTTGAATAGACCTTCGTCGAAAGTTCTTAGGCCTATAACCTCTCTCATCCGTTGCAACATGTCCGACGCAGAACCGTGTTGCAGGTCGATGTTATTGAAGAGTTGATCTAACCTTTGTCGATCGGTTAGATCTCCTTGTTTACGAATCGAACGTTTTAATGTTTCGTAAGGATCGGAAACATCACTAGTAAACATACTAGGTGTTACGTACCTGTTGAATTCGCGCGGTAGTGCCTTGACTACTGCGAGGAATTGTGCACGTGTGTCGTTCACACCGTGCTCGGAGAAGTCGGCTCCTGCGTAGCAAAACCAGGCTTCGATGTTGTCGGGCCAGAAGGGCATGAGGTGGAACGAAGGTGGGGACATGGTCTTAATCTTAAATACCTTAGGAGTCTGTTCTGCCATAGGGGAATATTAAGTACGAGAATACAAGGGAAAAATATATAGATATCCTGAAACACAATGTATAAATAATAAAAAATAAGGCAATAATATATAAAAAATTCCCAAAAATGAACAGACTCACAGTTGCAATTAGGTGTACTAGATCACGTCGGTCTCACCAATGATGATGACACAGGTATTCAGTGTTTGACAACGCTTTTACCAGCAGCACCTTCTAATATAATTTGTACCCACCGAGAGAAATCAAAAGACAGAGTCGAGGAGATCGGAAGAGTATATTTGGCGATGACCAATATATCGGAATTCTCTGATCTAATCTGGCTAGCGATTGCGGTAGATGTTGAGCACGGCGTTACCACACGTGATCTGGTGCGGATGCCTGACCGAGCGCCTTCAGCTAGATGAGTCCACTAAAACATATGGTCAGCATCCAATGTCGAAAACTTACAGAGCTATTTATTTTGGGGATTTATTTACCGCTACAATTGTTTTGAAGTAGATGAATATTTCTCAATGGTGATATAAAAATAACCAAGCAACCTCCAGACGTAGCCAAAAAGCCATGCACAGATGGTTGACTACTTGGTATAGTGTACAATGTCCATGTTGAAAAACGTAAGTATACGAGGACTGCTGGCGTAGAATCTGGGAATTAGCTATTCACTAATGTAACATCTGAAATCTAAAACTCTTCGATAGTTGATATATGAATGGTTGCAAGACTTACGACCACAGACCAGAAGTACTAAGACCGAGTAAATTGTACAACCAGACAAAAATTTACCGAGTGAAATTTCATGCCTAACAAATATTGTTCATTACAAAAATTATAAGAGCACGTTTGCTGCAGATTTTTGATATTAGGGCTCTCAGAAGTTCGGTAACCACGTGATCATGAATCCAAATACGTATGTGTTCGCCTGAATTACACTTGCAGGCTTGCATGTCAAACAAAATGATTAAATTCTGTCAGGAATTGGGATAAAGTAATATAATAGAAACAAGCATATGAGCGACACGATGAACTGAAAAATCAAGAATATACAGCAAACAACAAAGCATTATTAAGAATTTACAACTAATAAAGTGACCATCCATCACAAATTTGTGTCACTGCACACTTTTATTTAAACCAACAATTTTTTATCCGTTCATATCTTAGTTACAAATGACCTTGACCACACTAGTTTTTTAAAATATAAAGCCTCAGATGAAGTTGAAGCGGTTTCTTTTACGATACTACCCTCCAGGTAAACTGAAAATGTCAAGCGAAACATTCCTAATATAAAAGGTATCATACTGGACTATGAACAAGGTGGAGCTACCAAAACAAAGTCTATAGACCTTTTGGAATTAACACCTGAGTAGGTATACAGCTCACTTTAATTTTTTGCTTAAAGAAGTGATACCGAGGAAATCCTGAAAGAGTTATGCAGCAAGGAGCCCTTAATCACTGAGAAGCGGAAAATTCAAGTTCAGGAGTTAATTGAACGTTTGAAATCGAAGCTTTGTTCCAGTAGTAAAACTAAATTTGGTCAATATAAAGTATAAAAACATCTATTCTAACTAGTACTGTAGATATTACGTGCACATATTTTGCCCCTGACTAATGTAGCCTTCAACAAAAGTGGAAGCCAGTAAGTTGTTAGACCTGTCATAAGTATGATGACATATTATGTAATGTGATGACGTTTTCGTTTTCTCGGCCTTCGATCAGCATAAAATATATAATTTCTTGACCAAATTTTCATATATTTGTTCTAGTGGCTATGGATCAAATGTTTTAATTGCTGGAGGTTAGATCCATTTTGACTGTTATTTTTGACGTTAGAGTATAGAAGTTTAGCTCAAAGTCTTCGAACTATCGCTACAAATGACTGATTTATTACTATTAGATACCATAAAATGTGATTAGATTAGAATTTGAATATTCACTTTCCATATTTTCAACTTGACACTTCTACCTCGGTTTCCATTTCAATCCTGCATTAGAACTAGGACAAGGCGTATAATAACGTATAAGCCACTTATCATTTAGTATCAACAATACAACAGACCATCATATCATTTGCCAAACGCAGTGGTCAATTTACACTTTCACAAAGCAGAATAAATGATAAAAATGCCTAGTTTTCTGACCGTGAAAACTCCTACAGAAAACGTCTGACCTAAAATCTAATTTATCAGGTGAATTCAAAAGTTTATACATTTCATCTGGAAACATTTATATCAGATATATCATATAGGAGTCAGTTTGTCCACTTATATCTTCATTCGCACCAAGAATATTGAATTTTAGGACGATAACCCTTGTCGGTATTTTATACAATAAGAATATTTATGAAAAAGTCTTTGCTTACCTTGATCTGTTTTAAGAAAAACACTCCTATTTGGCACTTTTTTGGTGAAAAGTTACGTTTTACTGACTCAGGGGGGAAAAACTGAGGTATATAAATGTGAAATACGATATGAAAGGTATTTATTCACTCTCCTTTAAACTCCTTTACAAACATAGTTTGGTAAACTTATGACCACTTTTATTCAATTAACTGATTCAGTACAGACCATTTTTATTTGAAAATAATTTTTGTCGTGGAAATTTATCATTTGAAAACTACTAATCACTGGACTTCTATTCAGCGATTATGTACTTAATCCAAGGTCAGAATTTTGAAGAGTACTAAATTAAAACAGAGCAGCGTTTTGCTGCTCCCTGCTTTCCATGAGTTTTTATGGTTGATTTCAGGTGGAAATGGAGATAATTTTATGGTAATTGTTGTTTATTTCTTCTGACACTATTTTATACATGTTATATAGTTTTATTACTGGATCTTATGATCGTACATGTAAAGTTTGGCAAACTGAAACTGGATGTGAAGTATACACACTGGAGGGACACAGAAATGTGGTATATGCAATTGCATTTAATTTGCCTTTCTCAGGTAACTCGATCTATGTTATATATATCGTCACCCTTAAATGTAACCAAAGTCTACACATCATTTCATAGGTACACCTCAGCTTTGGATTACCAAGGGCAGAATTTCATTCGTTAAATATTATCTATTAGATATCGATGTTAATTTATCAATTACAATGTGTGATTACGCACCGAGATTGTTGCTTTTTTAAAAAAGTAACAGTCTAAAAAAGAATTGAAAACTTATCAGTCAATTAACAATCCTTACCCAGCGAGTAATAAAGCAGGAGCCACAACTCAATCTATCAGTCACCCAAAAGCAACATAGAATCTGATGTGTGTGTGTGTAAATCGGTTCAAGTTGCCGTATCTCGTAGCCCCGACAAGATTATGTTGCCAGGGCAAACCCCGGATTGGTTGAGGTAGTAGCGGTATTAATGGTGATAGAAAAAAATCAGAGATTGAAGTTACAGCCCGAGAGGAAAATACATATTAGGGAAATTATGGAAAAAATTGTGAGGAAGTTAAAAACTCAGGATCCAACAGAAGACAACGGGTTAATACATTTGTGTCATTTCCAACTATTTCGGGTCGTCATTCAAAGTTTCTGACAATTGGTCACGATAATCACGTCGACCCCTACTAGGTGATCTGCACCTACTTATATGGCTGAGTCTAATAATCGCTGTCCTCATGGACCTATCTTATGTCTTAGTTTGACCGCACCTCTAGTTGACTTCCAACCTACTTCTCTATCAGATATCATCATTGTTTGAGGTTTCAGGTGGACAAACATGCACAATACATGTCCTAATTACTTCAGTCAATAAAAATGTACTACCTTGTCAACAGATTTGCCATACTTATCTAGTAATCGATGTGTAACCCCTTAATCACTAACCAAATGGTCCTAAAGTATACAAAAAATGCTTCGAAAACACCTACCATTGAATACTAGTAACCGTCGAATACCGACCATTTTTAAAGGCCGTCTTTCACACTCCTAACGAAGAACAGAACAAACAGCTGTACTGTAACTACTTGTATTCGTTAAGTTTGTCACATTAATGTCATCAAGGTTCGAAGATAGTTTTGTTCATTAGTTTGAAGGTAGTTTTCATCAAAGATTAATTCTGGCTAAAAACTCATTGAGAGTTTGTGACTGTTAAAGTTATGTGTTTGGCTAAATAACTGAGCGTTTATAGTTCAATTTTGTTATTAATAGCTGGCGGTTATAATCACTTATATAGATTATAATTTGAATCGTACCTTTTATCTTAGTCAGTTTTTAAACTTCACAAAGTTTATTTTTGTTTACACTGGGGTTTAAATCCACTGAATTTTCGAACCTTCTGTAGAAATCAACTGACGTTAATTTTTATCTAAGCTTCTGAGCACACGGTCACGTGTCGTGTAGAGTCTGGTGTTCAGAAACCCAATAAAAATTATTATACGAAAATTTATGGAATGTATTACAAGCTTTAGTTTGTGAGATGTCTACGTTATCTACCATGTCCTTAAAACTAAATAAGAATGCCTTATAAGTTGTTTATGTCAAGTTAGTTACAACAAAACATAATATTCTGTATGAAAGCTAACAGCTATATTGAAATTACAAAACGAGACAACATCAAAATAAGAACGAAGAACACCAGAAATGTAAACTATCATTGAAGCAGATGTTCAATGACTACACTAAAATTAGAAACAACTGTTACAAGTATTAGGGAGATGTAATTACAATAACATAAAATGAATGTTACCAGTTTATATAGTTAGTTGGAAACAATATTTACGGACAGATAGCATTCCATTTTTAAAAACTATTAAAATTGAACTAACTACTGAATATTAGTATGTAGTATAATCTAATGTACGAAAAGGAGTAAGAAAGGACGAGAATATTGATAGAAAATGTAAACAGACGACAACGAGATTTAATTCTTTAGTCTGCTTTTTAAACACAATGGTACCCATACTTTAAAAATGTGCAGGTGAAGAGATTCACAGAACAAGTAACTAGTTTTTTTATTGGGATTTACAATGCCTTACAATTTATTTTCAAAAGCTACCCGGTTCATTGAAAATCTAGACCTGAATCTATTGAAATCAATTCAAAGCTCTTATTAGAGACTACAAATAGTTAATCAATTAATTAAACTAACCAACAATTATTATTACTTTTACAATACACTAAGAGGTATAGTAGTTAAGAAATCTGTACAATAGTACAACTTTTTTTAATTTATCGTACATAAATTCAAACAAAAATATTAAATTGAATTAAACTAAAATATATTTAATATCAAATGGGTGTTGTGGAGATTGTAGTAATTTCAATGGTTAAGATCATGAGTCATTTGAAGATAGACCACCATGAAAAACCTGGAAGCGCTGGAGTCCCACAATAGGACGAAACGGCCGTCCATTGCTTCCATGTTTTCCATGGTGGTCTAGCTTCAACTGACTCATGGTCTTAACCATTAAAATAATATTTATTATTATATTAAAACAGATTGAAATAATGAATCTATGAAATTCATTATAGTCAATTTGTTTCATATTTGTTTATAATTCATTCAATATTCATTATAATAATCTTTTTATTTTAGATAAAATTGCAACTGGTTCATTTGATAAAACTGCTAGATTATGGAGTGCTGAAACTGGTAAATGTCATTATATTCTACAAGGCCATACAGCAGAAGTAGTTTGTATACAATTTAATCCAATTAGTAATCTTATTGCTACAGGTAAATCACAAAGTTAAATGTTTTTTTGTAAAAATGCATATTTGAATATTCAATTTTATCTTATTTTAGTGAAAGCATTTTATGATGGGATTATAATTTATGGATGAAACAATCAAACATAAGATAATAGGTCTCGGATTTGGGCATGAAATTCACTCATTCATTTTGGCTAAATAGAGTCTTGGCATTATAGCTAATGTCAGTTCGTGATGAAAACCCTAAAGCTAATTCCTAACCTTAATCATCAACCGTAAATCATAATTCGAATTCCTCACACTAATTTATAACCCTCATCTGGTCCTAGTTATCAGGTAGATACTCTCAAGGTCAGTCTAGCGTCACTCAAAGGTCTCCCATAAATTATAGTCTCATTGTGTTATATATTTTTTCGTCAAATTTATGTGATATTATTTTGTCCATTTTATGTAAACCTAATAATTATTCATGGCAAAATCTATACAAACAGACTTAAGTTATTTAATTCATGAAAAGTAGAATAGTTGTATAATTTTAATCGATAATTTCAGTCAGGTTTGATAGAGCTTTTCTCTATCAATTTGTGTTACAGAGACAATGTTACCGGAGGCAATCATATTATAACCAATTTTAAAAATAAATGATCGTTTGCTACTCATGATTAAAATCTTTGATAACTACCACTTGATCATAATAGCTCTCTTCACATTACGTAAGAATAAGATTACAGATGAAAGTTGAACTACCTCCTTTGTCATACTTCTGAATGGACAATTTTCTAATTTCACCTCAAAGAAACCTACTAGGGTTGAACCTATTAATGACTTCATAGTAACTTAATTAAACTTCCAAAAGAAATTCGTGTTGAACAAAAAATATATATTTACCATGTATTTGAGAAGTCCTTTTAAAGAGGAAATACAAATACTTATTTCTATTTCTCAACTTCATAGTTTACTATATATGAATATAACTATTTCCATCAGAATCATTTTCGTGAATAAAGGTGATACATCATGTAATGTCATCAATTTGTTCACCATTTTTAAATTCTTGATTCTGTAGAAAAAATTAAAAACTGTCTTTTACATTGTGTTTTATTACGTCTCTGTGTAGTAACCTTAGGATTACTGCTGGTATTCCAAAGGTCACGTGTTAAGATGAATCTACCATTATCTATAATTGGATGAGGCGATAAACCGCTTTATTTACTTTTAACAGAGCATTTAGTCTGCATGTCACAGCTCCAGTGCATCTGAGAACTGCGTATAAGCCCTCGAAAACTGGACGTGTTTTTTCAAGCTCATTCGCTCAGTCTTTTATGTGAGGTCGTTGTTCGAAGATAATTTCTGAACTTCGCAACAGTCATGGAATAATGCATTAATCTGTTATGTGCAGACTGTTTTATCTGTAAGGACTATATCTAATCCCATGCTAGGTTGAGTAATTACTTGCTTCTCATAGGAAGTTTCATTCCAATGCATCCAAATGATACCAGTCGGTGCATTAATAGAAAGCTATTTTTTTTAACTTATCAACAGAACTCCATCAAACTCCCATCATGCTCCCAGAGTTCATCTCTTACGTTCACAAGAAGCCATATAAATATACTTAAATAAAATCAATTCTGGGATGCAAGTACATGCAGCTGACGTATCCGAAATAGGATGAAACGTGCGTCTTAAGTTCTACTGCTAGCCACCACCTAACTCTGCTTAAAAAGCTGTGTAAAATAGAAACAGACATCAAGCAAACGGTTGAAGTTGTCCGAAATTTATTGAAGGATAAACATAATATTATCAAATGTTGACCAAATACAAATTAAAATATAAGATTGATTCCTAAACTTTTAAATACTACTAAAAAATACAACAATTATTCAACGATAACATACTAGAATAAAATAAAAATAATGGGGTTCATTCCTTTCCATTACATTCTTTTCATTTGGCTATAAGAAATAATAACAAATCATTGATTTAATATTGATGTCATGAATGAATCAATATTAGACAACCATTGAAAACCTGGAAGCACCGGACGGCCGTTTTGGCCTAGTACAGGACTCCTCGGCAGTACGTATCTCCAATGGTGTTAATGTCCATTCATGATATCAATCTTAACTCAAAAATCTCCACATCCCTATACTGAAAATCATTGGGTTCTTTTTTCAAAACGTTAAAGACTTAATAACCGACTCAGTCAGTCAGTCAACTACAACGTAGGCTCAGGCACATATATGCACCTCATTAGCACAACAAGATGAACAACAAATTCATGGAAGCAGTTACGTTAATGGTAGTAATATATAAAAGAAAGATTATGCATAAGGATATAGTACAGGAAGAAAGAATTAGTACGTAGAAAGAAAGATATGAAGCAATTTTAATCCCATAGTTTAAGGGAAGACATAGTGTGTACACTTACGCTATTGTGATCGATTCTGAGCCATGTCACCAAGAGTCTCCAACCATTGGTTACGATAGTCACGCGGACCCCAACCAACTAGTCGGCATCCAACATGGCTCAGACCAGAAGTTAATAACTTTATGGACTGATGCCACGTTTTGGTTAGGCCACCCTTAACTTTCTTATATTCGTCTCCAACACTAGGCAACATTGCGCATCGTGGTAATCGGTCTTCAGGCACACCTACCTAAGTTCACAAAGGGCGGAAGAAATCCAGGTTCAGAACGAAGATTTATCTACAGAACGGTTCTCTAAGAAATATATGTAAATTAGTTACAAATCTCAACTCGTGGGGTGTCTGTGGCGATTAATGCGTCCGTATATATGGAAAGGAGAGTTCTTCTTTCAATTATTACGTAGACTAGTGATAATATTTGGTAGCTTAAATGACAATCGGTATCTTTGTCTACAATCAATAAGGACTATCAACTATCAAACGGAGACTATGAGCATAAAAATATGGAAGCTGCAGTTTTTAGACAATGATTCAACGAATTCACAAAAACTGAAAGTGACCACTACGAGTGCTGAGAGACTTTGTGTTCAATGACAAATAAAAGAGATGTTATTAGTTTATGTAAATACTTAGGAGTACAACATCAAAACATATATAGGTTACACATCAACTTCTTTTTGCCAATCTCCTTTTCGTGTATTACTTATACTACTAATAATTACTAAGTAACTAGTTTTATTTCTCATAACTTTTGGGCATCAAGACATAATGGGAACGAAATCAACGGTTTCCTTGTGTATTCTATTAAGCCTTTACTTATCCTGAATATTCTTTGAAATTTCCATTCTGAACCATTCTTATTAACTTCTAACACTCCTTCTTGACACAACTGTGTTCTATTTTGTGATTTATCTTGTGTTCTGAAGACTTACACTCATTCACATATGGGGCACATTTTACTTAAGATAGCGTTTCTGATTGTGTGAAATTGACGGTCGGACATCTCACTTTCCGAGGTTAAAAACCCATGGTGCTTACTTTGCTTCGGATACCAGGACTGTACTTTTAAACAGATCCTGCCTTTTGGTTTAAGACTTACGTGAGAACTAATCGCTGGGTTGGAATAATTGTATGGAATTTCTGAAGACTACTGGAAGAAAAATATCCATTTCGCTTTAAAAAATGAATGAAATCTATCAGTCAAATTTACTACTTTTACATAAAATTGAATGAATGATCTGAAAATTAAGATTCATTAGTGATTTGTAAACTGTCCAAACAACAGCGTAGAAATATAATCCCTTTTAAATTAATTTTAACCATCTACAAAGATAATGCGATGTATGCTGGATGATAAATATTTTTCACACTCAGTTTTTCAGTGAGTAGATATTTTATTATAAATGATGCTTAGAAATCATTGATAATGATTTATTTTAGGTAGTATGGATACTCTCGCAAAATTATGGGATGTAGAAACTGGAAGTGAATTAGCCAGTTTAAATGGTCACACAGCTGAAGTTATTGCATTACAATTTTCTCAGTGCAATTCAATTACAACTTATGGAACATCAAGTGAAAATAATGGTCCTTATGGAGATTCTGTATGCGGAGCAGGTAATGGACGCCTAATGTTAACAGGAAGCTTTGATCATACTGTTTGTTTATGGGATGTAAGAACTGGTGAACGCACACACCATCTGATTGGTCATGCTGCAGAAGTCTCAGCTGCCTCATTCACTTATGATACTTGTTTAGTTGCAACAGCTTCAATGGACAAGACTGTTAGAGTGAGTTTGATTACAAACAATATAATCGAATGTTTTAAGATTGATAGTCTACGGTTAGAATTGTAGTTCCAAGGTACTATGTGTTAACTAAGACGGAAATATTAATGGAATCATCATCAGCGACAATAGAGACAATCCTTACCTATTTAATATATTTATGTTACCAGATCAAGCGAATCTTGTTCTAACTGTTCTGAAAAGATTTCAGGCACAGGCCACATACAGCGAAATAAGTAAAAAGAGACTGATAAACCTAATCAGAGTTCTGATTTTAAATTCATAGTAAAGAAAAGGTACTTAACTGTACTTCCACAGTAATTACGACTATCACTTATTTTTTTCCTAACATTTTATGCAAATTAACTAACACGTCTAGGTGTGGGATACTAGAACTGGTCGTCAACTACACTTGCTTACCGGTCATCAAGATGAAGTATTAGATGTAACATTTGATCCCAGTGGTCGACGTCTGGCTAGTGCTAGTGCTGACGGTACCGCAAAAGTATGGAATGTTGGTATAAGTGGAGAGACAAAAAGTGCAAAATTCCTGTCTACACTTATAGGACATGAAGGCGAAGTTAGCAAAGTAAGTTATCTTTTACTATTAAAAATTATTTTATCTTTAAATATGGTGCATTCGACCTCGGTTTCCTTTTTATCGTAATTTATTTCAGTAATTTGCGAAATTTTTTGATTATTTTGTAACTTGGACTTTAAAGGTAGAGTACACATGTAGATTGTAAGTATTCGGTCAAATATACATTTGAAGCGTTGTTCAGGTACTGTTGAACTATCAGGTGAGTAATAATGAGGTTAGGCAGACGGTTTTTGGGTAGAAATGACTAGCTGATTTGTGAGGATATTAGCCTTCATTCAATTAGGTGATTGGGTTATGTGTTACTACAGCCTACTTCAATGTTGAATGCTACCTGACATGAGTGATTTTGAAGAAAGATAAAAGTAATTGAACGAACAAATTGTATCAGCCTATTAAATCCTTGACTGTAAAAACGGTTTACATCAAGAGGTCTTACTTGGGATCCGGAGGACACTCACAAAATATGGTTTGAGAGACTAAATCATGTGGTATGAATCTGGACCCACTGGCTCAGATGTATCCAGTCATAGTCATTCTATGGATCTTGGGCTTACTGTTGTTTCACACTCTTGGCTTACTGATTTCATCTTCTTCTTTCGAATGATACTTTTGTGCTAAGCTTCCCAATGCAGCTTATGTTATTTCCCTTCTATTGCTTCTCCTGTCCGTCGGTTTCACTAGATGTGTTGATATCAATTGTAGTAACTTAAGTCGACTCACATTCGTGGGTCATCTCATCTTATTAATGACCAGTCGAATGACCAGTAACATTTCATTATAGAGGCAAAAGTGGGAGATTTTGGCGTTTTAATAACGGAGACCTACGAGTTCAAGCTATTTAACATGTTCTTAAGTTATTCGAAAATTTGTCTTAAATCCTATCGAAGCTTCCGAATATACAACAAATAGACATGTAGCATCTGAAGATTAAAACATAAGATTATCTGCAATACGATATTATTATTAAGAACATTCAATTACAATAATAAATAAATTGAATATTATCTGTTTATGTCTATGCTTAGAAATGTTAAACTAACAGAAGAGATACCACGCTGTCCCTTCAAAAAACACTAGACTTGCTTGGTTACTGAATATTAGTAAGTAGTATAATTTAACATACAAAGATAATAAAGATGGAAATCTATACAGACTTGACAATGAGGGTAAAATAGCTTGATCCCAATAGGAAATTAACTAAAACATATGGAGGACACTTTTTATGAATCTAGAATTCTGTCAGGTCTTAAATGAGTAATTTATTTATTTAAATTAAAGCACATTGCATTAAAACAAGGCGTCACATTGTTATATCCACTGATTCACTTGTAATAATTTGTTTCTCGATTGTTGGACTCTCAAGGACACTTTTAATCTAACTCGATATTCGTTCTCATTGTAATTCCTTTTCGATACTTGAAATGCCGGTCACGTTCATATATATATATATATATATATATATATATATATATATATATATATATATATATATAAAACCTCTCGGGTGCAATTCGCTCGATGTGCTTGCAACTTTTTTATCTGTGCTGTAGTCGCCACTTATTATTGCCTTCTGAATTCAAACACCGTTTAGATTTATATAATAACGGTTATCAAGGTGATTGATTAACGAAGCTAAGCCACCACAAAAGATTCATGCACAATAACATATCAACGATCGTTGTGGTGATTGGAGAAAGAAAGTAATCGGGAGTTTGGAAAATAGCATTGTTGTGACTTTATGTCCGGCTTTTTTTCACGTGATTTATCCACCAATCAAAATACGACTTATACAATCTTAGCACTGTACCAAACCAATGGCGTTCGAACAGTATGAGCAGCCTAGCGTCCTTATTGGTCCTATGTTCGCCTAGCCCGTCCACTTGAGTCCAGAACACCAATACCAGCTTCCACTATGCGAATCATATATTTCAAACATACTGGATTTGTCTATCAACCAAAGAGACATCAACCCACCATAAAATAGGAAATAATATTTATACAAGATCAAGCCAATAAGTGGCTGTGAACGTGGAAGACAGTAATTAATAAACTGAGTATAATTTAAGAACAGTAAATCGTATAATAGTAAATTATGGGTCAAAATGCAGCTTATAATAAGAGGAATATAAATATACATAATCTAATTACTGAATAATTATACAATGAGAATATTAGTCCATTAATAGTCCTTGGAAGTTACCCGCAATTTAATCTTCACTAGGATATAACAAGCATGATTTTCAAAGAAGTCGGAATTGTAATTGAATAATTCTATACATTTATTGGCAAATTTGACCTTGAGGTATATAGTAAAAGTAACGAATAGAAAGTAGGAACGACTAATCAGATAACAACAAACGTCAGTGTAAGAATCTGAACTCGAAAAAAGTTGTCACAGTTAGCCTTAAATGTAACATTTATTATTTATCAATAAAATGTGTTAAAGCTGACTCATAGAGGCGAACTTAATGAACTATTTATGATTCTAGGATTAGGATTTAGACTTTAAAGTTCGGATGAATAGTTTACAATCAAGAACTACGGTGTCGATCAAGGTTACAGAATGAAGTTTGTAATTTCAAATTAAGAGTTCAGGTTAGAGGTTAGGATTGTGATTAAGCTAACGGTTAGTCTTAAATTCTAATCTTAAACTTTTCATTGTAATTGTGAATAATACTCTAATTTTGAACATTTAACCCTAAATCTTAGTCTCTAATTTTAACCAAGACTCCTGAACTTTAATCCTAACCGTAAACTTAAATTCCAAACCGTAAATTCTAATTCAAATGACACTATGGTATTCTAGTATTGCTTACGTCATTGAAACGAACCAACTATGTTCGATATACAACATTTTGTCTGATATATATACTACGAACTTGAAGTCACTTACTCATTTCTGAATTTCTCGCCCCTATAAGTTGATATTTTTTTAATATTAACCATTATTGTTTTCTTTACCAGGTATGTTTTAATTCACCTGGTAGTCTAGTATTAACAGCTAGTTCAGATAAAACAGCACGTTTATGGGATGTAGAAACTGGTGAACTAAAAGATATTTTATCTGGACATACAGATGAAGTATTTAGTTGTGCATTCAATTATGAAAGTGATACAATTATAACTGGATCTAAAGACAATACATGTCGTATATGGAAATAACACTTTTAACAATAATCATTATCATGAACTTTCTTTGACTTCTTTTGTGTGTGTTCTTTTTCTTAACTCGAAAGGTTTCTTCTAAAGTTCCTTAAAAAAGAAAGTTGTAATTTTTACTTGAATTTCATTTCATTTTGAAGAGAAAAAAAAGAAGAAAAATTGCATTTCTTGTGTATATTCACTTACCTCGGTGTTGTATAATTTCAAATCTAATATACACTATTTATTGCTCAGTTATTCTCTTTCCTTATATATCTGTATATTCAAGCACATAATACTAATTACTAGATAATAATTACTAACATACTTAAATGAGAAATAATGAAATACACCACTGAAAGGATGTATTTTTTAAGAAATTATTTTACCTAGAATAATAATAATCTTTATTATTGAGTGATAAGTAGCTTCAATGCAGCACCAGACTTACCGCCTAAAGCTAAAGATCATATCATGTTATTCGATAAGGTACTTTTATTTTTAGCATGTATGAGCTATCAACTTTATGAATATGACAATAGTTTGTATTAATTTTAGTCCAGAAATCATTGACAAGATAAGATAGAAACGTAATTAATAAATAAGTGACACTAAAGTGGTGATTCAAACTGATTTATTCATAAACCAATATATAAATGGTCCTGTTTTGTCTATTTCAAGTAATCGTTTACAATAAAGTCTAAAATGAAAATCGAAATAAAATATTGAGGATCTTAAATATTTCCAGATAAATATATTCAGATCTGTGTTTTCATTAATACGATCATTTATTAGTCTATCATTGATTTTCATTTAAAATAAGAAGGTATTTGAAACCTTCTGAAATTTTTCTTCAGTTTTACTCACTTACTTACACCTGTTACTCCTAATGGAGCATAGGCCACCGACCATCATTCCCCAACCCACTCTGTCCTGGGCCTTCTTTTCTAGTTCCATTCAATTCTTGTTCATTTTTCTCATGTCTATCTCCATTTTCCAGCGTAATGTGTTCTTTGGTCTTCCTCTTTTCCTTTGGCCTTGAGGATTCCATGTGAGGGCTTGTCTCGTGATAAAGTCGGGTGTTTTCCTCAATGTGTGTCTCATCCACTTCCAGCGCTTCTTCCTGATTTCTTCCTCCACTGGGATCTGGTTTGTTCTTTCCCACAGTTGGTTGTTGCTAATAGTGTCCGGCCAACGGATCCGAAGTATTTTGCGTAGACAACTGTTAATAAACACTTGTATCTTCTGGATGATGGCTTTCGTTGTTCTCCAGGTTTCTGCCCCATACAGTAGAACTGTCTTGACATTTGTATTGAAAATCCTGACCTTCATGTTGGTTGACAGTTGCTTTGAGTTCCAGATGTTCCTCAGTTGTAAATATGCTGTTCTTGCTTTCCCGATCCGCGCTTTCACATCTGCATCAGATCCACCCTGTTCATCAATGATGCTGCCCAAATACGTAAAGGTTTTTACATCTTCCAAATCTTCTCCGTCAATTTTGATTGGATTGGTGCATGCTGTGTTGTATCGGAGAATCTTGCTTTTCCTTTTGTGTATATTGAGATCATTCATATATTTCAGACTGATCTACCACAGTTGGGATTCAATATGAAAGAGACATACTATACACATGTAATACACTCTTTCTGCAACAACAACAACAAAAACGAGTTCGTTTATGTCTAAATTTAAACTATTCAACTATTGTCAATTTTGTCCTCGTTTATATAACATCGACAAATTCATAGATATTTTAATTAAAACATTCAAGATTGACTGATAAATTAAACTTTTATAAAAATAAGAAAGATTGGTTCAGTGAAGCGATAATTCTCTTCTCAAAGAATTTTCTTTTAAAGTTCTGTAATCCTAAATACATATATATTTCTCCAAAATGATATGCAATAATATATCTGTTAATGATAATAATAATAATAATAATAATAATAATAATAATAACAGTGACAACAATTCGCTGAACATAGCAACAGAAAAGAGGAATAAATAAAAGCACAAAAAATGTTATTCTCACCAAGAAAAGGATTGCGTAACTTGATAAGGTGTTAAGGTTGAGGCGAAATGTAGTTAGAAGGAATATGAAGGCAGAAACAAGTCGGCTGGGGGGGGTTAGAGGTTAATTGAGGGAGATATAGAGGAATGTTGATGGATATGGAAAACTTGATGTTGAGACTATGGTAGAAGAAACAATTGAATAAGTATTTCTGTGTGTTTTGATGAAATAAAAATGATAATAGATATTTGAGAAATGACTGAACTGTAATAAAATTTCAATGAGTAACCTGTGAACTTGCAGGTCCTGGATCAGATAACAGAAAAAACTCAAAAATTAGATGAAACAGTACTAAGTAACTGGAGATTCATCATAATCATATGTTTAAGTTTGATATTTTTAATATCCATAAAAAGATATGTGACAGGGGAGAACCCAACAAATTCCCTAGTGTTACGCCATCAGTTTGATGATATATTTTACAGCTAAATTGGGACTGAATGACTCCTAAGCATTTAGGAAGTAAACGTTTGAATTGAAGTACTGTCAAAGACAGAAGATCAAAACCCTGGTAGGTAATATTTATGGTTTCTTAATGAAGTGCTTTGGTAAACAAGAACGCTACGTCACCAGGCACCATGGTCATTTCAAACCAGTTAGGGTGATTCAGTTTACCAGCTGGAATGAGATTTTTGAAGTATATTTAGATAATCACTGATGAACAGGTCCTAACGTATTTACTTGTCAGGAGTCAGCTTTATAATGAGGTGAATCAACTACTGATCATATAGCTATTCAGTATTTAGTTCTTCGGTAATGGCTATCAAAGTGTCTCTTTTACTCTTGGTTTCACAATCAACCAGATTATTATTATGATTATTATTATTATTATTATTATTATAACAATAACCAATGATAATATGAGATTCAGAATTCGAAATAAAGTTGCTGGAACAAATTCATTTTATTTGAAGCTCTTTATCTCTAACGTCTCTTTGATCAAATTCGATTGTGATTTCTAGACAAAAAAAAATTAAATTTCATCCAAACACCTTTCAGTTAGTCCTCAATTGACAATGTAAACCGAATAAATCTAATAGGTTACTTGATCAAGACTGGATTCATGAATTTTCAGTACACGATAAACATCACTAAAAGATTTCAAGCTAATAAAATAAACAACCTAACGTTTTACAGTTTTCATGAAGAAGTTTCTGCAGACTGGTTGAATGATACCAAAGGGACTATATAGGCTCGCTTTTTTTTGTGCCGGTAATACTAATAAAGAAGAAAATCATTTCTACCCTAAACTATGGTGGTTTATGAGTTGGTTTTAGCGGTTAAAATTTTTGTTTAAAATAATGAGTCATGTAAGTTGTTTTGTTGTTAATTTTGTGTTATTTTTTCTGCTTTAAACATGAATCAGCTAAACTTTTAGTAGATGAATGAATGAATGAATCAACGCTGCCATCTCTTTGTGTATTGCGCTATATAATATACATATATAGATAAATCCTTTGTATATTGGTCAATTAAAGAAAATATGTCTAACTCGTAGGGTCACAAAATAATGCAAATTTATAGGACATCACACAAGTTGTTATAATCTATCTTAAAAAGTTACTATGATTATGCCCCCTAAAGTCTAGGGCAATATATATATAATCGAACATGTGAACATGATTAGTTGTATCACATTAGTTGCATGAATCATTATTTTCACGAAAAAAAAAGAGAAAAAAAAACAGGTACTCACTATGACTCAGCAAATAAAAATGACTAATGAAAATTCTAAAGAATAAATAAACAAAAAGAAAACATTAGTAAAATAAAGTGTCATTTCAATAGTTGAGAACATATGAATCAATTGAAGCTAGATCACTATGGGAAACCTGGAAGCATTGAACGGCTATTTCGCCCTATTGTGGAACTCCTCAGTAGTGTGTATCCACGATCCTGCCTCGCAAGATTCGAAACCATGATCTATCGGTCGGGCGCGCGAATGTTTAACTATTGAAATTTCAATAATATCCACAAAATGTAATTAATAATAATATTTAATCATCAAATGAGTTAAATTATGAATCAGTTCCATTCATTGTGACTTCTTGAAAATAATGATAGATTTCAATAAACTAAAGAGATAAAGTTTGTGATCTAAGGCAATATTGAAGCAGTCCACACAGGATGCACATATGCTAACAAGAGACTGATCAATTGGAGTCCTAAATAACAATGAGAAGATACAAGTAAAACAACATCGAGTGAATTTAAACAGATAAATATACTGTGATAGAGAAATCGTTTGTAAATTTCTCATCTGGTTCTACAATTTATAAATCCAAATTAATAATCTATAAAATTGACCAGATTTAAGGCAGAGTACATCATTTGGAAATTGTAATATGTGAATCAAGGACTGTTGTTTATCATATCAAATCAAATCGTTCATGTTGGGGCTGTTTAATATAAAGTGTTAACTTGAATCAGTTTATAAGCGAAATGAAATTGTGCGATAAAGGATCAGAATAAATATGGTCAACATGGGGTGAGAGAGAAAATAATGTAATTACAAATCAGAAATTACGTAATATGTAGAATACTAGCAATTAGGTCAAATATAGTAGATTTAGGGGTGGATATTGCATAAATTCCTCAAAACGGTTATCAAGTGTAATAATAATAACAATGATAAAAGTAATAATAGTGGTAAAGATAATAACAATAATATGAATTTGGGACATACAAATGAACATTCATCAAATTACGTCACCATATTATAAAACTGATTATTAACCAGTTGGCCAGGGTAAAAGGAGTGGCTGAACATATTTCTTTTGGATGCAAAGCTCTGGCTTTTTGATCCGAATAGCAATTGCTTCAGTCGTCTGTAATGATTCAAGCTAACATTTCATATTAGTCAGCCCCAACATTAACGCTTTGATTTGATTTTATATAACAAACAATTTTTGATTCATATATTACATCAGAAAGGGTTTTGTGGAGATTGTAGTAATTTCAATAGTTGAGATCATGAGTCAATTGAAGCTAGACTGATAAGTCTTATCGATTGAACGCTATATTTATTTCTTAAGCTATTCCGATGATCCGCACGCTAGAACTACACACCGGCTTGAACACCAGAGAGAAGACGCAAGTATGAGGGAAAATACTTTACTTCGAGGTTCTTTTTATTACAGGAAATATAGGGTTTTTATAATATATCTAAATGTACTTGGGTCGCTGGAATATTCTGGAATGCTACTAAACATAGTAGCACTGTAGTAGCCAACCAATCAGAGCTTCCGCACGTGACGTTTCGCTACCTTGATATTTCTGGCCAAGACTCCAAATGAACGCTGATTGGACGAAACACTTCTTAGTGCTTCTTGATGCTTGCTTGTCTTTTGCAAGCGATTTCTGGATCACCCCAACATAGACCACCATGAAAAACCTGGAAGCACTCGCGCACGAGACTGACAGGTCCTGGGTCCGAAGCCCGTGAGATGGGGTCGCGGAAGCGCACTTCTGGGGAGTCCCACAATAAGACGAAACAGCCGTACAGTGATTCCAGGTTTCCCATGGTGGTCTAGCTTCAAATGACTCATGATCTTAATTATTGAAATCAAATATTACAATTTTAAATAATGTACTCTGCTTTAAACCTGGAAAATTTTATGGATTATTAATTTGAATTTATGAATTGTAGAACCAGATGGGAAATTCATTGTGAAAAGAATATTCTTCGTCCATATTAATTGTGTTTTAATATAATGGGAATTTTTCAGCGGTTTGTAAATTTGTTATTTGAAGAAAACGATAATGAAAGGTATTCGAGTAATAAAGTCCACAAAGTCAAGTATCAGTAACTACATGTCTAGATTTGTAAAAATGATAATTTCATTAATTCTAAATTACTGGTTTTAATGATAGAAGACAATATCTATAGTCGAATGCATATTAATTATACTGTTAATAACAATACTAAAATGAAGATAATAAGATTTAGATTAAAACTAAATGGATTAAGTACACAATCGGAAATGTATTCACGGTCAACTGATGATCATTGGACGAAGAGAAACATGGATTTTAGGTTCTGTTGGATAGAAATTGATTTGCCTGAAGATAGTTTTTATTTCTAAGACCAACTAGATGATTGTACGAAACCACAATATGGAGGCCTGCTTAAACATCTGGACTATCTGTTCCTGCCATCTAGATATTTCAACAAGTTATCTAATTTATTTATTTTAATACGTCCTTATGGCTATTGATCGCATAACCTATTCATATGTGTTTCTGAAAAGTGTACAATCTTTCGTTGTATAGGTTACAAAAGGCCCGATCAGAGATATTGTGGTTGCCGTTAATATACATCGAAAATAATGTACATTATTTAGATGTCGATTGACTGGACTGCTAACTTCTAACTGCCGATCACTCAATATTTATTGTCAGGATTGATCAAGAAATAAGATAAGGGAACTTCTTAAAATACTTTTGTAGTGAACGAGAACACAAGTGGGGACAATCAAATTTATTTGAACACAAAACTACAAAATTACTTAGTAAAATCTGAGATCCATACAGTAAATACTTCATTTACAAAATGTCTATCAATCGTCTCAGACTTCATTGTTCCTTTGTTTCCACACCAATTATTCTCAGTTCTCGTTCTCTTTTCTTAGATTTCCTTAACATTTTGCTGCCAGGTATTTTACTTTTGATTGATGATACATAATACCCATATCTGACTACATTAGTGGCCCGCATCACACTGAGCTGAAAATTCTATGTCGTACTAAAGATATAATATTGAGTAAAGCTAATAAGAAGAATAATACAACTATAGATGTGATGAAACCGTGACTCCCTTGGCAAGTACGATACCTTGCATTCATGAAGTCGGGAAGTTACTTTTAATTTCGAATATCCCTCAGTAAAATATTAAAGAAAGGACAGCTGAATAATTAGGAATTATAACATTTCAAATTAAACAAGGATTAGTCAAGGATCTAACAATACAAAATATAAAGTCAAGCAATTAGTTGAAACTTTGGCGGCAAAATTGATGCACATCAGATTTCACAAACCTGTAAAAAATATGCGTGACATTAAGATTTATAATCTTAGTACCGTAACACTCTGTTGAAAAAAGGTTTAAATTTAAGGCCATTAGAACACAGTAGGTAGTATGGCAATCATAACTGAGAGACCAAAATTCAGAATATACCTTAATTTTAAACATGCAAACTGTTGTTGTACGCCGGTATGGTAGTTAATATACATTTGGACACTGTATTCAGGTTAATAACGAAACATAATTAGCGCGAATTAAATGTGAACATATTTACATACAATAATGCTTACTACCTCTTGTGGGGCATAGGCCGCCGACCAGAGATCTCTAATCTAGGGAAGGGGGAATGTGAGTATAATCAGTTAAAAACTATATTGTAGCAAGAGCAGGTAATAAACGCAATTACACTACATCAACTAGCAACCATAAATTTGTAATGGTCATAGAAATTTATCGCATTGGTTTTGATGAATTTTGTCTCCTAGTTACGTTATCTAAGATTGATCAAACGGATTAGCTTATTCGTTAAAAGTATGTCTTGACGACCTTAGGAGACTTACTAGTCAGTCAGGAAACGTGGAATAGCTACGAAATAATCAGAACTAAAATAGCAGAAGAATAACATCTTTAATTTGAATGATTAACCCTCACATCACAAACTATTCTTTGTGGTTCCATTTAAAATGTTAGGAGTCGGGGCTACATTCTGATTTAGGGTTATCACCCTGTAGTGTCGGTTATTATTTTAAGCCCATACACCACTGTTACGTCCTTGATCTGTCAACCCACTTTTGGTGCTGAGCATAACTTGTCTAATCTAGATTAAGACCTTGACGTGATAGGCTGACCGGCTTAACCTTGAGGCTAGTACGCATGAGTTCGAAGTGGGGTAGAGAGAAAACTATTCTATCACCTGATTGTCTGAAAAGCACATGAGTGAGAGAAGAAAAATCAACTGGAACACTGCTCGACTTATTCACAATTCCGATCTGGTTCCCGATTTCCGATCGGTGTAAAAAGACACATGAATAAGTAGATGACTAACCCGACCACAACGTACAATAATTAGGAAAATACAATTATGTCCAAAACTGGAGATTAGCGTTGAGAAATAGAGCACAAAACAATACTTTTAAATTACAATAGCTTTGGAAAAAAAGGGCTATTGCAGTTAATCATACATCAAACGAAAGCTTATGATACGTAGAATAGACCAGGAACAAAAATAGATGTTAATGTTTTACAACCTTTGAATTAAATGAAATAACGTCCCGAAAAATAGCTTCCGTAGTTTGTCAAGGCTTCTTGTTTCTCTGTTCACATTATTCTTATTCTAGCTTTCGGACAGGCCAATCTCTTCATTCTATTTGAGTCAAATTTTGACCTTGGTAATTATTCACTTATCAACCTTGACTGTTTTTATATGAGCTTATGTGGGTACACCTTTGATCCTACTCACCAGATGTCTGTAGCTTATTTTTGTGTGACTATAAATTTTGATTAACGCTTGGTTAAATGGAGTTGGCTCACATACATTCTCCACTGCGCGTCGTTTCACTCTCTTCTTCGCTACGTCTCTGAATATATGTTCCGATCAACGTTTATACAAAATATCTGTATTGAAAAATGCATTCTCGTATTTGATTCATTTAATTCCGTTATTTACTAACGCGATCTAAGTCGATTGATGATACGTATATCTCAATAGCAATCAGAAACGATCTCACTGGAGTCAAATCCCGAGCCACTAAAACCCTATATAGCTATCATCACATGACATCGGTTATAATGTAAAGAGTTAATCATTAAGAGTAAGGTTGGAACTTGTGTTGGGTTTACGAATTAGGGTTGGGGTTTTTTATAACGAACCGACATCGGTCATGATGTGGTGATTTGTTAGTCTTCTGTTTACTAACTTAAGGTTGTGATTTAGGTGAAGAGTTCGAAAGGGAGAATATCACCCAACTTCGTTAAGCACTCATGAATATGCATTGAACCACGTTAAGGTATTTAACACAAAATCTTCCTTTGAAACAGCTTCGTTTTATCACTTAGCTTACGCACTATATTCAATTCAGAACATAGTTGCATCATAGATATTTGTATTGATTCCAAGCATTTTAAGAATCAGTTTTCATTTGGTTAGTAATAATTAATAAACCTTCTAATTGAACGCTTGAATAAGTTTCCTAAGCTCTTCTAGTAACCCCCAGGTTAAATCTACACGGCGACTCGAATACGAGAGAAAAGGCGCGAAATGTGGAATAAAAGCTTTACACCAAAGGTTCCTTTATATAACGAAAACCTAGGTCTTTATATCATCGTAGATGACCTTTGGCTTCCGAAACTCAACTAAACGTAGTAGCAGTGTAGGTAACCATCCAATCGGAAACGCGACATGTGACTTCCCACTTCCTAGATGTTTCTGGCAAAACTTCTATTGAATGTTGATTGGGAAAGAATTTTTCTCAGCGTTTTCGGAGCCTTTTTTGAGGGGTTTTTTATATCTCCCCGACAATAATATCCAACTTATCTATCACTACACTTTAAATTTCGCGCAAATACATAAGGAGTTACGTTAATGCTGATTGACTAATTCAAGGGTGTCAGTATATACCATAATTTTACATTCAGAAATAAGTATTTTCAGATTAGTAACAGCTACAATATACCATGTTTTTAAAGGAATAACAACGAAATACGTAGAACGAATATGACTGAAGACTATTAATTAATTCATTCAGTTATTTTAAAACACCCACTATAGGACTGATCAAGACTTTTTTTGAATTACAGAATCATATCAAGATTAATTCATAAAGCTTTAAACTAAACAGATAGAAATTCTCTTAAAATAAAACCGATAGCAGTTAAACAAATATGAAAAGTCGAAAAAACTTTGCTAATTCTATTGTTAGGACATCATGCATGAGATACTGTCAATCATTTATATTAACTTTGATTTAATCCAATTGAATTGATATGGTAATGAACTCAATACATTGAACTCAATAACGTGAATAAAAAAATAAAACAGGAAGGTTTAGCAACATATCAAGAATTTAAACTAGTAGATAACATTCCCACAAATCCCCTTTGTAAACTTGTTCACAATCAAAAAAACAACTTTTGTTTAGGAAATATATGATAAATTGTTTGATATTCAAATAAAAAAAATATGTACAATGGTCATCTAATCGAAGAAAAAGATGTTGGAATAAAATATCCCAAATAAAGAATAAGAACTTGATGAGAATTGTACAGAAAAGTGTTTTCATTATATTCAACAAGAGAGAAAAGTAGAAAATAATACTCTGCATTTCAAGAGTTCATAATTAATTTTCTGGCTGAGAAACAGCCGATAATTATTTTTTGGCATATGCAAACAAGTATTGTATATAACATACGAACAGAGAAGAGGAAAATAGATACTGAAGGCAGAGTATAAGATTAAAGGAAAACAAGGTCCTTGTTTTATAAAATGTATCACAGAAAAAAATATTGGAGGTAAACCTTTCAATCAACATTATGATGGAAACCTTTTTTGTTTATTTAATACTGACTAGATAAGGTTCATTGTATGATGGTACTGCTGAAGGAGATGAAGAGAATGTGTAATCATGACGTAATCGTTTAGATGGAGTATTGACTAAATCTGTACTGTCGACTTCCATCATTTCATCTACTGGTGGGGGAAAGTAAGGTTCATCTGAAAAGAAATGTGAAAATAAGGAATGATGCTAACAAACCAGAAAATATATAGAAAAATTTAAAATGATTACTTTCGAATATAAGCACATAGATTTGTAGCGGTAACAATTTAAATGGATAAAAACATCCTTATATTGATTGATGGCTAGCATTGAATGGATTGTACAGTACATTTATATCATCATTAGGAAGGGTTTAAGTTGTCCCATTGTTGATATTGACTGAATTTCGATCAATATTTTTTTGGAATATGTAGACTGTATTGATAGTCATTTTAGATTAATGGTGGCTAGCAGTGGGATCCACAACGTATTAATTTCGATTTTGGATTCATCAGATGTATGTGCTTTCATCCAAGTGTCGATACTTGAACTAGGATTTTAACCCAGTACATTTGCTTTCAACACAACCCGTTATCCAACAAGCTACTGAGCCTATGTAGCCAATAACTTCAAATTCTTAGTAACCAAGATATAAACATCATACTTATTAAATTTAAAAACTAGAGAAGCCAAGTTATTCATTTTTTGTTATTCTAGAGTAGGACAGGATAAGTAGTGATTTGCATACCTATTAACAATCATTGTTTTACGGGTTCATGTCCAACTAAATTAACTTTAACCTCGTCAGTTCAACAGAACCAGTGAGATGTCACCTCATATTGTATGAGATATAGAGTAAAAGTATTGATAGGAATTAGTAAATTTCATATGAAGACTTGAAAATGACATATATATGTCAAAATGTATACTTTATGACACTATTTCAAGGATTAAAAGGTAGTACTAAGTAAAGATTGAACAGTAGTACCCTGGTAAAAGTGGCAATTAGAAAGTTTCCTGTTGTTTGAAACAATTATTACTTATACAAGTACCAAACAAACTTGCTAAAACAGAGATGACAGCTTGTTTAATGCATAATGTACAAAAAAGATGAGCTTTAATCACACAACAACTGTTTATTGGAATTACATAAGTTCGGACAAGTTATGTAAATAAACAATAGAAGATTGGGTACTGAGTTTCTTCATAGTACACTAATTGTGTAACCATTTCAATTATGAATGACACGCATAAATTAGGTTAGATGGTACAGAAACAATTAAGTTCACAGAATTAAGAAATTTAATTACAATACGTAATTTTGTTCAGTGAATGATCTCAGGTGCATTTTTCTTCTCATTTTAATTACTGATATTTATTCTATAATTAATTATGCTTCGGCATCAGATATATTCACCAACCAAATCATTTTACAATGAAAAACGGATATAACAGTCCAAGAACTGAGGTTAGATGATAACCAACTCATGACAAATTATTTATTTTATTTAATGCAAGTGAAATCCAGTATACTTCAATAACAAGAACAATACGCTCTATGCAAAATAAATAACTTTGTGAAGAAATAAAGGAGGGAAGTTTATATTAAAGGAAAATGAATAAATAAAAAAAGCGAACAAGAATAGTGTATAATAGGAGGACGGTTAACAAAACACTCAGGAAGAATGTTTTTAGCTGAGAGTTCGCCCAAATATTAAAAAGCATGTAAATGAAAACCAGAAATTTTCAATCCAGTGAGTTTCATTATATCTAGGGCCTATATATACCTGGTGCCCTCTTGTACCAATACTTATGTGTTCAATAAACAAATAAAAGGGCCCTCGGCACGGCGTCGTGCTGACCTGATAGATGCAAGTCCTACAAATATTGAGGCACCATGTCAGAAAATGATCGCCTTTCCGCTCTGTCCACACGTCCACAGTCGGCAGACTATACAAGCAGTGGGAAACCTTGGGAAGGAAGTAGTGGAACATCTCTAAGCTACTAAATGAAGCTGATGTTTCAGGATCCTGACACTAACTGAATTATCGCCGCCTAAACCGAACATGGATTGTCAAACCTCATTATTACTAACATCGTGCCGCCACTGAATGTCAACAATCCTTCCGAACCAATTAACATCAGGCACGGGGTCTCTTATGATCCCCAACTCGAATGTCAGACTTCCCAACAGTAGAGCGAAACCGCTCTTACGACGCGTCGTAAAACTGATTTCTAACAGACTAATATCACGATGATGCAAGAAATGACCCAGATGGATATATGTCATTCTGACTTTTACTGTGTGGTTAATTTGGCCATTTATTATTTAAACACAAAAACATTGGTTCAATGATGCACCAAATAGATATGCCCCACATAAATCGTTTGATTTGTGTGAGAGCTGTGATACTACCTGGGAGCCCAAACCGAATCAGGTGGTTTTCTTAGGGGCCACACCCCGAACCTTTGATCTAAAGGTCTAATCCACAAAGCAGTGGGGCAACTTTAGGAGATGCAGTCCCATGGTAGGTTAATGACCACAAAAGGGTTCGTGCACCATTGGTTTGAAATCAAGGTTTTCCAGCTCCCCAAAATGAACTTTCCATACCCACTAACCCGAGTAAGGGGCCGGACATTCTCTTTTCCTCCCCTCGATTTCGTAAACAACACCCCAGCTGCGAGAAGGCAGTGAGTTTTTGCCCACTATACTTGGTAGTTTATCCACTTGTGATAATAGAAAACAGACAATTAGTACTGCATATATTGATCATACATCGCTTAATTATTACAAAATCCTGTCTCTCATTAACGAAGTACATGTTTGTGCGCACCACGTTGAGAAACTGTTTGTGAGGGTCAGTGTTGCTGTTTGACCGGACTCAAGGTGTTACGAAGTTTCAATGTACAATCTACTGGTTGAAAGGCGATTTTTTTCAGCCACTATGTCACCGCTTACATTAAATTACGCAAGAATTATATGGTGCGCGGAAAACTTTATAAACAAACACATACACTTCTTATCTAGAACTTAATAATCAAGTACCTAATTTTGTGCCACATTCATTTATGTGATGATAATATTCGATCACTTAGATCCCAAGTGATAGTGATATTAGAACCTGAGACTCAATGACCGAAGATAAACAAGTATCTGACTCATTAAACCACAACTATGATCTAAAATAAAAATGCATTTGATGAATCATCAAAGACAAATTAAGATATTCACTCTAGAAAGGTCACTAAGGTCACATTAAATGACCTAATTTAGACCATACAACAAAGGAATTTAAAATTTAACATAATGATGATAACATATAAGACTAACATTATTGATGTTTTAATTATATAAAACAAATTATTAGTTTACGGTCTGAATAGTGGAAAAGCATATTCAGGAAAGGGAATTCGATTTCTTGTAAGGAACATTGAGATGTGAAATATATTCACTCACATAACAAGTTGCCCCCAAATGCCCTGGTATGACCGAGAGTGGAGTGGGCTCACCCTCCGCCTCGAAATGCTCTCACACGGCCACGCGTATACAGCCTCTGCCAGGGAAGTCCTACTCACTGCCTTCTCGTGGCGGGGGTGTTGTTTACGAAAATGAGAGGACGAAAAGCGGATGTCTGGCGTTTTAACCGGATCACAAACCAATGGTGCACGTGGGCCTTAGTATCGTGCGGGAACAAATGGCGTATGAACCAATCGTTGGGCACCGGCTACCATGGGACTGCATCTCCTCACGATGCTCCACTGCCTTGTGGGTCAGATCTTTAGGTCAAAAGGCTCGAGGTGTGGGCCCCTAAGAAAACCACATGCTTCGGTCTGGGTACCCAGGCAGTATCACAGCCCACACACAAATCGAATGACCTGTGTGGCGCATATCTATCTGGTGCCTCCTTGTACCAATGTTTGTGTTTAAATAAATAAATAAATATTACTTTTAACATTCAATACTAGTTTCACAAACATATTTTTTATGCATTTCAATATAAAATGACAAGTGGAATCAACAAGGCATTTTGTATTTGTACTAAACAATAGAGTAAAAGAAAGTGTTTAATCATACCAGGAATTTATGAACCGTATGACATGAACAAGCTACTACTATTTATTTCATATAACACAAAATGAAGCGAGATACAAAAACCCAAACATGTATATATCGTAGACATACAAGTAAAAAGGAGAGCTTACTTGGGTCGCGGAGATAGGAGAACTCATTAAGTCCTTGATTTGAAACTGGTTGATCATACACATGACATGCCAAGTGAACAGTCTCATATTCGTCATCACGTAAATGAGGTTTTGACAGGTATTCATTTTCGTGAACTGATTGATTTTGACCCCATAAAAGTTGTTTAGCTTTCAGTGCAGTTACAGTGATCATAAGACTATGACGCAGTGTAATACCTCCACGAGAACGTTTAGCTTGATCAAGTTTTTGTAATGAGGTAAATAAAATATACTGTGCTGTAACAGGATTCATATCGTAATCCAACAAACCACTAATATGGCCAGACATGGCATGAGACACGAGTGAAATGAATAAAGATTGTTTCTTACTTTAATCATATACACATACGACTGACCTTGACTGACTAATAAACAGTTGACCTATCGATGAGCCAGAAAGCCTTCATTTGTCACGCCATTTGCATTTAGCCCATTGGTTAAACTCTGACCAAACAGAAATACATTATACTAGACATGTGTGTGATATGATGCGCTCGACACTTAAGCCATATCAGCTGATCATGTATGACTCATAATTACAAATGACGTCTGTTGACCTTTGTCAAGGGTTGGATGAATGGAATATTGCCTAACCATCAGACTGAAGTATTATAATGATCTGGTCAGACATAAAATAAGATAAAAATTAATCTTTCGATCAAGGGCACTTAAAAGTTGCCAAATATGGTAACAAAAAAATGAATAAATGGTAGTGTGGCATAGAAAATCAGAGAAAATTGTGTATAACACAAAGCTTAGCATTTATTGTGTCATTAACTTTTATAATACAGAAAAATGAGTGTAAACATTGAAAAATTCGACATCTTATCATTTAGGTTACTTTAAAGCAACCCAATACATACCACTTCCACTATAACCTGATACTGATAAAACGAATGTGTCAGATACCGAAATAAACCTAAAACAATTATTTATCCAAGTTAGTCAAATGAAATAAAGTCAACGTGAGGCTTGATAGAATTCTTGGTAAGATTCTTCAGTAAATTCAATGTCACTGGTGCTCATTCAGAGGTTCATGAATGTGCCAACTAATAAATGTTATTCAGACACTAATTAGTAACTACTATGCCACGACTAGTGTTCGTATTATCGATAGTGTCTGGTAGTTGAGTACAGAACGTATGTTTCGTTTTATAGTTGATCTTATCTCACAAAATTGCTTGGATGTTTGGAACATAAGTACACTTTTTGTAGCAGGATTCAAGTTAACACCATTTAGCCTGGAAATTTACTACTTGAAAAACATAACTCGATTTGAGATGATGTTTCACTCGGACTTCAGTCACAGAACATTATTTTACATTGTATTTCATCAGATTAACTAATTTCCAATATCACTTTATGTTAAGACGGAGTAAACTCCTATAAATTGTATGGATCTACATTTTAAGTTCGTCTGAATGGATACGTGAAAATTGTGGCTGGTCATTAAACCGAATTATTCATGGGGTTGTCTGTAAAGCTGGAAAACAAGTAACTCAGAAGACTGAACAAGCCACCATGACAAGCAGTTTGATTCACCAGCGATCATAAAAAAGTCGTCTTATTACAATAGGGTAAGTGGACACCTAGCCGTTATCATTGGAAAGAAAATAGCGTCACAATGATTCATTGATACCCACACCATCATGAGTGAAAAACTTTCCATACCCTCCCCCTACATATTCCTGAAACTTTTTATTTAACAATATTAATAATCTAAAACACTATTATTGGTTATTATCGTTTTAAGATTAATATAAAGGCAATTGTTTCTGGGATAATTACCTTTATCGTAAAAATGAGTTATAATAATCGAGCTGACACGAGTTTAGATTCATTTCTGAATGAGGTTATAAATACGAAAAAACTATCCTTGTGTATGTTACTAAAGTGACATTTCCCTCAATGGGAGTTAAAAAAACACTCAAAAAACGTATTATCGTTTCACTGTTCGTAATTTCTATTTCCATCGAGATCAGAAACCGTACTTCAAATTTGTATGCTGAAGAAATGGTCAGATAGCAGCAAAAATAAACGGGGAATTGGCCTTAGCGAATATAATTCGAAGAATTTTAGAGGATTATTTCTGCAAGTCTTCAGTGAGATGTACTTGTCCAGGATTCATTTTCGACGAAAGAATACTGGATTGCCATTTGCACAATAATAATCAATGCAATTCCTTAACTTACGAAAACAACACATGGGTGAGAAAATCAGCTGATGCAGAGGTCGTAACGTTCCAAGCCCCTGTTGGTTTCAGGCACCAAAAAATTTAATGAAGAAGATACTGTTGAACCCTGATTTCGTAAACGGCCGCATCCAAAGGATGACGTCAATACGCAACAAAAACGTATTTTTTCAGCCAAATCACCTAGGTAAATAATGTGTTCATTTAAATGTATGAAATCCGGCGAACCATGATAAACTGGGAATTCAAATAATTTCACTTAGAGGATTATATGAATATCAGCTACATAACCTGAAGTGCCCTCTACTAGCACCTGTAGATTAAAATAATTTGAAGAATAGTTTACTGTATGTTGTTTGTTTCGATGTTACAAAAAAATGAGTTAGTTTTTGTGCCAATTTATGGGACTCGATTTGAATCTAATGATAATACCAACGTATCATGCCTTTATCGGTCGCGAAACGTTCACGATGATACCATAATATCTGTCGTTCTTCAGACAACTAATGGTCAGTTGCTATATGTCATAAGAACATAAACTACAAATTTTGGCTACTATAGAGTTCTAATAATACCTTAACTCTTATTCACTGATCTAAAATAACTTGAAGAATTTTTTTATCCTAAACTATTGAAACGACCTAGACCATTTTCGAATCAAATAATTTTCAAATAAAAAAATATATGAAAATTTGACATACAATCAAAACTAAATGGCCTCCACTGAACTCAACTGATCAGATGGTAACTAAAAATGGTTTATAACCAATAGAAGAATTTATTTCAGAGAACAAAAAGTGTGCATCTGGACAATTTGAACACTTATTAATAAAGGATTCAAACAAATCACTATCTTTCAATGTTTATGTACTTAAAACCGATCGATAGAGGCAAAAAAATACACCACCCTGTGTTTACTGTTTAACAGTCATTCTGTTCCATTTAGCCTGATCCTTAGTTATCAAAGCATAGTGATTCCCAACAATCACCATTATCTTACCTGAAATAATGCATAAATAGATAATGATTATTAACGAAAGTATTTTTAAAACAATTAGTCTTTTTGATAAATTTAGATAATACAATCAGAAGACAAAGGTTATGTGATATATTTGCGCTATATAAACATAATCGGGAGACCTTATTAACAGATGTGGAAAATAAACATTCGGTTCCCCATAGACAATTAGAACATGTACTAAAATACTAGTTGCATACGGATTTCCATGAGGGTACGCTTTCAGTTGGCAGCTTAAAGAATTCAGCAAGGTTGTGTACTTTAGATCGACAACTTTATTGGTTTTATTTTATCTGGAGATATAACGATATTAGGACAATGAAACTGCTAGACACAATGATTTTTATTAGCATAGATAATTGGTGGATTTTCCAAGCTTAAATCAAGAACTGATATTAGCTAAACCACTATTAAAAACCTGAAAGCACTGGATTAAACAGTGGTATAGAACTCCTCAGCAGAACACATTCGCGACTGCACGCTAGAACCACATCCAGGATCTACTGCCTCGCGTGCGAGCACCTAGCATCTAGGTCACTGAGTCTGGATCCGAAAGTGTAAGTGCCTAGTTTCAACTAACTCAAATTTTTTTGTACAATCCTTATCTATTGCTTGTGGTGGATAACTGTCTGACATCCGACACAGATTGAATTCCACTGTTAAGTGCGACAAACTGAAATAAACGATAAATCATTGAAGAGTAATAAGCATGAAATGATGGCATAATTCTAATTTTAAACTGCTTATTAATATACACCTCCAACTAAAACACAATACTGGTATCTAATGCTTAGTATTTTAAAATTTGATCCAATTTATAACCTAAAGGAGCTATTCTGCAGCATTGTTGGAAAATGTCGATTTTCATTTCAAGATAGCAGTGTTCAATACATCATTATTACCACAAGACTGAGTAGTAAATTCTTGTCAACAACATTCGAATGAAGCTATGAAACTGGAATACATAGAATTTTCAAGAATGGAACATCAAAGAAATCCATCTAAAATATTTCTGTTCACTCATGATGATCAGTTATTTATAAGATCACACATATAAATACTACACATAAAAATAAATTTCATAAACTAATCACTTTCTCTCAGTAAATCATTTTTATTAACAACAGAGAAACATTAACATATATCCAGTAAGTCATATTGACAGATAGTTAAATACATATTCAATGATGACCGGTCGAAAAAAACACATGACAATCCATTGAAGCCAAACAAAATGAATTGAAAGAAAACACACACGAGCAGTACAGAAGTATTCGTGAAAAATAACCACAGTGACAACAACGATAACAGTAAACAAAAATGATAATGATAACAAAAATATGGTCAATTAAGTGCTGATATCATAAAGTGTATTATTATTCGTAGTATTAGTATGAATATGAAAATAATAAAGTTCAATTTTGATATTTTGCATTCTGATCCAATCTCAATCATATGTACTCACATGTTGATCACAAAGTAAGTAGGTATCAAAATACAAACATACACTAGTATATCAATGCAATATTATTATTATTACTATTATTGTAACTATTACTACATTAAATATGATGAAATTAAAGTTATAAACATGGAAAAAAAAATAAATGTTGAGATTCAGTTTGTTTGTTGTTTAAAAAAAAAAACCGGACAGCACAGCCATAAATTTGATCTATGATGAATTGTCAGATACTTGTTTTTTAATTATTGTATATAACTGATGAAATATAGAGGAATTTTCAGCATTAATTTTTATATTATTGTTGAAAAATGGCTTATTATTGTTACGAATACTACTACTACTACTACTACTACTACTACTACTACTACTACTACTACTACTACTACTACTACTACTACTACTACTACTACTACTACTACTACTACTGATGTCGTTTGTTGCACCGGTAGTAGTTGGATTAGTAACATTGGAATTATTATTAGTAGTACATAGTGTATCACAATGATCTTTGATCAAAGCAAGAAAATGCTCACGTTCAGCTTGACGTTTATTATACAGTATCTCTGATTCCGATTTCAAAATAGGTTTTAATAAACCATCCGTAACAAAATGATAAGCAGCTAAGCATAAAAGGTCATTTAACCATAGATCTATACTGGATGTGATGACAACTGACGAAGAAGAAGAAGGTGAATTATTATTATTATTATTAGTGTTGGTAGTAGTAGCAGTATCAGTGCCTACATCGAATGAATTATTTGGCTCAGTGTTGGATAATTTATGAGTATAACATAAAAATAGCCTGATTGAACAGTATAGTTAAGTGAAGAAATTATATATATTATTATTATCATTAAGGAAAATAGGGCAAGTAAATAGATCATATTTATATCAATGATCCACTTAAATAGTCTTACACTTACTTATTCTTAATCAATCTCTCTTTGCTTTCTTTTAAGGCGGAATAAAATAAAGAGCTATGCTATTTCATCTTTACACCTTACGATATAATAATATTCAGTTTAACAAATATGATAAACAACTGTATAAGTTTGTGTTTCAGTTGTTGTAAATAGTGGAAGTTCTTTTTGTTTAATTACGCAATGTTGAATAAAAATATACCACTATGCAATTAACCTTGAAGATGTAATACAATATGAGTGATAATATTGTAGTTTGTTTTATCTCGTTTTGTTTTTCTTACTGATAAGATAGAGAAGATTTATAGAGTAATAATACTAATAATATCTATCATTAATTATTCTTAGTTGATATCGTTCAATATTATTCAATCCGTGTTCAATCATATTAGATGTGTGCAAAATTATTAGCTTGTCTAAGCAACCACAATTTTACGTTTCATTTTTATATTTGTTTTTGATTATCTGCACATATTCTATATGAATTGTAATCATGAAACTGTTACAACAAATACAGTCATTAATCGTTAATTAGATGATATTAACGATTTGATTCAGAAGACAGAAAGCGATGTTCATAAATGTAGATGATGGTCGGTGTCAATGTGAAAAAGACAGCTGAAATGATTGTTGACCAATATATCAAGTTGAATGATGCACCATTCATAACACAACAAAGCTTGTACAATATTGAACATTTATCATTCTCATTTTGAGTGACGAAATGACTGTTTTGAATAAATAGACTCCGGAGACAATGGATTTGTACCAGTGATAGTATGTCTTGTAGTTTACCTTATAATTGAATAAATTCTGTTATAAGTTATTTGACACACTCCATCTATAGAGATGACAGTATAAATCAATAAATTTTCAATCTAATTCTCATATGACGGGTCAAAAAATGTCTGAAACTTGTTACTTTGAAACAAGATTCAACGTGGATATTATTTATTTCATCTTTGTAGCATAAAAATTAGCTAACAAACATGAGTACTAACTAGAGATAATTTTTATCAAAATAGTCTGAGTTGATGAAAAGAATTTGCTTGATTCAACATAAATGATTTCTACTTTACGAGCTAAAAAGCTGATATTTCTCAGTTATCTTAACAAAAATCAGTATCAATCAGTTAGAGATGGCGGAAAAAGGTAACTTAACCGATGAGGTTGTAAAGCTACATAAACTGAGATGAATAGAATATATGTGAACCCGGTAGACACATAAAGTTGGATAAGGCAGCTACGATCAACCTGAAATAAGATATATTACTAACCCAAAATATAACGAACATTTAATTATATATATAAAGAAAGGATACGCTGTACGTAGTTTTGGTTCTGTAGCCGCAGCTAACAGACATACAGTACAAGCCCATATTGCCAAATAAGAGGGTTGACGACTTAATAGTGTAGGAAATGAAAGAAGTACCCACTGTCGGACTAAATTTTGACCATTTTCGTTTTGTATAAAACTTTCAAATAACTAAAGGAGATAAAAGGCAAAAGATATATGAGGGAAAAATGACAATATAGCAACTAGTGTAAATGAGCATCATTATATTTGGTTATTTAAAACGGAGAATTTGAAAATATAATTAGTCATATATGTGTCTGCCAAATAAGTCGTTTAGTCAGAGTTTATAGGATGATTATTTACTGATAAAATAACATCACGCCAGTGAATAATAGATGAGTTGACCTACTAATGCACATCAGCATCACATGAGACTACTCCTACCTTTTCTGATAACTATGTCACGCCCACAATCTTACCTCTTTCCTCACAGCATCATAATGCTGTTGCACTATTTTATGTAGTGCATTACTTAATATCCACATTGTACCAGGTTTGTGCTTAAATTGGAGTGAAAATAACTTGGTTTGTATGAGATCAAGTGTTTGGGATATATGATAAATTTCTTAAAGAAAATTGCTTAAAACTTTTACCTGAGCTAAATTTGAAGCTGCTAAATTAGGAAATGAATGATCAGCACGAGCGAATTCACCTAAGGCTTTATTTAAAACAGAATTCGGTAGAGAATCACAACCAAGTATTGACGATGAAAGGATTGACTGTTTATTCATTGATTCTGGAGTGCTTATTAGACCCATAAAAGTTTGAGTCACATCACTGCTGATAAATGGTAACAATCTTGTAATCAAACGAGCTTCAGTAACACTTGTCCAAGCAATGTGTAATCCATGAGTAGGTTGAACGGGGGAGTTAATAAGCGATATTCCACCACGAATTCTTTCCCATAGACAATTGATAGATTCTTGAGTAATAGCCACAATATTCTCAGAATCTTGTAGAATTGACGAAGGAAGCGATTCGAGAGGGCTATGGTCAGGGACTTTTGGTTCAGGTTTCGTTGAGCACTGACCAGGTATATCTGAAGTGCGTATTCAAATTACGAGGGTAAAGAAAGGAACATTGTATGATTAACAATTGTGCAATCATATTTCGCGATATTAAATAAACCTCTCTCAGGTTGATGAAATTTTGTAACTGAATATTCAGTTTAACATATCACCTAGTATTATCGAAAGAACAGTGTCAACATTTGAGGTTCAGATATTCAGTCTTTTTTATTGGCTAAATGTGATAGCGTTCATGATGATATTAATAGTCTTTCAGTAATGTCTAAAAACAATGATATCTTTAATATAATTTATTATTATCATTAATTTCTTCAACAGGTCTGTCAACGTGTAAAAAATTATGAAACAGTTATAGGGTCGTTAGCATCAACCTTGAGAAAATTTTATTGTTTAAGGCGTATACTATTGCTGTTTCGTAGCTTAAAGATTTATGTCGTGTTGAATGATTAAGGTCAAGGCCTATAAAGTTCTGAATGTCCGTCAGCACAAGAAAAGTACCGAGAATCGACTAGCTTAAAAGAGTCAGTCGTTAACTTAATTCCTTAAAACTAATATTAATACATACAATATTCAAAGACACAGGCAATAATAATACAGAAAGTAAAGTTTCTTTGAGGTTCCAGGCATATTTTGCGACTGGCCACTAAAAAGCCAATGGTCACCTTAGAGGTTTATCGAATATCTCTAAACACTAAGGTAAAAAATTACCTATGCTTTTCATAGTACTGAAGAAGCGACTGGGCAGTTGTAGTTCTAAACATCAATCGGAAGATTCAAATAATTAGTACATATGAATTAAAATTCACTCCATTACACAAGCTAATGACAATCTGAGTTCAGTAACTCAGTAGAAAACCGATGGCGTCTGAAGCGAACGGTAGTGGGTTCGAATCCCAGAGGGAACATCAACTCCGGGATGCAGGTACATCCGGATGATGAGTCCCGAATAGGACGAAACGTGCATCCTGGATTTAACTGTTAGCCACCGCCCATCTCTGCTTAAAAATGCTTGTGACTTAATGGCAATATCGAAGCAGTCCACACAAGATGTACATATACCAAAAAAAAACTGATCAATGAGGCGATTCGAATAACCAATTCATACGGAGTATTCAAGTGCGTTTTAATTTAACTGTAGTAACTTGAAACACAATCAGAATCTAATGATTGGTCAATTACTTACATTAGCAGTAGATTTTACATACCCACCTTGGTGGTTGGAGGTAGTCAATAGGAAACCCTGAACCTAGGTTTTATGCTAATTGGCAAACATGACACTAGTCATTACTCAATGATCGATTAATTGGATCCACTTAGTAGATGTCAACATATTTTGAGTTATAGGAGGACTTTTTGTATATAGGGAACCGAAATGTTTCTAGATTCAAATAGCACCATATGGTAATTCAAATGGTAAAACCCGATAGTTGAAATATATCATTTAAAATATCATGCTGATTGAGAATATGTTTTGGATTATGTTAAATACTGGTTTATCTTTACCTATCAATACTTTATCATTTGTCCTATAAAGAGTGTAAAAACAAACAAAAGTCACTTTGTCAAACGGTACGCTTGTAACAAAGTTCGATCCCCAATAATGCTTTCATGGTCAATTTTGTTTTGAACATGTTTGGTCAACAAATAAATAAGTTACATAAATTTAATGAATGTTTAGCGTACAAATTTTAGTCTAAATTTCAACTTTAATAGTATTATGTAATCAATCAGGATTATGCCCGTTATCCATCATTACCAAACAAGAAGTGCGGATAAAACTTACCTTCATTTGACATAGCAACTTGGTTAATTTTATTATTGATATTTATTTCACAATTAGTGCTGGTACTGTCTGATTGTTGAGTATGATGAATACGTCTATAATGTTGAATGCGATCGTTCAACCGTCCTAAGCTTGTGTACATACAAGTTAGTAGTAAACGAATAGCAAGAAAACTAATATGAGGCGAGCGACAGGTTCGTATTCGACTGATACACATTTTCTGTAGGCTCTATGAATCACAAACAAATATATCAAAACGAAACAGAATTATAGGAACGGATTGGTTTCTTGACAAACATGAAAATCAGTGCTATACTCAGTTTCGATATAAGATGGTAACTTTGTTCAATTTCTGATCTTAACAAAGAGTATCAGTGACGTAAACTACATTCAAATCTAATAAAAAAAGGAAGAGCCTATCTCAGATTTTACGGACAGACTAATAAAAATCTGAGCTTGAGAGCCTTTAACAGTACAATTTCCAGGTATCTCAGAGACACAGAAATTCAATTAGATAACATAAAGTCTCAGTATTTAATAAATAAACAACCTCTAGTCTCCCGAAATTCACTGAAGCTATTGCTACCTAATTCTTGAAACCTGATTTAATCACCTAAAATGTAAAAACTAATTGTCCTTCTTTGCTTTGGTATTCTCAATTGCCCTGGTACGGCCAAATGCCCAGCTACCACCAGGGAAGTCCTATTCACTGCCTTCTCGAATACGGGATGCTGCCCACGAAATTGAGAGGAAGAAAGGTGAATGTTCGGCTCCTAACTCGAGTTGGTGGGTATGGAAATTCCATCTTGGAGAGCTGGAAAACCTTGATTCCAAACCAATGGTGCACGTGGACCCCAAGATCCTGAGGGAACAAATGGTGCGCGAACCCTTTTGTGATCACCAACTACCATGGGACCGCATTTCTCAACGTTGCGTTATTGCCTTATGGACTAGACCTCTAGGTCAAAAGTTCGAGGAGTGACCCTCTGCCTTGTTTTGGGCACCCGGACAATCTCCCAGGCCACACACAAATTTAATGATGACTACTTCTGTGGCACATACGTAATTCGGTGCCCCCTTATTACCAATGTGTTCAAATAAATAAAATAGATAAATTTTATAAGTTGGAATAGGAGGTGAGTTCAAGTTTTCTTTAATTTGATGTAACATTTTATGAAACTAGTTTTATTCCTAATGTGACATTTTGATATTGGTTTAATTCTCAGTGTAACATTTTAATCAGTCTGACATCGGTTTTAGATTTACGAGATCAATGTGTTTGTATCAACTTAGTACAAATGTCGTTCAGTATAACAGGTGTGAATTTCCACTCAATGTGACAATTATATTATTTGTATTATGTATGTGAACTTCATATGTGTTTTATTTATATGATATTTAACTATTCATCACGTGCGTGCAAAATCAGTAAATGAGTGTATTTGGTTTGGTGATGTGATTTTCAATGGTTTTTTTTGAGGCAGTAAATCTCCAGTTGTACCACTCGTTGTGGTTTCAACTCGCATAGTGAGAATTAAAGTGGTCCCCGTTTCCGAGCATGAGCAGTAGGATTGTGGATACAACAGACCCGACACGTACGTAACAGGAGCAACTCTAAGCACAACATAATTTTAAAGTCATTACGTCATTATCCGAAATTTCTTTTATTGTGTTACGTTATCATACCATCGTTCAGTTAGTAGTTTTATTTCTAAATGACTTGGCTTAAGTCATACAATTCTCCAGTGTAGTTAGCTTGTGTCCCACTGTTTTATTGAGTAATCGTTTAGGTTTGACAGTGATCGATGTTCGAGAACCTTCCTCTGGGTTTTATAATTATTTGTGACATTCTAATCAACATTATCAAGTAAATTTGGATGGTGATTAGCAGTAGAATTTAGGATGTGAGTTTCGTCGTAAATAGGATTCATCAGAAGAATATACCTGCAACTCAGAGTTGGTGTTCTCCAATTATGACTCGAACCCAATGTCTTTTACTTCAAACGGCCATCGCCTTATCCACTGAGCTACCGAGTTAAGACAGCCACTGGATTGTATAAATAAATAACACAACTCTATTTAGTGTTTTTAAGTTTATTTGTTTGCCAAGTCATGCTGATATGGTTTCGTACTGAATTAGAACCAAATTCACTTTTATGCTGTATGTTAGGCTTTCACTGGAAATTTGGTTTGGCTCTCTTCAGGTTCATAATGCGAACCACGAGTATGAAGATGAAAAAATAATGAATTTTATCTGTTACAATCGATTTCAAATTAAGTTACATTAAGGGTTACAACCAATGATTTGTAAAGTTTTCAAGAATGAAAACCTGAAATTTTCTACATAACAAACAGTACGTAGACTTATTGACTAATGTGTTTTATTTAGTCATTCATATTTTCCGACTTACTGTTTATAGTAGACAAAAAATATATACAGAGTAGTAGGAAAGTAAAATTATTTATCAATTATATTAATCAAATGAATAGGTTTTATAAAATTTGTGCAGTTAACCAGTAAAGATCAATATGAAATTCAAAACGGAAAACATACACCAATAGCGCCTTTACCAAGGCGTCCGGTATGAATGAGACGTTCAATACCTTGACACCATGCCAAATGGACTGGAAAGGAATAACTCAAATCTACTGTAGTCCCTGTACTCAATGCTGAACATTTCTACAAAATAAAGGAAAATTACAGGGAAGGAGAAAAGTATGATTTTGAGAATTAAAGAATTATCAAAGGAACATAGTACGGAATGCAATAGTCTTATTATAATACTGGAAAAAATAAGCTATAGTCAAATATTTATATACAGTGTTGAAGATACTGTCAATCGGTTGTTACTATAAAACTGAAATGATAGGAGGAAAATGTATCACTTCGTTTTACTAGTTGATGAGTAAAAAGGCTTTTGAAACATACTCAAGTAGATTATTTTGTCTGTCCGACCACTGACAATTGCTTTATTAGAAGGAAGTAGTTTATACACACAGATGATGTGAGTTTATCGCATCAGATTTCGAATTATTATTATTGATGAACGTTTCATTGCATTTTGTACTGAAGAATTTTATTACTGGTTTGATCGATATTCTACAACCTTTTTTTCTGTTGTGTCTATTATTAAATCTCATTAATGTAATTAATCACTTTAACTGTGTTATATCCTAGCGGAGATAAAATTATGAGTAACTTCTGAGAGTGATTAATTACTTGCTTAATACTTACTTACGTCTGTTACCCCTTGTGGAGGAGCATAGGCGCCCACCAGCATTCTTCATCCAACCCTGTCCTAGGCAATCCCTTTCCAGTTCTTTCCAATTGCTACTCATCCGTTTCATTTCTGCTTCCAATTCCCGACGTAGTGTGTTCTTCGACCTTCCTTTTTTCCGTCTCCCTTCAGGATTCCAAGTTGGGGCTTGCCTCGTGGTTTCCGTAATGTATGTCCTGTCCACTTCCAACGTCTTTTTAATTTCCTCCTCAGCCGTAAGGCGGTTTGTCCTCCCCCATAGTAGGCTGTTGCTGAGAACGACTAAAGGACTAATATTATATATTTCTTATTGTATAACTATTCAGTAACCGGATTATGTATATTTATATTCCTATTATTATAAGCTCTATTGTAAAATATGGACTATTATGATACGATTTACTATTCTTAAGTTATACCCAGTTTATTAATTACAACCTCCCACAATCACAGCCATTCTTTGGCTTATTTTTGTACAAATGTTATTTCCTATTTTATGGTATGATGTGGCCTGTTTGGTTTGTACATAAACCAGGTATGTTTAAAATAAATGATTCGTATAGTGGATGCTAATATTGGTGTTCTGAACCCAACAGGTAGGGCTAGGTAGGATAACGGACCAATAAGGACGCTAGGCTGCTCATACCGGTCAATACGTCATTGGTTTGTATAAGTCGTATTCTGATTGGCGAGTAAATCACGTGATATTTAACCGGGCTAGAAGTCACAACAAACTATATTCAAATCTTTGCTGTACTATACAGATATATGGTTACATTAATTATTGACCATCATTTCTATCAATATATTAAGCTCCATCTGGATATTCAACATCTAAATATATCTAGATTGAAAGGAACCGATGAAGATCTAACGGAACAAACGTTATTCAACTTAAACAATTCATTTTTGCGTTTATATACATATTCATTAGAAAAGAAATGTAAATATTATCAATAATGACTACTTACAGCGTTATTTGTATATTTTGACTGATTCATTATAGGCACATCACTAAGCATACATGATGCTAATCGAAACAATATAGCTGTTAGACCAGATAACATTTCTGTAATACCATTGCCTGGATCTGTTACAATGGGATAAACTGGTGGACCAGAAAAATGTTCGGTTAAGAAAAACGCTGTTGAAAGTATCATTAGTTGATGTTGTTCTATATGATCTGTCAAATCAATATTTGATAAATGAATTATAGAAGCTAAAAATGAAATTTAAACGATTATTATTAATGATTGTCGTTATCAATAAGTAAGGAAAAAATTTTAAAATTGAAAGAAAAGTTATCTTAAGCTGACAAGATTCTGCATCACAATATAATGTCTATACCAATTGCTGGGGAGACCCATAAAATTCCACGGAAAATGCCCTGAAAACGCTAGGAAACATTTTATCCAATCAGCATCTAATAGAAGTTTCTCAGAAACTTCTAGAAGCTGAAGAGCCACATGTCACATTTTTGGTTGAATGATTACCTATCCTGCTACTTTGTTTAAAAGGGTTCCAGAACTTTCCAGGAGCACAAGGCCATCTGAAATGCTATAAATACTCTAGATTTTCTATACATAAACTACTTTGGGAATAAAGTGTTCTTTCCATATTCCGCGTCTTTTCTCTCTCATGTTCAAGTCGTCGTGTTCATTTAGCCTGGGGGTTATTAGAAGAGCTTAGAAAACTGATTCAAGAGTTCAACTAGAAGATTTGTCATTACTACTTATAACAGTGTCAGTATGAAATCAGCAAACTGCGTCACAAGACAAGCGCAAACTTGGGATCCTGAAGGGAAAAGGAACAGAGGGAAACCAAGGAACACATGAAGCCGGGAACCGGAAACAGATATCAAAAGGATGAATAGCAACTGGAAAAAACTCGAAAGAATTTCCCAGGACAGAGTTGGGTGGAGAATGCTGGTGGGCAGCCTATACTTTTCCACAAGGGCTAACAAGCGTAAGTAAACATGAAACGGCAGAAGAATAGGAGGAATAATTTATCCAGTGCGTTTATGTATGTAGAAGGTATTTACATTCAATTAAAATGTTTTTTTTCAATTTGAAATACTTAGTGTATAGTAGTGTAGATGGATTTTAAATGTTATAGTGTGATGTGTGCTACTTATTCGGACAGATATAAGTAGTATGTGTCAGGGACTGAAAGTAGGATTCTTACTGAGAGAAAAGAAAAGTAGAAGCAGTCAAAGTAGAAACAGGAATGGAAGAACAATAGGGTTCGTAAGCGACAATTCAAGTAAGATGTGAAAATAGTGTACTCAATATATTGTTTCCATATTTTACAAATGCAGTGTGTGATTTTGCACATAACAATAGATCGGTCATTACAATAGGTAGGATTTAGTTATTTAAGAACTGTAAATACCACCCAGGAATATTATGCTTTCAAAATATTCTAACATAATTAACTACTATCACTATTTAATGTAAATAGTCTTCTATCAGTAATGCTTGGCATCAAATGTCTGTTTAGTGTTGAATAGTTCTCCTAATTCATTTGTAGATCAAAACAAGATACAGTTTTTTACAAATTAAAACATAATTATTTGCTGTTTATTTTCAATCATACAGTCTAATTCACACAGCATTAATTCATATAAAATGTTAGAAAAAACAAAATGACAAAATAAACTCACACTCTCGTTCCACACTAGAAGTATTAGTAATTTTGCTAGCCGTACCTGGATGAAGTACAGCTTGCATGAATCGTTTCATACCGGATGATCCATTAGGAGAAACTGATAAATTCTGGTTAATTAATGTTTCGGTGCCTAGTAAATTTGTTATTACTGAATTACAGAATATAGTGTTAATCTTCTTTTCCAAATAACTGTATAACTAGAGCGTAAAAAATCAATACAAAGTGAAATATATAGAAATGTAATTATTTTGAGAAAAATAATTTATTCCAACTTTGTAGAAACCGGTATTGGGTCGGAGTTTAACTTGAGACAGTAATTTTTTGACGTACAGACAAGTGGATCAAATGAATCTTTAACAGAATCAAACACATGTCATGGTATTTGACTTTTACGGAGATTTATTTACTTTGGTGTTACTAGCTAAGCAGCACTGATCTTACTGTTGAATTTAAAGGTCTGACATTTAAACTCGTATGCCCTGTGTAGAAGTGTACTGTTGAGAAATCTTAAACTAGGATTCAACAGTTATCTAATGACATCCGGTTTTCAGTAGTTGGTCCGTAATAAAAAATATATTTTAATAGATCTCTTATTATCTGCATGCTTTTAGATTAAAAGAAAGATGTTCCTGAAATAAAAATTGATATTTTTCACTCAATCGGATTATCTCTTCAGGATATATAGGGGTTGAGATGTCCATTTTGAAATTTAAAAATTCCCATGTTCATATATACTGGGAAAACTCAATCGAGAAGTTATAGATTATTAAATTAATCTTTCAAGGAATAAAAGCGTATATTCACTAATACATCATTGAAGGACTGTTATGGTATATCATGAACTGACTGAATTTTGAGGCTCTACACTAATAGTTTTGGAGCTTAACAATACCGTAAGAGACTTGACAGTTATGAACACAGTAGCCATATGAACTAGCAAGTGTGCTAGGTCAAGAGAATAAACATAGTTATTAACCAATATCTTTGATTTCTTGTATTTCTTTAAGCGAATTGATTTAATGAAAGCCATCTTTAATAATTATAGTCTTAACACTAAATAAAACAATAAATAAAACCAATCAAAAACTTACAAATGTATAAAGTTCATTTAACAACGATGAACCAGTTGGTGGACTATGTTGTTGTAGTTGTTGTTGATATGGTTGTCTTCTAATTAATAATGCTGCATGTAATAAATACATTGCACTATGTAAACCAGCATTTTGTACTGTTAATAAACTAGAATTAATAGCATTCATTGTTTGTTTTACAGCTGGTTCAAGTGAATAAGGCTGAAGTACATGCGAATTAGTTGGTGAACTATTAACTAATTCTAATACAGCAGTACATTTTGAAATCCCTAATGCTAACCATAAATGTATTGGTGATTGAAATTCATCCCATGTTGGTAATTGTTTTAATGCTATTTAAAAAAAGATAAAATTCATTCATTTTTAATATAAATTCAAATAATTGAGTTAATAGAGATATCAGCAGAAAAGTAAAGTTTAACATTACAGACCGACTTTGAGTAGACAACAATTGAAAGCTAGTAGGTGATGGACGGGTATTTCGTCCTAGTATGCGAATGTTCAGCACTGTGCATTCACAGTCTCATTAAGGATTCAATTACGGTCTTTTAGGCCCTGTGACAAGTGCTTCGTCTTCAGACTATTGAGATGGCATTTAATGATTTAAATTTTCAACTTTATACAGTTCGCGATATCGTCCATTGTCACTGGCGATACTTATCTCATGCCCAACATAGTTGAACTCTACTGAAGACTAGATATGCTATTACATTCAGAATTGTTCTCTTTTTGTGGGACAGGTTGACATTAAGTATCAAGTTTTACTTATGAAATATGTACTCTCTTTTGAAAGTGCATAAAATAACTGTTATATACATCAATGAGGAAGTTATACAATAAGAATTGTTTTGTACATTAGATATTATCAAACAGATAGCTTGATTTCTAGAGGTTCATATAACTGAAGTCTTTATACTGACAAATCACTGTGCAGTAACCAGTGTCACGTTTCAGAGTACTTAGCGCTGATCGAGCTCTAGTGACTATTAGCTCTAAGTAACTTGACAATCAAGATTTGGTGTTAAGTGCTCGGAGGCAAGCAACCGGGGGTATTTGATCAGAGTTGAGCATTAGACTACTACTAAGTGGACAATTAGTATGTGGTCTAAGAAAAATTTAGGTTTGAAATTTACTCTCCCTAGAGTAATGTCCTGGTCTTATATTTCAAAGAAACACCTGAATTAATGATGACTAAATGGGTGTAAAGTGAAATGAGCTGAAAAGAAATCAACATAAGTCATCCCTACTCAAATATTTAGTCAGTAATGGTTCGTTAGATCTTATATCGTGTGATTCAAAATGGTAATAGATTGGTGTACTATTTACACTATTGTATTTATTAAACATTTTTAACGTTTTGGACGTATTTGATCTCACCCATCTTAAATAATTTCTGTATAATCACTTTATTATTATTATTTTCCAGTGCCATGTTCCAAAATACAACATCTATAAACGATTAAGATTTGTGTAGCAGGCCCGTACATGTAATGAGATACTATCAGTTAAGTCTGGATTATAATTATGAGGGTTTATTGATTATCACAATGCGTACTTATAAGCAGTAGTAAACGAATGCATAACTATCTTACCATCTTGTAAATGATCATTTAACCAAATAAATTGTTCTTGTGTTGTAAATAAATCGGATAAAATGATAGCTGACTGGAGAATTGATTGCCAAACATCAAAAGCTGGTCCTTTCACCGTTGAAGTTTGCTGTTTTATTTGTTTAAAAGTAGAATTTTTATTTAACAGAGAAGAGGAAATAGTTGAATTAGATGTGAATAAATCAACAAGCTTTGAAGTTCCCAACAGTAAAGTATTCATATCTTCATTATCAGATCGTATAGTAAAAGGTTCTGGTTTAAGACATGAATGGTAAAATAACTGTAATGACTGAAGACATGAAAATAAAGGATCTTCATAATTTTGTAATGTAAGAACACTAGTTGGACGATGATTAGACTTTGGAACTAGAAAGAAGTGATGGAGAATTAATGTAAATGATAAATATGAGTATACATTTCATGGTTAAACACAAATGCATATTGAATCTAAACTGGTTATTATAAATCTTTGTAAAATACCGCTCTCAGTCAGTAACAACGTAGAACTTCGTACGTACGTACATCAGCCATACCACATTAGCACAGAGATGCAGTGGTCGATTCAAATCCCGTAGTGGTAGAGGTAGTAAAAGTATAAACAGTAATCAGAAACATTTGGGTTTGAAGATGTTATTCAAGGAGTATAATCCAGTGAAATAAATTTGGAAAGAGAAAAAAGAGACAAGGAGAAATCAGGAGATTAAAATTTGGGAGAACACAAAGAGTGGATGCACCTGCGCCATTGCAAACGATTTTGAACCATGTCATTCAGGGTCTCTAACCATCGGTTGCTATCATCTCGCGGTCCCCAACCAGGTAGTCTACACCTACCAACATGACTCAGTCCACTTGTCAGTGACTTCATGGACTTGTGCCATGTTTTGGTCTGGCCGCCCTTAGCTTTCTCCCAACCTACTCCCATACCACTGAACATCGCACGTCGAGGCAGTCGATCGTTGGGCATACGTAACACATGTCCCAACCATCTCAACTGATGAAGTTTCACCACTTCACCAATCGATTTGCCATCCTTACCTAGTACCCGTTTCTTAACAACTGCATTACTTACTCGATGGTCCCAGGATATACGAGCAATATTTCGAAGGCACCTATGATCAAATACTAGTAACTTACGGATATCCTCTAATCTTACCGGCCATGTTTCACTGCCATAAAGTAGGACGGAACGAACTGCTGCGCAGTAAACACGTCCTTTGGTTGATAGACGGATATCTCGCCTACGCCATAAATGACGCAAGTTGGCAAAAGCTAGTCGAGCCTTCTGTATCCGTGCTGAGATTTCGTCACACACCAGACCACAAGGGCTAATGAGACTTCCAAGATAAGTGAAGCGGTCGACACGCTCAATTACTTCACTCCCTATCATTAGTTCGGGTGTCGATGCATTTCGAGGGGGAGAATCGCATGCCGAACATGCTTGCATTGTTGATTAGAGTGGTCAGAAGACTCTGCATTTTGTCTGCGTCTTCACCAAATAGAACTATGTCATCGGCATATTCCAAGTCAACAAGTGAATCTCCCGGCAGAAGTTCAACCCCTGTAAATTCAGATGAGGAAAGTGTTATCTCTAAAAGTACGTCGACGACAAAGTTGAACAAGAATGGGGAGAGTGGACAGCCCTGACGAACACCACTTGAGGTAATCAATTCTGATGACAGTTCGTCATAAGCTCTCACTCTACCAGTAGTGTTCGAGTACAGAGCCTTTACAAGGTTAATGTACTTCTTTGGTACTCCTTTCAGTGACAAACACTGCCATAGAACCTTACGATCGACAGAGTCGAATGCTGCTTTAAGGTCGAGAAATACTACGATTGTGGGGTGTCTGAATGTGTGTGTTCTAGAACCTGACGTAGTGTGAATATGTGGTCTATACAACCACGTCCAGATCGAAAACCAGCCTGATTTTCTCTTGTCTGCTCTTCACGAGCTTTAGTTAGGCGTCGATGTATTATTGAAGCTAATATTTTAGACACTATATTTGTCAAACTGATTCCTCTGTGATTGTCACAAGAGGACTTTTATCCTTTCTTATAGACTGGCACAATCAGTGATTGAGACCAGTCAGATGGGACTACGTCCAGTTCCAAAATTCTACCTAAGACCTCGGTTAATCTCATTGCTAATACTGGACCACCATCCTTAAAAATCTCAGGAGTAAACCTGTCAGGGCCTGCTGCTCTCCCTCGCTTCAGATTTCCTATGGCTTTTTCAACTTCGTAAAGAGACGGAGGACCTACATTAGCTCGCCATTCAGGTTGACTGGAGATCGTGGGAAACCGAGGTGTGGCTGAAGGCCAGTTGAACTGATCCCTAAAGTGTTCTGCACATCGATCCAATCTCCTGGATTGAGAATGAATAATATGTCCATCTTTCTCTGAGATTGTTTCGCTAACGGTCAGGTTCCTAATTCCGGTTTCCTTAACGAGTCTGAACAGTCGTCTGCTGTTATCTATTGCCGCTGCCTTTTCCATCTCTCTTGCTTTCGCTACCCACCACTGTTCGCGATCATTGCGCAGACTTCATATCAGCTTGCGCTTAAGCTGACTCCACTCTTCGTTATGTTCAGAGCCAGATGGAATGAGTTTTCGAGCATTTATCAGTACGGTAGATGCTGCTGAGATCCAGTGTTGCTCACTAACCTTACGGTTTACCGTACTAGCAGATATAACTGCTTTTCGGATATCCTTCCATGCTGCATCGGGGTGGGCATCACCTATATGGCTGTCTAACTGTTTTCCTAGTTGTTCCTGAAATATACTCTTAGTTTGACAATCATTAAACAGGACCCTAAGAAGTTTCCTTGCAGCGTCTTTCTTACGTCCAGTAAGACGCAGGCAAATACGCGCTCGTACTAGAGCATGATCTGAATTTAAGCATGTGCTCCAGTATGAGCGACAGTCTTCTACCGAGCCCCTCCAGCGGTGGCTGATAGCGATGTGATCTATTTTGGTCCAACGTTGGGACGAATTAGGGGGTCGCCATGTTAAAAGATGTTTTTCCTTATGCTTAAAGTTAGTATTTGCAAGGAACAGGCGGTTATCTGAGCATAGCTGCAACAGACGGTCGCCATTATCTGTTCTTTGAGCCACGACACCATAAGATCCACCTAGGTGTCTTTCCCTTTCGCTTAGTTTACCTACTTGAGCATTAAAGTCACCAGCCACTATTACTACATCAGAGCGCCTAGCTTTTCGGAGGTCGGAGAGCTTTCTGTAAAACTCATCTTTTACATCATCTGAGCTGCAGTCAGTGGGAGAATAGGCAGAGACGACGAAGAGGCAACGACGAGTGTCCCTATCTTTCCGGATTCTTACTGTTCCGTTCAGTCGGACAGCGCACAAACGACTGTCTACTGGGATCCACTCTAAGAGAGCTAGTTCTGCCCTAGGACTCAATGCTATACCTACGCCGGCGAGGCCACGGGAAGCAGAATCAGGGCTTCCAGATACACGAAGTGTGAATCGAGTTGGTTCTTTATTTTGACATGGTGAGGTCAAATGAATGACGCTACTCGGATCCTGTATGCGCGTTTCGGAGACGCAGCACACATCAATGGCGCGAGATTCTAAAGTCCTAGCTAAGGAAGCCTGCTGTCCTATTTGGCACAGTGTTCGTACGTTAAAAGCTCCTACGTGTAGTTTAGAGCGTGGTTTCAGGAGACCAGGAATAGCGTTCCACGTACTCGAATCGTTTGCCCTAGCGGTGCGAGGTGATAAAGAGACGTGAGGAGGGTTAGTCATGGAGATAAGAGAGGTATTAGGAGGTGTAGGAAGGATTTGAATGTGACGAACTTGGTCTCGTGTGCTGTTACGGGTATGAGGGCTGATATCACTTTCCGGTTGCCCACACCGTGGAAGGGTATTTCTTGAGGAACCTGAAAAGGAAGATGGATTAATGTCGGCCTTAACGGCCTGAGAGCGTGACCACAGAGCCCAGGAGACAACTGCTTGAGGCCGGTCGTGCACGGCCTTTTTGTGGGAGGTTTTTAATGTGTTAGCTCCGTTCTTCAAAGAGCCTTACCGCCGGAGACGGAAATCCGTGAGGTAAGGTGAGGTGTGACATTTTTAGGGTCGACCTTTTCTAACCTCTTCCTTCCTTGTGAGAAGGCAGCGTCGCTGTAGATGCTAGTTGTCCGAGGGAAACACCTTACTGCTGTCACATCCCTCTACAGTCAGCAGTAAGACTTCGCCCTCAGACCTTGAGTTGCTGCTTTTAGTCTTACCGTTCTCCAATCGACCTGCCTGACATGGTAGAACCTACAGGAACATATGTTCCAGCCAATATAGCTCGGTTGGGTCATCACGATAGGCAAGCCCGACTACCGCGTCAAGGTAGCAGCCACGGTCGGGAAAATACCGCTCTGGTGAAAGCTTTTTCGATGTCTTACAGTTAGATTATAAGATTCGAATCCTTATTCACTCATCACAAACTTTAGAAACCAGATATTATAGTCATCATGCAATTCAAATTCTATGTATGGACTGGGACTTAGTGGCTGAAAGGCGAACACCTTAACCACTAAGCTACCGCTCCAGTGGCCTTTTAGTATGGTTTTGTAATCTTTACAGAACAGGATTAATATCATTTACTTCGTAATAACCATTCACTAATTACATATTTCTCAACATGAAACAGTTGGGAACGTTATAAACACGGAACTAAATATCAGAACACTGTACGATTATGATAAGTATATGTATAGTTCCGGAAATAGAAAAGGAATAAAAAAAAATGGTCTGTTAGGATCAATTAAATACTTAATATCAAATAATATGGATAATAATAGACTTTTGTAGCCTAAAATACTCTGTTTATGTGATCATACATTTGACCATGGGATTTCAAAAAATTATTGATATGCAGAAATAAAATCTACATTATTCCTGAATTCTGAGCGATGATCATCAGAATATGTAGGGAAACCAAATGCTTGATCTCACAAAATAACTGTCACTGATACAAGGCGAATCAGCATCTGGTTGCCGCTGATTGCCTTTAGAAGTTAAACTATTCTTACCAATGAGTTTGTAAGTATTATTGTTCAGTATTAAAGGGAAATATGGGATGCTTTGTAAATACGATCTATTAGTAGTATAATTGTGCATAGTTGACGAAATTCTAGATTTCATAGTTATTTTTTATTTCTCCAAAGGAATAGATTGATGAAAACCGGTTAGAATTAAGGTTAGGTAGAATGTGTGTCCACTAAATTTAGTAACAGACACCCGTTCGTGTATCGTAGACAAACTTACCGACGTTATAGCAACGGTTGTGAACGAGGATTTATCAGTATCTGATAATGAAGGTGTTATATCCCGGTGAGAATTATGAATGGTTACTTTTGAGAACCATTTATAGACAAATATTATACGTATATTCTTAATATATAACTATTCAGTAGCTAGACTGTGTATATCTATACTCTTCTTATTAAAACCCTTATTTTGATCTACAAACTGTTATTATGCGATTTACCGTTCTCGAGTTAGGCCCAGTCTATTAATTACAATCTCCCACATTCACAGGCACTTTTGGCTATATCTTGTACAAATGTTATTTTCTATTTTATGGTATGATGTGGTCTGGTTGTTTTGTATATAAACTAGGTATATTTAAAATAAATGAATCATATCACAGAAGCTGAGATTGGTGCTCTAGACTGAACAGGCAGGGCTAAGCAAGAAGAAGGACCGATAAAGACTTTAGACTGCTCGTACGGGTTTTATGTGTCATTGGTCCGGTCGATAAATCGATGTTCTCTAATTGGCGGCATCATTATGTTATATATCAATAGGACACAAGATATAACAGAAGGGAATGTTGGTTAAGTATAAAATCTTTGTTGAAGTCTTTCAGCTACTCGAAAAATACGGTGATTCATTTGCTAGAGAACAGATCAACGGTAGTCGTCAGTTATCATGCTTTTTTTTTATCTCAGCCAAACTTCACAGTAAATTTTAGTCTCAATAGTTCTATTGAAGAAACTAACTTTTAAAGAGTCAATCCTCTTTAGATGAAATAAATACAGACTCGAAAAATCTAAGATCCAGTCGTCGATTGGAGAGTATACTGAAATCTTCAAGGTGTCCTTAGCGAAAAACTGTACTTTACGTTAGCTTCTAAGTGCACAATAGAATTTTCAAATTTGTATGCATTTGTTTCTATTTTAACATTTGTAGACTTAAGAGATTAATTGTTTCGGCTTCATCCAATCAACTAGGAGAGTCAATACTATATTTTAATTTAAATCACATATGACATTTGGGACTTATTCCACAACTAAAATCAATTACATGACTAATAAAGCTCGAGTGTATTTTAAGCGTCAGCTGTTTTCTATTATTTCACTCAAAGTAATGTAAGGTTCGATTGTTACTTCTTAGAAGATAGAAAAAAGGGCGTTCGGATCAAATAACCGCTTTATAACGATTTAAATTACAAAGATTCAACTGTTTGAACGAAAAAAAAACGTGAAGACAATAATATACTAACTCTGGTTTTACAGGGACGACTAATAGCTGACAAAATGAATTACCGTGACAATAGCTTATTTGCTCATTGTATGGTTTATATGTAATTCGAAATAAACTCGATTTGATCTATTGATAAGGGATTAATTTGAATAAAATTTTGGGATAGACGTTTCCCTGAAAAGTTAACCAAGTTACTGAACTAGATAGTAATGACGTTGTTACATTGTAGGATGCTACTCTGATTAAATAAAATTGACTGTTTGCTTCTTGTCCCATTTTAATAAACAAATGTTCGAAATACACACATACAGGCACAATTACAAGAAAGAGAAATTCCCACAAAAAACAATCGTTTAAAATGCAACGAAGAGAAAACAAAATTAGTCATTCAGATGTATATGTTTATCCTTTCTGTGTGTGCAGTAAACAAAGACAAGTCTATTTTTCTTCACTAACAAAAAGTGAGAAATCTAGAAGCGAGGAATATGGTTTGATTTTTTCTCAACTGAAAAAAACGAAATGTATCTCAAGGTCAGTTGTAAACGATGTTGTAGTTCATATAAGTATGGCTATTTGTTTATTTTTAATCAAAATGTTTTTCTTAAGAACAAAGTAATAATGTCCCAGTAATTGGAGACTAGATAGTGAAAACAAAATAACCGAAACTATCAGAAGAACAAATACTAATAGCAGACTATAGGGTAAGGCTACGAGTGTTACGAGAATGCAATAGTTAGTGATTGGTTCGAATCAAAGTAGAGAGAGTTATTTGATTGATTTAATTGCTTGAATAACGAATAAGATTTCAAAAAGGTTATATAAATGCTCAGTGTTTAAATTTTCAAACTATCAAATTTCAGAAATTAATTCTTTTATGGTCTATACTAAACAATAATGACTAACATATTCATGATTGAAAACTATGTTATCATATTATATCCATAAACAAATGCTTTCAAAATTAACCAATTTATTCATTATACAAAACTGAATCGGTCAGCAGATCCTTGAGCAACATTTGAGAAAACTGAGCAACTAGTATCTTAAGACCTCATACTTACGCATCATGATCCTTTATTGCTTATTGTGGTCGTTTCAGGCGCTTCGAATAACGGTATAGGAACAGTTGTCCCACACATCCTTCCCGATGGATATGTAACTAGTTCGTTTACAACAATAAAACGTAGTTATAGCTAGGTCGAGAAAGAAGCACTCTCAGTTATCATTGTTGTAAATATTATCCGTAAGATGGTATTTAGACGTCGATTCACTCTGTTAACTGATCATAAACTATTAGTGTGTTTGGGTCAAAGAAAGGGATTCCAGTCAACACAGTTAATCGATAAGAATTATGTGTGTTGCAGTAGAACTAATTAACAATTTTACATCTTGTTAAGTATTAAGAGGTTAAGATTTCACTGAGCTAGTGATCAGTATAGACTTGGTATAAAGTAAAGAAATTGTCTGAACACTTATTACGTAATTTTTAATGAATGTTATGTTAGTGTCTGCTTTTCCGAGTATTTGACCTACTTCCTATTATAATGTATTGACTCAAGCTCTTATTAATCTTATTACAACTAGTATACCTGTCATCATACTATCAATTTGTACCTCTTCTTTATTTTATTCATTTATGCAATCAATGCAATCATTAAGCATAAACTGTCTTGATTAGTTTGGTATTTTCATGTGTGCTTAGAAATATCACTGTATATAAACCCCGAGGAGGATCTAACTGGAAGCAATATAGTTTGCTTATATGTGTTGGCCTAAAACTACAGGAGACAAAGTAACATAGATTGTTGAATATCGGTTCTATAGTTAGTGAAATTGTATCACTCGAACGAGTAGAACAGAGTAAGGTGTTGAGAGTGTCCCACAATATTCCTCATCAAAGTGTTTATATTCCCAGGAACACCAGTCAGTCAGTCAGTAACAACGTAGAACTTCGTACGTATGTACATCAGTTCGAGTTGCCACACCACATTAGCACAGAGATGCAGTTGTCGATTCAAATCCCGTAGTGGTAGAGGTAGCAAGAGTATAAGCAGTAATCGGGAAGATTAGGGTTTGGAGATGTTATCTAAAGAGTATAATCCAGTGAAATAAATTTGGAAAGAGGAAACGTTTTAACCAATCAGAGTTGGATAGAAGCATCATAGAAACATCTAGAAAATACAGAATCATGCTCCACGGTATTGATTGGATATTTACCTACACTGCTACTACTATATTTAATGATTTCAGAAGTTTCCAGAGACTCAAGGTTATGTGTAACCATAAATATCCCCATTTTTCTGTATATGGACTAAACTCGTAATTCGCGCCCTCCTTCTAGTGTTCTAGTTAACTGGTAGAAATAGTCGAGGTTAAAAGGAATCGGATGGGAAGACCGTTAAAGCGTATCGGTAGCGAGACTTATCAGAATAGATGAATAGAAAGACAGTGTGAGAAGAGTGACAACCTTGATTATTTGTATTGATTTTATCCAATCAAAATAACAACAACACCACTTCAACATTCACTTGTTTGAGAAGTCGTTGAGTTATCTATGACTCGGAAAATAAGAAATAATCAGTAAGTAATCCGAAGGGATACAATTCTTTAAACTATTCAAACTCACTTGGTAAAGGGTTAATAGATTGTGACATAGTTAACTTCAGTTTCTCACTTTCACTGGGATGATCAATAACGGATGACCATACGGTTGGATTAGGATTTTCTCGCATACGTAAACGTCGAATTAATCGATCTACAGCAAACTGACTAGGACCATCTAAAAACCAATTTGTTAGACGCTCTAAGTTAATTAATTCTAAATCTCCAGTTTCATTTAGTCGATTCATATATTCCGAATGTGTTGTACATATTAGAGAGTATTCGTTAGAATTATTTATATAATCCTGTTCCCGTTCAATCATAGTTAGTAATGAAATCAATTTTCGACCAAGTCTTTGTTTTTTCAACGCAGGAAAGATTTAACAGAAATAAAGAAAAGAAAAGGATGAAAATCGGTATCCAAATCACAAATAAACCATCAATAGATGATGAACCAATGTTCCATATAGTTGTTATTGACCGAACTAATTTTATTGAACAGGTTAAACGTAATATTTCTAAAAAGTATCCCTTAGTAGTAAAAAAATTAAAATTTTAAACGGTATATTTCTAAATGCACCGTTTGTTAACAATGAATATTGGACAGCATAAAACTTGAGTCCTTAAAACTCTGCCAATCATGTTGAAAAATTCCAAATTAATGAATTCAAATCATAGTTGATAATGACTATGGATCATTTCAAGATACATTCTTATTTAATACGGTACACAGTGATGTATTACCGCTAATTAAATGGCGCATCTAACGCAATATGTTATCCATAATTTTAGAAATTTCAGATTCAATTTTCCAAAATCCTGGTACTTTGCGATTTTCATTCGTAGTAACAGTGGAAATTCCCAGATATTTGGAGAAAATATTGATTTATGTTCCATGCTTTAAGTTATCTTTGAGGAGGAAAGATTTAAGAATTATTCCTTACTGTATGCTGAGATATTAGTGTATTGATGAAAACAGATAAGATTTCTTATAGATTATTAATCTCATTAATATGCTCCATTCAGGAAGTTTTCTATATTTTCATACCCTGATTGATCTGAATCAACTACTAACTACTGATAATACCATACTACTGTGTTACATCATATAACACTTCACCACCGTTAAACGTAAATAACTACAAATCTGGATCAGAAATCATAGAGGATTCGTTTAAGAATTGTTTTGAATACTCAATCAGGGAGCAACAGATATAAGTTTTAATTTTAATCAAAGCCTCTTTAGTAGTGGAGATAATTAATGACATGTGAGTTGCAGTGCATGATCTTATGCTAGACTGTATGACTGATTGGTAAAATTCTACTTAAGTCACAAGTTAATCAACATCCAATTTGTTTGGGGTCATCAAGGCAAATAATGTTACAGATATTTACAAAGTTAATACTATTATAATTTAGGTTTAATATAACTATAATAATAAATCAAGTGCTGGTAGTAGAAAACAAGAGAGCAAGAGAGGATTTACAAACCCATACAGATTGTCCAGAATTAACTAGATAGATAAATCTAACTTTTACCAAATTAATCTATTCTATATAGAATTGATGAGAGGTGACTAGCAGTGGGGTAAAGGACACGCGTTTCATCCTGTTTGGGACTCGTCAGTTGGATGGACCTAGATTACAGAGCTGATATCCACTCTGGGGTTCAAACCAGGTACTTTTTGCTTCAAACGTTGTGAAGTTAAGTTTTTAGGGTAGATAAGCACTTACTCATACAACAGGGTGAAGGTTGACTCTAAGATGTAGGTATATCCAGCTGACGGGTCCTAACCAGGAAAAAACGTGCGTCCTGGATTTCACTGTTTGTCAAAATCCATCTATTCTAAATAACTTACGTCATAACGGCTACATTGAGGCAATCTGCACAGGATTCACATATGTATAATAACACTGATCAAATTTCAATCAGAATATCAACCACGACATAATGCAAACCACTACAAATTAAATTTTTTAACCAATCTTTGGAATATTTTCCCTAAACTTTTTATTTAAAAAGTAAGATGATTTATCTGCTTACTTAGTGTGAGAGAAATGTGGTGTTCCAAGGCGAGAATGATGATGTAATCGAGAGTATAATGTATCACCAGGTTGAGGTTTCAGTGATGTATCCATAAGCAATCGTGTTAAACCACGTAGACCAATTACAATAGACTGATTGCATTCAATTGATTCCTACAGATTAAAAAGTGTTTACTAACAACTTCTAATCACAAAGAAATCTGTGCGTATAATGTACATATATTAAAGAGAAAATATCTAAGTGAAATATTCCAAATTTACGACAGAATGTTTACTGCTCGCGACAACAGAGGAAGGGTAGAAATGAATAATCATTGGTTATTTTGCGACTTTTCTATTCGTCCTTGGTTGTCCATTCGTTACCTCATAGGTATAGCTTATTATTTGAATATTTTTGTCAAAACCATAGCTTTAATATCCTTTATATATATATAATCTGGTAGTTGGGTAACGGTTTTATTTTCGAAAATCTATTTGATTGGAATCGGTAAATCATCCATTTGACCATCATAGTAAGCTTTCAATATTTATCAACTCGACATAGATAACATATTTTTTTTGTTCACATCTTAAGACGAATCACTGTATGTATCATGAAATGTAATGTGAGGATTTAATGACATTGAGATGAAATTCAAATTATCCGGAGAAGTTATAAAACTAAAATTTCAGCTTACTGGGATTCAGGGACATTAAGGGGATTTACAATCATTTTATTTCTAGCTATAATTTGCTGCCATAGTCTGAACGATTGTAAACTCATTTGGTATTGTATGAGAGTCTTATAAATAATTGATAAACAAGGAAGCAGACATCTTGAATATTGACGGTTCTCTAAGGATTATCTCAAAAGTGTCAAGTTAAATGAGTAAATTAGAAACATGTGTGTTGTTTTGATTAGAGTAAACTCGGTATAAAAGTGACTGTTCATCAACATACCTCTGAACTTGTTAGTTGTCCGTTATCAGATTCTATTTTAATTGAGTAGATATTTTGCTGAGCATCTGATGCAGAGGATAATAATTCTAAGTAATTTGTCCAAATTCTTTCAAATTCTCTACGATCTAACCAACCCATAGCGTTAAGACGGGTAATGTTCACTATTAAATGATCTAAATCCAAGTTTACAAATGAATTAATGCAATCTGACGTTTTCACATCATCAGATTCATGAAATGACATATTAATTGAACTGTAACTGTATGAACTAGATACGTTCAAAGTATGTAGGAGACGAGAAATTCCTGGAAGAAAAAGAAACAGAATATGATGCGTCTTAGAGGTGAAGTAAATTCACTAACTGAAAATGGATAAGCTCTATATATGATGCAGTGTTTAAAAACAAGGGTTCAATAATAATCATCAAATAGATTTACCGAAAATTTAGTTATCAGAACAATTTGTGAGATTTAACACAGAAAATTGTTCAATTAACCGTCGAAATTGTGGTTCCTCAACAAATGAGGTGGAAATCGCGTAGTTTTGTACAACTTAACTTACACAATAAAATTTTTGTTTGTTCCAACATTTATTCATTGTATTTTCTGTCAGATAGTATAAACGCTACCACTTACTCATGAAATACAATGTTTTTCCATTCTGTAATTCATTTATTGTCGTTGATAATTCACGAAGTGCACAGATTACTCACCGCATGATTTCAGGATACGTCTTAGAGCTCAATTATATTCCTTTCGGATATTACTTACATTATGAGATTCCAAGGACGGACAATAACAATTTAAGTTCACCGTTGGTAAATCTGCTAATGTCAGTTTGTAGATTCAGTCGTTTAGATACAAACACATTCTCGAAGATCCCACCATTATTCAGTGTTGCATGTAAAGTAGAAACTAAAAATCGGAATTGTTGTCAGGATAATTCACGATCGAAAGCTGGTAATAGTCTAATGGAAATATGAGGGTGATATTCATCAACACTTTTCCCCATAGGTAAATTTCAATTCTCAATTTCTATCAGCTGATAAAAAATTATACAACCCAGACATTTTACTTTTGTTTTGGAATTCCTAAATACTACTCATAAAATCACTCTCAAAAACTAGCGTCACAGGAAAGTAAACTTATCAGGACAACAAAAACATCTGGTTCTGATTATAGGAAGCTATTTTCAAAGTAGTTTTAGCAATCCAATTTGATAATTTAGTTATTGAAGCAACTTAATATATCTGTACTGTAACTAACCAAAGAAAAATATAGTTTTATGAATTTTAATATTTATTAGATTAATATCGATTAATGATATGAAAAATACAAACAAATAATATACAACTCTAATATAATAAAATAGTTACCTAAGGTGCAAATGTTTAATTGACCAACTATATCTAATCCCGTTGACTGAATAAAGTTAGAACGTAACAGTCTACACTTGCCAATCAGTTGACTTGGTTGAATAAATCCACCTTCTATATTTCCTAATCTTGTCTGATTCGTATTGGAATTTAATATGGAAAACGATGCAACTGAGGCAGTTGCGGCACAAAAGTAAGAAAGAGTCGATGCACAAATCGAATCAGGCCACCATAAACCCATAATAGGTGGATGTAAAGGAGTGAGTAAATTATTTAATAAGATTGTTGTAGATAATTGTGCAGGTAATAATGACGATGACTTTGTTATCGATTGCTGTATATATTCATCTAGGATTCTTTGAACAGCAATTATCATATGTTGGTTGGTTGATTTAGACCAAATTGTTGTATACTCAGAAAGACATGCTAAATATATGGAAAAATAATACAAGCATTTTAGGCAGTAGACACGAATACAGTATTTTTAATGACGAACATTGAGTTTGGTAAAAAGTTTACTTTAGCGAAATAACCCTTTCTGGAAACTTCATATATATCTGACAAATTATAAGTCTATGAAATGTAGTAATGGAAAATACTAACTGTTAAAAATCAAAATTCCATATTTTAGAATATCATAAGCGGTAATCTGAAATGTCAGTATATAGTTTGAAATTGAAAGTTACCGTAAACGGAGGATTTACGAAACTAGAGAAATACGATAACTATCGTTGTAAACAGAGCAAATGTGAGTATCATTAGCCTAATGGTTTAAATGAGGATTTAATATGAATGATCACCAAGACTTCGGGATAGAAACAACCTTTATAATAGAAGTAATAATGACGAAATAAAAGAAACATTTAAGTGAACATTGGAGAAGTGAAAAAGCTAGGTTTATGGCGAAGAGGGGAATCAAATACATTTTTTTTATATACACTATAGTAACTGTGTGGATACTGAAAGTTACTGCAATGTACGTTACGTGTATGCCATTTGGAATATGTGACTGGATTTTGTAAATAGTATCAAAGGATAGGTCTGAAACTAAAAGCATTAAATATTGCAGGATGAAAGATGTAAATAATTTGCATCATCTCATCAGATCATGAATTTTTATATTTTAATAAAGATTTTTCCCATATCTATAATTTGTTACAGACAGGGTTAAATTCGTCTAAGACTACTTGAACATGAAAAAAATCGAGCTGTGAAATCAATCACAGTGAACGTACTATAGCGACATAAACTTTAATATACTTCAGCGAATTAATGAAAATATTCAAAAGGGAGCATAGAAATGGCGCTAAGTATATAAATCTTAGTAGTTTCTCATATAGATTCGTTAGAAAGCTACATATACAATAAATAAATCTAAGTATTTTTAAAATGAGTGTATCACTTTTGGACTACTTTCGTTAGAATATGAAGATTGACACCATTTAGTTTTAATTATCATCATTCGCATACCTAAAACTTCATATTTGACCAAGAATTTTTTTTCATATAAGTGATTGCACGACATTACAAATTTTAATCTTTAAAATTGAAGACAATTACCAAGTAGTGACTGGTCCAAAACAATCAGAGTATTGTAGCTGAATAGGGAGGTAAATATTTTAAAACGCCTAGGATGTAAGACTAGTCACACTACATAACATCTTTAAAATTCATTTGTACTGGTTATTTGAATCTGGCCATTGATTTTTAGGACTGCAATTGATCCGGCTGGCGAGTCCCGAACAGAGAAAACCGCGCGGGTTGAATTCCACTGCTAGCTACCTCTGCTTAATCTTAGCTTCAAAAGTTCACTTGGATTTACCAATGTGACAAATAGCTTGAACAAAATTGAGCGAAAAATATAATCTCGCGAGGCGGGATCGTGGATGCACACTGCTGAGAAGTCCCACAATAGGACGAAACAGCCATTCAATGCTTCCAGGTTTTCCATGGTGGTCTAGCTTCAATTGACTCACGATCTCAACCATCAAAAAATATAACTTCAATGTAACATCTAACCAATAAGATGAATAAGTAAATAAATGCTAAGAACAGTTTACTCATAGATGTTTATGTTAATGAATTATTTCCTTCATGAATATAAATTAGGATCTATTTGTTAAATTTTATGAATCAGCAGAACTCATTTGAAGTCTAACATGACAAATCACACAAACAAAATGAATTTTACATAGTCAAATGAGAACGGTAAAACTAATCCGTTGACTCCATCACTATAAAGCAATCAGTAAAATGTGTACATCAGAAATGTTAGTAAACTAAAACTGATTTCTATAATTTTGACCGAGGTGGTAAACCCTTTAGTACTCTCTTTCAATAAAATTTTACTGTGTGGATTATTTAAGTGCATAAAACTAAAAAGAATCAAAGAAAACAGTTCACATATCATTAAACTTGGTTGAATTTTACTGGTTACGTTTGTAAAGTGATTGCATTTGAGCTAGATGACTCAAGATTAGTATGTACTTTATTTAATATTGGATAGTTCGTAAATGTCATATACGAGAGAAAGGTTAATTGTTTATCGTTCGTCACTGAAAATGTGTTTTTGTATAATAAATTATAAATCATCATGATTTGTGGACATATCATTACATAAATTAAAGGAATTTGTTAACTAGGATTCACGTTTGAGAATTATTTTACTTATGAAAATTAAAAATGTAAAGGTAAGAGACTGTCCATCATTTAGTGCAATTTTCGCACGTAAATTTGAGAAAATCTTGATTCGGAAAAATTTAATGATAATCCTGAAGTGTTGTATTCTGAAAACAAAGAGAGAAAACGACAACAATCGGAAGGAACAACATACTTAGTCGTAGGTAGAGGTAGACAAACGTGAGACTGTTAACCTGTCTTATAGAGAAGAGTTTTATGCGGGATATGTTAGAACATGGTATGGATACTTTGCCGAACACTTTCAAAGCTACTTATTTTGGGGTGTTATTGATAGCTACAAAATTTATAAGAAATGTAGATTAACTAGATATTCCCAAGACTTCAATTGAAAAATGTTTGACTTTTGATGCAATTTATCACTGATACATGAAATTTAGAAACACATAAATTTATACTAATTAAGTTTTATGATTGTAGTTACAATCTTAATCATTCATATTGTTTCCACTTCAAAGGAACATGACACTATGAATGAGTTTCGATTAAAAACATTTCAGTGATAGAAAATTGACATCATTTTTAACTCTATCTGAAACAAAAAAAGGTGGTTTGAAAGTAAAGCATATCTTTAAAATTAAATTCGTTCAATCAAAAAGAAACTAAACATTATTTACCTGATTTATCAATCATCCATATGAAGACAAGAAAGATAGATAAAATCTTTTTACCATCACCACCGAACAAATCCACTCCTTTGGCAGAACGATTTAGTGCTGTTTGTAAAATATAATTTAATAATCGAAGACTAGTTTGTATCATTGTTACAGATATGATATAATATCGTGGAGGTTTATTATTATTATCATCATCCTTGTTCATAATTTGTGACTGATTTAATACATGATCAGTATTGGAATAATTATTGCCTGAACAAACACTAGCTATCTTAGAATATGGATAACCCATTGAATGAAAAAAGAACTGAAATAATAATAAAATAAAGAAAAATAAGAGAACAAATTAACTGAGATTGTTTGGGAAAGAATTCTAAATAAATGTTAAATCATAAAAGAAGTTTGTCAATAAAATATAGAAAAAAAATGAGGCTCTGAAAAAAAGTTCATTTATAATGTTGGATTGAGGATAGGGAATTTTAATATTTGTTACAAAATCACACAAAATTTCTGTCCTGATAGTTTTTAGATAACCATTTGAACCATTAAGTTAATAACAGTTAAATAAGACTTGTAGATTCAAGAATTTACTACGTGGAGCGGTGGATTATTGAGTAAAGGATTCGGCTTTCAACTGTTGTCTCACAGGTTCAAACCCCGATCTACTTCAGTTAGGGCAATCGGGTAATACAATCAACAATCAAACAGACAATGAAGTCAAAATCCCAGTAAATAAAACTACGATTGGTGAATTGTATGATATAACATGGTTGATTTTTTTTGCTTACTAACGTAACGGTCCAGTTTTCTTTGGACATGTGAAATATAGAGAACATTCCATGTCAAAAACGGAATAACGTTTCTTTTAGGAATATTCTTAATTTTTACCATGAAGAGCCAAAACATTAATGGTTTTTCACAACTAAATGTGCGATTTCCGGATACAAATGGCAGAAAAAATCAATGAAAAAGTGAAAAGATCTGAAAATCCATTTCCAGTTTGGCAGTAAGACGTAACGTTGACAATTAAAACACCAATTAGATCTATTATACTTCTAAATGAATGGAAAAAGCAGTCGGAGAGACAGCAAATAATGATAAATGAAAGTTTCTCAATGTTTATTTTATGCATCAATACGTAAAATTGATGTAAACTCATTACTACAATAGTGTTAGATCTATGCAAACTAAATTTTTTAACCACTGCTGATCCAAACAACTGGCTAGTTAATTCCTTCACAAACACTGTATTAAACACAAATTATATGAAATATGAAAGGGGAATCGGACGTTTTCTATCCATATCATGACATTTTATGTCGATGATTATTGTTGATTTCTCCAAGTTTTTATCAATCATTCCAACCACATTTAGGGTGTTTTTATTCGTGTTCGAATCCATGTGAAATTGCAAATAGACAATGCTAAAAAGTTTAGAAACTACAACAAAATATTCGTTGAGTGATTAATTGTGTTATTCAGTTCACAAATGATGTGTCAGTTTACGATGTAAAAAGAAAATTTTGCAGCGGTATATGAAATATTCAGAACGATATTTAAAAGGATAAACGTTTTTATGCGACAGTTTAAGAATAAGTTTAATTCTAAACATACTTCGATAAGAATGAGTAGAAAACTCAATGCATCTGTTTCCTTTTCAATTGGTACTAAATCCCCCAGTGGTAAATGAGGTAAAACTCGAAGAAACTCTAATAAAGCGAATGATAGACCGGTTAAATATGTTTGTACAGAATCAGCCAAATTCGGATCTAGAAATTTTTGCGTTAAAGAAGATAAGTTTATGATGTTAGAATCAAGTAAATATAAATATTACAGGACCTTAAGATAAAAATAATAGTGTGTAAAAGAGAGATGACACATTCAACCCCATTATTACCTTGTTCAACAGTACGGTCGTCGCGTTCTGATTACTTTCGACAGTAAACATGAGGGAAGTGATATTACACGCCGCCGATTGCCCCAGTACACTCCGTAGTACGAGTACAATCTTAAACCCTAAATTTGTTGTTATTTTTTTGTGTTCCAAGAGGTCAGCCTAGTATGATAAGGTATCATGGGAAACATTTTCCACTCAATGTCATCATACCATCTCGGTTGGTATTTGAGGATTGCTTCTATTGGTGAACAATCTATTCAACTACCATGGCGCTCGAGTGATTTTACTAAATCATATTTTATCTACTAACTACAAATCGACATTAGTCTGTGACACCTGCTCACGCTACCGTCCAAGTGAACATGCGCACATCATAAGTAAATCATCGTCGTCCCTCTCGTAGCAGTAGTTAGCCTACATCGCATATGAATATTTATCTTATAGACCAATTTAACAAGTATTTAGTGATTCAAATGTAATTTATAGGACTCCAAAACCAATTAAAATAATGATGCTCCATTAATCAAATGAACAGGAAAAAAAGGATTACCTTCAATTTCTGTGAACAATTCACTGGGATTTGTTACAATATTCTGTATATTTTGAAACAGAATTTTCTGACTGAAATGAATAATTGATTGAAGAATGAAAGTTATAGCTAGATATTTTCAAAAGATAAATTACTTATTTAATTTATGCTGATTGCCTTCACAACTCGATAGATAGAAAGAGATCAACATCAAGGGCTAAATGATATGGCAAAAGTTACTACTCAACAATAAACTAGGGTAATTAGACTGAACTAAAAATGGGGAATAGATATGACGATATTACAAAAATGTATTCATAATGATATTTTACATCACATGAAAGTGAGCCTTTAAATATATTCCACGAGCGGCAAATTAGTTCGTTCTGATGGGTTTGTTTGTTACTAGTTGTTTCCTTAATCTTCGTTTTACTTTTCATTGATCTAAGTAAGATGCTGATAGACGTTTTCCCTATCACACGTAAATTTGTTATTGTTTGGGTGTACTGACTCCAATGATGACAGACCGTAGCATCCCACCACTAGTTTATTTTCGTGAATGAATGGGTAGAAAATTCGTCCGCCTTGTGCAATGTAGTATTTCTTGCAATAGGTATAATTCATTTTTTCGATGACACTAAATTTGCTTTTTTCCGCTGTTTTGTCTTTCAGTCTGTATATAGTAGAATGAAGTGATTGTGTTGGTTTGTGAGCAACATAGATTCCAAAACTTTTCGAAATGCTCGTATTAACTTCTGAGAATTCCTTAATATACGGTAGAACGATCTCTCTCCTGGTGTGCAGGTGGTGGTATGTCCATGTGCTAAACATCTGCAGATGAAGTTGGTGGGTATCTATCTTTATAGAAGAAAGGCAAAAGATGAGGTACTTCAAATTTTTCGTGCAGTGACAGTGCTGCAATGAACTCTCTTCGCAGTGAGTAGCATTTACTCACAAATATTCCTAGACGTTGGATCGCCGTTGTAATTTGGCATTTGATCATTATGGGATGGGTTCTTGTATATTTGTGTTTTAATTGTTGCTGTCCTATTGACTAAGAAACCTCGGATAAACTTTCCTTTTTTGAATCTTCTCCTGTAAATCGGATGTCGTTGAAGACGCGGAGTTCTTTGGACGAAATCGTGGGATCGTTCCTTACATAGTGAATGCACACCAAACCAAAATGTGAGGTATTTTACATTCGAAGTGCGACAATTATGTACTCTGTATGTTACGAAGGTCATCTTAGGATAGCATATAGTCGCTTGATATTTCAATCCATAGATGTTGAGTTTCAAAATTGATCCACATTATACGATATAACTGTATTACATATTTCAGTATGAATGAATAAATCTGGGAAACTATAGAGAAAAACTTACGCAACTCGAAATAAGACATTTACACAAGGTGTGATATGTGATGTTTTTGAACAAGGTTTATGAGTTTGATTTGTAATTTCAGGTACAGCAGAAAGGGAATTTAGAGATAATGATGAAGACGCGGATGACGAACCAAGTACCAAAGCATAGTACAGTATTCGTGGAGAGCATCGAAGGCATACAGAATTAAGAATATTGGATATCTTTTTTTCCTTAATATTCGAACATTCTGACAGAGCATGAATCAATCGAATTCCATTCAATGCAGCTGATAAATTATATTGCATCAAGAGATCTTTTGCTGAATTCAATAACCAAGTGGTCTCATTAGGTTGCTATAATGTTTTAAAGAAAAAGACCAATGGAAATATATCTATCTATTGGAAATTAAGGATACGTTTAGATAAAGTAAACGATAGATGACTTAAGAATATTCTACAGTATGAAACAGTCGGAGTTGAATAACTATAAAATTAAAAAAGGTTGGTTTTATAGCAGCCTTCCACAAATTTTTATTTGCATGACCTACTTCGCTAGGTCATATAAGAGGCCAAGAAAGGCCTGTTATATTTTTATCATCTATTCACTGTGATCTAGATATTTGATCCACTACTATGTATACGAATGTGTCATTTTGACTGAACGCATGTTTGCATCTTGATCATCATCTATTCCCCTTTTATTGATTGTAAACACAGACAATCAATGACTTTACTCACGTATTGATTAGCACCAATGAAAAATACACACATTCTTCATTTTCACTCAATTACTCTCCAGTGTGCTTGTGAATTTAGTTGATTATTAACAATACGCACTTTCCCAAAACAACTGGTATTCTGCCTTTTGAATACTCCCAACTGAATTCATAACGATACTAAGAAAATTAGATTGCTAATATATGCATAGTTAAAAGGTTATCACAGTTTGCAGTCAAAAATGAGGAAGTAACCTCAACAATCTTGTCACTAAAACAACGTTCAGTAAAATACGATAATGGATAGGATCAAGTCCATTATAACATAGAATTTACAAGAAGGATATAAGAAGATGAGTGATTAATACAATGAGAATATAAATTGTGTTCACCATAAAAACACAACACACAAAGAGTGCATAAAAATGCACATAATTACAATTGATTTTGAATAGTCTTAAATATTTAGATTTTACAGAGAGTAATTTCATCATATATCAACTAAAAAATGTATCAGAGAATTTCCAGTTTCAGCAACCCTGAGGCTTCTATACACGAAATCAAAAGTAAATTATTGATAATATTGTATTTGCAATGACACTACTAGACAATATCATCATACCGTGAGCACGAAGTAGTAGAATATTTCTCCTTGAGGAATCTGAAAATAAAGTTGGGTTAATGGTGGTCTTAATGAACTGAGAGCATAGCAACAAGGTCCAAAGGGCAACTGCTCGAGGCTGATCACACACGGTCTTTACATGAACAGATTTCGATGTGTTATTTCAACACTTTAAAAGGCTTTACCACCGGAGTAAGATGAGGTATGAAATTCTCAGGGCCGACATTTACTAAATCCTTCTTTCCTCCGTGAGAGGCCAGCATAGCTATAGATGCTGGTTGTCCAACGGAAATACGGTACTAATATTACACCCCTCTACAGTTAGTAGTATGACTTCACCCCGGACCTTAAATTTTTTTTATTACTTTACCTTTCTTCAACCTACCTGCTTGGAATGATGAAACCTAGAGGTACAACTATTCCAGTAAATATGGCTCCACTGAATCATTACGATAGACAAGTCCGACCACCACGTTAAGGTAGCAGCTACAGTCAGGGAGGGGTATTTCAGTTAGCAAAATATCGAACAAAGTCTCTGGAAGTTGGAAAGGAATTCTACTTATTAGCACTTTAGGTTAACGTGTTGCGAAATTTATTTTAGATACCACTTTTATGTTAAACAAGGAAAAAGGATATAGAGAAACGGTTTACACTCGTTCGTCAGCAGAAAACCTATTTGATCAGCTTAATTTTAGGCACTAAAATAGAATGGGATATACTGAAACAATAAGTATGATTGCGTGTCTAGAACATGGAACTTGAAGAAAATGGATCACAAAATTATTCACCTATTGCTAATACCATGTCTTTTATCACTTCAGAAATGAAGATCGAAATATACACTGATTGAATGTATCAAATCATATGAATATGGAAATAAAACAGAATATATATCTAAACAAACTTGAAACAATTGAGGATTGATACATAGGTCTAGAGCAAAAAATATTTCTCAAGACGTAGAAAATATCTGACAAAATGACTTCAGTATTAAATAAAATTTTTGTCATATAGGTAATTAATTTCAATTCCTAGTAAACAAGGAAAAGATTAGGATAGACATTATTACACTGACCTTTATGATTGCGTTAAAATTAACATGAGTTAATGTGCTGGGAGAAATATATTTCTCAGTTTTATCAGGCTTTTCATTCGTAAATTTGATAATTTCGTCGAGCAAATTAAGTAATCTATCTGATTTCAAATTGTTCTTGAGTGTTATTAAACGCGCGCGATAGTTCAACAGGACATGATATGGCACCATGCACTGTAGTTTCTGTAACCAATAAAATGAAGTGTAGAATATAAACTACTGATAAACTTAAGAGTAATATAAGTATAAAGTAATGTTTTTAGTAAACAAACAAAATGAGGTCAGAGATGGCTAAAAACACGCTTTAGAAAATGATTGGAGAACTATCCGAATTATTTTATCGTAAAACATAAACTTTTAAAATCTAGTAACATGAAGTAATGCATATTTGTATTCAGATTTCCATGTGAAAATGAGTGCGTTTATACATTCACTTTCATTGGTGAAACATGATTTCTTATGGTGTTTTCGCGGAGTGGACAAGCAATCCCGACCTTGAAAGCGCATGAATAGTACATACATGAAAAAAAATTCAAGTAAAACAAATTACCTCGACCTTATTATCACAGGTTTTAAGAATCCATTCTAATATATTACAGGCTTTAATAGATGCAATAATTCGTAAACTGATTGGCATAGTACTCCTTGTACAAGTTGAACAATGTTTTCTTTTTTCAAATGAAACCAGCTTACATTGAGGAGTAATAAATATATTGAACAATGTGTCAATTTGATAAGATGTTGATTCTGTATGAATTTTGTCAAACATATTACTGAGAATAAAGTGTATCTGTTCAAGAGACTGAAAGATTTAGAGCAAATGATAATAATAACAACAACAATACCGATATTTATGTGTGAAAATTCGACAAATCAAAATATTGGTTTAATACAATATCAAAAGTAACCTCTTATATAGATTAAAAATAACTGAGGTATAGACAACCTGATTGCAACTATGATTCGTTTAATGTGCCTTTAAACAATATAGAGTTTATTAACTTCAATTTTTAGATCGTTATAAAGAAGAAATTTGATAAACCGGTTGTTGATAAACTTGATTGAATTTTGTCTCATTTTTGTCAACATACATGCAACCTGGGAAGATTGCCTTGATAAAGCAATTTTCACATGTTTTACGGCAGAAATAGATTTTGCGGCTAATAGTGGAATCCTGGATAAGCGTTCCATCCTATTTCGGACTTATCATATAGATGTACATGCATCTGTGTTGGTATTCACACAAGGACCCAATCCCAGTGACCTTCGCTTTAAAAGCTCAACACGTTATTTACTGTGTGACTGAGTCCAGATAGCCACTAACTTTTACATCCAGTATGATATTCAGACCATTGTTGGAAGGGATCTGAATAACCGCATTGTTGATAGTCTTGAACTAATTCTAATAAATCTTCATTGGACGAAATTGAGCGTTCCAGATCCTACTTTTAGTCATAAATATATCTGTTCCATTAGATATTCAAATTTTAATTTATTCACCGAGTCAATTGTAACAATCGTTCTCAACCTATCGTTGTGAAAGAGACACCTTTCTCATTACATCGACTATTAAAAAAAAACTGTTTCTTCACGTTGAAATATTACATGTGTGTTTATGATTATCAGGATTGTATTGATAGCTAGTGAAGTAAATTTATTTATCAGTTGTTGGATTTAAACACAAAGCGTACGGGTCAACAGTGGATATGATGATTAACTTTCCAGATGAATTACACAACTACCAATCCATATCAATAAAAGCTAATAAATTTTGAACTAAGTGCTATGAATTTCTCTTACATTCGTGGTTTCGTTTAACAGGTAACTTCATACAGATCACAAAATTGTTGGCTTTTCAGTTAGCTAAATCGCTCGAAGATGTATAGCGTATCTTTTTGTTAAACTTGAAATGAGAAAGGTGTTTATCAAACTTAATCTTAAGCTATATTCTAAAATGAACGAATTAATAACTTTTGGAATTACGTAATACATACACAAACTTGTGTTTTTGAACTCTTTTTCCGCCGGTTGTCTTGCAACACGTCCAGATTATTGCTGTTCTCAATTCAATAGTTTCATTGGAAAATATGGACAAGGAAGATTACTTACTTAGTATTTACGAAGTACTTAGTGCGAGGTTTGTGATTATGTATCATCAGTATTCAGTTTGTAGACGTCGTGCGCAGTTATTAAATTATAATTTCGCCAATTAAGTGTCCATGAGGATTAGCTCATTTAAAGAATAACTTTCATTTTAAAGCAAGTAAATCATGAATGCCTAGCACTAATCAGCTGTTCCCAGTTAATGATGAATACCTCAAAATTCCGTCAACGGGCCATGACTTATAGTATATTGAAAATGAAATTGTTATACCACACTGGTAAGATTATATTTTTGGCCTTATATCTGACTCCAGTTAGGTCGTATGTTGATTGCTATCAAAATATACAACCCGGCTACCCTCGTATATAATCATCGACTTAAATCGCGTTAATGAATAACGGAATTAAATTAATCAAATATGGGAATAGATTTCGAATACGTATGTTTCACACAATTCGTTGATCCAGACAAATGATCAGAGAAATGAAGCGAAGAGAGCGAAGCAAAACGAAACAACCCACAGTGCAGAAGGCAAGTGCGTCAACTTAATTTAATCAAGCATGACTGAATATTTATATTCACACAAAAATAAATTAAAGACACGAAATTAATGGGGTAAGCAATTAACACACACACGATCATATGAACAGTCAGGATTTATAAGCGAATAATTGGCAAGGTCAAAATGTGGTTTGAGAAGAAGGAATGAATTCGTTTGTCCAGAAGCTAGAATAGCCCATGTGGACTTGACATAGTACCAGCCACTACAAGAGAGCGTAACATTGAATGGGGACAAGTTTGACTTTAAATGAAATTTTTAACTACTTTTTGTTACAAATTCACAATTTAAATGACTTGGAATGAAAATAAATTAACTTAATCTTACCATCAACGAAAGATTTTCCATAAACCCATCATGAATTTGTTTAAATGCGCTTTTGGAATTCGATAACTGCGACATTAAGTCACAAACAATAGGTTCTCCTGAATGCCACATATTGAGTAGTCGTATGATTTTCTTTCGGTATGAATAATTCACATGACCATCACTTACTGGTGATAAGAGATTTTGCAAGACAATATCGACCTTTAATAGAAAAAGTAGATATGTAGATATCAGTCATGTATTACATTTTATAAATAAATAGGACAGTTTTACATCGGTTACAGCCTAATCAAGTTGATAGTGTTTAAAAATAATCTAAATGTGATTTCAATTGAGAATGAAAAATGACTGTAATGGTGTATTAGATTAAGGTGCTTTCATTTTTTAATAAAACATAAACACAAAGCCAACAACAGGAAAAAGTATTAAACTGAATTGTAGGAATATGAGAAAAATGAAAACAATACAATGCAGGTTCAGAACCGAATAAACAATGGTTAAAATTGTTGTACAGATCTAATGAGACTTCAACTATATTGTAAACCGAAAGTGGAGTAATTGAATGTACCCGTATAGATCAAGATGACAGTAAGTTGATTTATGGATTGATCTTAAGTCTTCATTTGACTCTTTTCAATACTTTTTTTCGTTGAACTTCAATTCCAACTGATATTAAAAATAAAAAAACGATTAGATACATACAACAAAGGTTTCAGTCAGACTAATTAATCCAATTCATCAGTTTTACTAACTTAATTAAACTCGTTTACACAGAACCTCACACCAAACTTAAATACTGCCCACTCACTACAAGCCAGTAGTGTTTTGAAAGTATTCATGATTCAATAGAAAAAATGTCGTTAGAAAATTCAAATTTCTAGATAAACCATATCTTCTCATGAGAAGTGTTTGATTCTGCAGCAAATATATTTAGAAATTATTTCAATAAAACACATACCCATAGTCAATTATAGTACAGCATGGATACATCATTATTAGATGGATGAAGAGTGATGATACAGACTGATTAATCAAACTTTGATAGATCAAGTTGTAGAAACTTGTGATTTAATACATGAAAGAGTTTAAGGAAATAAAGCAGAGATTTATATGTTTTCATTGATTACCAAACTGATACTGTTTTTTTTTAAAAAAGGATAATTTACAATAAAAGAAACCTATAATTTTAAACAGAAAAAGATCGCTAATTCACTGCAATAACTGATACAAACTTACATTGTTTGAATTCAACTGTGATTGAATATACGATATCATAATGAACTGATGAACAAGTTCTAAATTTATACTTGTCCAATTGGAATCTATGTAAAAATTAGGTAAAAATATTTTAAATGAATTATCATCATTGTTGTTAGGAAAAGATTTTGTATGATAATTGCTCAATAGAATATTCATTATATTTAATTCTTTTGAATAGATTAATTGATACCATAAGAAACAGAGCAATGGTTCATATTTTCCAAGTGCGTAAATTGTTTTATGAATAACCTATAAATAAAATAAGAAACACTGGTAAGAATAAAATCTATTCGAATGCAAACTGACGATAATTTTGACTGTACATGATAATGAGAACACTATTTGGAATATATATATATATATATATATATATATATATATATATATATATATATATATATATATATATATATATAACGATTAAAACGTCATAGTATTACATAATTAATTAATGAAATTAGATAATTCTACTGATTTGAAAATATCAGTTGAAAACAGACATTTTTCATATTCTAGTTGGTAATTAATTGTATATTAGTCCGATAAACTCCATTAATATAACCTTCTATCATGAATGCTAAAATATTGTTGATTACTAAATTAAGATCAAGCATGACTCTGAAATTCTATTACCGATTATCATTCATGTTTAATCAAGAGTATAAAGGAGGGATTTGAATACAACTACCAAATGTTTATATGAATGGACAGATTCAGTTTAACTAAAGAGTTATTAGTTGATTGAGTGGTAATTGATTTTTCACACTAAGCACATAGCAACTTTATAAACTATTTATTTACTGAAAAATTTAACGCCATAACAATATTGGCTTTAGGTAAAAAAAAAAGGAAAAGTGAGTATAATTTCATTTTTATAGGAAAAATAGAACCGTGTGAAATAATATATCAATGATATCGTAGTAAACATTTCATATTTTGCAGTAGCCTTGAAAATAGAAAGGATACGATGATGAAAATTGATAACTGGCTTGAATTGGTATAAGATCAAAAAATCGTGTAACGATCAAATGAGTCCTCTTATTTACTTATTTCCATGAATAATTATGAATCGTTATCTATGTACAATTTTTAGATGTATGAATTTTGTGTTTGTTTCTCTTACTCATTAGAAAATAGTATGGTATACACTGACAAAATAGTTCACACAGTGATTACTTTTTACACCAATCCACAAAACTCATGATTGTCACATTAATCTATACAGGACATAGCTTAACACACACATACAAAAATACAATCCGTACACTTTTAGAGACGTATACATCTGGCCTGATGAATTAAGTGTGTCGGAAATATAACTATTTGCGATGTATTCCGTTTCGCACTTTTAATATTATCCTGTCAGGTGAAATTGATTATACTACGTAATTAGTCTAAGAAGTCAACGAGATTAACAGGGTTCTAGAACAACTGAAGTTAGATTGCTCCATTGAAAAACGTACATATACACATGCGAAAGTGGTAAACCTTTATTCATCCCACTAATCTCTAGTGCTTCAACAACGATAATAAATGGATGAAATAGCAAATAATTTACAGTAGTTTACTAAATAACTGTATTTTGAATATATTTAATTAAATTTTGTATTTAAGTCTATTTTTGTATAGTCAGCAAACGCGAAACCACATATAAGGTTAATAATGCCAGACATTTAATAAACAGAATATATAGAGTTGACTTAGTAAATAAACATAAAAACACTACAAAATTAACTTCAAGGAAATAGAGTCGACCAAAGAGGACGGAATAGAAATGAAAGCAGATACCGGAAAACATCAATTCAATTTTCAATGAGTGAATTAAATCTTCATACCTGGATTAATGAGGTTATCTGCTTAATGTTCCATTCAATATTCATGCAAAAGTCTAAAAACGAAAACAGAAAATCACCGTGATACAAAAATTATGTTTACTACTACTTACATAATGCTTTTAAATAAATTTATGTCTTCATAGAAGTTGAATACAAAAGTCCTGAAAACTTTGTTATTAAAATGTACACAGACTCCGAGGTATACTAATGTTCCTTTATCTTTTCATGAAGTTTACTACCATGTTATGATAGAGTGACAAAAGTTTCAACTCAGATTTGACAAAAAATGGTGATGTTGGGATTATTGTCGACTTAAAAAATAAGATGTAATCCGGACAATTCATTAAGTAATTTGAATTTACGATTCATGTAAAACTGGATCTTTCATAAAAGTCATGTTTTTATTTTTGAAGTTACATTTTACAGTATATTTTCGGATGCATTTTTAGTCGTTTTGATTGGATTTTGTGTGACCAGTTCGGAAATAAAGTGTAAATTAAACAAAAGAAGAATCTAAAAAATTACACAAACAACAACAGTTTTAAAATAATATATCACTCAGTAATCTACAATTGTTTACCTACCTGATTTCACCAGTTCTATAAGATTCAGCGAATGATTCAATGATAAATGAATCAAAAGAATCAGATTAGTAGATTTTAGTGAATAATCAAATTGTAAACTAGTTATTTGACCAATGATCATTGGTTCATGAAGTAGAAAAAATTTTATACCATCAATAATTTGTTGAAATGCAAGCAGTGAATGTCTGTAATAAAGAATATAAATTATGCATAGATCAGGTCAATGTGTGTTTTGTTTCTGAACGGTAAGTTATTTCCATATTAAACACATAAAATGTTTACCATAATAATAATAATAATAAATTTGGTCATTTCTCCATATTATTCTCTGAAAGTTCAGCTGTCATATGGAAATGATTTAATATCGCTCAAGAAGTCATCTTGCTGTGCTAATGCGGTATGGCAGCTTGGACCGATGCATATATGTGCCTGGTCCTAAGTTGTTTGACACTCACAAAAAAACAGAAGGTGAGGTATTTACTACAGATTGAAAGTAAGAATTTCCGGACGAATGTTAATGTTATTGCAGTGTATGTAAATAAATAAGATATAGTATCATATTATGCATGAGAGAATGTAAAATTCGATTATCAGTAGATTAATTTGAAGAATAATGATTATGCTGACTATAAAATATCTCCTAATAAGGAAAGAACAAGTTTAAAACGTGGTAGGTCTACAAATGAATCCGCAATTAATGGATAGTAATCTACCATATAATGGAAGTAAATCAAGGATATACACAATAAACTGCCAGTGGTGAGAGAGAGATATATAACTAGGTGATAGCAAAATTAAGACAAACAAATCTGTCAGACACTATTCATGAAATCAAGAATGTTAACGTTGTATGATATACACAGAGGAATCACTTAAAAGCAACTCGTATCGATCAGCTGTGTTGTATAGGCACACCAAAGTATTGGATAGTTAATCAGCACCTTTTTCAGAAGAAATTATCCCTACAAAAAGTGCTTATAATGTTGCTGTTAATCTTAAAATATTGTTACAAAATCACGATTTAAGCGAGTAATAAGTATTCGTTTTAAATAACTAGAGTATTGAGTAGTTTGTTTGCAATACACAAAAGAAATCGTAATGTTCAAATAATTAGAAAAACGAATGCAACTCTTATTAGGACATTTTATCAGACAGTAGTCTTTATCTGAGACTGACCATTGACTTTAAAGAATGAACCTATATTTCGTTGAATAATATTAACAAATAATTAATGTGTTTGATGCAACTGATACGGAGAAATAACTAAACGGTTTCATTTAGAATGAAAAAACGTGATTTTGTGTTATGATAAGTTAGTCAAGGAAATAGTCCTACTGATGAACAGATGATATTTTTTCTAGTAGCTACTCATACTTAAATTCTTTAGAAATTTATAATTCTTGATAATTTGTCCAAAAAGTCACTTGAATAATTTAATTTGTTGCTGAAAACGATTGATAATGAATTCTATCTACAACGAAACACCATTACCCAGCTTCCTGAATCTAAGCATATCATTTAAAATTATTGTTAGCAAGCAATAAAAATTAAATCCAAGTAGTGAACACAAAATTTCTCATTCCAAAACGATTGTAACACTCGTTGAACTATTATACCCTAAAAAAAAGTTAAAATATTTTTGAAGATAATTTTCATTATCGTTTACAAAACAACATACAAATCAACGGTATTTACTCAAAAAGTCTTGTTATTCGTTTAGAAATGTCAAAATCTATTGGCTGATGTAATTTTCTGGAACAATTGAATAGATGAAAGAGGAAACGACCACAGAAAACTTGTGTCACAGTCCAACGAATAAAATGCAAAATATTATAATTGTCTAAAAGGATCTATAATCAAAAGAGATAAAGAGTGAATAGAAATTTTATATTTAAACTTTCATTGTGGAATGTCAGTGAAGTGACTGAATAACGTAGAAAAATCATTCTCTTCATACTAGAATATCAACTTTTAGGTTATCTTAGTAAATAAATTAGCCTAATTGTCTCAGCAAATTTCTAGAAAATCCAGTCAACAATCTAGTCATCTCGGTTTATTGGTAATTTGCTGATCATACTCATGTATAAAAAAAGGGCGAAATGCATCTACATGATTAATTTAACTTGATTTCTATGTTACAGAATTTATTGATTTCAAAATTAGTATAGAACATAATTTTCGCATAAATCGTGCTTATTTAAAATTATATCGTATAACCTCAGACTGCTTCTACATTTCAACTTGAACGGTGGAGAAAAAGAGCGAAATTAGTGTGACTTTAATCCAAAGTTAGTTACACACACAAAATCTAGTGAATTGATAGAATTTCACGTGAGCTTGATCTTCTAGAACCTTTTAAAAAACGCACAAAATATAGTGATAACATAGGTGATTCTCCATACAAGATATGACGCGTTATCCTACACTTCTCAAAATGTTTCTGAGGAGAATCTATTCAGTGCTGCAATGATAAAAAAATTCCCGCAGTTTTTTGGGCTACTAAAGAATTTGACAACGAATATTTTCGGACTCCTTAGAAAAGCGAGGACGAAAACACTCAATCTATAATTTGTCATATAAAAATTAATAAGATGATGAAGGAAATTCGTAGCTTTTTAAACTATAGCCCATATTTCACTGCGAAAACTACAGAATGTAACTTCCTACAGTAACTAGAGGACAAGAAAAAACCAGTCAGCAAAGCGAATATTGTTTTGTAATGAACATAAAATGGTGATTGTTGAATAAACAAGACATAGTCATACATGGTCAAAGAAAGTCAATGTGGTGGTGGTGGATGTTTCACTTTATCATTGGCGGATTCGTTTATCAATCACACTTTACACTCCCCCCCAAACGCACACCACGTCCAACGTCTTGGGACGTCGTCGCCATCAGATAACCAGCTTCTTCCAGTGGGCATAGGCTTCGTACATCCCAAACAATTTCCTCGTTTGCCGTCCTCAATTTTGCTGTACGAACTCGTCTGTCAGGACCATAGCTTACTTGTTTGACAATGGCTTTAGATCATAGACTTCTACTCGTTTTAACATTGCTAACAAGAACCAGATCGCGTACGTTCAACTATTTATCTCTTGTTTGGAGGGTCAGTAAATATGCTCTTATCCATCTATTCCAAAATGCGGTAGTTAACCCTTGAGTTTCTTTTCATCTTTTATTGTATAATAAAGTCATATCCACAGAAACATCGTGGAATGAAGTTCGACCGAGGCGTTTATATATTATGTTACATTATTTGGTTGGCATAGTTTTAGAACAACATTTTAACTTTGACGATAGAAATAATACCATACCGTAGGTATTTTAATAGTACATTTATTGATGGGATAGATAACATCTAAAAAAAGTCCTCCTCTCCGTAATTATGACATATTTTGTTATGATAACGAAAGTATTGCATGCAATTTAAAAAAGGGATTACACTCACCTTAGAATGAAATTCATTGTAAAGAACTTCTTCAACTTTTAAAATGATGTTCCAAACAATTTGAGATGATTCATTTTCGTCCAAAGAATTAATGATAACAACTAGATGATTCAGAAGACGTTGAAGTGCATCGAAGGCAGCACAGTTATCGATCTGAGCTATACCAGTAGCCAGATGAGAAAGGATATGATTCGAAATCTATAAACGTGATTTAAATGGAGGTAAGATTAAATTTTCTTCTGTTTACCCATTTCATAGAAACTAAGGTATATATATATATATATATATATATATATATATATATATATATATATATATATTATGGGAAAAGGAAATTATGTTACTTGGCCTTGTTTTAAATTAATTCTAACATTAGTGTTGTGTTCTCGTGCCTTGTTAACTATCACGTGACTAAATCACCAATCAGAACAACAACTTGTACGACCATGGCCTTGTGCTAAACCAATAATGCGTTAAACAGTACGACCAGTATAGAGTCCTTTCCTTACTAGTTCTACTCATCTAGCCCTGCCCGTTGAGTAGAGAACACAATCTCAGCTTCTACTGTATGAATCATATATTTCATACTCAGTTTACATACAAGCAAATCAAACCGCACCACACCATAAAATAAAAAAATAGCAATTATACAAGGCCAAGCCAAAAGTGTGTGTGAGAAGTTGTAACTAATATATTGGAAACAAATTAAAAAAGCAAATCGTATCATAGTAGTCAAGGGGTCAAATAGATCCCGGAAGTTACCCATAGTTTAATCTTCTTCGGACATAACATAGAAACACTAATTCTGTTAAAACAGCTTTGGACAAACTAACTGATTTCGTGATTTATTATGACATAATCTTCTTAGCCTTTGGCTAATATTGATACAAACACCTTATCTTTTTGCTTTGTTCGTCAGAATTTTTCAAATGTTTTAAACACTATTTGGTTAAAAATTCGTAACTTTATTAGAATAAAATATAAATTCCCCAAAAAACGTAATGTGAGATTTCTTGTGTAAAGTAGTGTTCCAATAAATAATCTGATGCATTTACATCAGGTTGCCGTGTGAAGAGGGTATTAGTGATTGTCGTAAAGCTTCACAGTTATGAGTCTTTTATTAACTATGATTATGATATATATAGCAACTAAGTCCTGTTATATTGTTTAATTTAAACAAATCGATCACAACAGATAGAAAATAATGTCTTTTTCCTTGGTACAATACCTGTGTTAAACAATCAATGATGCAGATGACATTTCCACTTTTGCGTATTTTTGTGGATATATTCACCTCTTCAAGTATCAATGATATTTGATCATAACTAGCTGGTAAATGACTAAGTCGACGTAAAAGTAAACTAAAAATGGTTTCACGTTGAGCATTTGCTTGCCTGTTAAAAATAAATAAAATAATGTAGAAAAAAAAGATTAATTAAATATATACACGAAAATATGATTCCGAAGTTGAAGATGACTTACATGATCGAATAATGAATACCCTGAATAAATACAGCTAAGACTTAACGAACTGTTTTTAACATTTCGTGCCCAACTCAAAAGAGGAATGAAGTAATATTCTATGTAAGTGAATTTAAAGTACAAAAGTTTGTTAAGAATAAAAACCTTCAGATAATATCACAATATTTCTTATCCAATCAGCGCTAGTCGATACCTGGAGAGGACTCTAGAATTTTGACATGCTAAAACTATAAAGATACTAACGTTTCTCTTATTGTGCTTCTTACTTCCATCTACCTTCGTTATTTGGAATATAATTTCTTTTCTGTTCAATCCTTTTCTGATTTGGGGACTTGTCGAGTGAATTGGTGTCCAATAACACTTAGCAATAGCAATAGTTGGGTTGTAATAACAGAGAATCATAACAACGCTAAATTCATAAAAGCGGTTATTTCAACGGTAGTGATATATATATATATATATAAAGGTTGCATATAGGGATATGATACAGAGAAAAAGAATCAATCCGTAGAAAGAAAGATATCAAGTAATTTTAATCTCACGGGAAGATAAAGAATGAATAAACCTACACCATTGTGATCGATTCTGAGACATGTCACCCAAAGTTTTCAACCATTGGTTACGATAGTCGCACAGGCCCCAACTAAGTAGCCTGCATCTAACAACATGGATCAGACCAGAAGTTAATGACGTCAAACACTGATGCCACGTTTTGGTTTGGACACTCTTTACTTTCTTCCATTAGTCTCCAACACTGGTCAGCACTGCGCGTCATGGTAATCTGTGATCAGGCATACGTGATACGTGGCCCAACTATCTTAATGGATGGAGATGTACAACCTCATCAACTGATTTACCATCACTCCCTAATATCCTGAGCCTAACCTTACTATTACTCACTCGGTGATCCCAGCAGATTCTGGCAATACTCTAAGAAATATGTGATCAGATAGTAATCTCAATAATGAATGCATCTGTGGAGAAATTAATTTAAAACTTGTTAAACATTAGGAAACGTTAGAATTAGTAAGTTCTATTGAACAGTAATATTTTCCATTAAGAAATATGTGCTGATTACGAGATCATATTTCACAACTATCACATGTTATTCAAATGAAAAGATGTAAAATAACCAGCAGGTCAGGAAAGTAAAGTATAAATGCATGTGTTTATGTGTATAGGACTGCGACATTTTGAAAAAAATTATTTCTAACCCGAACATGATATGCAATCAAGAATCTTTCCTAAAATCAGCATTAAATAATTAGGATTCCGAAGAACTGAAAGTAAAAATAGCACAAAACAGTACTACAATACACAACCTATATTATTTATTCTATGGTTCAGTGTTACAAATGATAACTAAAATCGGTACATCATTCCATAGAGAGTATAAGTTTATGGTTAATCAGGAGGATATGAGAGTTTAATTCAGCTAAGTGTGGGAAATCGAACATTTAATATTTAGGAAGAGAAAAGAAAGTAGGAAAAGTACAAGGAAGTGAGCTGAAATAATAATTTCTGACATAATATTTGTGAACATTCTATTCTTAACGGACCTATCATAGATGAACATTCAACTGGATTAAATATCTTAAAAAGCTGTTTCGATAATTTATATAATCTAGCAGATAATCAATATACTGCAAAACTTACTGAATTTGATTCATTTTGGCTTGATCAACATTTTCCGCTTGTTTATTAATTCTTTGATTTAATGGTTGTTGAATTACAAATAAATCGACGATCACTGGAATCATTGCAGTTAGTACAATACTACCAGGATCATAAGTTTCTGCTGCTAATGCTTCAGCTAAATGAACAACCTGGAACATATACACAAAGTGATATTAAAAGAAGGAATTATTACTTCATCAACTTAGTGGGACAATTACAGACCTGACACAATAGTAGATCATTATAAGTCATTACATAGTAAAGCCAGAAACAAATTCACATGGAGAATAAGAGTAATAAATAAGTTTTAGTTACTTATCAATTAAACTGATTAAATTTAGATGTATGTAGTGATTTACGAAGTTTATGTTTCATTAACATCTCTTCTTTCCGTTTAGAATTAATATGCTTCTCAGTCATCACGAATTGTTGACACTACAATTTATTTTTGAATATATTATATTATAATTTGATTTTTAATTAGTTGCTCTAAGACATTACAAATGACCTAGAGAGCAAAAACGTTTACTGATTGTATTCGCTCCGGTTTTAGTGTGAAGCGCAACCACTCCACTTTGATTATTGATTAATCTTAATGGTTTGGTCATCAGATTTCATAGATTGTTAGGTTGAACGGTTGAACTGACCTTAGTAAAAAAATATTGGAAACTAGAAAGCATTGTGTAACTGCTCTGTGCTCGTGTGAGACAATTGGGCAGTGACAATACCAGAGATTGGACCGAGGACCTCCAGGTCTCACAGAGAGTGAGTAATATTCAGCATTCAATGAGTTACATTCCCAAAACTATTAAGACAAAATAGCTGTTCAGATCCTCTTATTTTTCAGTCATTATTTAACTGTCAGTCCTATGACGAAAACTATAAAATTCAACAATTTCCACAAACCTATTACGCTAACAATAATCGTGTGCTCACCTGTAACCGATTTCGAGAGGTGATTCCAGAGTTACTAGTGAGAAACCGTAACCAGTAGAATTCAATCATGTTGGATGTGAGGTAGTAGAAGACAGTTGTACAATATCGAGGACTGATTGTAAGTCAGTGAATTTAGCAGTTTAAAGGTTAGGTACTCGCCATAAGACCTGAAGGTTCTGGGTGGATGGCCACAGCTGATGAGTACTATAAATGTAGCTTCTTCTGAATAATCTTGGAATACTGTTGTATCTCAGAAAAATTTCTCGACAGAAAGTTTCATAGCTGAAGACGGTTAACGTATTCTATTAGTAGCTAAGAGTTTGAAATTCAGTTTCGATGCATGATCGATGAATTTACAAATTAGTATTTCTGTCAAGCTAATTTAGTGAGAATGCCGAATTCAGTTAAATAAAAATAGCATAGAACATCGAGTTTGATCTCCGATCCAGTAATTATTTAAATTTAACTCCTAATTAGGGAGGCTAAGTCAATGACAATACGATAGAGAATAGTTCAGTCATTATGTTCGGTATAGTTCACAAGTGAGCATTGCAAAACCCTACAGATTAGTGAGAGAACTATCAGATTTCTTTTTACAAGAACTGGTCAGCTGAATGAATTGGATTATTATTTGAACACCGATAAGGCTTATTCTGAATGGCTGGTACTTCTTATCCAAACCGTTATATCTATTTTGCTTCCCCTAGATTTTTATTATTTAATTTAAGCAAATATAGGTTGGAAACAAGTGAAAAGTAAAAATCCTAATGAATCGCTTTTAATGCGCATAAAGGATTTGAACTGAAAAATACTACGTAGTATACTGTATATCAAAAAGGATTTTAAGCAGGAGCAGAAAGTACAGTATTAATGTAGTGACGTGGGAAGAGGAGAAAAACTTATCGTCACTAAGACTCAAAAATAAAACAACATTAATTATTATACTAAGTTCTTTTCAAAAAGGATAAAATGCAATTTGTTCTGCAAAAGCAGCAGTCATCAAATTTCTAGTGAAAAATCGAAATGAATTAATTCTACAATGAAGTCCTGATGTAATACACTATGAACGATTCAGTGAATAGAACAGTGACCAAAATGAAATTGAGATATGGTTAGAAATTATACTTGAAAGTCCGGCGAACGAAGCACCAACTTGATAAAAGACGCCAATGTACACTAAGTTGTAAGATAACTTTTATCATAACCCGAAATTTACTTCCTTACATAGGTTTACATACCAAACCCGTTGGGAAGAAACAAAATTGAGCCAAAATATAAGCCTACCTGACTTAACTCAACAAGACGTGAATCGATGGACTCGTCATTGCCGTTGATTGCACTACTGGTAGTAGAAGCAGGAGAAGTAGCTGAGTTTTCAGAATTACCAGAATCAAGATGCTTAGATTGTGCAAGCGTTGATGCTGGCGGTATTGATGTTAAAGATGATGATATAACACGGTATTGATAAGTCAAGGTGACCAAAAAACGGAATAAAGTGTTCACGAGACGCTGATGTTGTTGTAATATAGTCGGTTCTCTCGAATTCATCATGGGGAACAGAAATGAATCAGAATTGCAGAAATCACGAAAAGTAAACGCTGATGTTGAGGATGATGATAACAAGCGTTTATTCAAATTCAACAGTTGACCCCCTTTAATACACTGACGATTTGAAGAACTAACATTCATCATTGATACTGTCTCAAGACGTTGGATTTCCGAGGACAGATTCTCGCAATGATTAATTACAGTATCTAGAAATTTCTTTAAAAAATATTATTGAAAACACGTGATACACAAATTAGAGTAATACAAGAATAATGTCTATATAATATGATTATGATACAGATCAGAAGATAAGTTATTGAGTAATTGAATAATTTCAAATATGTTTGCAATAAACATTAGATAATTAAAAACAACATATCAAAATTCATACTTCTTAGTTTACTATAAATACGTAGTAGTTCCAATTCAAAAAAATTCATTGAAAAATTTCAAGTAAATAACTTTAAATGACTACAAATTACACCCGGGCGGCCTGCTTGAATATCTGGGCTACCTGTTCCTACCATCTAAATATTTCAACAAGTTATTTGCTTCCTTGTTTGTTTTAACAGATCATTATATCAATTAATTGCATAAACTATTCAGGTGCGTTTGTGGAATGTTAACAACCTTTTATTGTAAAAGTTTCAAAAATTTACAACCAGAGACATCGTGATGGCTGGCAATGTGCATTGAAAAGAATGAATATTATTCAGATATTGACTTTTCAAATGCTAATATTTTACTGGAGATCACTCAATATTTATCGTCAATATCGATCAAGAAAAAATGGAAACTCGCTGAAATAATTTATGCTGAGAATTCTATGTTGTACAAAGCTGCTAATGATAATAATAATAATAATAATAATAATAATAATAATTTCATAAGTGTACACACCAACTAATTTAAACTTATCAATGTTTTTACAGATATCATTTGAAAAGGGTAAATATTTACTTTCAACATAATGAATTAAAAAGCATAGATTAAAAGATTATACTACTATTAAATTAAAACACTTAAATATAATTAACATTGAATTATATATATATTCGAGAATATAATTTAACATTATACCTGTTGTACATCAAGTTGACAATAATTCATTCGTAAATATATTAAATGAATTAGTAAATCTAATATATTCGTTTGAAGTGAATAACAATTTGTCCATTTATAATTTTCCATACCACAAAGTACAATATGTTCAAGGCGTTTAAAAAATAATTGAGCATCAGACTAGAGAATAATAAATAAATAAAAATCTATAATGAGAATTAATTAGAATTAATATATTTTTATATAGTTGAAATTTTTCACCACATTATCTTGTATTGACATGGAATATATTAAAAATACTTTCAGTAGGGCCCTTTATTTTGTCGTCATTTAGGTCAGACGATGTTTGTCGACGGGCTCTGCACTTTAGTGGCTCGGGATCTGACTCCCATTAGATCGTATGAATGTTTGTTGTCGAAATATATATACTGACTATTCTCGTATGTCTTTATCGACTTAATCCACGTTGAGTGAATAACGGAATTAAAAAAAGTCAAATAACGAGAATGGACTTTTGAATATGTATATTTCATGAACTCATTGATTTGAACGTGCGATCGGGGAATGAAGCGACGAGAAGAGAGTAGAGAGAAATGATACGCAGTGGAGATGGCGGGTAAGCCAACCCAATTTAGTCAACCGTTAATCAATATTTATAGTCACACAAAAATAGGCTACAGACATGTGATGAATAGGATAAAAAAGTGTACACACACTCTCAAATAAAAACAGTCAAGGTTGATAAGCGTATAATTAAAAAGGTCAAAATATAACGCAAGAATGAATAGGTTGGGCTGTCCGAAAGCTAGAATAAGGTGTATAGGCTTGACATAACAACTGACACTACATACTCATTAGAATTCAGATGAACCTTAGGCGATGAGGTAATAAAATTAAAAAATAACTTATAAAATTATGAGAATTGTGATATACGGTATAAATGTCATACAATACACATCATTTAGTTTCGACATCGCCCATAAGAACGTCAAATATTGACAACCAAATAACTAATTAAATAGACGACAGGCATAATATACTGATATTTACAAGAGTACCTTTTCTCTTTCATAATAAATGATAAACGGAAAATGAGTGAGGAAAATTCCTATTTTCATGTTTAAATTTGATCACTAGTAAAATGAAGATTAAAATAGAAATCTCACTTTAATTTTTATTGCCGACATAGTTATCGTTTGATTTGGCGTCGTAGCTGACGCTCTATCTGTACTACTTGTATATGTAAGACCGATTGGAATACGACGTTGACGAGCAAAACGGATCCATGCAGAAATTGGTGACTGAATAAGCTCTGGGCATGTAATCCAACAACAAGCCTTGCTTTCTTTCAATATATTTTGATCCCATAGATAATTAGTAAATGTTTTATTCTGATGCAATAATTTACGTATATGGAAATCAACAGTATCTAGAATTTTAATCAAAAGTGGAAATTCGTACAGCTATGAGTGAATGAATATTATCATTAAACGGTTAAAATACTCATACTGTTTTTTGAGATCTCTTATTATAGACACGAGTATTATTCATATAGTTTCACGTTAAAAAAACTTAAATTACTTGTACTATGATAGAAGCCAAACATAAGCCGTGAAGGAATAAAATAACTTTCACAAACAAAACTAAACGATGTAATTTTCACGATTTATTAATAACTTGAAAATTAGGTTACATAACACGGAGGGTCAATGAAAAGCTTGTACTTCCAATCTTGTATATCACATATCTATTAAATAACTGCTATACTCTTACAAAACTTTGCTCTGAAGATATTTTATTCTTTTCAGTAGCTACCACGTACACCCTAGCAATGTAATGTCCAAACGATATCGGAAAAAGCTCTTTACACTGATAATAAATGGGATTCTAATTCAGTCAAAGTGAACAACACAGTCAACAAAGTTCAGAAAAAAATTGAATGGTAACCTACTTGAGCAGAATTTTGTAATCTTCAAACTTCTCCTATGCCTCTAACGCAATAAAGTTTATGAACATGTTAAAATTGACTTTTTATATATGAACTATGTCTCGTTTGATAATTTCTTCCTTTACCACAACCTAAAGGCTTATTAATATAATTTTCAAACGTTTTGGATATAAGAATACAACAGCTTCAATGCATGGTACCTATTGAAGTGTTTAAACAATCATGGAACGTGCCATACTTTCCCAAAACCTTTATAGCCACTATGAATTTTTTGGTTCGTAGCAGGTGATTCGCGACAAAATGGTTTTACCTATAAAATGGCAGATGACTTACGTAATTTTGAAAACAAAATCTAAAACCTATAAGAATTTAAGAAAGTTATTAAAACGATGCCTTTCGAGAATCAGTGTTTGCAAGTGAAATCGAATGGAAAGTTTGACAGTCAACTATTATGATAAAAAAATATACAGTATTACTGAATAGAAAAACATATTGATGATTTTCTACTTTTATTCATTTGAAAATTTTGCCCATCTATTGAATTGCATTGCAGTTTGAGCATAATTTTCTTGATATGTTGTGAGGAATTTTAATGTCGACCTTACAAACCTAGTTTAGGTTCAGTTTATTACTAGTTGATGTTACACATATATACATTAAATACCACATTTGCAAATCTTCCATCAATCGTCCTCTACATCTTTCATGCTTTTTCCAATTCTTAATTCCTTTCTGTTTCCATCAGATCAGTCTTCTCAGCCTTCTTTTTGACAGGCATTCCATTTTGATTGGTGTTACATACTACTTATGTCGACAGACATAAGTAGCATACACCACACACATAGAGAGAACAGTAAAGTGGGATTTGAAAACGATAAACTTAACAGTCAAAACAGATTAACGAAAGACAAAAAAACAAAGTTCTGCAAAATTATTATTGTGGAGTAGGCAAAAAACATTAATAGTAATGATGATAAACAAAATAAACTTTAAAATTACACTAACTTTTTAAATTAATTTTAGAATGTTTCTCCTCAGAATCACTTTTTATGTCTTGATCGGAAACACTAGAGTTTAATGCATCTGAATATAATTGACAAAGTTGATCGTCCCATTGATTACAAAGGTTTGTACCAACAAAAGCTCGTAGTAACTATCAAATAAAGAGTCCCAAAAAATGCTTTTATTTAAAGAAAAAAACATCAAACAATAATTGTTTATTTACAGAAGTTCATCAAAAATTCTCAAGAAAAACTTCCAGTATTAGCAAACTATTCTATTAAGTAAGAACTTTCGTCTAAATTTGAACGAATAGTTTCACAATATTTGGGCGCCGAGTTAATGTGAGACATTAAGGAGGAAGAATGTATTTGTAAAATCTCAGCGAAAGAATTTGAAGTAAATCCAACGTTTTGCCTGGCAATCTGGTTCAAGCTTTTTCAAGGAAAATATAATCGAACAACAAAATTATCGATATTCGATAATTTTCCTTGAAAAAGCTTGGACCAGATTGCCGGGTGAAATGTTGGATTTACTTCAAATTCTTTCGATGAGATTTTACAAATACATTCCTCCTCTTTAATATTGTACTAATTATTTCTGTATGCTTCTACATAGTAAGCCATTTAAGAAAATGGGTAATTTGACACGACAGAAAACAGTCTTGAATGGATAACATAATAGCGGCTGATTAGTTCAACATACTTAAAGCTTTGTCAAAGACTGTTACGATAAGATTAAGATTTTCATCAGTTTATAAATGATGTTAAGATTGTCAAATAACATCTGTCAATTCTTTTTTCAACGAAAGCTATTATAATTTAGAAATGGTTACTCTCATGAGTCACTGTAATAAGTATCAAATAGGATAAATTAACACATAACAATTTCGCTTTTGTGGCATAATTTTTCAACTTTGACATTTTAATTGTTTAACAACCATCACTAACTTAAAAAATAACAGTGATGCGTCAGTCACCTTCATGGATAATCAAAAAAGATTTATTCCAAAGGCTAGTTATCCAGTGTTATTGATCGGAAACAAGAGTTTGATTTAAACAGGGTAGTATGTTGTTAATCGCTTAGAGCAAATATATACACTGAAGTATTTTTAGTTCAATTCATATCACAGTTAACTACTTATCCAGAGCATATGAAATGTAAAAATGTCATATGTTATGTTGTGCGGTTGTCCGAGTTTGATAGTAATATTCAAACTTTAGATGTGAGTCTAAACCAACTACTTGACTGAGAAGACAGAAAGTGAGAAGTTTCAGTGATTGAAACCGAATCCAGAATATATGTACACTCATTCATAAACATACATCTTTTTTCCTTCGAAAATCAAGCTATACTTTCACCCAATGATGGGTGCTTTCTTGAAAAATAAGACCAAATCTTGACCAACAGAGTATGCTTATCTTATAACACGTCATTTGACTGTCTCAGATTATCACCATAGATATCAATATTACTTTCAATTATATTAAGAATAATGCTTTCTGATGCAATGCTAAATAATAAACTACTGAGACACGTACCCCAAGAACCATTTTAAAAATAATGATAGATAATTTTACATTTTAAGTTACTTATACTTTTCATATCAAGCGAAAAGTAGAGACATAAAATAAATAAAATTACCTGAGTTGATAACTCTAAGCATGGACCAGGCTGCCAATTGTAAAATGAAGTTAAATAGATTAATAATTCGTCTGCATACGGAGCAGTTTCATCAAAATGAAGATTTTCCAATAATCGACCGAAGGAATATAGACAGGTATGTAGTAAGCCCATTAATCGATCATGAGAACCAGTTAAATCAGCCGATATCTAGTTATTGATGAACAATAAAAATAAGAAATCTAAACATGAATGCTAAATAGAGGGATTTGATTTACAGTGAAGGACTATTGAGTAGTGATCAATATCATATTTGTCTAGTCCTCAGTGGTAATCAAGTCCTAATGTCGCTATCAGGCTAAGTAACTCTTACTTACTTACGCCCGTTACTCCCAATGGAGCATAGGCCGCCGACCAGCATTCTCCAACACACTCTGTCCTGGGCCTTCTTTTCTGGTTCCATCCAATTCTTGTTCATTTTTTTCATGTCTATTTCCATTTCTCGGCGTAATGTGTTCTTTGGTCTTCCTCTTTTCCTTTGGCCTTGAGGATTCCATGTGAGGGCTTGTCTTGTGACGCAGTTGGGTGCTTTCCTCAATGTGTGTCCTATCAACTTCCACTCCGCCTGGAGTCCCTCCGAGGGCTACTGCCGGTCCCAAGAACAGATAAAGGAGGGGGGTTGGGCATGGGGTTAGCGTCCCCATCCCGTAGAAAACTAACTCGCTAAAAAAACGCTAACCAGAAAAAATTATTCAAACCTTCTAAGTAACTTTACATTTTAGTTAACTGTGTCATATGTTAGGTGATTAGAGGGAGTTGTCAGGATACCATATACCTTGGTTGATACTCGTCAGCAAAAAGTAGGTGAAGACAATCTCTTTGGTTTCTACGTGATTTTATAATTATCGATTAAAGGCGTTAGGTGACATAATTCACGACAAGTCAGAATGCTACAGATGTATTCGCTCTTTTTTGTAAAATACTCAAACTTTTTATGACGCAAATTACATAATTTACGACTAATCTTTTCTACTATCACTGATATTATTATTATTACTTCCATTACTCTGATATTTGTATTGATAGTTTTATCTTGTTGTGTTGAAGGGCTGTGTCAACTTGGAAAGATCCATATATATGCTAGGTTTTACGTTAGTCATGATATAAAGCCATGTCCCAATGCTTTAGGGACTCAATCTTCCATCACTATATCAAATGTTCAGACAGTTAACTGGAATCACTAGGCCTCTGGTACTCAACATAATACAAGAAGAATTACCTATTTGCTGGAATGAATTATTATTATTACGAATAATTAGAAATCTTTCACTCCTTAATAAGATTCACTATAAAAACTAAATATATTTGAGTGATAAACAGTTGCGTAGATTAAATTAAACTGAATGATGATCCGATGTGTGATTTAATTAGGTTCAATTGATTGAAAAAACCCAGAACAATTCACTTTTAAATACTTCCACACAAAAAGAATTTGAAATGAACAGATATACAAGTAAACAAATGCCCTAGTACGGTTGAAGGGAAGGGAGAGTCCACTCTCTATCTCGAAATGCTCTTACGTGGCCACGAGTATACGGACACTGAGTTTTTGCGGTGGGATTGTTGTTTACGAGGTTGAGAGGACGAAAAGCGAATGTCCGGAGCTTTCATCGGAGTCAGAAAACCCTGATTTCAAACAAATGGTGCATATGGGCTCCAGGATGCAGTGCGAACAAAAGACGTATGAACCTATTGTTGGTCACCGGCTACCATGAAACTGCATCTCTTAAAGTTGTTCCACTGCTTTGTGGATTAGACCTTTAGGTCAAAATCTTGGGGTGTGACCCCCTAAGAAAACCACTTGCTTCGGTCTGGTCTGGGCGCCCGAGCAGTATCATAGCCCTTACACAAATCAGTGATAACTACTAGTGGTCTCATTGGTATTGTATGGCGCACATGTATTTGGTGCCCCTTTTAGCAATGTTTATGTGTTTAAATAAATAATAAATAAGACTTACTTTAAAAGATTTATATGCAGTTTTAAGGGTTCTATATAATAACATATATTGTGGCAAGTTTGCAAAATATCCAAGAGTTGAAGAAGTTAATGTTGGAGAATGTCGAGGTGCTTGATAAATAAAATAAATAACAGACAACTAAAAGTTATATCAACAATCCAAGTTATTTTTATTATTATTAAGTTCCTTTTATAAAAACTATCTCATATAAAATAAGGGTATTAAAACAAAGCATAAATGAAATCTGAATAGTAGGAAAGTAACAATTTTTTTAAAAGAAAAAATCAGCTAGACTAAAAAATAAGTAGCATATTTGGCAGAAGATAAAAAAAACTTTTGAATTGCAGTCACATGAGACGACAAAGATTACGGCAGTAAACAGTAACAGCAACCCAATCCATGAGGACGGTTGATAGTCTAAGAAAGACCACAAATACAAACGGATTTATTCTCTCAATTAACTTCAAGAACCAGTGGAAAAGTATAGACAATATACAGATATATGGGAAGAATATAAAGTCAAAACAGATTACAAAGCTTTATAACTAAAAGGAAAAAAATTAATGCAGCTTCCTAAAGTGGTGATCTAATGATAATCTAACAATTTCATTTTTGTTGAACTACTTCATTAAGTTTCTATCTGCAAAGGTGTTATCGTAGTGTTTAAATTGTGACAGAAGTTTCCATCGCTGTACTATGGGGAAAAGATTAACATCATGTAATGTTTCCATTGATCAATTATTTATTACTATCAAACAAACAAATCAAACAATAACAGATTTCTAGGCATTAAATCACATAGTGAAACTACGTTGATCACTTCTTATGCCACTATTCCCTATTTATGTTAATATTAGCTTTCAAGATCGCAACAATATTCTTTTGATTCAATTCATTTTACAAAAAATCTTGTGTCTACTGACATGGATGGCATCAGTAACTTGATATATACACAATACACATTAATAAACTGTTAAAGGGACTGACATATTATGAGGTGAGTGCTACGTTAATTTAAATATTTAAAACATAAGATGTAATTAGTATTTTACAAAGTACACAAGCATTTATGCTGTGGTTATGTAAAAACAGAATACATTGAGTAAACACAATGTTTTCTTTTTCTACAATAGAGAGATATCATCTATAAGACAGATTACATATGACTAGAAGTTAATACTTTTTTTCTCATTTTTATCAAAATTAAAACGGTAAAAGCATAGTATAGGAATGGGATAAAAAGAACCGTGACAAATTTACGAATGGTTTATAGCTAGTTGGAAAAATCTCTTATCAACGGTAATGAAAATAAATAGCATTGATGAGTATAAAAAGATTTTACATGATTAATGAACACATTAACGTCTTTTACAAGTTACTTTCCTTTTGGATTGAAAAAAGACAAATTCATCCCTATAGATACAGATTGTTTGTCTTCCCGAACCCTTTGAAAAACTCAAATAACTTATTAAGAGTTCTCACACTGTTCTTAGTTAAGATTAAATATTTGAGGTTGGAATCAGGGGTTTAATGTCAGAATTTTCAACCCAAACTGTTTTACCTATGATGAGAAACTGCACTGTAATTATGTAAATAAAAAAATTTCGCATAAATATTTAAGTCTTATCTGATTAGTTCGTTTATAAAAAAAAAAGGTTGTTAGTAGGTTAAAATTAGTTTCAGGACTAAGTATTTGCATTTAAGATTTAGGAACAGTGTCAACACAACTGTTACATCTAATTTATAGAGACACAAGTGAGCATTTGATACACTTAACACTATTAATTTTACTCTATGGTAGTAAGAAATTATTTTTTGTTATCAGTTTAAGCGTCTTGAGGAGCATACAAAGTTATTTCTACTTCTCGTTATATGTGATACATAAATTTCACAAAGAAAATTTTAATTCTGGCTGGCTCATCTCTATACCATACTTTTACTACGGAAACTACATATTTCTAATGATATGAATTTGCCACAAATAATATGTATATGAATATCTTACCTGGCAAATGTTTTCTCAGAGAACCACCTAATTTTGTTCCATAATTACGTTTCTTACTAGATGATGTATCCACACTACCAATAGTACCACTGTCGCTCATAGGAGTATTATTGACGGCACCAGCAGGAGAATTGATGATTTCGTGATCAAATTTGGTCATAGAAAAATGGGTTCTTGTCTGAGCTAAATTCGCTACAGAATGCATAAATGATTCGGATATACCAGAGTAAATTGAACTGATTGGAATTTTGGAGGTTACTGAATCATGTTGATGATGTTGAGGTAAGCGAATCCCTTCGAAAATATGCCATAGTATGCAACAAACCCTATTGATAAAGTAAACATACGCACAAAAAGTCGGTAGCACTGCTGACTATATGTCACTGTAAATAAAATTTGACTATAAAGAAAGTAAGATTTCCATCGTCCTGACCATTGTTTTTGGAAATAAATAACAGCAAGGCCTCGTAAGTAAGAAAGATGAACGTAAATAATACTACATAGTCGACTGTACAATCTAGACAACAATACTTCGCCACTTTAAACGTAGATTATTGAAGTTTATTTTTTTAGTGAAATTTGAACGATAAAGTAACGACTGCAACAACTTAGAGATTAAATAGAAATATTCTAATTGTAGATATAAGAATCAGATGGTACAATCTAGAAAAAATTATGCATTTTCACATTAACTGTAGCAGTGCAAAGATGTTACAGATTTTAAAAGTAGGGGTGTGAAAACTTGTTATTTATTCTATATTGAAACGTATTTCTCTCTTATTTTTCTCTTCGAATAGTACGGTAGTCGGACCAATGAGCTTTGATAAAATTACTTTGTTTTCTCAATGACAGCTTTGTTTAGTTCAGGGTATATCTGTACTGAAAAATTGACAGTCATCACTTAATCTATCATCAAGGATATCATCCAAGAACAATAAGCAGTGGCTCGTGGTTGAGATCCTTAGATTATCGAGTTAATGAGCAAAAAACTTTAAATAACCGAAACTCAACGGTTCATACCTATAACTTATAGGTTGCTTACACTATTATATACCTTTGTGTAACAAAGTTATCAGTCGTTGTGGAAGACCGTTTATTCTGTAAATATATATAATATGTAATTCACTTACAAATCAATACCTATCTTAGATAATGAAACAGCAGGTTTCATCCCCATAGGTCTTAAGATCCCTTGAAATATATATATATATATATATATATATATATATATATATCGAAAATCCGATGGCAAAAGGAAATATATATATTAAGCCACATTATTTAAATCAGACATGAAGATGGGATCGCATGACTACGATAAAAAGCACTGTAAACAGGTACAGAAACCGGTAAAAGGCAATTTTTTATTTTTCCGAAAATACTAACATACCATTGACGATTGGTTGAAAGAAAGTTTAAAGTTTATTGGCAAAAGCAAATAGACGGGGAATAGGTTACAAAAGAGAAGTTAGCACCCTTGTAAAACTTTATTTTGTATAAAAGATGATGTTCTCTGTCTTAAACACATTCTCTTCCCCTTGCATTGAATTGGGGAGCTTTGAATGCTTGAGAAAAATAATAGGTAATTGCAGATCGCCCCCGAGTGCCCTAGTACGGCTGGGAGTGGGGTGGGTCCGCACTCCCTCTTGAAATGCTCTCACACGGCCACGCGTATACAGCCTCTGCAGAGGAAGTCCTACTCACTGCCTTCTCGTGGCGGTGTGCTGTTTACGAAAATGACACGACGAAAAGCGAATGTCCGGCGCTTTAACCGGATCCCAAGACAATGGTGCACATGAACTCCAGTATCCTGAGGGAACAAGTGGCGTATGAACCAATCGTTGGTCACCGGATACCATGGGACTGCATCTCCTCACGATGCTCCATTGCCTTGTGGGTCAGACCTTTAGGTCAAAAGGCTTGAGGTGTGGGCCCCTAAGGAAACCACCTGGTTCGGTCTGGGTACACGATCAGTATCACAGCTCACACACAAATAAAATGAAAATGTCGATACTTATGGAAAATACTTGTCTTGCTTCGATCAACAATCAAACGATTCACATTATTATTATTGTTACTATTATCATTTTTTACGTCATTTAATCACTCTCTTTTATTCCCACTTTATGTATCCTTATTTTTCGACTTATACAGTAGCTCGTCTATGGTGGAAACTTGGTTCTATCTAAACGTTCTCGAGTCACTAACTTTGTAAATTGTATACTACCATCAAATACGAATACTGAAGCAGTTTTCCTGAAACCACGTGCACCATTCAAACTGGCTGCCTTCAACGTTCGCACACTTATGCAGGTCAGACAACAGATAAGGCTGGTTATGTCTTTGGAAATTCTTAATATCGGCGTTTATTGTCTATCCGAGACCCGTATTCAAGATTCTGGTGAAGTACCACAAATTCACTCTCCATCTGTCGCTTCAAAAAGCTTCTTTTACATGCGTTTATCCGGGGACCATATGGCATCTTCATCTGGTTTCGCTGGCGTTGGTGTCGCACTAAGCGCTAGAGCTGAGGCAGAACTAATCGATTAGATCCCCATTAACAGTCGGTTATGTGTAGTTAGATTAGAAATTTCCATCAAAGTGAGAAGAAATCGGGTTGAGAAACAATGTCTTTTCGTCATCTCCGCCTATGCCCCGACAGATTGCAGCCCGAATGCAATCAAGCATAAATTCTACCACCACTTAACTGTTCTTCTCCAGAAAATGCGTTCGACAGATATTGTAGTATTAGCCGGGGACTTGAATGCTTAGGTCGGGCGTCTAGGCACAGAAAAGAATCGTTTAGGTGGCCCATGGGGACTTGTTGGTCGCAGGACAGATAACGGGGACCGTCTACTGCAACGGTGCACAGACCACAACCTATTTCTGACTAGCACTAACTTTCGGCACAGACATCGCCGATGTGCCACCTGGCGTCCTCCCTCTGCAACTCGAGCCTGGACTCAGAGTGATCACGTCGCGATCAGCTACCGCCGGCGTGGTTTTGTACAAAACTGCCAATCCTTTTGAAATACCTATCTGGACTCTGATTATGCCCTGATCTGCGCCAATCTTACCTGCCATCGACGACATTCTGGAAACAGCTCTGATGGATGCAAGTAATGACGGTGTGGATCTGTTGCCTGAGGAAAGATTTATCGACCTTGAGTATGCGGACGATATTGTCTTACTGAGCGATAATGCACAAGCCATGCAATCCACACTTAATCAGTTGGCAATCAGTGTTCGTAGGTACGGTATCTGCTCTGCACCTTCGAAGTGCAAAGTACTTCTACAAGACTGGTAGGATTCTAATCCTGTACTCACCCTGGAGGATGAGCAGATAGAAGTAGTTGAGAAGTTCGTGTATCTAGGTAGCTGCATAAGTGCTGGTGGTGGCGTGAGTGATAAGATCAATTCACGTGTAGTGAAAGCCTGAGCGACTTATGCAAATCAGGCTGTAAATGGTCGGATCTACAACGCGTCGGTAAGAGCAGTTTTGCTCTATGCTTGTGAAACCTGGCCTCTCCGAGTCGGGGATGTTAGACGACTCTCTGTGTTTGATCATCGTTGTCTCCGAAGGATTGCTGACATCCAGTGGCAACACCATGTTAGCAATGCAGAGGTTCGGCATCGTGCGTTCGGGCACAGAGACGATAATCCAATTGGTGTCACCATCTTGAAACATCGACTTCGGTGGCTTGGACATGTACTATGAATGTCGTCCCAGAGAATTCCACGTCGTGCAGATGCTGGGACTGGTTGGAAAAAGCGGAGAGGTGGTCAGTGTATGACATGGTGTCGTGGTATGAAAGAAAGCTGCAAAGGGCTGGCTTCTGTTGGTCCTTCACGATTCCACGGCTGGGGTCCGAGCGATGGTGCAACATAGTGGTTAGAGACGTTATTAGATATGTTTCAAAATAGAAGCCAGTGGCGATCCTGCTGTAACCTTCTTTTAATTTCTTCATAAAAAATGGTTGTTTCTTCCTTAACTGAAAAATTTCTTCCGACTGTACCTTTCCGTTTCCCCCATCATTACTCTTATTATTACACTACCTTACACTAATCTGTTCGTTTTCGTTTTTTCCCTCTTCGAATTCTCCTTGTTTTGTGTGGCGTATATATATTTGGTTCTTTTTTGTACCAATATTTATGTGTTCAAATAAATAAATAAAAATAAGATCATTTATATTTACGCAAAGCTTAGACCAAATAATATATACTTTTAATATAAGCATTACTAACCTCATTAAATGTTGCATAAAAGCCAAAGCATATCGAGTAAATGGTTGTTGTTTATTTGAAGTAGGTAATTCATTACCATTTTTATCTTTCGAAGATCTATCCAAGAGTGTATAGACAGACCAACCTGTAAAGCAAAAGTGACTACGATGAATCATCGTACATAAGGTTTACTTGATGATGTAATTCATATTTCTGTTAAATAATTCATTACGTCCTGATAATTAGAATCCAATCAGTCAAAATATTGAAATGTTTGAAATCGCATGGGTACACTTGAATTAAATGCTTTGGAACGAGTGATTCTTAATGACACCCTAAAAATTCCACAAATACGCACTCAGATCGCCGTAAATCAAAGTCAGTTGCATAGAGAATAGAATTTGTGCTTTCTTTTAACTTCATGACAACTAGGGCGTCAGTCATTAAAGATGAAGTGTAGCTTCAGTTGAAGATTATGTTGCGTTGCGTTTACATATATGTTGATGTTATAAATTAAATGAATTTTTGATACCTATGTTTCCCAGTGGAATAATAAGTTATTAGTCGGGGTTACGTTGCTACGACTCAAATTATATTTGGTACGATTATCTCTTAGTCATAAATCAATCGGGAAAACCCGATGGATAAATGAAAAACGAGACAGAATTAGAGGTTCAATTGTACACCTTAATAAGTTCATAACCGGAGTGGTTTCAAGTGGTAGTAATTTAAATTAAACCGCAATTTGGTTTTTCTTGTAGCATCAACCATACATAGAAAAAAAAGCATTTCATTATAAATTCCTATTCGTTTATATTAATCAAAAATTTTGCACTTAATATTATAAATAAGTACTGTATTATAATAAACATATATATTTTCCTCTAGTAATGATAGTATTTTGCATAGAATACGCAAAAATGAGCAACAGGAAAGTTGAAAGAGCCAACTAGAGAATGAGAATAGTTACTGTCGTTCCACAATAATCTTCACAGGATCATCGTTACTCCTGCTCCGAACTACTAGAGGTTGCACAAGTTGGCAGTTCGTTGTTTTCTGAAATATCCTTTGTCGAGTTTCAAGATCATGTATTTTCACTTAATATGCAGAGTTGTTCGAACCCAATTCGTCTTCTTGAATGTCAAGTTTCCTTGATCCTCTGACTTTTCATTTTTACGCGTCACGTTGGGGATTATTGTCACACTGTTTATCAGTTACCCTTCTACTGAGTTAGCATTAGATTCTGTTCGTATGAAAATAATCCCAATAGAACGTAATTAGGAATTAACGTAGACCGACCGAAAACATGACACGAATATAATGTCAGCTTACAACTTCAGTATTCAGTTATTTTCTAATGTAGTGTCGAATAATACAAGAATATAACTTACGTGTTACACAACCAGTACACAAATTCAATAAAGAAGACTGGAGTTCTAAGTCAAGTGATGTTACTGGGGCTGAAGACAACAGAGTGAGACAATGCCAAGATAAGAGAGATAGACGTGATCTGCGGTGAGTAGGTTTTACGGAATTTTCATTTGATAAAGTGCTCTCAGAGGTAGTTGATGATGATGGAGAAGGATCAAACCATAAATGAGAATAACTGAGTAAATGAGATGATCCAATCAACTGGTTCAAGCAACCAACAACACCAAGCTGGAAAGTTTTTAAAAATGATAAAAATACACTAAATATTCAGAGACATTTAATGAGAGTAAAATTGGAAATTTATCGGAATTATTTCTACTTTATTTAAAATTTAAAAGGGATAACTTAACATTACATTGGTGAACTTAACAAATAAGTAGATGCAGACTTATTATTTCAACAGACGTTACAGGCTTACAAGCTAGTGGACAATCACAGTTGAGTATATTGTAACTGCAACATTACTTTCCATTTTGATTGACATGATGGATTTCAATGCTTTTTCTAAATAGATGCTCAAAACATATGACAGCAGAGCCAGGATTTAGTAATTAATGACAGTATGTTATGATACCATGAAAAAGATCAACGTATTATCTGTGAACAAATACGAGAGGTGAAACCAACTAAGTGAGGGAGTTGGGGAACCCATCTAAACTTATCTAGGAAAATGATATCATAAACACAAAGACAGATTTTAAATGTGCTCAATTCCGCCGCTTATAACGTAGACAAGATGCTTGCACTTCTGTAAGAGAGCGATACTGTTCAGGAGCCCATCATATACTACCTTAGTGATATCAATCATGGTCACTGAATCTTGAAGTTTTTTGTATGTAATGAGCATTAGACTGAAGATAACGCAGAAATATTGCTTGCTTATGGAAAGGGATGTTGATGTTAGAGTGTTACAGTAAAGTGGTAGATTGCCTGAGAAACTAGTAGACCTCCGAAATTTTTTGAAGCCCAGGTAAATGTGTCATAAAGTTTAAATAAAAAGCCAATAATGAAACTACTGCTTGAGATACGAAAGGACGATTTAAGACCGTCCACTGACCTACGATACATCAAGACTAAAGATTTTACGTTTAAGAGTTTAAGAATTATTGTAATTAAATGGAGTAAGACCTGGAGGAAAGAGGACGTATGTTGAGAAACCCAGAGTAGCTCCACATAAACCTGTGTACAACTCATTCTTACCTTGTCGCATATCATAATGAAGAGACCACAAATCACATATACGAAGCGTTATCATAGAGTTAGTCTTATTAAAAAGGCTTGATAAAGGCAATGAACATTAAGGTAACCTATTGTGTCACTGAATAAAATGTAAAGCGAACACAACACAGGAAATTTTCTTTCCAACAAAATCGATTACTTAAGCTGTACATTGGTATTTATAGCTGTTTGACAAATGTACGAGTCTATGGAAGAGTAGAAATAGATTATATCGTAAAATTATCCAAGATTTCAGATATCAGAAGGTTGCGTAGTGATCAGGAAGTTAGAGAAGGATGGAAGGGGGTAAAAATAATTCACGGATCAGAAAATATGAGGAGCAATCAACAAAAACAAAGAAAAAATTAAAAAAACGTGGAGGTCGTAATGACGTTTGAATAAAAGTCACCAAAAATTTTTAAAGGATAATAACTGAACATGGTTTTTGAAAAGTACAAAATAGTAGTAATAAAAATGAAAACAAGACCAAAACATAATGAAAAGGGCATTAAGGCTATGAAAGGACGAGAGGTTGAATGTTATGATTTGGCACGCAGAGTTCAAGCTTGAAATAGCGGATTGTCAACGCCTCAGTAGTGCATAAGTTTTTTTATTCGACCTCCCTTTGATCCCACTTTTGTAAATGTGTACACTTGAAAGGAAGATTCCTTTGTACTGAACAACCGATTGTTTCACATTCCTCTCTTAAAAGCTATCCCGGGTAGTGTTCTGAGATGCGTTTAGAAAGTGTTCACTTTGTACGGCGAAAGAAAGCTGCCCTCTAAAAGCAAGTAAACATGTAGATGTACATCGATGTAACTCAAAGTGGAGATTTTCAGATCACATCATGATGTAATCTCTTTTTATAACCATACAAACTCACATTTATCAAACAACTATAAATACGAATGCGTGGCACAAGTAATATGTATATTATAACAACCAGAAAATTACCGTTTCAAGCTGTTGACTACTTGCCTTGTGAATAAAAAACCGGCTGAAATGAGAGTAATAACTATGGAAGGTATTCTATTTTTTTGGTGATAAATCATGTTATTCCACGCAGATAATAAGAGTTTCAATCCAGTGATCAGTCTTAAAAAATTTACCATACTCCGCATATATTCAGAATTGTATTCAGGTAAATAAAACCCAGAAGTTGTTTTAGTAGAAATAAGCACCCATTACCCAAAATGTTTACGTTAGAAAATAAAAATTTACCAGCATGTAGCGATCTTCAGGTAAAATACTAGAACATGGCAATTCCATTAGAGCAGTCAAACATTTACGGAAGAGACGTGTAGTTCCTGCACTACATAAACGAAAATCGGTAACTTGGTTACTTATTTTATTGTGTTCTGCCTCTGAATACAATAACTGTGACATTTGTGATTGATAAAACTGTCGTCCAATAGGTCCAACATCCATTTCCATTGGTAGAGTGGATAAACAAGGTGGTAAACCATGAACACCCAAAGCACCAACCAAACCATAACATGAAACTTTTGATTCTATGGAATAAAAAACCAATCAAAATAAGTAGCTGGAAAGAATGGTTAATATTGTTCATGCATGTGAAGAAACTTTGAACATCACAAACCAAAGATCCTGAAACAATTATTACATAAAATCACGTACTAATGGAACAGTGTGTACTATATTTAGTCAGAATTTCAATGGTGATTTTAATTCACAGGACGATATTAGGGCCACTCTGAGACCTATAGATAGTATGTAATTTTAGCTCCTACCAAACATAATTTAATACTACAAAGCAATTGCGATCAGGATATATACTGAAGGGGGCAATCTCTTTGTAGTATTCACTTACCTTAAGAAGTAACCTCTTATTATATATGACAGTGCCATGTTCTTATAATCAAGTCTCCCTAAGATAACTAATTTGATGATTCACTAAAATCATACAATTGAAAATCACAACTCATGTTACACTGTATGGAAAAAATTGGAATTTTTTAAATTTAAATAACTGCCGAAAGATATGCCGGTAACACCTATAGAAGTATAGTGAGCTGAATCAATCACCTAAAGACATTAAGTCCTTGTGCTTTGGGTGTTAACCATTTCTAGTGGTTATTTTATGCTCCTGACCGATGGAACCAAATTAACCGATCACGATTGAAGCATGAACAATTAACATATAGTTGCTCATGAAATAATTAATTATATTTAAAGAAGAGCGGGAAATGGAAACAAAGCGAAAGCGACAATATTTGCAAAATACGATGAAGTGATTGCATTTCGTTGCTTTTTCTTCAGCCACATATAAGCTAATAAGTTTACTTATTTCTAATTATTCATAATGTTCGGCATGTCTTAAGACACTAACCAATACTACATGCTAAGAATTCTAGCTATAATTTTGTTTACTCCGCGTCTACTAGTTCTTCCATAGCCTGGTGTCCCAGACTCCGCCAGTTATACAGATAAGCAGCACTGTTTACCTTGAGCCGAAACAGCTAAACTTCTACTAATTCGCTATTTATAACTCTTACTCTATCTTCTACCATGAGTTCAAGAAAGAAGTCAGCAACCAACCTCCAGTATTATCATAATTCAAACATATGTGGGCTTATAGTTATCATTACCAAGGTTTAACTTGATAATTTCGAATGAATTGAGCATTGGGTAGATTGTCATAAATGAACTAATATATTTGTAATGTCCCAATGAGTAGGAAAATTAGATTTTCTGACGTTTCGTGACTCTGTAAGCCACTTCTTCAGAGAATAAATAACCAAATGTATTATTTTATTTATATGTGGGTTTAGATACAGACATATTTGACCGCAACGTACCATAAAATGAAAAGTCACAATTATATATAAACGAGTCAAGAGAGGCTTTTTAATTATATACCAAAATTATAAATAATAACAACAATAATAATAATTCGAAAACGAGTTACAAAAGTTCTGACTTTTATAATTATGAAGTGTCAACGAATAGGGAATAAGTTGTTTGAAGTGCGAAAGAAAGTACCACATCACTTACTAGACGCGGAACACAAAGTAGATGTAATTAAATGCGATCAAAGTTATCAATAAACACCCCGATTCTAGTTCATTAATACTCGCTGAAGAAGTCATAGCAACTGAAAGACTTAAACCTGAAATTCGTATTCAAAAAGTCAGTAGCTTTTCCTCAACTGTTCTGATAACAAAGTCACTTAAGTATTTCGATTCTTTTTTCATCAATTAATTGAAATTACAATCTAGTGAATTTAACTCGCAGGTATTTTTTTTTACGTTTTACAACTTTTCAGACTTTTCATTGTATTCTAGATCTATCGCTCTAAGTAATTATATAACCCTGTTGAAACTAATATTTAATTCCTTTTACACTCCAAATAACTTATCCTTTATTGATTGACAGTTTATTCAATCAAGTTCAATATTATGCTAATAAATGGCAATAAGGAGACTTATTAGCCTATATGTAGTTGAAGATAATGCGACGAAATACAATCACTTGACGTTGTTTTGCAAATATGTTCGTTCTTGCTTTGTCTAAATTCGTGAAAGGGACCAATTGCATGAAAAATGAGAACGGTTTAAAACTTTCCAACTAACCACTCTACACAGTGTCATGGTTAATAAGTCAAAACAATATCAAACCCTAATACAGCCTAAAAAATGGTGTAGGTTATTTAGGGATAAATGGAACGCTGAAAATAGCCAAGAAATATATATGTTTAAGTTGTTTTACATGACATCTTATCACTTACTAATTATTGAATACGGTTGTGGCAGCCAAAAGTGCAAACTTCGCTTGATACGGTTTGGTAGTAAACCTCCAGTAAAAATACCTAAATTATCACCAATGCCACTAGTCAGATTGGAGGCTAATGCAACTAATGCTGTAGAAGCTAATTCACGTAAATCTGGATCAGTATCACATAAAATTCGCCAACACTCAGTCCATGTCAAATCAATCAGTCTAGCAGGCATTACAGAAAACAGTGCTGACTAAAACAAATAAGCGAAGAAAGAATTATTAACAATGTATTTAAAAAAATTGTGATTAGACGTCACAAATCTCTATTTACAACGCCTAAAGTGTGTCGATGATGTTTGGTAATGGAGACCTTCGTTAATTTGGGATTTTCTATCTTTAAAATGTCGACACACTCCATATGGAATACTTTTAATGGTGTAAAAAACAGAATTTAGAATAGTATAGAAAAACATATTCTTTTCTGCAGTGTTGTACTACCTTTTAACTAGTTTTGAATGTTCTGAAACAAATATTGCTGTAGAGCCAATGATTGATAAAATGTTTACAAAATACGATAAATATGTAATGCAACTAAACATTCAGATCAAACCTTTCTTGCATCTTATGGGACGAAAGCTAACAAAATTAATAATAACGCTTGCAACACTTAGACTTATTATAATTTATTTTCCGTAAAATAATTAATTCAGTGTAGATATTAGCGAATTAGTTTTTTCTAAAAAGGGTATTTAAATCACAAACATGAAACACCTATTAATAAAAAAAAAACAGAACTATATTTTAAATAACAAACCTTTGCTAATTCATGTGTCTTCAGTGTTCCTTCTAAATATCCAACAGATGCCCAGTCAAGTTCAGTGACTAAGGTTAGCAACTCACGTCGAACTAATCGATAAGGATGACGTGATGCATGAATAACAATTGAACTCAGTGTTTTTAGAAAACGATACACCAAAAGTTCATCTGGTAATATGTTATATCCCTTTGGACAAAATGAGGATTTCCGATCAGCACAAGACAATAAAGCGTTAGAACATGCTCGTAAACCAGATAAAGCCCATCGTAAAGTTATCCCAGACACCTTGAATAAGTAATAAACACAGAAGTAAAAATACGTTTTTCAATATTACCACAACTTACGAGTAGTTCTTTTAGTTTTTATCAAACTGCCTTGATTGCGTAAGAGAATATTTAGGAAAATATGAATGACCGGTAAGTTGTCATTTACGAAGTGACACATAAAACGAATTTGTTATTTATCACAAACTTAAGTAATGACAACTATTTGACCCAACAGATATGAAAGAGTAAGTTAGGAATATGAGGAATATATTCATTTCTTCAGCTATCACAGAAATTATGTAAACAAAGGTCATAAAAAAAAACAATTTACACTCTTGAAAAGGATTACTCAACAAACTTCACTCTCCAAATCATCTTAAGAACACAACTAGAAAAAGAGACAAAATTGGAATGACATATGATCGATAACAGCCATAAAAAATGTGTTATGAAAAACCTTAGACAACTATTTCCAGTTATTTCTTTGTCGTAAAAATAATTAACTGAAAAGTTAGATTATGATCAGATATAAATAATCTGTATCCCTAATGGGTGAACTAAAAAAGCATCAACAGAGAGTTAAGTAAACCAACTATAAGTTATAGCCGATTTTTCACTTAAAAAATTGAATACTGTCATTGTAATATATGACTAATATTAGGAAAGTAGTATAAATCTTGAAAATTAGACATTGATTTCAACTAATAAGAGTTAAATTTTATTAAGGAAATTAATTATATAAAAAGATAAAGTGTTGGTATGATATCAAGTACATAGATGTTCGATGGTTAAGTTTTTCTGTTCATTAAGAAAACATTTTCACATTTTACATATACAATTATACTTATACTTACGGATGACCTATGGTAAATGTAAGTTATTAATTATTCTGAGTTAAAAGAAAAACAAATAAAATTTCACTTTCTACATTAGAACAACACAATACTTGTCCACTTATGTTTTATATCTTCATAAAGAATTATCAACAATTAGTCACAAATTAATAAACTGAACATTAAATGGTTACAATTACTGATGAAAACATCAAGTTAAATACATAGAGAAGTTATTTTATGAAGTTTACCTTTAGAGAACAAGAATTCAAGAATTAATATTACCAACTTTCTCCCTGTTTAAACTTTACTAGTTGTAAAAACAATAACTGAAAAGTAGAACAGCTAGAATTTATTTCACATCAATTGACTGTTTAAAATTTTTTTAAATTAAAAACATCTATGAATTACACTGAAATGTATCCGTATAATAGAGCATAATCAAAAGTGATATACATTACTGAAGTTGTTTGTAAAAAGAAATTGAAAGAGCAAGTTACTTAGAATTGGAAAACTGAGCAATGTAATCATTTCAACAGGAAGCTAAGGGGTTTAAACAAGTATAGAGGAAAGGCTACATGCAAAACCGAATAATTATGGTGGATGAAATAAGGAAAAAACCATCTTAATTGAGGAAAATGGTTTGGAAAAATTTACTTCATATTGATGATGCTAAATTCACGATAGTTTTGATTATTTTTAATGGCAAATAATTTATTCGCGCTTTCATTTCCTTATCGAGTTAATTTAATTTCGAAAATTCATCTTACTACTAATTCTGCTTAGGTATTTTACTTTCATTTCTTCATGTTTAATAATCTTTATGAGTTAATCATACTATTTAACAGTATTAAGTAATTAATTTCACTTTTCATTGTTTTGAGTATATAGTATATCATACAAGCCAATACAAATGAATTACACTTCTTGATTGTTGTTTGTCACTTCTAAATATTTACATTAACTTAAGATCTAATTATTACTGTAATTGTAGCAGTTACTTATAATTCTCTTGGACTCACTGAATCTTTGTTTAGATATATCAGTTCTCAAATTATTTTTTTGTTTTTAGTATCGGTTTCGACTACGGACAGTCGTCAACTTTAGACAGCTACTAGTTGTTACTCATACTTTATGCAATTATTTCAGGAAGTGCTTTTCATATTTAAATAAACTGACACATTAAACGCCACAGAAACTTTACGAATTGATGTCTGTAACTATTATGCATGTCATTTTGTAATAATAACACCGCATTCTTGATAAAAACTTTGTCTTGGATTCCGATTTTTCGCGTGTAACTGTTGCGTGGTCAGAAGACTCGATAGATACTAAAACCATTATAATGTGCAAATTAATTACATAATTGTTGTTCTTTATCTATCTTCTACAACATTCTTAATTTAGTTCTGATCTAACATGTAAATACGAATAATAAATTTACATGTTCATTGATTTTTCCTACTATGTTTGATTATTCTTAGTGTTCACTGTGAAAACATCATTTATGTTGGGTTGTACAAGTCACAGATCTCTTCTCTATACTAGTTAATTGAAATATCTGTTCAAACAGATAATTCATTTTCTCTGTGAATCAAATATCATGACCACATTACTCAAGCATTGTAACAATATTAAGTGGTTATCTCTTTAGCAAGTACTAAAAATGAGTTATCGTAGCACATGTTTTCCTGTTACTACACTATAAAATAAACCTCTCGACACTTTGATTACTGAATAATTCAAATCCAGAAATTATTGAGAGGGGGTAGTTAATGCTTATGAATGTGAAGTATTCACTTCTTAAAATATGAAAGCATTTATAAACTTTGACACTGTATGTATTTTGGACGGTTTCAGCTAAAAATCAATTATTACTGAGTGCGGAGTATGGTTCAACAAATAGATATTAATGTCTGAGTAAGGAAGGCAATGGGAATACATCAAAATATATTACATGGCTAGAAGACTATTAAAAAAAGGATACAGAAGGAAAAGATTATTTTAGAAAGTTAACTCTATAAGTCAGCTAGTTAAGGAAAAATTAAAAACATAAACATAGATAAACGTCCGGGACATTCAAGTATCCTCTTTATTTTTTGCTCTCTGCTTTCTCTATTTTCTTTCACGTTTTAGCTGCTAATGTGGACTTTGTAACCGGACTGAAACCGCATGACGTTACGTAACAGATTTGACCTTTTCATTACGTTTATATTTCAACCTTGATCGTAACAAAATAAGGGATCTTAGCAGCTAGCCTGTTCTAAGGTCTCATTTAAAAATATGACAGCTTCCTATTGATAGGAAGATTCCATTAAAGCATTTAATTTCTGAATATGGTGCAACAGTACGGCTGGATCTCACAACCAATATTAGTGGTACTTCACTAAACTCAGTTCTCTTCAGGAATTTAAACGCGTTATACAACTTCTGAACATACTGAAGCCCCAAAAAGTAACAACGGTCATTATTTAATGCCAAACAAAAAAGTCTTAGTCTTTTTATTTGGACAATTCAAGTCGTATTGCCTTCTATTTGCAAATATTCAGTAGTATTAGCGGTTACAGCCCAACTAAATTGAAAGAAAAACTGAAATTCATATGCTATAAATAAGACCTACATCTGTATTTAAATATGAGTCCAGTTTGGTGAAAAGATGATCTAGGCTTGTATATACAGCGAGTTTATGATCATTTAGTAGTAAATAACCAGGATCTTGATCTGTTAGATTTTGCCAAACCAAATAAGAGGCTATCAAATTCCCAATGAGAATGCAAAGTTGACCTTGAGCTTGTGGGTCAGTGTTGTTACTGAGAAATTCCAGAATCACCTCAACTGTAAAAGCATAGAATTAGGCATTAATGTGTTTGCAGATAATAAGGATCAATAAGATTTATTAATAATTAAAAAAGGGGACAATTTATTTTGTAAATGGTTCTCATTATCAATCAATAGGAACTAGAGAATCACTGATAACCAAAGATCGAATAGCTACTCCATTCTACGTCAAGTTTCCTCAACATTGGGAATTTTCATGTTCGAACAGCATGGGGCGTAAGGAATTCAGCTTTTACAAACAGCAAGCTTCCATTCGGATACCAGAGACAGAGTCAACGAATGATATTTTCAAACGTGCCGATCAGGTTAGTGAAGCCGACGACGCCTAGGACAAACTCCCCCCTATTATCCTCACCACCGAGTTGATAATGCAACGTAATGACAATACTTTAACTGCAATATTCCTGAAGCGTTGCAGTGAGAGAAGGCAGTTCTTGATAAGAGAAATTCTATTTCCAGAAGACAAAATTGCGGTACAATAACTGTCTTTATAGTCACGAAAATGACCTTGGAAACACAATCAAAAATGGCAAACTAAAAGTGAAAGTAACCAACTATATATTAACAAAGGTCAGTGGGGTATTATGTCTTAAAAAAACTACTCAGAACTTGTTCATTCTGTAGTTCGTCAGCAAAATTAAAAAACTAGATAATTTGAGACCATCTTAGCAGTCAAATAGTGTCATTCTTTATGTGTCGATACAACTGAAATATTGTTTGTTTCCAATAGGATTGTAGACGGTAAACAGAAAACCTAGTTGGCATGAATATTTATAAAACATGAAATTGATAACTAAGAAAGATTACCTGCCGTGGGCCACTGAATTTGTTTTACACTCAGTTGATCATTAGGACAACACTGATCACCATTTAGCTGAACAAAAAACATAAATGGATTAAGCTGAGCTAATTGGGTTAAACAATTGATAACAAGCAACTGTAAACTAATTCGAGGTGAAGTTGAAGGCCTTGGCCACTGATGATGAGTTTTAGAAGTTTCTTGGGCTTGCGGCATCATATCAAACGATAAGAGAAGAAAAGGTAATAACCAATCAGCCTGAACTAGATTGATTGGTTCACCTTGATTATTAAGGCAGTTAATGAGACCTAATAAGTTGAAAGGACGAAATGTCGAAAAATGAATGGACGATGGTTGCTGATCGTATACATGGTTTTCTGGATCTGTAAAAGAGGAATGAATACGCAAACTACTGAGCTAAATAATACAAGTCATCAATTTATAAAATCAAGGTGCAACATTTTAAATTTAAACCACAAATTATATTTGCACGAAACAATATCCAAAGGTTTTAATGATAAATAAAAGAACATTAATAACTCTAGATGTAAGTATTTTATCAACTAGATTTTATGGTTAATTTAGATCATAATACTTCATTTTAATTATAATCACTGGGAAACGTTAATATATGACTTACTAATTGAGTCATGACTATAATCAGTTTGAGCAAACTCTATATTTCTGGATGAATCACCTACAACATTATAACCTAAATAGCTGAATACATCATCATTGTCATTATTCACTGATTTCTCTCCATCTCTAGCCAACTGAGCACGAACAGCAGATAACTGATTTTGAATCTCTTGTCCATTGATTGCTGTGTCATTTGAATCTATCTTTATAGAAGAAGATAAACTGGAAGAGGATGCCGATCGAATGAAATATGTATCACAACTATCGACTGACTGAAAATCTGAGCTTGGACTCTTATCATCAACTGACTGTGAAGAAAGCGTCCTAAGGAAACGATTGCTTGCAACAAAATCAGGTGTTTCCTTGGAGTTAGTAATATCGATACTGAGCTCACCTGTAATAATCAGATTGTAAAAATAAATAAAATTATATGATATTTGTGAAGATCAAAGTTATTAAAGATAACTTCAGTACTTTACTAATAAATAATAAACTACTTACCTGCCATTAATATGCTGTGTTAATTGAATACATTACAAAGGAATAAAGTTTGATCAGGTAAAACTATTTACTTGGTTGGTAAAACGCAAAGTAAGAGACCCGAAGGTTTTGAATTCTGCCCCAGTGGGGTCATGTATGTACAGTGTTGAGGAATCTGGGACTAAAGAGAAACAGTCCATCTAAGGTCATTAGCTAATGAAAGCCAAGAATATCAATTATATTTACAATGTGTTGACATAAACTGTCAACAAATTGAATAGTGTCATGAATTAAAAGAAGTCTATTGATTAGAGCTAGACAGTGTAAATAATCATGAAAATTAGGATATTTAAATCAGAAATCACATACACATTTGTGTAATTACTTCATGATTTATATTTAGGCGAGCCTTGATCCTGAGAGATATCGATTACAGGTGAATCGTTTACAGGTCTGGAGTTAAATGGTACAAGTTAACAAACAAAAATTGTAATAAACGTAATAATAGTCAAAACCTATTAAATAAACACGGAAATGTTGGATGTAAAATTGAAAGTAAGTAAGGTAAAGCAAGATTGTGAGACTTCACAATTCATAAATGTTTGTATGGTTTGATGGACTGTTACATTACAAACAGCAGATATCTAGTGCTTTTTTACTATGCGAATTATCTGGAAAGAGTCTTATATTATTGTGTTTATGTGAATCGACCATGAACTGAGTGGAAAAAGAGAAAGTAACAAAACTGAAAAGTATGCCTTTTATGACAGGAAAAGAATAACAGAAATTATTCCAAAGTAACTTTCTCAACATAATACAACCAATTTAAAATGAGTGATTAGAATGAGAACAATATGTATAAAAAAGTAAATAGAAGATAAAAATTATCTGTTTTGCATAAATACAAAGTCAAATGTGTATAATAGGAAACAGTTAAATTCTCCACTGGACACCTGAAAGAGATCTCTAAATAATCAAAAGTTTTCAGAATTACTGTACCTACAGTACTTACGTGATCTCACTGCACTGGATAACCGTAATATCAACTTATTGATGATCTACAATAAACTGTACTTTTTTACCCATAAAAATAGTTTTCAATTCGCTTTGGCACATCATCTGATGTGTCTATATGAGGTTAATCAGCATTCCAAATAGGAAGCAATAACACCCAAATATTTGTAGACAGAACTGTTTTTTTTTTATATTTCACTAATAAAGTATGAAGTATCGTTGTTAGGACAGTTGATTTTCTCGTTTCAGATGAGTTTACTGATCTCTTGTGACTGATATTTGATTTCAAATGTTTCATACTATTTTCGAGTTGTTATGCGTCGATAATTTTCCGATGATAACAAACCTGGCGGAAAAATGTTGGATTCAGACTAAAAAATTAAAAACTCTTCTAAAAAGAGACATCAACAGAACAGTCGGGGATGAGTTGTGGATGAATCAGAATTTATCTGATGTACATAATAAACTTCAGTTTTGATGCATAGATCATCTGTTGAATATATCACATCGTTTAAGAAAACCCCTTTCTTCAAAAGCAAACTTCAATTTCAAAACATCTATAACAGACATCAGATTCCTTGATAAACTCATGAATCGTGAAAACACAAACCTCTGTTACAATGAGATTTGATGGTTAGAGTTTATTTATATATCATTTTACAACTTTTCAAAAAAGTATGCTTAATATTACCTACCGGTAGTGCAAGTACAAAAATTAGATACATTACAGTGAACAAATGCCCTGGTACGGCTGAGAGTGGAGAGGAGCCGCCCTTCCTCAGGAAATACTCTCGCACGGCCACGCGTATATAACCTCTGCCAGGGAAGTCTTACTCACTGTCTTCTCGAGGCATTACTGTTATTTACGAAATTGAGGGGACGAAAAGCAAATTTCCGGTTCTTTAACCGGGCCGGTGGACACGATGAGTCCATCTAGGGAAGTTGGGAAACCCTCATTCCAAACCAATGATGCACATGGACTCCAGTATCCTGAGGGAACAAATGGTGTATGAACCAATCGTTGGTCACCGGTTACCATGGGACTGCATCTCCTCACGATGCTTCACTGCCTTAAGGGTCAGATATTTAGGCCAAAGGCTCGAGGTGTGGCCCCCCTAAAAAACCACCTGCTTTGGTCTGGGTACCCGGGCAGTATCACAGTCCACACACAAATGAAATGAAGTGACGATAATTACTGAAAATACTATTCTGGCCTCGATTAAAAGTCAGACAATTAACTCATTTTTACTCTTTTTATATGACGCCATTTATTCACTCTCTTTCACTCCTACATTGTGTATCCTTATTTTTCGAATTGTACAGCAGCCCGCCTATGGTGGAAACTGTTTTACTTAAACAAACTCGAGTCACTGACTGGTCGAATATTGAATGCTACCACTTCAGAAAGTTTTTCTAAAGCCACGTCAACATCGATCAGAGGAGGTAGTTGCATAAGTGCTGGTGGTGGCGTGAGTGATAAGATCAATTCACGTGTAGTGAAAGCCTGAGCGACTTATGCAAATCAGGCTGTAAATGGTCGGATCTACAACGCGTCGGTAAGAGCAGTTTTGCTCTATGCTTGTGAAACCTGGCCTCTCCGAGTCGGGGATGTTAGACGACTCTCTGTGTTTGATCATCGTTGTCTCCGAAGGATTGCTGACATCCAGTGGCAACACCATGTTAGCAATGCAGAGGTTCGGCATCGTGCGTTCGGGCACAGAGACGATAATCCAATTGGTGTCACCATCTTGAAACATCGACTTCGGTGGCTTGGACATGTACTATGAATGTCGTCCCAGAGAATTCCACGTCGTGCAGATGCTGGGACTGGTTGGAAAAAGCGGAGAGGTGGTCAGTGTATGACATGGTGTCGTGGTATGGAAGAAAGCTGCAAAGGGCTGGCTTCTGTTGGTCCTTCACGACTCCCTGGCTGGGGTCCGAGAGATGGTGCTACACAGTGGCTAGAGACGTTATCAGATATGGCTCAGAGTAGAAACCAGTGGCGATCCTGCTGTAACCTTCTTTTAATTTCTTCATAAAAAGTGGTTGTAACTTCTTTAACTGAAAAATTTCTTCCGACTGTACCTTTTTTCCCCCATTATTACTCTTATTATTACACTACCATACACTAATCTGTGGTCGTTATTGTTCTTTTTTTTATACGCACCTTACGTTCTTTTTCTCTTCCCATTCTCATTCCGTTTGTAGCGCATATATATCTGGTGCCTCCTTGAAGCAATATTTATGTGTTCAAATAAATAAATAAATACCATTTTTCATTGGTAAACACTTACAAATCAATCGCTAAGTTAAACAAACTTGGTGATATTTATTGTTTTGGTTATCGATATAAATAAAGTGATTCGAGCGTTTAAAAACAAAATACAGTTAGCGATGATTGTAATGTATACAGACGAAAATCTGTGCAACACCGAAACTGAATATGTTATTATTTGAAATACCTCATGAAAATGTTGTAGCATTATGAAAATAGGAAGAAGATAAGAAAAGAATATAAGTTAGAGAGATATAAAATAAATCATTTAGTCCCTAAATCCATTAGATCTTAACATTTCAAAAACTAAATAGCGCTATTTTTTCCAACAAAAATAAACAATTGACAGTAATCTATTTAGTCAATTACATACACTCTAGAAAGAGAGTGCGAGAAAGTACAAAATGTTTCGTTAGTGCAAACCAACACATATTCGAAAACCGTCTATAATGTACTATATTGTTTGAGTAGATTCCACAACAATTATCTGTAAACACAAAATAGCAGTTCCTGCAAATTACTTACTCCACATTAGTGTTTGAGAGGGCAGAAGTAGTAAGATATATATATATATATATATATATATATCGTCTGACCAACTGGAATATTGATCAGATACACTAAACAAAACAAGTCAAACACCGTTGAAAAAGCAGAAGTTAAAAGTGAACTTTGCAAGGATACTTTGGAAGTTACGTGAAAATGGATGAAAACGACTACATTTATTAAATCAACTAAAATAATAATGCTTGTAAATAACAATATATATACAACCCAAAAGACATATTTGGTCCATATTAGTCTGTGGTAACACTTTGATACTTCATAATATATTCTTAAAGTTCAGGCAAACTATTTCTACTTTTTTGACAACTTATTAGGGTTTTTAATTGCAATCATACCTAAGGAGAGAGAGGGAGAAAGAGGATCATTCTCTTTGCGTAACTAGTGCATTTTGAGTCAAAGCTTTTGAAAAGTCTTTTCCCTCAAATCTAAGCTCACTTTGCTGGAGAAAAGCCAATTAAAACATTTGCATATATCAACTGAACCCTTAAGTGTTCCATATACAGATATATTAGATGGATCTACTTTAATAGCATGACTCAAATCATCCTCCTTTCTAGCATAAGCTTAGCATTCAGCTTTGAGATTCAACTCCTACATCAATGCTTTAAATTCTATTTGGTCAAGTCAACGGATTACATTTTCACCTAGACACTATCACGATACATTGTTCTAACTGGTTCGAATCCTGTTCCACATTCTTTAGTCGAATCAATAGTGCCTTAATAAAGAAACTCACGAGTACTTAAAGTAATTATTTCTATTGCTAAATTAAAAGCCATAAGTAGTAAAACTTACTTTCATACAGTTTGTACTGTTGAGATGATGATTCAATAATTGTTTTATCATTCAAAATATCATTATTAGAAGTATTATCATTTAAATGCTGATTGGAAGATAATGGTACTGGTGACGAACATGATGTAATACTTGTAAGCCAACTTATTGGAAATAAAAAGAGTGGACGTCTAACTACTAACAGTTGAACAAATGCCTCTAATGATGCAGTTTGTACCATCAAAGAATTTGAGGTGGACAAATCGCAAGCATAATGTAAACACATGAAAAATGCTTTTGACCACATCCTATTATCGAAATATGTATAATCAGTTTTGGGTAATTTTTTTGGAGAATCAATTTTATCTTCTGACGAGAAAGGAATTGAGTCATCTGTAAAAAAGATGAAAGAAAATAGATTGAAGACATTCTCTGTATAATGTGCAAATAATAAGGCTGTGTTAAAAGACGGTGAAATTTTTAAAACCTTCAGATGTATGACCAATATATTAAGAAGGGAACTACTATAATTTCTGGGCCGAAATAAACATTTCACTTTGACAGGACATCCAGTAAACTTAGTATTTTGTTTTGTCCCTTCAACTAGGTTGGAAAGCCGATTGGCTCACCAGGGAGAGTAGAGCTCCAGTGAAGATCTGTAAGACTACTATACTTACAGAAGCTAGTTATACAGGACTTAGGCTGAATAATTTATATTGAGCACAATAGTTTCGCAGTTAAATTTTATAAGCCGATCTCACGGGAGAAAACAAACCACACGTTACTAGTTTAGTCCATAGTACAAACAAGCATAAATGTGCAACGACGCAAATATACGCTACATGTACAGATAGAATATACAAGCTGGGGCCTGTGCATTCCATAGTAAACTCATAATTATGGATGAGATTTGATTTCCGCGCGCGCACCAGTCCGCAGCCCAGTAGCAAGGGAAACAGATGAAGTACTTGTCTTCGAATCACTGAATTAAGGTCGTCTTCTGAATATTAGCTCCTTCCTGTTTATACCACGAACAAGTTTGGTATCAAACCCTGTGCACTGGTAAGGGTGCAGTTTATGGTCATCGCTCTGGTCTGCAACAGATCGGATGGAACATCCTAGAGATAATCCAGTCAGCCACCAGATCATTCCTGAGTTACCCATAAATCTTTATTTCGAGCTTTTCAGATAGTCCATAATCATGACATAGTGGTGGACTGGACCGATTTACATAAGTTTCAGCAGAGTAAGGGTTAGCCCGGTCTCCACCTAGCCGCTGACGTTAGTTCATGAGACTAACGTCTGCTATCTCCGGGACACCTCAGTCAGGTGTGAACCAGACTTTGCCTCAGAAAATTGACATTCCAAAATTAATACAACTATCTCCGAATGTATATTGTTTGATGTTGTAGAATACCTTAAAGAATCGTGAAGTAACTAATCTCTAATATTAATAACCATTTTATACATTTTGCGCAAATCCATAAAAGTTAGTGTACTAGATTATGAGTTACATCTAATGCATAGCGGATACTATTTGGTTGTCTGCACCCTGATAGGTAGGAAAATATATATTCTAATAACCAAAGTGCTAAATGTAATGTAACCAAAACTAGTCAGCCGATGCACGATCACAATCTACTTAGGAGGCAGACGCCTTATCCATCGCCCCCAAATGCCCTGGTAACGCCGAGTGGAGTGGGCCCACCATCCCTCTCGAAATTCTCTCGCGTGGCCACGCGTATACAGCCTCTGCCAAGGAAGGCCTACTCACTGCCTTCTCGCACCACGGGTGTTGTTTACAAAAATGAGAGGACGAAAAGCGAATGTCCGGTTCTTTACCCGGGTCCCAAACCAAATCAATGTTGCGCATGGGCTCCAGTATCCTGAGGGAACAAATGGTGTATGAACCAATCGTTGGTCACCGGTTACCATGGGACTGCATCTCCTCACGATGCTTCACTGCCTTAAGGGTCAGATATTTAGGCCAAAGGCTCGAGGTGTGGCCCCCCTAAAAAACCACCTGCTTTGGTCTGGGTACCCGGGCAGTATCACAGTCAACATAAATAAAATGAAAATGACGATATTTACTGAAACTTCCATTCATGCTCTCACACAGCCACGCGTATACAGCCTCTGCCAGGGAAGTCTTACTCACTGCCTTCTAGTGGCGTGGGTTAAGTGCTGTTAGATTAGAGAGTTCCATCAAAGTGAGAAGAAATCGGGTTGAGAAACAATGTCTTTTCGTCATCTCCGCCTATGCCCCGACAGATTGCAGCCCGAATGCAATCAAGCATGAATTCTACCACCACTTAACTGTTCTTCTCCAGAAAATGCGTTCGACAGATATTGTAGTATTAGCCGGGGACTTGAATGCTTAGGTCGGGCGTCTAGGCACAGAAAAGAATCGTTTAGGTGGCCCATGGGGACTTGTTGGTCGCAGGACAGATAACGGGGACCGTCTACTGCAACGGTGCACAGACCACAACCTATTTCTGACTAGCACTAACTTTCGGCACAGACATCGCCGATGTGCCACCTGGCGTCCTCCCTCTGCAACTCGAGCCTGGACTCAGAGTGATCACGTCGCGATCAGCTACCGCCGGCGTGGTTTTGTACAAAACTGCCAATCCTTTTGAAATACCTATCTGGACTCTGATTATGCCCTGATCTGCGCCAATCTTACCTGCCATCGACGACATTCTGGAAACAGCTCTGATGGATGCAAGTAATGACGGTGTGGATCTGTTGCCTGAGGAAAGATTTATCGACCTTGAGTATGCGGACGATATTGTCTTACTGAGCGATAATGCACAAGCCATGCAATCCACACTTAATCAGTTGGCAATCAGTGTTCGTAGGTACGGTATCTGCTCTGCACCTTCGAAGTGCAAAGTACTTCTACAAGACTGGTAGGATTCTAATCCTGTACTCACCCTGGAGGATGAGCAGATAGAAGTAGTTGAGAAGTTCGTGTATCTAGGTAGCTGCATAAGTGCTGGTGGTGGCGTGAGTGATAAGATCAATTCACGTGTAGTGAAAGCCTGAGCGACTTATGCAAATCAGGCTGTAAATGGTCGGATCTACAACGCGTCGGTAAGAGCAGTTTTGCTCTATGCTTGTGAAACCTGGCCTCTCCGAGTCGGGGATGTTAGACGACTCTCTGTGTTTGATCATCGTTGTCTCCGAAGGATTGCTGACATCCAGTGGCAACACCATGTTAGCAATGCAGAGGTTCGGCATCGTGCGTTCGGGCACAGAGACGATAATCCAATTGGTGTCACCATCTTGAAACATCGACTTCGGTGGCTTGGACATGTACTATGAATGTCGTCCCAGAGAATTCCACGTCGTGCAGATGCTGGGACTGGTTGGAAAAAGCGGAGAGGTGGTCAGTGTATGACATGGTGTCGTGGTATGGAAGAAAGCTGCAAAGGGCTGGCTTCTGTTGGTCCTTCACGACTCCCTGGCTGGGGTCCGAGAGATGGTACTACACAGTGGCTAGAGACGTTATTAGATATGTTTCAAAATAGAAGCCAGTGGCGATCCTGCTATTATTATCATTATTACTATTATTTTATGCGAATACTCGTCGAGATTAGAACGAATAGTATGACAGAAATTGAGCGCCGATTATAGAGAAGTCATTAGATGTGAAATTGAACTTTTATTTTTTTATTCATTTATTCCTTCATGTATAATATACTAACACCGAAGATGAATGATTAATTCTCACATATACATACATATTCTCACACAAATACAATTTGTTATTCAGTTAAATATTTCCATGTACTTGAATTTTTCACATGATTTGTAGTTAACTGACTCATTTTATCCTATTTTACAAAAATCAATATCCAGATTTGATTGGTTTAACACAGTATAGTTTCGATTGTTCAAAAGCTATATATTTCTTTGATGATTTTGATTATTACCCCGAAGAAGTCCAGACAAGTTAGCTGGACGAAACGTTGGGATTATTTAAATTTTAATCGCTGAGATTATTTCAAATATAATTTTCACATATTATTATTACACTACCTTACACTAGTCTGGTCGTTATTGTTCCCTTTTTTTTCTTTTACGCTCCTTACCTTCTTTTTTCTCTTCCCATTCCCATTGTTTTGTGTGGCGCATATATATTTGGTGCCCTCTTGTACTAATATTTATGTGTTCAAATAAATAAATAAATACGATCACAATCAAATAAATGTATTTATGCTAACCAAAAACTAAACCATCACTGACTATGTCTATTTCCTTAGATTCGTGGACCTTTGTTAATTGTTGGCATTTGTCATCAATAAATCTGTTGTTCATTAATAAGTAGTGAAACTATCATTATCATACCCATAGACTATTGGAGTATAATACACAACAGTGTGAAGTAGATTAAGATAATGTTGCCGAGAAGTCTACTTCGTTCACTGTGACCTAAGCTACTGCTTTTACATCAAAAAATAAAAACCTAGATGGTATTATGATTTTAATTTCCATGCAGTTACAGTGTCGTAGTGCAGAACAGCCCAGCGACACAAATAAGATCAAATTCACAAATTCATACTAACCTGGATTAAGCATTTCAACTAATCTAGAATGCAGAGTATTGTAAGAATCTAAATGTACTGATGAAGTTTGAGGTATATTTAAGTTTAAAAAAGATATATTTTTCATAAATTTATTTGAGAATTGATCCCATCCAATAGATAAATAACGAATTGTGTTGAATAAACCTGTCCAATAAGCAGTAGAATTAAAAGGTATTGATGATTTATCACACACAACTTTTGTTGGTTCTAACTGGGAATCACTAGTGAGCGAATCCATTTCAGCTAAAATATAAAAACACATAAATTCATTTTTTAAAACAAATGCGTATCAATTTGTATAAAATCACAGTGAAAATAAATTCACTTACATATATATATATATATATATATATATATATATATATATATATATATATATATAGTTTTTCCCCACACTAACTCTTACTCTCAATCTCAACCCTAAGATTCTTAAAATTTAAGAACAGAAGGGTTGAGAAACATTGAACTAGAGCTAATGTCAGTTCATGATGAAAACCCTAACCCTAATTTGAAAATCTAACTCAAAACTCCAGCTTAACGCTTATTAACTATCCATAACCCTTTAAAATTATAACCGATGTTATGTGGTGATGACAACTCTATGGGGTGATAACCCTAACTCAGAATACGGTCCCAACTCCTAACACGTAAACTTGACCTTTTCCTTTACTGTAAAGAATAATTCGACATGTAAGGGTAGATTATTCAGATCAAACCTATTATTTTATTGCTTCCGGTAGTGAATTATTTTATAATTAGGCAGCGTTTTATTAGCTAATAAATCGCTCCAGATTGTCAGTGTAGTATACTTTTACCAGTAATATAGTTATAATATACAAATCTTATAGATACCTGAAGACCCATAACCTCATCAATAAATTTACGATATTTACGTACACCTCTAAGCTTAGCCGCGGTACTATCTACTTGGTAATTTTACATTGTAAAAGGATACAAAATTGATGAATATAATGACAAAAGACAAATGATAACTACCACTGTTACGACTATTAGACTTACTTAATATTAGGTGAAGTAGGTAGCGTAGTAGAGTGAGTGGTACGCGAGATGACTGACATGTGATTACAAGTGATTGGGCTACTGAACGGCGTACTACTGCCTTGCTCGATGACAACCGTGTAATTTGTGTACGTAAAAACTATTGGGTAGAATATGAAAGGAGAGTGACAAGGGGTAGTTAAAATTAAGTAACCCATAAACCATGATAACAAACTAAAGAGCATACAAAAAAAACGGAAGTGGCCAAATTTATCCGTTAAAATCGTGATTAAATTTGGCGCTAACGAAAACCGTAAACTTCATAGAAATTCTACTATATAGTTAAAATTAATGTCAGATTACTTATCCAGACTATTCAAGAGCTAACTGAGTGATATCCATGTAGGTATGATGTAGATTTACTGTCATTCCTTGTCAATATAATCGTAATACTTTGCACTATCGTGGATTGAGTTCACATTCCGTTTTTCTGAACTACGAGCCATCGTAAGGTTCTCATACAAAGGAATATATACGAACTGCATAGATGGGACAGTTAATACACAACACTTTGATGACAAACCTCCACATGATCGGTAGAGAATTGTAGAGAAGATGTATTGATGAGGACGGCAGAACGAGTAAACTACATTCAAGTTAGTATAAATCTACATCAACAATATGATTATTATTGAGTATTTTAATACGAGTAAAAATTCATTGAAAACCAATGAACAAAAGTCAGCCTGAATTAATTAATACTGAAAATTAATGAACGAAATCCGTCGTCAATCAAAAAATAAATCTTAAAATTGATTTCTTCCGAATGTTGTATTTAGGGAACCAGTATCCTCTCACATCAATTAGTAACAATGTACTCATGGATCTATCTGCGATTGTACTGTCTTCTTTTGGCGTCGGCTGAATTAGTTCCTTGCCCGAAAAACTAATATTACGCTTAGGAGTTGCTTAGCTCTCTCCATGCGTTCGGTAACTGATTATCAGGTAATATGTCCAAAGGTAGTGGCTGGATCAGAAGTATTTCTCTTATGTAGTTGGTTAAAATATCTATTTCATTTGTCTCTTCCTACTGTCGCTTCATAACATACCTCTTCTTGTTTTCTTGTTATGCCGTTCCATCCGCCTATCATGATTAGACCGGTAATCACGGGCAGACACTGTTGTCCTAACTTGGAATCCAGGGGTTTTTGCCTTACCTTCGGGGAATCTATGTCATGGTATGGCATGGCAAGTCATTTTAAGCTTTTGCAACGTCAGTGTTCTCTTTAGACATAACTTTTCGGGGGTTGCTATAATGGGTGTGATGATACAATACAAATAGGAAATTTTGTAGACTTTCGGGAGTTCCCTTCCGCTGTGACTTTGGAAATGGTAGCTTGACGGTATCGATAGAACATTCAGTTTATCTATTTGATTATCGTTTGGCGGTGAACATACATGGCCTATTGTAAGATAGTAGTAGAACTCTTTGAATTATCGCAATGTGAACTGATACTGTAGTGAAAAAGAACACGAGTGGGGACAATCGGATGTATTCGACACGAAATTACAGAGCATCTCAATAAAATCTGAGATCCATATAGTAAGTAGTTAATTTTCAAAATATCAATCCATCGTCTCAAAACTTCACGGTTCCTTTTGCAAATATCAGTCCATTGTCTCAGATTTCATTGTTCATGCATTTTCATAACAATTGCGTTCTGTTTCTGTTCTTTCCTTATCGATCTTCTGCTGAAATACATTCTATGCTTGGCCACAGTTATATACTACTTATATGGATATAAGTAACCCACACCACAATACTAGTGTCTAGCAATACATCGGGTATTTGCAGAAATTAATCAAGTAGTTTTTCATGATTTCGGCAAGAATCCGTAGATAACCCTTAAGAATCTTTTTGTTTGTAAATATTATCAGTCGAACACATGGTCTTCTTGGATTTTGTATTGATATTTGTATTAACCTATTTACCTGTTAAGACACGTATATTATAGTTATCACATGGTATCTATTTGTTTATTAATTGTCATGTGATTAGAATGCAGTTCGACTGACTGACTAATCAAGAATACAATATGCGAACGGTTCAGCTTTACTTGACAATGAGTAAACTAAAGTAAATTAGGTCTAATAGTTTACAAGATCACTCATCATATAAACTTCATAAGGATTTGTTTATTCAACAATCTGTTCACTGTCATCAACATTACATTTGGCTGACAAAATAAAATATCACCTCAATCAACAAAGAGGTTCTACTTAACATACTATACGACAGATATGAAATCTGGATGCACACTTCAGTACTGGCCTTTATTATGAACGTGATTACTTTATCTGTTGAAGCCTGATGATCTGTACAAGAAACTTTTTCGATAGGATTGTGGTTGGAGGTAGTCGACATGAAACCCTGGACCTAGGTTTCGCGCTACTTGGCACTCATCAGCAAGGTGTACCTGTAATCTTGAAGGAACTAGTGCTCCATAGTGGATTCGATCTTGTGTCATCCGGCTTCACAGCCGGAGACGTTACCACTGAGTTACCTGCGCCGCGACTGACCTCCTGTAGAACTGAGATGTATTTGCAACCAATTGACCACTGGGTGGTGATCGAACCCATCAGGGAGCACAGTCCCCTCAAGAGTACAGGTACACCTTGCTGACGAGTGCCAAGTAGTACGAAACCTAGGTTCAGGGTTTCCTGTTGACTACCTTCAACCACCATCTTATTTCAACATAGTGCACGCAATGTCGAGTCACCTAGACTAGTGGCCACATTGCAACTTGGTCGATAGGATTTGATCTGCACTAAGAAGGACCTGACATATATGACATTGATCACTACCCAGTGACCAATCAATTGTAAGAAACTTGTTTATATGATTGCTGAGTTACACTGAGCAATAAACAAACAGCCCAAGAAGAATGGGAGAATAATCACAAAGGATATGTTAGGTAATACTTACGCTGCGTAATTCTTTTTCAGTTGCGTAATAAAATAATTCGTTTGCGATTTGTCGAAAAGAATCAGTTAGGTTTTCAAATAATAAATCATCTTCTTGTTCAAAGATTGATATGAGAACAGGTAGTAAATTGGTTGCATAAAACCTGTAAGTGATTATTAGTGCAAATACAGTGAAATGTACAGCTCACAAGTAATGTTCATCGAGTTTTAGACTGTTATATAAAAAGATACCTTAATTACAATCAGAAGTACCTAGCATTAAAATCTAGGATATACTTTCCACTTTGTCACCTGGATGTACTTACATCTCATTGTTTTGGTATTTCTGCTAAGAAATGAATGTAGAATTATTCACCAGGCCAATGAATTGTGACAAAAATCTCTTGTTCTAAGAGTAACAATTATTATTAGAATTAGATATCGTCTGTTAGTGTTCTATAAAACTTTATTGATGGATTCCAGTGAAGTGACAAATAACGGTCTAATATTGGAAATGATGGGTACAGAATCTACATCTTAATGTGAACATCCATACTTGGATGTAGGGATATCCGATTGACAATTCATAATATTTGCCAATGTCAAATATAATCAAGATATAGTTACAGACAGAATTCGTAGCATTCACAAGCTAACAGAAACTGATTAATTAATACACGTAGAGTTTTACTAAGGATAAGGATATAAAAACAATTAAAAGTGTTAATTATCCCTAACACAGAAGACGTAGAACCTGGTTCAACAGTGTATTTAGCTGAATCATTAACAAACATATAAAGCCTCCGAATACCCTGGTACGGCTGAAAGTGAGGAGGGTCAGCTCTCCCTCTCGAGATGCTCTCACATGGCCACGTGCATACAACCACTGCCAGGGAAGTCTTACTCACTGCCTTCTCAAGGCATTTCTCTTATTTACGAAATTGAGAGGACAAAAAGCGAATATCCGGTGCTTTAACCGGGTCGGTGGACACGATGAGTCAACCTAGGGGAGTTGGGAAACCCACATTCCAAACTAATGATGCACATGGACTCCTGTAACCTGAGGGAACAAATGGTGTATGAACCAATCGTTGGTCACCGGCTACCATGGGACTGCATCTCCTCACGATGCTCCACTGCCTTGTGGGTCAAACCTTTAGGTCAAAGGCTCGAGGTGTGGCGCACCTAAAAAAATCACCTGCTTTGGTCTGGATACCCGGGAAGTATCCCAGCCCTCACACAAATCGAATGGTTTGTGTGGGACATGTCTATTTGGTGCCTCCTTGTGCCAATGTTTATGTGTTTAAATAAATAAATAAATATAAAAATGATAAAACGGACAACGATGGGGTATAAAAAGGTGTAATGTAATTTGACTCTTGAATTTGATAAAAATAAATGCACTCATGCCATTGTAAAAACAACTCTAGCAATATTTTGGCGTAGGTATTAATTCATTAGCTAGTGACTTTATGAGTTGGCACCATATCACTATCTATCCTCAATTCTTTCATAGCTTAATACTATTACAGCCCGCACTATAGGTCAAAATGGGGGCTTGGTTCGGCATATGAACCCAATGTACAAAATACCTTGGTCGATGGAGATTCATTTCATCAAATCAATTCGTTCCTTCGTCTAGAATTGTGTATGTAGCTCCAACACTTCTAAATAGCTTTAACTATGCCCAACGTGCCTCAAAGACATCTGAAGTCAAGTGTTTAGAGCTTCTCAGTGATGTCTTCTATTTGTAGAGGAGAAAAGCATATTTCAGGGAAGTATAGTGGATTTTCGATAGTCATTCTTGCATTCTTTAGGCGCCTTAGATGATGTTGATTGGGAAATATTAAAAGCATCAATATCCGCACCAAAATTTCGCTGTCCGTTAGCTGACTACCGTTGATGAGATTTTGTCCATAAAAATCAGCTTCATGTTCATCATGTTGTAGTATTAGTGCAGACGGATAGTCGTACAATAAATGTGTTTAGAACAAGCAATTGATGAGGCACAATTTCTTAAGGAAATTAAACTTGAGAAAGTTGTTTCGTACTTCTAAGTCATATGTAATCGAAAGGACTAACCTGCGTTTAGATGTTCTAATTTGTGTAGACAATGAAGCAAATTTCGACAGTGCAACCGATACGGATCTTGAGTTTTGATTACGCTTTAGCTCCATGAGCAGTTCGAACAAAATTAAACGTGTCATACTTGAACGGAGGAACTGAAATTACACAAAGCATTTAGTCTCAAGAAATTAAATTATACGACGCTCGTAATCTCAAAAACAACTCATTAGAAAATGAAATGAGCACACAAATAAAATTGTGGTTTCTATACTTTAGATACCTATTTCGACAAATAAACTGACTTTAATGAAGGCTACTGCTGAGTATGCTAAAGAGGATTGTGTATGAAAAATAAGTTTAGAAGCAATGAATCAAGCTATGAAAATAGGTGGTCAGTGTATTAACATATAATAGGAGGTTACCCCAAATGAACTGAGTTACATATAAAAATCAGTACCCAAGGAGTAACTGATGAAACACTAACCGAATAGCCCTGAGTGCTGTCCGGAATTTTTCAGTTGAGAATACTACTTGGTGATGAATAGCAATAAACAAACCAAGATATTTATACCAACTGCTCCCAACAATCCAACAGTGGATAAATTAAATCGTAATACTAAATTACTTAACCTGGGAATCACATTGCATTTCTTCATCGATAAAATTAATTTAACACTGGGAGTTATGAATCACGTCACTGATTGTTATTTAGAAACCAATCCATAATTTTATTGAAGTGTACGGCTACCTTCTTCATTTTCAAACCAAAGCTTAGGCCAAGACATATGCTCTTATCATTACGAAAACTGGGGGGAACGTGTTTTTGATGCATTAATCTGAAGATTTTATTCGAAACCATAAGTAGGAATGGTATTCGGATGGTGAACAATCAGCGAAAGGAAGTATTCTCGTGAGTAGTTTGCAAAATCCAAATATGAACTTGCAGCTTAATTTGAAAATGGTAAAACTTCTATAAGTTGTATTGTCCAGAACGATAATAGCATAACAAATAGACACTGAGCAATTCAAGCATAAATAAAGGGTGGGAAACTTCGATCTCACAAAGTAAACAATACTGTTGAAAGAGAGATAGTCCATTATTCATAAAATTTAATTCACCTAAGCAGAAATATCGAAATCCTAAGCAAAAATTGCTCGATCAGTAACCTGATTTCGTTGTAACTCTATGGTGGTGGATTTCCAAAGCCTGCCAGAAGTAATTTAGCTAAAATTTCAGTTGACGTCTTACAAATCATAATGAGAGACAAGATGAAAAACACCCTAATAAAAAAAGTTATAAGCATTGTCAATATTTAACTTATGAACTGTTTAAAGCAATAGCAATTACAATTATCGGTCTGCTACGTTTGTTCATAACTAATTGTAGGTTTTAATCACTTATACCATGAATGACATGCACTTTGAATGGATGTGGTATATATGGATTCAACTTCTTAAAGCAATCTCTCTTCAATCATGATTTTTTGTTTAAGGTGTTGAAAGACTAGTTCTCGTGGAACCAAAAACCTAGGGAATAATTCTGATTACTTTTGTACTCCCCCAATAAACACAAACTAGTTGGAAAAACCTTTCCCATAACACTTTGAAGTATATCAACAGAAAGGATGGACTGATATTATTTCACTTTCTCAGTCACTCCAGTAAAAGATGTCGTTAAGAGGTGGCATGCTGGTTACAGTACTTTGGACCAACAGGTCTCAGGTTCGAACCCTCTTTCATCGGCTTCAGTTTGGGAAGTCAGATAACATTACTTTCTCACAGCTTAGTATATGAATGAGTACTTGTTGTGTATATTTTACTGGTTTCGAACAAACAAAATTTATGTTTGCAAATGAAAGTTTTACCATTAACCCGCTGCGACGATGTTCGTCGAGATTTATTCAGTTTTCCAAAACCGCGACATCCTTCACTGATACTATAAGTTGCTTGCCGTAGCTTAGCTTTCCCAAAAGTTACAGGACGAGTAATTACGACATACGTCAAAGAGATAAATTTTGAAACAGTGAAGTGTCGTAAGATATGGAATCAAATAACAGAAGTACATACGTATGTAGGTTAAAACTACCATAAAATTGCGTTTTCAAAAATTCTGTTAGTTTGGTACACGATAATGTAGAACTGCGAAGTTCTTTATCTAACTTGACACAGGTTCCAAGTGTGCAAAATGCTTGCGGGGACAAGAAGCGGAAATGTCAGCGGTGGTTGGTCACTTTAGTTGAACAAATCAACAACGGAGAGGTCCCTTATTTATTTCGTTTCATAACAAACTTGGTACAACATAGCTATCAATATAAATCTGTACAATGAGTTGTTGTGACTCAGTAACACTCAGTAACCCTGATCCCTGGAAAGATGGATTCTAGGTTAGTTTATCGATGGAGGTACTAATACCTGGGTTTTGGAAAACTTAGCTGACAATTCTTGAATATAATGTAAGTGGTATTGGCGAGTAGCCCTAACAGAAACTATGCATCTGAGGTCTGAAGTAACTTTACTTCGTCACTTTTAAGTTGGAAAAATCTGGAAAGTCCTCGGTTTCACATCGATTACCTGAGATATCTGGTACGTACAAAACTCTTATTATCAAGTAGTAGCATGTACACAGACATATTCCAGTCATACATCATAACTATAATCGATGAACAACGAAAAAAGACTATCTTTGTTCAAACTATAGTCGATAGGAGTTGAATAGACATTTCCACTTAAAAATTTACCATATAGTGTGTTAAAAAACAGAACTTCACGAGTGATGACAATGTATAAAGAGAGGATAATAAAACCCTGGCACAGTGAAATATTATGACATTGTCAAGAAATGACCCACTCTCTTGAAGTTCAAAAAAGTATGAAGACAAAAGTAGACTCCAAAGATGTCAGAAAATCTTTTCTATTAATGGTACATTGCTAATAAATGCAAGTTAGAATAATCTTAATTTATGATTAAATTGGATCATAGAACCGAATCTTCATAGTAGTACAATGAACAGGAAAAAACTTCACTACTATGACTAGACGGTTGAGAGACACGTAAAATGAATCAAGCTAGCAAACGGATATGGGTAGAAATCAGACAACATTAGAACTTTTGTATTAAGTCATGTTGATCAAGCAATTTCAAGTATAACTAACAGACCTTGAGTGTTGCACCATACTAGTGATAAAAGATTTTTAAAAAATCCAAGTCCCGGATTACGGATGGAGCATCATATTATTTAGAAGAGCCCGCTGTTACCGAGGCATATATTTTATTACGGTTAAACCACCACTATACCCAAAGAGCTTATTTTTTCACCCCATTATAACCCCTACACTGAGTATAATTCTACAAGTTTAATACGCCGAATTAGTTCATTTCTGCTCTTACATTTTTACTAGCTATCGGCTGGTGTTGGTATTATAAATCTCTATTTTCGGTCGTCGTGTTGATGAGAAGTGTAGGGACATCAATACGTATTAATTTTCTTAAAAAACTAATCTATGAATTCTTATCAATAACCTACTGATTTCGAATGAACTTAGATTGAGGTGGATTTCCGCTGAGTAGTTAATATGGTAAAGTACAAATACATGTACTCCACTTATACTGCGGTAGCAATGTCACGATTTAATTGGGGTAGCACCAGTTGTTGTGAAAGTTTTCTAATGAATCCAAATATTACTCTTTGGAAGTTTAATTTTTTCACCTATGTGGGACTGAAATTTTTGATCACAATTTTTAAAAAAATCACCTTGATAAGTTTGTTCAGGCCTTCATCAGCAGCTATACGGACGTCAGAATTTGAATCATTGAGAAATCTAAAGAGAGATGACAGTACAACATTCAAATGGCGAAGTGCAATAGATGAATCCCGTGTCTGTACTCGTAAAAGACCTTCTACAAGATCGTGTATAATACGAAGAGAATCGGGTCGTTCAAACACAGGAAATGAGTTCGATGACAAACTTAATGCAGTTCCTATTGATGCATTGTTTAAAATAGATCTTGCATCAGATCTATTTATTTCATTCAACTTATGCGATACTCCAACAGCTTGAAGCGCTGATATTAAATTTGATTCTGTTACGGACCCGGAACTCATTTTATGTAGAATCCTGAAAAAAAACATAGAGATGGTTTTAAAAAGACGTACATGAAATTAACGAGATCTAAACTGTATGAGTCTACATTATAATTGAATTTAAACAAGTACCCTTAAAATTGCTAAACGCATATAGATCGTAATTCGACAGGAGAATTATGTAAGGTAGCGGATTGTAAGTTTCAGTCCATTTAGTGTCTGAATCAGAGGTTGATTTCATGTTGATATCAAAGACGTTATCGTATCATGCCACTATGATACAGAAATCTGTTCCAAATTCATTGATGATGCAAATATAGATATTGAAATATAAACACATAGGCCATCATTCATAGTTTGCTACAAAAAATTTATTGGTGGGACTATAATTTATGGACGAACCAATCAGATACAAGATAGCAGGTTTTAGATTTCAGTGCAAACTTCACTGACCTCTCTGGTTAAATAGCATCTTGGCATTTTAGCTTATGTCCATTCATGATGAAAGCTCTAAATCTAGTTCGTAATCCTAACCACCAGCTGTAAACCATAATTCCAATTCCTCACTGTTCTATAACCTTCATTTAGTCCTAGTTAATAGGTGGACATTATCAAGGTCACTTTGGCGTCGCTCAAATTAGTCTTACCCATTTGTTAACAATATCAAGATGACACCACTGACAATAACTTCATATTTAATTGCATCTGTTTTGCCATTAGTGATTAATACCAATTTTGCATGTTTTTATTAACTTGGGGATTGGCTACGTCTTCACTTTATAAATGACTCAAACGGCCATCGACGTTGCCCACTACCAATGTGACTGTGCTTGGACTTTAAATATTTTCACTCGGATTCGTACTGCTGCTCCCTTCGGTTGTTTATCAGCTCTTTCTGTAGATTATATTGAACCTCTTGGGATTGAATATATATATATATATATATATATATATATATATATCAAGTGTCATGCAACTACAATTGATGAATCGCAAGCTCTGCATATAAACCTGCTTTAGAACATGTTTTAGAACTACTTAATTCTGTACTGATTTCCTTTTGTTGGTTAATAGCCAACTGATTTTAACAAGCTCCTTTGGAAAAAACTGCGTTTACGGAAAGATACATTATCAATACACCAGGTGGAAATTATGGCGACTTCAATAAAGCATATTACAAAGCACTATGAACAAAGCCTGAAGCAAGAACCTAGCAGCACGTCTTCCATTGAGCGAAAGTAACTTGATTATTTATAAGCAAATACGTATATATACGTATTTGTATACGCTTACAGCGTTAAACTTATTAACAAGTAACTCCTTATCAAGAGATAGTGACCAACTAAAAGTAATGAAGGGATACGTCGAAGAAAACAGCTAAATTACTGTTTAACTCGAAAACACACCGACCTCAGAAGAAGGGATTTTGGGCAGAGCGCCACCACAAATCCCTGAGTTTTAATGCAAAACAATGTGTTCCAGTGTACAATATACCAGACATCCGAAACAACGATATATATAAGTAAGTAAACTCATAAGATAAATATTTGTAACAGCGTAGGTTGGTTGGTTAAGAGTTGACCCCAAACAACCAAGTATATGCCAAAACAGTATTGTTCAAGTATTCATTAACTTCCTTGTTTTGTATAAGCGTTATATTCCCTATTATCTTATATTGAATGTTGAGAGCCTTTGTTTGTCTGAACAGATAATCCCACGCTCCACTGTGACTGCGCTAAGATCGAAATAAAGACCTATTCACTACTTGTCTGGTTTCTTCTATCAATAGCACGAGGGTTACCTATAGACGCGAAATTGGTGAGCCCTTTTGAACACAAATTTAACCACATTTTTGTTATTAATATTATATTTTTTGTACTCAATCGTAAAAGTAGACCTGATTATCCGTAAACTAAGTTGGATATATAAATATTTTTTTTTCTTTTTTTTAATTACCTTAAGTTATTCGTGTTATAGAAACCATTTTTTTCTTGCTAACTTTATTGCTATATTTGTCACATACCTCATGTCAGACTCAATAGAAACCCATAATCTGGAGGATTTGTCACCAGTGGAGATAGACACTGTTATGACTACGAAATCCCGACTTCCAGAATTTGATCGTAGTGATCCTGAGTTGTGGTTTGCTCAACTAGAGCATTATTTCAGGAGACACAATATCAAATCTGAAGGGATTCGCTATAGAGATTTGTGTTCTATCCTTCCTCCTTCAGTCGCCAAAGAAGTCCGTGACTTGATTTTAGATCCACCATCACCACAACCATACACCATCTTAAGACGAGCGATAATGAACCGTTTATCATTATCAGATAGTCAAAGAATCCAAAGACTTTTTTAAGGTGAGACACTAGGTGATCGGTCGCCGTCACAGTTTTTACGTCACCTCCAAGTCTTAGTGGGTGATAACACAGTGGGTGAAGCAGTCCTAAAACAAGGATGGATACAAGCTCTCCCATGCTACGTCCAACACTGTTTGGATGCACAAGATCCTGAAACCTCATTATCTCATTTAGCGCGTATAGCCGACAGAATAATGGAAAGAGGTCCTCCAACTGGATCAGGCACAATAAATCACACACAAAAAGTAGAATCAGCAAAAGACCCCGTAATAGAAGGACTCATTGCGAGTGTTAAGAGTCTCACTGAGGCTGTCACCAGAATGCAAATTGGTCATAGAAACAGGAGCAGGTCACCACAACGACCACGATCCAAGTCACAAAACAGGTCACAAATGTCCAGACAATCTGGGCAGTTTTGTTGGTACCACTGGAAGTTTAGTGTCAACTCAACCAAGTGCATGCAACCATGCGCCTGGCCTAAGCATAATTCTAAGACAGCGGGAAACGAGTAACCCCTCCCCAGGTCGCGACGACTGAGGAGGGGCGCCTAAACAGTCGCTTGTTTTATGTTAGAGACAGAAACTCTGGCTTGAATTTCTTGGTGGATACTGGCGCTGCTCTTAGCATCATCCCTCAAAATAAAACTGAGATTAGTCGAGAAACATCATCAATTACACTTCAAGTTGCAAATAAAACTAAAATCGCGACATTTGGGCAGAAAACTTTAACCCTAGATTTGGGGTTCAGGAGGCAATTCCCTTGGGTTTTCACGGTAGCCGACTTAGATCTGACAATACTGGGGATGGACTTTCTAGAGAGATACGAATTTCTAGTTGACACCAAGAAACGGTGATCAACACTAAAAGAAACTTCGTATTACACAAAAGGCAAAGAAAGTCACATCAGCTCTCTTAACTTGATTCAAACTCCCCAGTAACAACAGCGAAATTCCAAGATATACTCGCGGAATTTCCAAACTTAACTAAACCAAACCCACAGCCTTCTAAAGACAAACTAAAAGTAAGTCACACTATCAAAACGGAAGGTGCACCGGTGTTTGCAAAACCCAGGAGACTAGCACCAGATAAGCTCAAAATCGCTAGGGCCGAGTTTGATTATATGCTACAATTGGGTATTATCCGTCCCTCTGGTAGTCAATGGGCATCCCCTTTGCATATGGTCCCAAAGAAGAATGAACGTGACTGGCGACCGTGCGGGGATTACAGAGCCCTAAACCGTCAAACCGTACCAGATAGGTACCCAATACCTCATATCCAAGATTTCACAAACGGTTTACAGGGTATGAACATATTCACTAAAATTGATTTAGTCAGGGCATATCACAATATCCCGGTGGCTGATGAAGATATTCCCAAGACAGCTATTACTACACCCTTTGGCTTATTCGAGTTTGTACGCATGCCATTCGGCCTGAGAAATGCGGCACAGACATTTCAAAGATTCATAGATAACCTACTTCGAGATATGCCATTTGCGCAGGGGTATATAGACGACTTGTTAATTGCCAGCCCCGATTTGCAATCACACGAACAGCATGTACAAGCAGTGTTGAAAAGACTAGATGAACATGGAATAAACATACATCAAAGTAAGGGTGTTTTCGGTGTTCAAACTTTAGAATTTCTCGGTCACACAATAAGCCCAGAAGGGATTAAACCTATCAAAAAAGAAGTGGATACTATCAAACAATACCCCGTACCTAGTTCTCTAACACAACTGAGAAGTTTTCTAGACCTAATTAACTTTTATCGCAGATTCATACCAGGTTGTGCACAATTAATGCAACCTTTGACAGATTCACTTAAAGGAAAACCAAAAGAATTCAAACTGTCTTCTGACGCCATCGAAGCTATTAAACAGCTTAAAGATAAACTGGCTCAAGCAACTACGTTGATATATCCGAATTCTCTTTCCCCACTTGCTTTGATGGTGGATGCTTCAGATAAAGCAGTAGGCGGTACCCTTAACCAACTGGTTAAAAACGCCTGGAAACCAATTGCTTTCTTCTTGAAAAGACTCGCTCCAGCCGAGACAAGGTATTCTACCTTCGGGCGAGAACTTCTTGCAATCTACCTGACCATTAAACACTTCCGACACATATTAGAAGGTAGGGAATTTATAGTCTTTACGGATCACAAACCACTGACGAATGCATTAAAAGCGAGAGCCGATAAATACTCACCTCGAGAAGTCCGACACCTTGACTATATATCACAGTTCACAAGCGATATCCGACATGTCAAAGGTCAGGACAATCAGGCGGCAGATGCTTTATCCAGACTAGAAATGAACGTGCTACAGCAGTCTACAGTAAACTTCGAAACGTTGAGACACGAACAAGAGAAGGACCTAGAATTACAAAACCTACTTAAAACAAACAATTCAAGTCTTAATTTAAAACAATTCCCATCACCTATCGATGGTATTCTAATTTATTGTGACACGACCAAGGCAATGCCGCGACCTTTCGTTCCCAAAAAATATGCGAAAGTTGACATATAATAACTTTCATTCTTTGTCTCATCCTGGCGCAAAAGCTTCAACAAAACTAATCAATGCCAGATATATATGGCCGAATTTACAGAAGGATGTACACAAATGGGTTAGAGAGTGTTCAGCATGTCAACAATCAAAGATTAATCGTCACACAAATTCACCCATAGGTGTTTTCTCGCAACCAGATGCACGTTTTGCCCATGTGCATATCGACTTGGTAGGTCCTTTACCACGTTCAAACGGTTTTAATTATCTGTTTACATGCATAGATCGATTTACCAGATTCCCTATAGCCATCCCGATAGCGGATATCACAGCAGAAACAGTAGCCAAGGTTTTCATGCAGAACTGGGTAACCATTTTTGGTACACCCATAACAATAACGACTGATAGAGGAGCGCAATTCGAATCCGAACTATTTAATAACTTGGCTAAACTTCTAGGCTTCAATAGGATACGCTGCACTGCATATCATCCTCAGGCTAATGGGATGGTAGAACGTTTTCACCGTCAGCTAAAAACCGCCCTTATATCTCACTCAAACCCCAATCAGTGGACAGAATTCCTACCGTTAGTTATGTTGGGAATACGAACATCTGTCAAAACTGACGCACAGTGTTCAGCTGCGGAACTGGTTTTCGGAACAACTCTGAGACTACCAGGTGAATTTATTAACCTCAATACTAACAGTCAAAAACTTAATTTAGAAAATTATGTAGATCAACTACGGGACCACATGTCTAAAATTAAGCCGATTAATACTCGTGAACAATCGCGCGCCGTATATATACCTAATGACCTAAGCAATTGCACGCACGTCTGGATAAGATGTGACAAAATAAAAGCACCACTCAGTCCTCCATTTGAAGGTCCGTTCAAAGTCGTCTCAAGAAAATCTAAATATTTCGTGATAGAAAAACATGGAAACATCGACACAGTAAGTATTGATAGGCTAAAGCCGGCTTATCTAGATCATGAACCACCATACGTGTTGTTAGATCGTTTAACTGACAAATCCATTACGGAATCGAAATGTAAAGATAATAAATCTTTACAAATGACTAAAACGGTTCGCTGGGCACATCCAATTAGTCAGTCAAGGATGTTGACAGTTTCGGCTGCAGGATAAAATCTAACCACGCAGCTAATCACACCCTGCATCTACTTAAAAATAATTTTTTCCTCATTCCGTCTCACCGACAACTCCCCAGACCTTTTACCTTTGATATATACGTGTTATGTTAAATACTTTTTTAAAATACTGGACACATAAGCTAGGTATTCCGCAACGATGGCTGAGGATTTTAATCAAACTCATACAACTAACACTGGCAAATACAACGAATTCAAAAAGCAACCCAGGCGAGTTTTATAATTTCTTTTTCTGGTTAATTAACTATGTTGGCTGTACTTCTTATATATTTATATACATTTTTCACGTAGACTGGCTATACATATATACCATATGAACTACTTCTAAAAGTTTTCGGTTGAGGATATGTTTAGTAGCTTGATACGATTAATACTACCATTAATAAGTAGTTTTCTAGACAAAACATTTTGGATTAAACCATAGTCAAGTACTTATTAAAGTTCTCATCATTTTTTTTCATGTTTAGGAAACTTACGTAATGAGTTAACCAGTTTCCCTGAAGCATGCTTTTTAGTGTGATCATATAACCCATCTTTATTGGCAATATTCAGATTTTTTTTAATTTCTGACATTTAAGAATCAATAACCGTGAAGATATAGTACAGTGCGTTACTGTAAGGTTACTATGTCAGCCGCATTGATTCCACATACCTAATTTTAAACAACTTATAAGGGAACTGTTTAGTAATTATAACATTGAACTGACAATATGAATATCACGACTATGCTAACGTTAAACCAATTATTATTAGTGGCCCATACAAAGTCCTGGAACTTAACATTAGCGTTATAAAAAAGACATTTTATGTCAACAACTGATATATATATATATATTCGTTAGTTTAAATATAACTTAAAATGGAAATTTACTAAACTTGTAGTTTTTTTCTATAGTGATAATATTCATGTAAACAAAGAACTTATACTTCTCCAATATGGCACTTTGATATATCAATCTGTCCTCTTGTCATTTTTTCTCTCATATGTGCGCGACTTACGGGCAACAAACATCGTATTGAAGGTGGGCCTGGTGAACAAAAACGCAGGCTCCACACGCACTCGAACCTCTGCCCTCCTGAATGCTAGACCGCGTGCTTAGCCGTTAAGCCACATCAGACCACGGAGAAATTGACTTCAATATTTCCTTACACCAATTAATCACTCATAATACTAATGAGTAATAGGACTTACACACTTCTGAGGTGCAAACCAATTCGTTACTTGGATGAATTGACGATATATTGCTCCAATATATCATGCATACCTAAATCAAACAAGAAAAGGGTATTTGACACAACTGTACTTGATCCGCATACTCTACACAATTTTTTTTGCTTCTTAACCGTATATTCCTTTCCTTTTCGTGGAGTATTCTGATGCAACCTTGGTTACGCACCTAGTTGTAAAACGCGGTCGTCACAGGCTCAAGGTCACGCGTTTGATCGATTTTGTTAAAGAGTCCAACTTCTAGCAAGTTTACACTTTTACATATATGCATTAAAAAAGAGTATTTTTTTGTTTTCACGGTTTTTCGTGCACAAGATATCTACACTATGTCTATTCTCTTCCAGAATACCAATCCGTTCTGGAGACCAAGCACTTACATGGAACCGAACAACTATCAATTACATTTATGTATTTCCATTTTGTATCTTATTATTTTATGCAGGCAGTGGAGCAGTTCTTCAGGTTTGCTTGATTTTCACCATTACATTTGAAGTAGATTCTTCTTTACTTTTTACTTGAGGGCGACCCAAGAGGCAGGTGAGTAAACACCTGATAGCCGGTCTGAGCACGGAAAAATCGTACCTCACCAACATGGTGTTGGGTAGCCCGCTCGCGGCACGTCCTCAGATATTCTTATTCCACATTCTCACACTTTCTCTTGAAAGCACGCAGCAGAGCGTCGTCGATAGTTGTAGAAGAAATCACATGCTACAAAATAAGATGACAAGCTAGTAAAGAAGAGACATCCATGGACTATCGTTGACAGCGTCAGTCGTCACTGATTGTAAGTCAAACAGTGAGGGAGTTGATAATTTTCCCTTCGGCCGAGAAAACAGAACTAAGGTGTTTTCGATAGATAGGTTAATCGAACCGACGTTCCTACGGAAGTCGATTCTAGGGGGAAGCTAATGTAACAGCTTAGGTTGGTTGGTTAAGAGTTGACCCCAAACAACCAAGTATATGCCAAAACAGTATTGTTCAAGTATTCATTAACTTCCTTGTTTTGTATAAGCGTTATATTCCCTATTATCTTATATTGAATGTTGAGAGCCTTTGTTTGTCTGAACAGATAATCCCACGCTCCACTGTGACTGCGCGAAGATCGAAATAAAGACCTATTCACTACTTGTCTGGTTTCTTCTATCAATAGCACGAGGGTTACCTATAGACACGAAATATTCACATGAAAATTCAATTTTTGACACGTTTTTGTTTTACTATTTTTGGATTTCTACGATTCTAGTTCTGTAATGGTGTCTGAAAAAACACGTTATTCGGAACGAAGCTTTGATAAAGACCTACTAATTCACTGAAAGTTCATAGTTGTCTGATGATGATTGACCCTCGAAATTCCGTAACGGCAAACATCTTGTTTCTTAGCTTGCGAGCTAGTTCCAATTTTTCATCTGTTTATGATTACAGTGATGATGTCACAGGTATTCAGTGTTTGACAACGCTTCTACCAGTAACACCTTCTAATATATTTCTTTCCCACCCAGAGAAATCAAAAGACAGAGTCGAGGAGATCGGAAGAGTATATTTGGCGATGACCAATATATCGGAATTCTCTGATCTAATCTGGCTAGCGATTGCGGTTGATGTTGAGCACGGCGTTACCACACGTGATCTGGTGCGGATGCCTGACCGAGCGCCTTCAGCTAGATGAGTCCACTAAAACATATGGTCAGCATCCAATGTCGAAAACTTACAGAGCTATTTATTTTAGGGATTTATTTACCGCTACAGATCACTCCCCCCCCCTAGTGGGGCAGTGACGACCCTAAGACGTGGCCAGCCAGAAGTTTAAACCCAACGAGTTTGTCGTTGGTAAACACTCTTCTGATAGCTTGCTAGGTTTAGCAGCGTCTGGTCGTCTTTCCTTACTATATGGAACCGAGGTACAACATAGTAAAAAAAGAAAAAGTTGCAACGAAAACTTCGACTTCTCGTAAACTGCATCGTTCTTTTCCAGCCATCCTGGAAAAGAAAAAAGAAAATGTAAGTGCATGTCGCAATACACTCGTATGTGCGTAAAAACGCAATCTCGGCGAAAAAAATGGAAAATAAACTCGAGCACACGTAATAGCGTTAAAAAAAATAATTCTTCGTTTTTTTTGTTTTTTTTCAAAATATAAATATATAAGCATATTAAAATTGTTTTTTAAAGAAAAATTTTATATCGTAAAAAGAAAAATCGAGATAATATAAAATGTCGAGTAGTGCCTTGCGTGCAGTAGTCGTTTAAATGTTCTGGAAATCTTACTCTTCTTCCAGAACGCGTCGTCTTAAGTTTATTTTCCGATACATTCGGAGTATCATCGCTAGTGTTGGTTGTCGGTTGAGGAATTATGAGTGTAGGAGTCGCGTTGTGTGATTGTACCGAAGGAAAGTCGACGTGAATAGGATTTCCTTCTAAATACGCTGCTTTTAAGCGATCGATGCTGATGATATCGTTGGTTCCGTTCTTATCGACTATATAGTACTTAGATTAACGTTGAAGAACTTTGAAGGGTCCTTCGTATGCTGATTCGAATGGTCGTCGATGCGAGTCTCGACGAACGAAAACGTGTGTACTATGTCGTAAGTCAGGTTGAATGAAAACATCGGTTGATTGTGGTCGAGTGAAAGCAGGTTTAACTGAACGCATTGCGTTTGTAAGCCTGTTCGTGTAGGAGGTTAGATCCATGTTCATTGAAGAGGATGAAGGATACACGAATTCTCCTGGAAGTCGAAGTGTCGTTCCATAAACGAGTTGAGACGCAGTGTATCCAATGTCAGCTTTCACTGCATTGCGGATACCTAGTAAGACGAGTGGAAGAGCGTCGGTCCACTGTGAAACGTTTGCAGCTGATAGCGAAGCTTTTAGTTGTCAGTGAAAACGTTCTACCAACCCGTTTGCTTGTGGATGGTAGGCGGTCGTTCGGAAGCGAGTGATTCCTAAAAGTGTGGTCAGACGACGGAAAAGATCGGATTCAAACTGACGTCCGCGGTCTGTAGTGATGGTTGAAGGGCAGCCAAAGTTTGCTACCCATCGTTCGACGAAGGTGCGAGCCACTGTTTCAGCAGTGATGTCCTTGATAGTTACTGCTTCTGGCCATCGAGTGAAACGGTCTACGCAGGTTAAGAGGCAAGAGTATCCATTTGAATCTGGTTAAGGTCCTACCAAATCCAAATGAACATGGTCGAAACGAGCATCGGGAGTCTTAAATGAGCCTAAGGGACATTTATTGTGTCTGATAACCTTAGATTTTTGGCAGCTTACACAGGAGCGTGCCCACTCCCTCACGTCTTTATTCATTCCAGGCCAGCAAAACCGTTCTGCTATAAGCTTGATGGTTGCACGGACGCCTGGATGAGAAAGTTTGTGCAATGTATTGAAGACATTGCGTCAATAATGTTTCGGCACGATTGGGCGATCCCTACCTGTAGATGTGCCACAAAGTAAGATTTCCTTACCTGTTCCCATCTGTTTGATGCGTAGTTTAAGGGTTGTAGACGATAACTCGTGCTGAAGATCAGTGTCTTCTTTTTGAAGCTGGGCGAGTTTAAGAAGGTCAATTCCTTGGAAACTGTTCAAGAAAGTTATGCGAGATAAGGCGTCTGCAACTACATTGTTTGCTCCAGAGATGTGTTGAATATCTGAAGTAAACTGCGAAATGTAGTCCAGTTGTCGAGACTCACGGGGAGAGTACTTGTCTGAAGGAGAGCTTAACGAGAAAGTGAGCGGTTTATGGTCAGTGAAAAGAGTGAATTCATGGCCTTCGATATAGTGTTGGAAATGCCGTACAGCACAATACATAGCTAGGAGTTCCCTACCGAATGTGCTGTACCTCGATTCGGTGTCTAGCAACCTTCTAGAGAAAAATGCCAAGGGTTGCCAGGAGTTGTTAGCCCATTGTTGTAAGACGCCTCCGATTGCCGAGTCCGATGCGTCTACTGCGATGCTAATGGGTGCTCGGGTGTCCTGATGTGCGAGCATTGTTGCTTTAGCAATCAGTTCCTTAACTGTGGAGAATGCTTTTCGTGCGGTGTCGTCCAAATTAATGGATTTCGCATTTCCACGAAGTTGGTCGGTCAGAGGTTTCATAAGTAATGCGCATTTCGGTATGAAACATCTATAGAAACTTACCAGGCCGTTGAACGTGCGTAATTGCTTGACGGTGGTCGGTTCTGGGTAATCCAGAATGGCCGCCACTTTGGTTCTAAGGGGTCGGATACCTTGAGCATCGATAGTGTGTCCCGGAAAGTCTAACGAGTCGGTTCCGAATTGGCATTTCTGAACGTTTACAGTAATGCCATGTTTTTGTAGTCGTTCGAAAACAAGATCCAGATGCTTGAGATGTGTTTCTCTGTCCGGACTTGCGATTAGACAGTCGTCAACATACGCGTGTACGAAGTTGAGACCTCGAAAAACGTCGTCTATGAATCTTTGGAATGTTTGAGCAGCATTTCTTAGACCGAAAGGCATTCGCAAAAATTCATAGAGTCCGAAGGGAGTTATGATAGCTGTTTTCGGAATGTCGTCAGTAGCCATAGGGATTTGGTTATACGCTTTAACCAAGTCGATTTTCGAAAAAACAGTTTTACCTTTCAAGGTAGTTGTCAAATCGTGAATGTGAGGCAACGGGTAACGATCGGAAATGGTTTTCGCGTTCAATCGCCGATAGTCACCAGTTGGACGCCAATCGTTGCTGTCCTTTTTAGGGACCATGTGCAACGGAGATGCATATGGGCTACTTGACGGTCGTATGATTCCTAAGTCTATCATATGGTCGAATTCGTTTTTCGCTAACCTTAGCTTTTTGGGAGCTAGTCGTCGTGCTTTAGAAAATACAGATGGTCCTGTAGTCGTGATGTGATGTGTAACGTTGCTGGTTACACACGGTAATCTCGGTTGCGTTTGTTGTATCCCAGGATACTTATCGAGAAGTGGCTGATAGAGTGGGTCTATCATATGTTTAATTGTGACTGGGGATAATCTGCAACCAGTAAAAGGAGTTACGCAAACGGATAAATTAGTGTTTCCGTCTACTAACCTTCGTTTGCGAGTATCGATGATTAGATTATGGTGTTGTAGAAGGTCCATACCAATGATTGGCATAGAAACATCTGCAACAACGAAAATCCAGTGGATGGGTTTGCGTAAACCCACGTTAAGGTAAACGTACCTTTTGCCATACGTAGCGATCGGTTTTCCGTTTGCCACCTGTAAGTTTAGGGTCGATTCGTGTAGTCGGTCGTTAGGATTTGCTGGGAGAACGCTAACTTCTGCGCCAGTGTCGACGAGGTAGCGAACTCTCGTTGTCACATCTGTGACGAATAACAGACGGCTATGTTCGCCGGCTACGGTTGCCGTTAACGCGTGCCGGCTTGGAAGTTTCCCGAATTGCTTTTCGAAACAGTCGGTTTCGTGTTGGGAAAGTTGCAGGGTTTTCTGCAATTTCTGGAAAACTTTCCATACTGGTTATGATACCAGCACCAGTCGGGGTTATCTGTCTCTCGTGGTCTAGAGACAGATCGCTTACGAGAAATGCTTCTACGTGGTGTGCGCGATCTCTTACGGTCGGTACGAAGACTAAGATAACGCGTGAGTGTGTGACATAAGTCGGTTATATCATTCTGAGTCGTGTGAGGCTTTTCTTTGACTGAAAATACCTCGGTAGTAGGTTTCGTAATTTCTAGAATGCGGTCGGCAGATGCAGCTAGCTCGTCTAAGGCGTTGTTCTGGAACGAGACCAGAACTGCTTGCACCTGTTGGGGAAGTTTTGACAAGAAGAGTTGTTTGAATAGACCTTCGTCGAAAGTTCTTGGGCCTATTACCTCTCTCATCCGTTGCAACATGTCCGTCGCAGAACCGTGTTGCAGGTCGATGTTATTGAAGAGTTGATCTAACCTTTGTCGATCGGTTAGATCTCCTCGTTTAAGAATCGAGCGTTTTAATATTTCGTAAGGATCGGGAACATCACTACTAAACATACTAGGTGTTACGTACCTGTTGAATTCGCGCGGTAGTGCCTTGACTACTGCGAGGAATTGTGCACGTGTGTCGATCACGCCGTGCTCGGAGAAGTCGGCTTCTGCGTAGCAAAACCAGGCTTCGATGTTGTCGGGCCAGAAAGGCATCAGTTGAAACGAAGGTGGGGACAAAGTCTTAAGCTTGAGTACTTTAGGTGTCTGTTCAGTCATGATGAAATATGAAGTACGATAATGAACGAGGGGAAAATATATATGTATCCAAGAAAAAACACGAAAAAAATCGCAATGTTTAAAAAAAATAAAAAATAAGGCGATGGTATATAAAAATCCCAAAAAGGAACAGACTCACAGTTGCAATTAGGTGTACCAGATCACGTCGGGTTCACCAATGATGATGTCACAGGTATTCAGTGTTTGACAACGCTTCTACCAGTAACACCTTCTAATATATTTCTTTCCCACCCAGAGAAATCAAAAGACAGAGTCGAGGAGATCGGAAGAGTATATTTGGCGATGACCAATATATCGGAATTCTCTGATCTAATCTGGCTAGCGATTGCGGTTGATGTTGAGCACGGCGTTACCACACGTGATCTGGTGCGGATGCCTGACCGAGCGCCTTCAGCTAGATGAGTCCACTAAAACATATGGTCAGCATCCAATGTCGAAAACTTACAGAGCTATTTATTTTAGGGATTTATTTACCGCTACAACAGTGACACGGTTTAAATGCTAGGTCTAGATGTTCACTCTGTAATCGGACAATCGTCAGCATATGAATGTGCAGGTCGATACCGGAATACATCTCCAATAAAGTGCTAAAGGTTCATTTCCTGGCCTATGTTCCCTTCGGCTAATAAATAAACTGTTATGTAGGAATAGATTCAAGCCCTACGATGGAAATTGAGATGTCTGTGATAGCAAAGCTTGCATTAGCCGACTTCATGACAAACATGCTGTTTTTGGCATGCGATGATTTGTTTTCTGTTAGCCATCAGTGTACTAAACACTCATTTTAAAACGGATATGTGGTGCAGTTTGGTCATCAACCGTATGTTTGGCCGTTTTCTTTTCTTACGGTCTGAAGAGACATCCGACTGGTAAAATTTTAGTTTATCTTTGTCTTCGGTTTGGTATTTGGTAGTTTTTGCTCCGGGGACCTGCAAAACTGAAGAACGACATTTAGGTCGACTATTTGTAAATTGCGAATAAACTTTGGTACCTAAATCGGAGCTTGGTTCTATTTTTAATTTGGGTTCGTATGCCGTACTTCAGTAACGAAAGCGAGCAAAACCTTGAACGTAACATAAATTTCTTTAGTTATTGGTTCTATATTCTTCATACCTTAGGTTTGTTTGCACTTTCACTTTGGGTCGATTCTTCTAGCTCTATTTGCTGACGTGATGATATTAGTGGTAATCGTATGTGTTCTGATCAGTACTAAAATTAGGTACGGCATTACTAAGCAAGAAGAACTTAGAGGAGTGACTTGAGTAAGAAAGGCAGCTTAAGATGTTAGATCTTCAGGAAGAGGTAGATATAACTGGATTACAATATAAGTTCATGGAGGAGGATAACCAGCTACCTGGATACAAGGGTGAGATAAATGCTAAGGTTGTAAGATATTTTGATTGTGGTAATTTTAGCATTTCAAAAGGCGATGGGGTTTATGAGTTGAAGGATGCGTTACATACTATGGTTAATAATATGGTTTTAACTAAGATTGGCATAATGTATTTTGATGGACGACCACCATTTCGTTGGTCAGTTTACTAGCGTTGTCGAAAGTAAACTGTCTGATAAGGGCCAAATGTCGTATCTGTTATATTACTGTAAAGGAAAGGCCAGGACGGCTATTAAAGCTTGTATTTCTTTGCCCGATCATTTGGGTTATGACAGAACTAGACAAATTTTACGGTCTATCTGATAAAGAACACTTTGTTGCTCGCGAACTAATTATTGAGTTACTCAAACATAAGTCTGTTGAAGAATCAGTCGATAGCTTAACTGACTTCTCGATTATGCTACGTAACGTATGCATAACATTAAAGAAAATGGAGTAAATTTCTTGTGTGAATTCTAACACTAATTTGGAGATAATGTCATGTTTACCACTAGAATTAAAGAATAAGTGGGTGGAAGTTGCTGATAATATCATGATGGTCGGGAAGGAGCCGAGCCTTGATGAAACTGTAATCTTTGTAGAGGAAAGGACTAGGATTGCTCAGATGCGTTATGATAGGTTGGTACAGTGTAACTCAAAGTTCAGTAAAAGGAATTATGAAGGCCAGGTTGACAACGGACAACGCTTTAACGTAATTAAGCGTGACCCAAGCAACTCAGTCAAGGTTTTAAGTTACGAAGTTTGCTTAGGTAATCACAGAGAGACAGATTATACAAAGTTATCGAAAGTGAATGTTACAGAAAGGAGACCGGAGATAAGATGTGGTCTGTGTTACCTGTGTTGGAGGATGGGTTACATAGCCAAGTCGAGCAGATCGGGCTTCAAGTGTGACGTTGAGAATCATAAGATTCATTGCTACATATTGATTATGTTGAAGACGCCACAAGTATTTGGAGTTTGAAACCGCTTTAATCAGTAACACTATACTATGAATTGTGCCCGCCTAGTGAAATCAAAGGTCAGAAGTGAGGAAGTTCGAAGATATATTTAATAGGCTATCAATATATCGGGAACCGACTAATCTAAACTGACTAGCGATTAAAAGGGAAGTTGAGCAAGGCGTTCCCACTCGTGATCAGGTAGGGATGCATGACCGAGCGCCTTCAGCTGGGTGAATCCACTAACACTAATGTGGTCGGCATATGTCGAAAACTTACAGAGCCATTGATTTTGAGGATTTATTTACCGTCACAGTATTAATAACCATGTAGTAAACTTGTAGAGGGATTGAGCCCTAATCACACAATCCTCAAATGTGAACACGAGGCAATTAGAAAAATAGATCTTCAACATTTACCGCGGAGAAAAAACCAACGATTGAGAAGGCGGGAGGAATGAATCCAATTTATTGACTGATCGAATGGCATGGCTCAGCCTTTCAGGTGTGATCACTGTTGAGTGTTGTCTCATATCTTTTATTCATCTCCAAGAGGGACTACTGAGCGCACGAGAGTTCGTGCAAGGTCACAAACAACAGAAGAGAGTGTTTTTCGATACATTTAAACAATCGGGTACTGTAAGCAAATCACTGGGACAGTTGGTTATAATAATAATTGTCTCCATTACAGTGATTGCGTTCTCGCTATAAATGTAGGTCACTACGAGAGCCCCCTTCCACTAGAAATGGTTTACACGTTCGACACGTAGCGAGGGAGGGTGGCGTTACTGACCAGCAAACATGATAGTGGGGAGATAAATTCAATCCACCCATGTCTGTAGGGCAGAACATTTTGTTTAATTACGGCTCCTTATGGTTTAGTGGGATGTAACGAACTTATGGTATTGAAGCTGATTTATCACGCAAAATACCTCTTTAAATCGTGTTACGAACGTTGAATTGGTTTCACTTCCTACCCAGTAATCCTATTACAAGCAAACTAGACAATTTGCTAATATACGAAGCCTACTCAAGACCCTATGATACCTGAAAAAAATAATAATACAAAAAAAATGAAAAGGGCTCCAATTGCTTCGATAAAAAAAGATAGCCAATTGTATATCACAATACTGTTTCTAGCACCATATTTTATTTTATAACCACACATAATCCCATACTCTCAGCTCCTTTCCGAATCGCCTCCATTTGTCAGTTGTATGTCCACTCACACCTTGTTAACACTTATTTTCTTTAACCTATTAAATGCTTTTTCTTAACAAATACCTTAAGAAAAGAAAATTAGAATGAGTAATCATACCTTAAACATTCATTCATGAATATTGGCTACTCTGCCCCTCGTGTTTTCTTTTACTTGCCCCTCTTTCAGCCCCCTTGTGATATGGAACGAAAGATTTTATCCTGCACTATCCTCAAAGCCTTAGACATTCCAAAGAGACATAAGGTTGCGACATTTAGAAGCTCCCACCTTCAGTGGACCTAACCTTGATCATCAGTTGCACATTCGCAACTCAACTTTCGTGAAGCGCGCCAACTGTGATACTGATTAAAACCATCTACATTCATATCTTATAAATTATCAACCCAGCTGTGTAATTCACTACAGTGGATATTGTATCATTTGTATCAATTTGATCTTGCCTGTAAACTGGCATGCCTCATGTAACAAACTGTTATTTGAGAATAAATTATTATTATTATTTGCTTCGTGGGATTGATCGGCAAACGTGTGATTGTAGGAAGAAAGTGTTGACAAAACAGGAAGCGATCGTTTATCCTCGAGTTGTCACCAATAGCCTTTTATGTACCATAACAACCAGGTTCGAGACCATATGTATCCCAGATATATTCAGAGCCAGAAAATCGAATGAGTGCATTGACAACAGCGTAGGTGATTAGGCCAGCTTTCGCCAAGTCGACGATAATGACAGGGCGACGGTTGGAGGCGTGGGCTCAGGATAAAGAAAATCTAAGAAAAAGAGAAAGATGTAGCATGCATGTAGTATAAGGATAGAGTCCTATACTGACTCCGTTGTTGATTGAGAGGTTAGTCGCGAAAGCGTACGGGTAAGCGTACTCGGCGACCGGAACGTGAGACGATAGTCTTGTTTGCACTTCGTCAGACTTCAATCTCAACGGAGTCTGGTAGCGCGGTCTGCTGATCTGGACATGAGACTAAAGTTTCGTCCGTAGATGTTGACTGGGATTTGAGAATGGAGTCTCTGATGTATCTAATGTGGGGTCCGAGGTAGATGTGGGGACCCCGCTAAAAAATTTGATGGGTCTAGCACTGAGTCTCAACTTACCAAGTAGAGCACTGTCGTCGATGTGTACCGGCTTGAGGCGAGCAACGCTGACTGTCTAGACACGGCCATGTCGATCAACGTTGAAGGTCATTTCCTGACGAGAAATCAAGTGAAAAGGACCTCCGTAAGGCTGTTGAAAAGGTGTGCGCATGGAATCTCTATGTATAGAAACATATGAACAGTTAGACAAAACTCGAGGAAGAGCAATCCCTCGATAACGTAGAGATTCCAGATTCGTGTGCCAGAAGAGCACCATAAAGTTGGCGAGGAAGCAGATCACCTAAAACGCTATAGCATGTGTAGTACACGGTAGTTCGTATGCGTACAATGAATTAACACTAGCACTTCTAGATCACACCAATTGCTCACATGCGTGTATGTCGGTGATTCTGTGAGGAATGCAACGAACTGTATTTAAAGCGTCTTGCGACTAGTCAGGTGTAAGTGGTTGTAAGTGTGATTCGGCACGATTTTCTGGTTGTAACGATCAGTGTGATGAGCAAGTGTCGGCTGACGTTGTAAGGTTCGGTCGGTTGTGTGCTTGACAGTGTTCGACAAACTTGTGCACAGTGTGCCAAACAGGTGACCGTCTGATCGGTCAGCACATCACAGCTAATTCCACTCACCTCCGTGATCTGTCATGTCTCCCTCCATACAGTCGACAATCATACTCGTACTCGATGTCTCACCCAAACACTCAGACACACACGCAAACAGTGTGATCATTGTGACAGTGATGTGATGAGTTGGTCAATGATTGATTGGTTGATTGATTCACTGAGTGAGTGAGTGATTGATTGATAGATTGAGTGAGTGAGTGAGTGAGTGATTGAGTGATTGAGTGATTGAGTGAATGTTTGATTGTGTTGGTGATTGAGTTTGCGAGTGATCGATAGTTTTGTTGAGTAGTCGAGTGTGTGTGATTGTGTTGAATCGGTGTTTGTTGTTTAAGTGTGGTTGCATGTGAATTTGCAATTGTTGGCCTAGTTGTCTAGGGGTATGATACTCGCTTTGGGTGCGAGTGGTCCCGGGTTCGAATCCCGGCTGGGCCCATGCTTTCACAATTTACACACTTCCATTCACCACCTTCACACACATACACACTTGCACGAACACAAACACAAACAAAAACACACAAACCCAAACACACACACACACCATAATCAATCAATCAATCACTCACTCACTCACTCAACCATTCACTCACACACTCTCTCACTCTGCTCGCCCACCACCAACAATATGCTATGCTGTATTCCATCGACTGGTCGATCAGCACTCAGACAACTCTCTGCTCACTAGTCACATGACAGAATCAATCTGCAATCGAGACATACCATACATTGTCCTAACTGATGGCCTATTTGAACACAGTTGTGATGGACAGTCGCCTGTGAAATACCACTACACAAGTGTTACTGCTGCATTACACACATCGGAGAAATAACTCTTCTGGCTTATGTTTGCAGTGTGTTTCGAGATTCAGAGTTGCGATTGCGAGTTCCATTTCACAGGTTATGTGGACTTAACACACATTGGGTTGATATGTTATGAAGACCAACACTGTGGTTTATTCAACTAGTCGTTTCGTAGACATGTCGACGTGACACCACCCGAACCGACCTCAACCGACTCGTTCAGATCAGTTCATTTCAGTAGAGTTCAGTTGAGTTGAGTTGAGTTGAATTCAATTGAATTGAATTGAGTTGAGTTCGGTTGAGTTGAGTTCGGTTGAGTTTAGTTCGGTTCAGTTCAGTGGAGATGAGTTGAGTTGTGTTTCGTTTACGTGACGTAACACTCGCACTTCTAGATCACACCAATTGCTCACATGCGTGTATGTCGGTGATTCTGTGAGGAATGCAACGAACTGTATTTAAAGCGTCTTGCGACTAGTCAGGTGTAAGTGGTTGTAAGTGTGATTCGGCACGATTTTCTGGTTGTAACGATCAGTGTGATGAGCAAGTGTCGGCTGACGTTGTAAGGTTCGGTCGGTTGTGTGCTTGACAGTGTTCGACAAACTTGTGCACAGTGTGCCAAACAGGTGACCGTCTGATCGGTCAGCACATCACAGCTAATTCCACTCACCTCCGTGATCTGTCATGTCTCCCTCCATACAGTCGACAATCATACTCGTACTCGATGTCTCACCCAAACACTCAGACACACACGCAAACAGTGTGATCATTGTGACAGTGATGTGATGAGTTGGTCAATGATTGATTGGTTGATTGATTCACTGAGTGAGTGAGTGATTGATTGATAGATTGAGTGAGTGATTGAGTGATTGAGTGAATGTTTGATTGTGTTGGTGATTGAGTTTGCGAGTGATCGATAGTTTTGTTGAGTAGTCGAGTGTGTGTGATTGTGTTGGATCGGTGTTTGTTGTTTAAGTGTGGTTGCATGTGAATTTGCAATTGTTGGCCTAGTGGTCTAGGGGTATGATACTCGCTTTGGGTGCGAGTGGTCCCGGGTTCGAATCCCGGCTGGGCCCATACTTTTCCAATTTACACACTTCCATTCACCACCTTCACACACATACACACTTGCACGAACACAAACACAAACAAAAACACACAAACCCAAACACACACACACACCATAATCAATCAATCAATCACTCACTCACTCACTCAACCATTCACTCACACACTCTCTCACTCTGCTCGCCCACCACCAACAATATGCTATGCTGTATTCCATCGACTGGTCGATCAGCACTCAGACAACTCTCTGCTCACTAGTCACATGACAGAATCAATCTGCAATCGAGACATACCATACATTGTCCTAACTGATGGCCTATTTGAACACAGTTGTGATGGACAGTCGCCTGTGAAATACCACTACACAAGTGTTACTGCTGCATTACACACATCGGAGAAATAACTCTTCTGGCTTATGTTTGCAGTGTGTTTCGAGATTCAGAGTTGCGATTGCGAGTTCCATTTCACAGGTTATGTGGACTTAACACACATTGGGTTGATATGTTATGAAGACCAACACTGTGGTTTATTCAACTAGTCGTTTCGTAGACATGTCGACGTGACACCACCCGAACCGACCTCAACCGACTCGTTCAGATCAGTTCATTTCAGTAGAGTTCAGTTGAGTTGAGTTGTGTTGAGTTGAGTTGAGTTGCGTTGAGTTGAGTTGAGTTGAGTTCGGTTGAGTTTAGTTCGGTTCAGTTCAGTGGAGATGAGTTGAGTTGTGTTTCGTTTACGTGACGTAACACTCGCACTTCTAGATCACACCAATTGCTCACATGCGTGTATGTCGGTGATTCTGTGAGGAATGCAACGAACTGTATTTAAAGCGTCTTGCGACTAGTCAGGTGTAAGTGGTTGTAAGTGTGATTCGGCACGATTTTCTGGTTGTAACGATCAGTGTGATGAGCAAGTGTCGGCTGACGTTGTAAGGTTCGGTCGGTTGTGTGCTTGACAGTGTTCGACAAACTTGTGCACAGTGTGCCAAACAGGTGACCGTCTGATCGGTCAGCACATCACAGCTAATTCCACTCACCTCCGTGATCTGTCATGTCTCCCTCCATACAGTCGACAATCATACTCGTACTCGATGTCTCACCCAAACACTCAGACACACACGCAAACAGTGTGATCATTGTGACAGTGATGTGATGAGTTGGTCAATGATTGATTGGTTGATTGATTCACTGAGTGAGTGAGTGATGATTGATTGATAGATTGAGTGAGTGAGTGATTGAGTGATTGAGTGAATGTTTGATTGTGTTGGTGATTGAGTTTGCGAGTGATCGATAGTTTTGTTGAGTAGTCGAGTGTGTGTGATTGTGTTGGATCGGTGTTTGTTGTTTAAGTGTGGTTGCATGTGAATTTGCAATTGTTGGCCTAGTGGTCTAGGGGTATGATACTCGCTTTGGGTGCGAGTGGTCCCGGGTTCGAATCCCGGCTGGGCCCATACTTTTCCAATTTACACACTTCCATTCACCACCTTCACACACATACACACTTGCACGAACACAAACACAAACAAAAACACACAAACCCAAACACACACACACACCATAATCAATCAATCAATCACTCACTCACTCACTCAACCATTCACTCACACACTCTCTCACTCTGCTCGCCCACCACCAACAATATGCTATGCTGTATTCCATCGACTGGTCGATCAGCACTCAGACAACTCTCTGCTCACTAGTCACATGACAGAATCAATCTGCAATCGAGACATACCATACATTGTCCTAACTGATGGCCTATTTGAACACAGTTGTGATGGACAGTCGCCTGTGAAATACCACTACACAAGTGTTACTGCTGCATTACACACATCGGAGAAATAACTCTTCTGGCTTATGTTTGCAGTGTGTTTCGAGATTCAGAGTTGCGATTGCGAGTTCCATTTCACAGGTTATGTGGACTTAACACACATTGGGTTGATATGTTATGAAGACCAACACTGTGGTTTATTCAACTAGTCGTTTCGTAGACATGTCGACGTGACACCACCCGAACCGACCTCAACCGACTCGTTCAGATCAGTTCATTTCAGTAGAGTTCAGTTGAGTTGAGTTGAGTTGAATTCAATTGAATTGAATTGAGTTGAGTTCGGTTGAGTTTAGTTCGGTTCAGTTCAGTGGAGATGAGTTGAGTTGTGTTTCGTTTACGTGACGTAACACTCGCACTTCTAGATCACACCAATTGCTCACATGCGTGTATGTCGGTGATTCTGTGAGGAATGCAACGAACTGTATTTAAAGCGTCTTGCGACTAGTCAGGTGTAAGTGGTTGTAAGTGTGATTCGGCACGATTTTCTGGTTGTAACGATCAGTGTGATGAGCAAGTGTCGGCTGACGTTGTAAGGTTCGGTCGGTTGTGTGCTTGACAGTGTTCGACAAACTTGTGCACAGTGTGCCAAACAGGTGACCGTCTGATCGGTCAGCACATCACAGCTAATTCCACTCACCTCCGTGATCTGTCATGTCTCCCTCCATACAGTCGACAATCATACTCGTACTCGATGTCTCACCCAAACACTCAGACACACACGCAAACAGTGTGATCATTGTGACAGTGATGTGATGAGTTGGTCAATGATTGATTGGTTGATTGATTCACTGAGTGAGTGAGTGATTGATTGATAGATTGAGTGAGTGAGTGAGTGAGTGATTGAGTGATTGAGTGATTGAGTGAATGTTTGATTGTGTTGGTGATTGAGTTTGCGAGTGATCGATAGTTTTGTTGAGTAGTCGAGTGTGTGTGATTGTGTTGGATCGGTGTTTGTTGTTTAAGTGTGGTTGTATATGAATTTGCAATTGTTGGCCTAGTGGTCTAGGGGTATGATACTCGCTTTGGGTGCGAGTGGTCCCGGGTTCGAATCCCGGCTGGGCCCATACTTTGCCAATTTACACACTTCCATTCACCACCTTCACACACATACACACTTGCACGAACACAAACACAAACAAAAACACACAAACCCAAACACACACACACACCATAATCAATCAATCAATCACTCACTCACTCACTCAACCATTCACTCACACACTCTCTCACTCTGCTCGCCCACCACCAACAATATGCTATGCTGTATTCCATCGACTGGTCGATCAGCACTCAGACAACTCTCTGCTCACTAGTCACATGACAGAATCAATCTGCAATCGAGACATACCATACATTGTCCTAACTGATGGCCTATTTGAACACAGTTGTGATGGACAGTCGCCTGTGAAATACCACTACACAAGTGTTACTGCTGCATTACACACATCGGAGAAATAACTCTTCTGGCTTATGTTTGCAGTGTGTTTCGAGATTCAGAGTTGCGATTGCGAGTTCCATTTCACAGGTTATGTGGACTTAACACACATTGGGTTGATATGTTATGAAGACCAACACTGTGGTTTATTCAACTAGTCGTTTCGTAGACATGTCGACGTGACACCACCCGAACCGACCTCAACCGACTCGTTCAGATCAGTTCATTTCAGTAGAGTTCAGTTGAGTTGAGTTGAGTTGAATTCAATTGAATTGAATTGAGTTGAGTTCGGTTGAGTTTAGTTCGGTTCAGTTCAGTGGAGATGAGTTGAGTTGTGTTTCGTTTACGTGACGTAACACTCGCACTTCTAGATCACACCAATTGCTCACATGCGTGTATGTCGGTGATTCTGTGAGGAATGCAACGAACTGTATTTAAAGCGTCTTGCGACTAGTCAGGTGTAAGTGGTTGTAAGTGTGATTCGGCACGATTTTCTGGTTGTAACGATCAGTGTGATGAGCAAGTGTCGGCTGACGTTGTAAGGTTCGGTCGGTTGTGTGCTTGACAGTGTTCGACAAACTTGTGCACAGTGTGCCAAACAGGTGACCGTCTGATCGGTCAGCACATCACAGCTAATTCCACTCACCTCCGTGATCTGTCGTGTCTCCCTCCATACAGTCGACAATCATACTCGTACTCGATGTCTCACCCAAACACTCAGACACACACGCAAACAGTGTGATCATTGTGACAGTGATGTGATGAGTTGGTCAATGATTGATTGGTTGATTGATTCACTGAGTGAGTGATTGATTGATAGATTGAGTGAGTGAGTGAGTGAGTGATTGAGTGATTGAGTGAATGTTTGATTGTGTTGGTGATTGAGTTTGCGAGTGATCGATAGTTTTGTTGAGTAGTCGAGTGTGTGTGATTGTGTTGGATCGGTGTTTGTTGTTTAAGTGTGGTTGTATATGGATTTGCAATTGTTGGCCTAGTGGTCTAGGGGTATGATACTCGCTTTGGGTGCGAGTGGTCCCGGGTTCGAATCCCGGCTGGGCCCATACTTTCCCAATTTACACACTTCCATTCACCACCTTCACACACATACACACTTGCACGAACACAAACACAAACAAAAACACACAAACCCAAACACACACACACACCATAATCAATCAATCAATCACTCACTCACTCACTCAACCATTCACTCACACACTCTCTCACTCTGCTCGCCCACCACCAACAATATGCTATGCTGTATTCCATCGACTGGTCGATCAGCACTCAGACAACTCTCTGCTCACTAGTCACATGACAGAATCAATCTGCAATCGAGACATACCATACATTGTCCTAACTGATGGCCTATTTGAACACAGTTGTGATGGACAGTCGCCTGTGAAATACCACTACACAAGTGTTACTGCTGCATTACACACATCGGAGAAATAACTCTTCTGGCTTATGTTTGCAGTGTGTTTCGAGATTCAGAGTTGCGATTGCGAGTTCCATTTCACAGGTTATGTGGACTTAACACACATTGGGTTGATATGTTATGAAGACCAACACTGTGGTTTATTCAACTAGTCGTTTCGTAGACATGTCGACGTGACACCACCCGAACCGACCTCAACCGACTCGTTCAGATCAGTTCATTTCAGTAGAGTTCAGTTGAGTTGAGTTGTGTTGTGTTGAGTTGAGTTGAGTTGAGTTCGGTTGAGTTGAGTTCGGTTGAGTTTAGTTCGGTTCAGTTCAGTGGAGATGAGTTGAGTTGTGTTTCGTTTACGTGACGTAACACTCGCACTTCTAGATCACACCAATTGCTCACATGCGTGTATGTCGGTGATTCTGTGAGGAATGCAACGAACTGTATTTAAAGCGTCTTGCGACTAGTCAGGTGTAAGTGGTTGTAAGTGTGATTCGGCACGATTTTCTGGTTGTAACGATCAGTGTGATGAGCAAGTGTCGGCTGACGTTGTAAGGTTCGGTCGGTTGTGTGCTTGACAGTGTTCGACAAACTTGTGCACAGTGTGCCAAACAGGTGACCGTCTGATCGGTCAGCACATCACAGCTAATTCCACTCACCTCCGTGATCTGTCATGTCTCCCTCCATACAGTCGACAATCATACTCGTACTCGATGTCTCACCCAAACACTCAGACACACACGCAAACAGTGTGATCATTGTGACAGTGATGTGATGAGTTGGTCAATGATTGATTGGTTGATTGATTCACTGAGTGAGTGAGTGATTGATTGATAGATTGAGTGAGTGAGTGAGTGAGTGATTGAGTGATTGAGTGATTGAGTGAATGTTTGATTGTGTTGGTGATTGAGTTTGCGAGTGATCGATAGTTTTGTTGAGTAGTCGAGTGTGTGTGATTGTGTTGGATCGGTGTTTGTTGTTTAAGTGTGGTTGCATGTGGATTTGCAATTGTTGGCCTAGTGGTCTAGGGGTATGATACTCGCTTTGGGTGCGAGTGGTCCCGGGTTCGAATCCCGGCTGGGCCCATACCTTTCCAATTTACACACTTCCATTCACCACCTTCACACACATACACACTTGCACGAACACAAACACAAACAAAAACACACAAACCCAAACACACACACACACCATAATCAATCAATCAATCACTCACTCAACCATTCACTCACACACTCTCTCACTCTGCTCGCCCACCACCAACAATATGCTATGCTGTATTCCATCGACTGGTCGATCAGCACTCAGACAACTCTCTGCTCACTAGTCACATGACAGAATCAATCTGCAATCGAGACATACCATACATTGTCCTAACTGATGGCCTATTTGAACACAGTTGTGATGGACAGTCGCCTGTGAAATACCACTACACAAGTGTTACTGCTGCATTACACACATCGGAGAAATAACTCTTCTGGCTTATGTTTGCAGTGTGTTTCGAGATTCAGAGTTGCGATTGCGAGTTCCATTTCACAGGTTATGTGGACTTAACACACATTGGGTTGATATGTTATGAAGACCAACACTGTGGTTTATTCAACTAGTCGTTTCGTAGACATGTCGACGTGACACCACCCGAACCGACCTCAACCGACTCGTTCAGATCAGTTCATTTCAGTAGAGTTCAGTTGAGTTGAGTTGTGTTGAGTTGAGTTGCGTTGAGTTGAGTTGAGTTGAGTTCGGTTGAGTTTAGTTCGGTTCAGTTCAGTGGAGATGAGTTGAGTTGTGTTTCGTTTACGTGACGTAACACTCGCACTTCTAGATCACACCAATTGCTCACATGCGTGTATGTCGGTGATTCTGTGAGGAATGCAACGAACTGTATTTAAAGCGTCTTGCGACTAGTCAGGTGTAAGTGGTTGTAAGTGTGATTCGGCACGATTTTCTGGTTGTAACGATCAGTGTGATGAGCAAGTGTCGGCTGACGTTGTAAGGTTCGGTCGGTTGTGTGCTTGACAGTGTTCGACAAACTTGTGCACAGTGTGCCAAACAGGTGACCGTCTGATCGGTCAGCACATCACAGCTAATTCCACTCACCTCCGTGATCTGTCATGTCTCCCTCCATACAGTCGACAATCATACTCGTACTCGATGTCTCACCCAAACACTCAGACACACACGCAAACAGTGTGATCATTGTGACAGTGATGTGATGAGTTGGTCAATGATTGATTGGTTGATTGATTCACTGAGTGAGTGAGTGATTGATTGATAGATTGAGTGAGTGAGTGAGTGATTGAGTGATTGAGTGATTGAGTGAATGTTTGATTGTGTTGGTGATTGAGTTTGCGAGTGATCGATAGTTTTGTTGAGTAGTCGAGTGTGTGTGATTGTGTTGGATCGGTGTTTGTTGTTTAAGTGTGGTTGCATGTGGATTTGCAATTGTTGGCCTAGTGGTCTAGGGGTATGATACTCGCTTTGGGTGCGAGTGGTCCCGGGTTCGAATCCCGGCTGGGCCCATACTTTCCCAATTTACACACTTCCATTCACCACCTTCACACACATACACACTTGCACGAACACAAACACAAACAAAAACACACAAACCCAAACACACACACACACCATAATCAATCAATCAATCACTCACTCAACCATTCACTCACACACTCTCTCACTCTGCTCGCCCACCACCAACAATATGCTATGCTGTATTCCATCGACTGGTCGATCAGCACTCAGACAACTCTCTGCTCACTAGTCACATGACAGAATCAATCTGCAATCGAGACATACCATACATTGTCCTAACTGATGGCCTATTTGAACACAGTTGTGATGGACAGTCGCCTGTGAAATACCACTACACAAGTGTTACTGCTGCATTACACACATCGGAGAAATAACTCTTCTGGCTTATGTTTGCAGTGTGTTTCGAGATTCAGAGTTGCGATTGCGAGTTCCATTTCACAGGTTATGTGGACTTAACACACATTGGGTTGATATGTTATGAAGACCAACACTGTGGTTTATTCAACTAGTCGTTTCGTAGACATGTCGACGTGACACCACCCGAACCGACCTCAACCGACTCGTTCAGATCAGTTCATTTCAGTAGAGTTCAGTTGAGTTGAGTTGTGTTGAGTTGAGTTGAGTTGAGTTGAGTTGAGTTCGGTTGAGTTTAGTTCGGTTCAGTTCAGTGGAGATGAGTTGAGTTGTGTTTCGTTTACGTGACGTAACACTCGCACTTCTAGATCACACCAATTGCTCACATGCGTGTATGTCGGTGATTCTGTGAGGAATGCAACGAACTGTATTTAAAGCGTCTTGCGACTAGTCAGGTGTAAGTGGTTGTAAGTGTGATTCGGCACGATTTTCTGGTTGTAACGATCAGTGTGATGAGCAAGTGTCGGCTGACGTTGTAAGGTTCGGTCGGTTGTGTGCTTGACAGTGTTCGACAAACTTGTGCACAGTGTGCCAAACAGGTGACCGTCTGATCGGTCAGCACATCACAGCTAATTCCACTCACCTCCGTGATCTGTCATGTCTCCCTCCATACAGTCGACAATCATACTCGTACTCGATGTCTCACCCAAACACTCAGACACACACGCAAACAGTGTGATCATTGTGACAGTGATGTGATGAGTTGGTCAATGATTGATTGGTTGATTGATTCACTGAGTGAGTGAGTGATTGATTGATAGATTGAGTGAGTGAGTGAGTGATTGAGTGATTGAGTGATTGAGTGAATGTTTGATTGTGTTGGTGATTGAGTTTGCGAGTGATCGATAGTTTTGTTGAGTAGTCGAGTGTGTGTGATTGTGTTGGATCGGTGTTTGTTGTTTAAGTGTGATTGTCTATGGATTTGCAATTGTTGGCCTAGTGGTCTAGGGGTATGATACTCGCTTTGGGTGCGAGTGGTCCCGGGTTCGAATCCCGGCTGGGCCCATACTTTCCCAATTTACACACTTCCATTCACCACCTTCACACACATACACACTTGCACGAACACAAACACAAACAAAAACACACAAACCCAAACACACACACACACCATAATCAATCAATCAATCACTCACTCACTCAACCATTCACTCACACACTCTCTCACTCTGCTCGCCCACCACCAACAATATGCTATGCTGTATTCCATCGACTGGTCGATCAGCACTCAGACAACTCTCTGCTCACTAGTCACATGACAGAATCAATCTGCAATCGAGACATACCATACATTGTCCTAACTGATGGCCTATTTGAACACAGTTGTGATGGACAGTCGCCTGTGAAATACCACTACACAAGTGTTACTGCTGCATTACACACATCGGAGAAATAACTCTTCTGGCTTATGTTTGCAGTGTGTTTCGAGATTCAGAGTTGCGATTGCGAGTTCCATTTCACAGGTTATGTGGACTTAACACACATTGGGTTGATATGTTATGAAGACCAACACTGTGGTTTATTCAACTAGTCGTTTCGTAGACATGTCGACGTGACACCACCCGAACCGACCTCAACCGACTCGTTCAGATCAGTTCATTTCAGTAGAGTTCAGTTGAGTTGAGTTGAGTTGAGTTGAGTTCGGTTGAGTTGAGTTCGGTTGAGTTTAGTTCGGTTCAGTTCAGTGGAGATGAGTTGAGTTGTGTTTCGTTTACGTGACGTAACACTCGCACTTCTAGATCACACCAATTGCTCACATGCGTGTATGTCGGTGATTCTGTGAGGAATGCAACGAACTGTATTTAAAGCGTCTTGCGACTAGTCAGGTGTAAGTGGTTGTAAGTGTGATTCGGCACGATTTTCTGGTTGTAACGATCAGTGTGATGAGCAAGTGTCGGCTGACGTTGTAAGGTTCGGTCGGTTGTGTGCTTGACAGTGTTCGACAAACTTGTGCACAGTGTGCCAAACAGGTGACCGTCTGATCGGTCAGCACATCACAGCTAATTCCACTCACCTCCGTGATCTGTCATGTCTCCCTCCATACAGTCGACAATCATACTCGTACTCGATGTCTCACCCAAACACTCAGACACACACGCAAACAGTGTGATCATTGTGACAGTGATGTGATGAGTTGGTCAATGATTGATTGGTTGATTGATTCACTGAGTGAGTGAGTGATTGATTGATAGATTGAGTGAGTGAGTGAGTGAGTGATTGAGTGATTGAGTGATTGAGTGAATGTTTGATTGTGTTGGTGATTGAGTTTGCGAGTGATCGATAGTTTTGTTGAGTAGTCGAGTGTGTGTGATTGTGTTGGATCGGTGTTTGTTGTTTAAGTGTGGTTGCATGTGGATTTGCAATTGTTGGCCTAGTGGTCTAGGGGTATGATACTCGCTTTGGGTGCGAGTGGTCCCGGGTTCGAATCCCGGCTGGGCCCATACTTTTCCAATTTACACACTTCCATTCACCACCTTCACACACATACACACTTGCACGAACACAAACACAAACAAAAACACACAAACCCAAACACACACACACACCATAATCAATCAATCAATCACTCACTCACTCAACCATTCACTCACACACTCTCTCACTCTGCTCGCCCACCACCAACAATATGCTATGCTGTATTCCATCGACTGGTCGATCAGCACTCAGACAACTCTCTGCTCACTAGTCACATGACAGAATCAATCTGCAATCGAGACATACCATACATTGTCCTAACTGATGGCCTATTTGAACACAGTTGTGATGGACAGTCGCCTGTGAAATACCACTACACAAGTGTTACTGCTGCATTACACACATCGGAGAAATAACTCTTCTGGCTTATGTTTGCAGTGTGTTTCGAGATTCAGAGTTGCGATTGCGAGTTCCATTTCACAGGTTATGTGGACTTAACACACATTGGGTTGATATGTTATGAAGACCAACACTGTGGTTTATTCAACTAGTCGTTTCGTAGACATGTCGACGTGACACCACCCGAACCGACCTCAACCGACTCGTTCAGATCAGTTCATTTCAGTAGAGTTCAGTTGAGTTGAGTTGAGTTGAGTTGAGTTGAGTTGAGTTGAGTTCGGTTGAGTTTAGTTCGGTTCAGTTCAGTGGAGATGAGTTGAGTTGTGTTTCGTTTACGTGACGTAACCCTCGCACTTCTAGATCACACCAATTGCTCACATGCGTGTATGTCGGTGATTCTGTGAGGAATGCAACGAACTGTATTTAAAGCGTCTTGCGACTAGTCAGGTGTAAGTGGTTGTAAGTGTGATTCGGCACGATTTTCTGGTTGTAACGATCAGTGTGATGAGCAAGTGTCGGCTGACGTTGTAAGGTTCGGTCGGTTGTGTGCTTGACAGTGTTCGACAAACTTGTGCACAGTGTGCCAAACAGGTGACCGTCTGATCGGTCAGCACATCACAGCTAATTCCACTCACCTCCGTGATCTGTCATGTCTCCCTCCATACAGTCGACAATCATACTCGTACTCGATGTCTCACCCAAACACTCAGACACACACGCAAACAGTGTGATCATTGTGACAGTGATGTGATGAGTTGGTCAATGATTGATTGGTTGATTGATTCACTGAGTGAGTGAGTGATTGATTGATAGATTGAGTGAGTGAGTGAGTGAGTGATTGAGTGATTGAGTGATTGAGTGAATGTTTGATTGTGTTGGTGATTGAGTTTGCGAGTGATCGATAGTTTTGTTGAGTAGTCGAGTGTGTGTGATTGTGTTGGATCGGTGTTTGTTGTTTAAGTGTGGTTGCATGTGGATTTGCAATTGTTGGCCTAGTGGTCTAGGGGTATGATACTCGCTTTGGGTGCGAGTGGTCCCGGGTTCGAATCCCGGCTGGGCCCATACTTTCCCAATTTACACACTTCCATTCACCACCTTCACACACATACACACTTGCACGAACACAAACACAAACAAAAACACACAAACCCAAACACACACACACCATAATCAATCAATCAATCACTCACTCACTCACTCAACCATTCACTCACACACTCTCTCACTCTGCTCGCCCACCACCAACAATATGCTATGCTGTATTCCATCGACTGGTCGATCAGCACTCAGACAACTCTCTGCTCACTAGTCACATGACAGAATCAATCTGCAATCGAGACATACCATACATTGTCCTAACTGATGGCCTATTTGAACACAGTTGTGATGGACAGTCGCCTGTGAAATACCACTACACAAGTGTTACTGCTGCATTACACACATCGGAGAAATAACTCTTCTGGCTTATGTTTGCAGTGTGTTTCGAGATTCAGAGTTGCGATTGCGAGTTCCATTTCACAGGTTATGTGGACTTAACACACATTGGGTTGATATGTTATGAAGACCAACACTGTGGTTTATTCAACTAGTCGTTTCGTAGACATGTCGACGTGACACCACCCGAACCGACCTCAACCGACTCGTTCAGATCAGTTCATTTCAGTAGAGTTCAGTTGAGTTGAGTTGTGTTGAGTTGAGTTGAGTTGAGTTGCGTTGAGTTGAGTTGAGTTCGGTTGAGTTTAGTTCGGTTCAGTTCAGTGGAGATGAGTTGAGTTGTGTTTCGTTTACGTGACGTAACCCTCGCACTTCTAGATCACACCAATTGCTCACATGCGTGTATGTCGGTGATTCTGTGAGGAATGCAACGAACTGTATTTAAAGCGTCTTGCGACTAGTCAGGTGTAAGTGGTTGTAAGTGTGATTCGGCACGATTTTCTGGTTGTAACGATCAGTGTGATGAGCAAGTGTCGGCTGACGTTGTAAGGTTCGGTCGGTTGTGTGCTTGACAGTGTTCGACAAACTTGTGCACAGTGTGCCAAACAGGTGACCGTCTGATCGGTCAGCACATCACAGCTAATTCCACTCACCTCCGTGATCTGTCATGTCTCCCTCCATACAGTCGACAATCATACTCGTACTCGATGTCTCACCCAAACACTCAGACACACACGCAAACAGTGTGATCATTGTGACAGTGATGTGATGAGTTGGTCAATGATTGATTGGTTGATTGATTCACTGAGTGAGTGAGTGATTGATTGATAGATTGAGTGAGTGAGTGAGTGAGTGAGTGATTGAGTGATTGAGTGATTGAGTGAATGTTTGATTGTGTTGGTGATTGAGTTTGCGAGTGATCGATAGTTTTGTTGAGTAGTCGAGTGTGTGTGATTGTGTTGGATCGGTGTTTGTTGTTTAAGTGTGGTTGCATGTGGATTTGCAATTGTTGGCCTAGTGGTCTAGGGGTATGATACTCGCTTTGGGTGCGAGTGGTCCCGGGTTCGAATCCCGGCTGGGCCCATACCTTTCCAATTTACACACTTCCATTCACCACCTTCACACACATACACACTTGCACGAACACAAACACAAACAAAAACACACAAACCCAAACACACACACACACCATAATCAATCAATCAATCACTCACTCACTCAACCATTCACTCACACACTCTCTCACTCTGCTCGCCCACCACCAACAATATGCTATGCTGTATTCCATCGACTGGTCGATCAGCACTCAGACAACTCTCTGCTCACTAGTCACATGACAGAATCAATCTGCAATCGAGACATACCATACATTGTCCTAACTGATGGCCTATTTGAACACAGTTGTGATGGACAGTCGCCTGTGAAATACCACTACACAAGTGTTACTGCTGCATTACACACATCGGAGAAATAACTCTTCTGGCTTATGTTTGCAGTGTGTTTCGAGATTCAGAGTTGCGATTGCGAGTTCCATTTCACAGGTTATGTGGACTTAACACACATTGGGTTGATATGTTATGAAGACCAACACTGTGGTTTATTCAACTAGTCGTTTCGTAGACATGTCGACGTGACACCACCCGAACCGACCTCAACCGACTCGTTCAGATCAGTTCATTTCAGTAGAGTTCAGTTGAGTTGAGTTGTGTTGAGTTGAGTTGAGTTGCGTTGAGTTGAGTTGAGTTCGGTTGAGTTTAGTTCGGTTCAGTTCAGTGGAGATGAGTTGAGTTGTGTTTCGTTTACGTGACGTAACCCTCGCACTTCTAGATCACACCAATTGCTCACATGCGTGTATGTCGGTGATTCTGTGAGGAATGCAACGAACTGTATTTAAAGCGTCTTGCGACTAGTCAGGTGTAAGTGGTTGTAAGTGTGATTCGGCACGATTTTCTGGTTGTAACGATCAGTGTGATGAGCAAGTGTCGGCTGACGTTGTAAGGTTCGGTCGGTTGTGTGCTTGACAGTGTTCGACAAACTTGTGCACAGTGTGCCAAACAGGTGACCGTCTGATCGGTCAGCACATCACAGCTAATTCCACTCACCTCCGTGATCTGTCATGTCTCCCTCCATACAGTCGACAATCATACTCGTACTCGATGTCTCACCCAAACACTCAGACACACACGCAAACAGTGTGATCATTGTGACAGTGATGTGATGAGTTGGTCAATGATTGATTGGTTGATTGATTCACTGAGTGAGTGAGTGATTGATTGATAGATTGAGTGAGTGAGTGAGTGAGTGATTGAGTGATTGAGTGATTGAGTGAATGTTTGATTGTGTTGGTGATTGAGTTTGCGAGTGATCGATAGTTTTGTTGAGTAGTCGAGTGTGTGTGATTGTGTTGGATCGGTGTTTGTTGTTTAAGTGTGGTTGTATATGGATTTGCAATTGTTGGCCTAGTGGTCTAGGGGTATGATACTCGCTTTGGGTGCGAGTGGTCCCGGGTTCGAATCCCGGCTGGGCCCATACCTTTCCAATTTACACACTTCCATTCACCACCTTCACACACATACACACTTGCACGAACACAAACACAAACAAAAACACACAAACCCAAACACACACACACACCATAATCAATCAATCACTCACTCACTCAACCATTCACTCACACACTCTCTCACTCTGCTCGCCCACCACCAACAATATGCTATGCTGTATTCCATCGACTGGTCGATCAGCACTCAGACAACTCTCTGCTCACTAGTCACATGACAGAATCAATCTGCAATCGAGACATACCATACATTGTCCTAACTGATGGCCTATTTGAACACAGTTGTGATGGACAGTCGCCTGTGAAATACCACTACACAAGTGTTACTGCTGCATTACACACATCGGAGAAATAACTCTTCTGGCTTATGTTTGCAGTGTGTTTCGAGATTCAGAGTTGCGATTGCGAGTTCCATTTCACAGGTTATGTGGACTTAACACACATTGGGTTGATATGTTATGAAGACCAACACTGTGGTTTATTCAACTAGTCGTTTCGTAGACATGTCGACGTGACACCACCCGAACCGACCTCAACCGACTCGTTCAGATCAGTTCATTTCAGTAGAGTTCAGTTGAGTTGAGTTGTGTTGAGTTGAGTTGAGTTGAGTTGAGTTCGGTTGAGTTTAGTTCGGTTCAGTTCAGTGGAGATGAGTTGAGTTGTGTTTCGTTTACGTGACGTAACACTCGCACTTCTAGATCACACCAATTGCTCACATGCGTGTATGTCGGTGATTCTGTGAGGAATGCAACGAACTGTATTTAAAGCGTCTTGCGACTAGTCAGGTGTAAGTGGTTGTAAGTGTGATTCGGCACGATTTTCTGGTTGTAACGATCAGTGTGATGAGCAAGTGTCGGCTGACGTTGTAAGGTTCGGTCGGTTGTGTGCTTGACAGTGTTCGACAAACTTGTGCACAGTGTGCCAAACAGGTGACCGTCTGATCGGTCAGCACATCACAGCTAATTCCACTCACCTCCGTGATCTGTCATGTCTCCCTCCATACAGTCGACAATCATACTCGTACTCGATGTCTCACCCAAACACTCAGACACACACGCAAACAGTGTGATCATTGTGACAGTGATGTGATGAGTTGGTCAATGATTGATTGGTTGATTGATTCACTGAGTGAGTGAGTGATTGATTGATAGATTGAGTGAGTGAGTGAGTGAGTGAGTGATTGAGTGATTGAGTGATTGAGTGAATGTTTGATTGTGTTGGTGATTGAGTTTGCGAGTGATCGATAGTTTTGTTGAGTAGTCGAGTGTGTGTGATTGTGTTGGATCGGTGTTTGTTGTTTAAGTGTGGTTGTATATGGATTTGCAATTGTTGGCCTAGTGGTCTAGGGGTATGATACTCGCTTTGGGTGCGAGTGGTCCCGGGTTCGAATCCCGGCTGGGCCCATACCTTTCCCAATTTACACACTTCCATTCACCACCTTCACACACATACACACTTGCACGAACACAAACACAAACAAAAACACACAAACCCAAACACACACACACACCATAATCAATCAATCAATCACTCACTCACTCAACCATTCACTCACACACTCTCTCACTCTGCTCGCCCACCACCAACAATATGCTATGCTGTATTCCATCGACTGGTCGATCAGCACTCAGACAACTCTCTGCTCACTAGTCACATGACAGAATCAATCTGCAATCGAGACATACCATACATTGTCCTAACTGATGGCCTATTTGAACACAGTTGTGATGGACAGTCGCCTGTGAAATACCACTACACAAGTGTTACTGCTGCATTACACACATCGGAGAAATAACTCTTCTGGCTTATGTTTGCAGTGTGTTTCGAGATTCAGAGTTGCGATTGCGAGTTCCATTTCACAGGTTATGTGGACTTAACACACATTGGGTTGATATGTTATGAAGACCAACACTGTGGTTTATTCAACTAGTCGTTTCGTAGACATGTCGACGTGACACCACCCGAACCGACCTCAACCGACTCGTTCAGATCAGTTCATTTCAGTAGAGTTCAGTTGAGTTGAGTTGAGTTGAGTTGAGTTGAGTTGAGTTGAGTTGAGTTCGGTTGAGTTTAGTTCGGTTCAGTTCAGTGGAGATGAGTTGAGTTGTGTTTCGTTTACGTGACGTAACACTCGCACTTCTAGATCACACCAATTGCTCACATGCGTGTATGTCGGTGATTCTGTGAGGAATGCAACGAACTGTATTTAAAGCGTCTTGCGACTAGTCAGGTGTAAGTGGTTGTAAGTGTGATTCGGCACGATTTTCTGGTTGTAACGATCAGTGTGATGAGCAAGTGTCGGCTGACGTTGTAAGGTTCGGTCGGTTGTGTGCTTGACAGTGTTCGACAAACTTGTGCACAGTGTGCCAAACAGGTGACCGTCTGATCGGTCAGCACATCACAGCTAATTCCACTCACCTCCGTGATCTGTCATGTCTCCCTCCATACAGTCGACAATCATACTCGTACTCGATGTCTCACCCAAACACTCAGACACACACGCAAACAGTGTGATCATTGTGACAGTGATGTGATGAGTTGGTCAATGATTGATTGGTTGATTGATTCACTGAGTGAGTGAGTGATTGATTGATAGATTGAGTGAGTGATTGAGTGAGTGAGTGATTGAGTGATTGAGTGATTGAGTGAATGTTTGATTGTGTTGGTGATTGAGTTTGCGAGTGATCGATAGTTTTGTTGAGTAGTCGAGTGTGTGTGATTGTGTTGGATCGGTGTTTGTTGTTTAAGTGTGGTTGCATGTGGATTTGCAATTGTTGGCCTAGTGGTCTAGGGGTATGATACTCGCTTAGGGTGCGAGTGGTCCCGGGTTCGAATCCCGGCTGGGCCCATACTTTCCCAATTTACACACTTCCATTCACCACCTTCACACACATACACACTTGCACGAACACAAACACAAACAAAAACACACAAACCCAAACACACACACACACCATAATCAATCAATCACTCACTCACTCAACCATTCACTCACACACTCTCTCACTCTGCTCGCCCACCACCAACAATATGCTATGCTGTATTCCATCGACTGGTCGATCAGCACTCAGACAACTCTCTGCTCACTAGTCACATGACAGAATCAATCTGCAATCGAGACATACCATACATTGTCCTAACTGATGGCCTATTTGAACACAGTTGTGATGGACAGTCGCCTGTGAAATACCACTACACAAGTGTTACTGCTGCATTACACACATCGGAGAAATAACTCTTCTGGCTTATGTTTGCAGTGTGTTTCGAGATTCAGAGTTGCGATTGCGAGTTCCATTTCACAGGTTATGTGGACTTAACACACATTGGGTTGATATGTTATGAAGACCAACACTGTGGTTTATTCAACTAGTCGTTTCGTAGACATGTCGACGTGACACCACCCGAACCGACCTCAACCGACTCGTTCAGATCAGTTCATTTCAGTAGAGTTCAGTTGAGTTGAGTTGAGTTGAGTTGAGTTGAGTTGAGTTGAGTTGAGTTCGGTTGAGTTTAGTTCGGTTCAGTTCAGTGGAGATGAGTTGAGTTGTGTTTCGTTTACGTGACGTAACACTCGCACTTCTAGATCACACCAATTGCTCACATGCGTGTATGTCGGTGATTCTGTGAGGAATGCAACGAACTGTATTTAAAGCGTCTTGCGACTAGTCAGGTGTAAGTGGTTGTAAGTGTGATTCGGCACGATTTTCTGGTTGTAACGATCAGTGTGATGAGCAAGTGTCGGCTGACGTTGTAAGGTTCGGTCGGTTGTGTGCTTGACAGTGTTCGACAAACTTGTGCACAGTGTGCCAAACAGGTGACCGTCTGATCGGTCAGCACATCACAGCTAATTCCACTCACCTCCGTGATCTGTCATGTCTCCCTCCATACAGTCGACAATCATACTCGTACTCGATGTCTCACCCAAACACTCAGACACACACGCAAACAGTGTGATCATTGTGACAGTGATGTGATGAGTTGGTCAATGATTGATTGGTTGATTGATTCACTGAGTGAGTGAGTGATTGATTGATAGATTGAGTGAGTGAGTGATTGAGTGATTGAGTGATTGAGTGATTGAGTGAATGTTTGATTGTGTTGGTGATTGAGTTTGCGAGTGATCGATAGTTTTGTTGAGTAGTCGAGTGTGTGTGATTGTGTTGGATCGGTGTTTGTTGTTTAAGTGTGGTTGTATATGGATTTGCAATTGTTGGCCTAGTGGTCTAGGGGTATGATACTCGCTTTGGGTGCGAGTGGTCCCGGGTTCGAATCCCGGCTGGGCCCATACTTTCCCAATTTACACACTTCCATTCACCACCTTCACACACATACACACTTGCACGAACACAAACACAAACAAAAACACACAAACCCAAACACACACACACACCATAATCAATCAATCAATCACTCACTCACTCACCATTCACTCACACACTCTCTCACTCTGCTCGCCCACCACCAACAATATGCTATGCTGTATTCCATCGACTGGTCGATCAGCACTCAGACAACTCTCTGCTCACTAGTCACATGACAGAATCAATCTGCAATCGAGACATACCATACATTGTCCTAACTGATGGCCTATTTGAACACAGTTGTGATGGACAGTCGCCTGTGAAATACCACTACACAAGTGTTACTGCTGCATTACACACATCGGAGAAATAACTCTTCTGGCTTATGTTTGCAGTGTGTTTCGAGATTCAGAGTTGCGATTGCGAGTTCCATTTCACAGGTTATGTGGACTTAACACACATTGGGTTGATATGTTATGAAGACCAACACTGTGGTTTATTCAACTAGTCGTTTCGTAGACATGTCGACGTGACACCACCCGAACCGACCTCAACCGACTCGTTCAGATCAGTTCATTTCAGTAGAGTTCAGTTGAGTTGAGTTGAGTTGCGTTGCGTTGAGTTGAGTTGAGTTGAGTTCGGTTGAGTTTAGTTCGGTTCAGTTCAGTGGAGATGAGTTGAGTTGTGTTTCGTTTACGTGACGTAACACTCGCACTTCTAGATCACACCAATTGCTCACATGCGTGTATGTCGGTGATTCTGTGAGGAATGCAACGAACTGTATTTAAAGCGTCTTGCGACTAGTCAGGTGTAAGTGGTTGTAAGTGTGATTCGGCACGATTTTCTGGTTGTAACGATCAGTGTGATGAGCAAGTGTCGGCTGACGTTGTAAGGTTCGGTCGGTTGTGTGCTTGACAGTGTTCGACAAACTTGTGCACAGTGTGCCAAACAGGTGACCGTCTGATCGGTCAGCACATCACAGCTAATTCCACTCACCTCCGTGATCTGTCATGTCTCCCTCCATACAGTCGACAATCATACTCGTACTCGATGTCTCACCCAAACACTCAGACACACACGCAAACAGTGTGATCATTGTGACAGTGATGTGATGAGTTGGTCAATGATTGATTGGTTGATTGATTCACTGAGTGAGTGAGTGATTGATTGATAGATTGAGTGAGTGAGTGAGTGAGTGATTGAGTGATTGAGTGATTGAGTGAATGTTTGATTGTGTTGGTGATTGAGTTTGCGAGTGATCGATAGTTTTGTTGAGTAGTCGAGTGTGTGTGATTGTGTTGGATCGGTGTTTGTTGTTTAAGTGTGGTTGTATATGGATTTGCAATTGTTGGCCTAGTGGTCTAGGGGTATGATACTCGCTTTGGGTGCGAGTGGTCCCGGGTTCGAATCCCGGCTGGGCCCATACTTTCCCAATTTACACACTTCCATTCACCACCTTCACACACATACACACTTGCACGAACACAAACACAAACAAAAACACACAAACCCAAACACACACACACACCATAATCAATCAATCAATCACTCACTCAACCATTCACTCACACACTCTCTCACTCTGCTCGCCCACCACCAACAATATGCTATGCTGTATTCCATCGACTGGTCGATCAGCACTCAGACAACTCTCTGCTCACTAGTCACATGACAGAATCAATCTGCAATCGAGACATACCATACATTGTCCTAACTGATGGCCTATTTGAACACAGTTGTGATGGACAGTCGCCTGTGAAATACCACTACACAAGTGTTACTGCTGCATTACACACATCGGAGAAATAACTCTTCTGGCTTATGTTTGCAGTGTGTTTCGAGATTCAGAGTTGCGATTGCGAGTTCCATTTCACAGGTTATGTGGACTTAACACACATTGGGTTGATATGTTATGAAGACCAACACTGTGGTTTATTCAACTAGTCGTTTCGTAGACATGTCGACGTGACACCACCCGAACCGACCTCAACCGACTCGTTCAGATCAGTTCATTTCAGTAGAGTTCAGTTGAGTTGAGTTGAGTTGAGTTGAGTTGGTTGAGTTGAGTTGAGTTGAGTTCGGTTGAGTTTAGTTCGGTTCAGTTCAGTGGAGATGAGTTGAGTTGTGTTTCGTTTACGTGACGTAACACTCGCACTTCTAGATCACACCAATTGCTCACATGCGTGTATGTCGGTGATTCTGTGAGGAATGCAACGAACTGTATTTAAAGCGTCTTGCGACTAGTCAGGTGTAAGTGGTTGTAAGTGTGATTCGGCACGATTTTCTGGTTGTAACGATCAGTGTGATGAGCAAGTGTCGGCTGACGTTGTAAGGTTCGGTCGGTTGTGTGCTTGACAGTGTTCGACAAACTTGTGCACAGTGTGCCAAACAGGTGACCGTCTGATCGGTCAGCACATCACAGCTAATTCCACTCACCTCCGTGATCTGTCATGTCTCCCTCCATACAGTCGACAATCATACTCGTACTCGATGTCTCACCCAAACACTCAGACACACACGCAAACAGTGTGATCATTGTGACAGTGATGTGATGAGTTGGTCAATGATTGATTGGTTGATTGATTCACTGAGTGAGTGAGTGATTGATTGATAGATTGAGTGAGTGAGTGAGTGAGTGATTGAGTGATTGAGTGATTGAGTGAATGTTTGATTGTGTTGGTGATTGAGTTTGCGAGTGATCGATAGTTTTGTTGAGTAGTCGAGTGTGTGTGATTGTGTTGGATCGGTGTTTGTTGTTTAAGTGTGGTTGTATATGGATTTGCAATTGTTGGCCTAGTGGTCTAGGGGTATGATACTCGCTTTGGGTGCGAGTGGTCCCGGGTTCGAATCCCGGCTGGGCCCATACTTTCCCAATTTACACACTTCCATTCACCACCTTCACACACATACACACTTGCACGAACACAAACACAAACAAAAACACACAAACCCAAACACACACACACACCATAATCAATCAATCAATCACTCACTCACTCAACCATTCACTCACACACTCTCTCACTCTGCTCGCCCACCACCAACAATATGCTATGCTGTATTCCATCGACTGGTCGATCAGCACTCAGACAACTCTCTGCTCACTAGTCACATGACAGAATCAATCTGCAATCGAGACATACCATACATTGTCCTAACTGATGGCCTATTTGAACACAGTTGTGATGGACAGTCGCCTGTGAAATACCACTACACAAGTGTTACTGCTGCATTACACACATCGGAGAAATAACTCTTCTGGCTTATGTTTGCAGTGTGTTTCGAGATTCAGAGTTGCGATTGCGAGTTCCATTTCACAGGTTATGTGGACTTAACACACATTGGGTTGATATGTTATGAAGACCAACACTGTGGTTTATTCAACTAGTCGTTTCGTAGACATGTCGACGTGACACCACCCGAACCGACCTCAACCGACTCGTTCAGATCAGTTCATTTCAGTAGAGTTCAGTTGAGTTGAGTTGTGTTGAGTTGAGTTGCGTTGAGTTGAGTTGAGTTGAGTTCGGTTGAGTTTAGTTCGGTTCAGTTCAGTGGAGATGAGTTGAGTTGTGTTTCGTTTACGTGACGTAACTCTCACACTTCTAGATCACACCAATTGCTCACATGCGTGTATGTCGGTGATTCTGTGAGGAATGCAACGAACTGTATTTAAAGCGTCTTGCGACTAGTCAGGTGTAAGTGGTTGTAAGTGTGATTCGGCACGATTTTCTGGTTGTAACGATCAGTGTGATGAGCAAGTGTCGGCTGACGTTGTAAGGTTCGGTCGGTTGTGTGCTTGACAGTGTTCGACAAACTTGTGCACAGTGTGCCAAACAGGTGACCGTCTGATCGGTCAGCACATCACAGCTAATTCCACTCACCTCCGTGATCTGTCATGTCTCCCTCCATACAGTCGACAATCATACTCGTACTCGATGTCTCACCCAAACACTCAGACACACACGCAAACAGTGTGATCATTGTGACAGTGATGTGATGAGTTGGTCAATGATTGATTGGTTGATTGATTCACTGAGTGAGTGAGTGATTGATTGATAGATTGAGTGAGTGAGTGAGTGAGTGATTGAGTGATTGAGTGATTGAGTGATTGAGTGAATGTTTGATTGTGTTGGTGATTGAGTTTGCGAGTGATCGATAGTTTTGTTGAGTAGTCGAGTGTGTGTGATTGTGTTGGATCGGTGTTTGTTGTTTAAGTGTGGTTGTATATGGATTTGCAATTGTTGGCCTAGTGGTCTAGGGGTATGATACTCGCTTTGGGTGCGAGTGGTCCCGGGTTCGAATCCCGGCTGGGCCCATACTTTCCAATTTACACACTTCCATTCACCACCTTCACACACATACACACTTGCACGAACACAAACACAAACAAAAACACACAAACCCAAACACACACACACACCATAATCAATCAATCAATCAATCACTCACTCACTCAACCATTCACTCACACACTCTCTCACTCTGCTCGCCCACCACCAACAATATGCTATGCTGTATTCCATCGACTGGTCGATCAGCACTCAGACAACTCTCTGCTCACTAGTCACATGACAGAATCAATCTGCAATCGAGACATACCATACATTGTCCTAACTGATGGCCTATTTGAACACAGTTGTGATGGACAGTCGCCTGTGAAATACCACTACACAAGTGTTACTGCTGCATTACACACATCGGAGAAATAACTCTTCTGGCTTATGTTTGCAGTGTGTTTCGAGATTCAGAGTTGCGATTGCGAGTTCCATTTCACAGGTTATGTGGACTTAACACACATTGGGTTGATATGTTATGAAGACCAACACTGTGGTTTATTCAACTAGTCGTTTCGTAGACATGTCGACGTGACACCACCCGAACCGACCTCAACCGACTCGTTCAGATCAGTTCATTTCAGTAGAGTTCAGTTGAGTTGAGTTGTGTTGAGTTGAGTTGCGTTGAGTTGAGTTGAGTTGAGTTCGGTTGAGTTTAGTTCGGTTCAGTTCAGTGGAGATGAGTTGAGTTGTGTTTCGTTTACGTGACGTAACTCTCACACTTCTAGATCACACCAATTGCTCACATGCGTGTATGTCGGTGATTCTGTGAGGAATGCAACGAACTGTATTTAAAGCGTCTTGCGACTAGTCAGGTGTAAGTGGTTGTAAGTGTGATTCGGCACGATTTTCTGGTTGTAACGATCAGTGTGATGAGCAAGTGTCGGCTGACGTTGTAAGGTTCGGTCGGTTGTGTGCTTGACAGTGTTCGACAAACTTGTGCACAGTGTGCCAAACAGGTGACCGTCTGATCGGTCAGCACATCACAGCTAATTCCACTCACCTCCGTGATCTGTCATGTCTCCCTCCATACAGTCGACAATCATACTCGTACTCGATGTCTCACCCAAACACTCAGACACACACGCAAACAGTGTGATCATTGTGACAGTGATGTGATGAGTTGGTCAATGATTGATTGGTTGATTGATTCACTGAGTGAGTGAGTGATTGATTGATAGATTGAGTGAGTGATTGAGTGATTGAGTGATTGAGTGAATGTTTGATTGTGTTGGTGATTGAGTTTGCGAGTGATCGATAGTTTTGTTGAGTAGTCGAGTGTGTGTGATTGTGTTGGATCGGTGTTTGTTGTTTAAGTGTGGTTGTATATGGATTTGCAATTGTTGGCCTAGTGGTCTAGGGGTATGATACTCGCTTTGGGTGCGAGTGGTCCCGGGTTCGAATCCCGGCTGGGCCCATACTTTGCCAATTTACACACTTCCATTCACCACCTTCACACACATACACACTTGCACGAACACAAACACAAACAAAAACACACAAACCCAAACACACACACACACCATAATCAATCAATCAATCACTCACTCACTCAACCATTCACTCACACACTCTCTCACTCTGCTCGCCCACCACCAACAATATGCTATGCTGTATTCCATCGACTGGTCGATCAGCACTCAGACAACTCTCTGCTCACTAGTCACATGACAGAATCAATCTGCAATCGAGACATACCATACATTGTCCTAACTGATGGCCTATTTGAACACAGTTGTGATGGACAGTCGCCTGTGAAATACCACTACACAAGTGTTACTGCTGCATTACACACATCGGAGAAATAACTCTTCTGGCTTATGTTTGCAGTGTGTTTCGAGATTCAGAGTTGCGATTGCGAGTTCCATTTCACAGGTTATGTGGACTTAACACACATTGGGTTGATATGTTATGAAGACCAACACTGTGGTTTATTCAACTAGTCGTTTCGTAGACATGTCGACGTGACACCACCCGAACCGACCTCAACCGACTCGTTCAGATCAGTTCATTTCAGTAGAGTTCAGTTGAGTTGAGTTGAGTTGAGTTGCGTTGAGTTGAGTTGAGTTGAGTTCGGTTGAGTTTAGTTCGGTTCAGTTCAGTGGAGATGAGTTGAGTTGTGTTTCGTTTACGTGACGTAACTCTCGCACTTCTAGATCACACCAATTGCTCACATGCGTGTATGTCGGTGATTCTGTGAGGAATGCAACGAACTGTATTTAAAGCGTCTTGCGACTAGTCAGGTGTAAGTGGTTGTAAGTGTGATTCGGCACGATTTTCTGGTTGTAACGATCAGTGTGATGAGCAAGTGTCGGCTGACGTTGTAAGGTTCGGTCGGTTGTGTGCTTGACAGTGTTCGACAAACTTGTGCACAGTGTGCCAAACAGGTGACCGTCTGATCGGTCAGCACATCACAGCTAATTCCACTCACCTCCGTGATCTGTCATGTCTCCCTCCATACAGTCGACAATCATACTCGTACTCGATGTCTCACCCAAACACTCAGACACACACGCAAACAGTGTGATCATTGTGACAGTGATGTGATGAGTTGGTCAATGATTGATTGGTTGATTGATTCACTGAGTGAGTGAGTGATTGATTGATAGATTGAGTGAGTGAGTGAGTGAGTGATTGAGTGATTGAGTGATTGAGTGAATGTTTGATTGTGTTGGTGATTGAGTTTGCGAGTGATCGATAGTTTTGTTGAGTAGTCGAGTGTGTGTGATTGTGTTGGATCGGTGTTTGTTGTTTAAGTGTGGTTGTATATGGATTTGCAATTGTTGGCCTAGTGGTCTAGGGGTATGATACTCGCTTAGGGTGCGAGTGGTCCCGGGTTCGAATCCCGGCTGGGCCTATACCTTTCCAATTTACACACTTCCATTCACCACCTTCACACACATACACACTTGCACGAACACAAACACAAACAAAAACACACAAACCCAAACACACACACACACCATAATCAATCAATCAATCACTCACTCACTCAACCATTCACTCACACACTCTCTCACTCTGCTCGCCCACCACCAACAATATGCTATGCTGTATTCCATCGACTGGTCGATCAGCACTCAGACAACTCTCTGCTCACTAGTCACATGACAGAATCAATCTGCAATCGAGACATACCATACATTGTCCTAACTGATGGCCTATTTGAACACAGTTGTGATGGACAGTCGCCTGTGAAATACCACTACACAAGTGTTACTGCTGCATTACACACATCGGAGAAATAACTCTTCTGGCTTATGTTTGCAGTGTGTTTCGAGATTCAGAGTTGCGATTGCGAGTTCCATTTCACAGGTTATGTGGACTTAACACACATTGGGTTGATATGTTATGAAGACCAACACTGTGGTTTATTCAACTAGTCGTTTCGTAGACATGTCGACGTGACACCACCCGAACCGACCTCAACCGACTCGTTCAGATCAGTTCATTTCAGTAGAGTTCAGTTGAGTTGAGTTGTTGTTTGAGTTGAGTTGCGTTGAGTTGAGTTGAGTTGAGTTCGGTTGAGTTTAGTTCGGTTCAGTTCAGTGGAGATGAGTTGAGTTGTGTTTCGTTTACGTGACGTAACTCTCACACTTCTAGATCACACCAATTGCTCACATGCGTGTATGTCGGTGATTCTGTGAGGAATGCAACGAACTGTATTTAAAGCGTCTTGCGACTAGTCAGGTGTAAGTGGTTGTAAGTGTGATTCGGCACGATTTTCTGGTTGTAACGATCAGTGTGATGAGCAAGTGTCGGCTGACGTTGTAAGGTTCGGTCGGTTGTGTGCTTGACAGTGTTCGACAAACTTGTGCACAGTGTGCCAAACAGGTGACCGTCTGATCGGTCAGCACATCACAGCTAATTCCACTCACCTCCGTGATCTGTCATGTCTCCCTCCATACAGTCGACAATCATACTCGTACTCGATGTCTCACCCAAACACTCAGACACACACGCAAACAGTGTGATCATTGTGACAGTGATGTGATGAGTTGGTCAATGATTGATTGGTTGATTGATTCACTGAGTGAGTGAGTGATTGATTGATAGATTGAGTGAGTGAGTGATTGAGTGATTGAGTGATTGAGTGATTGAGTGAATGTTTGATTGTGTTGGTGATTGAGTTTGCGAGTGATCGATAGTTTTGTTGAGTAGTCGAGTGTGTGTGATTGTGTTGGATCGGTGTTTGTTGTTTAAGTGTGGTTGTATATGGATTTGCAATTGTTGGCCTAGTGGTCTAGGGGTATGATACTCGCTTTGGGTGCGAGTGGTCCCGGGTTCGAATCCCGGCTGGGCCCATACTTTCCCAATTTACACACTTCCATTCACCACCTTCACACACATACACACTTGCACGAACACAAACACAAACAAAAACACACAAACCCAAACACACACACACACCATAATCAATCAATCAATCACTCACTCACTCAACCATTCACTCACACACTCTCTCACTCTGCTCGCCCACCACCAACAATATGCTATGCTGTATTCCATCGACTGGTCGATCAGCACTCAGACAACTCTCTGCTCACTAGTCACATGACAGAATCAATCTGCAATCGAGACATACCATACATTGTCCTAACTGATGGCCTATTTGAACACAGTTGTGATGGACAGTCGCCTGTGAAATACCACTACACAAGTGTTACTGCTGCATTACACACATCGGAGAAATAACTCTTCTGGCTTATGTTTGCAGTGTGTTTCGAGATTCAGAGTTGCGATTGCGAGTTCCATTTCACAGGTTATGTGGACTTAACACACATTGGGTTGATATGTTATGAAGACCAACACTGTGGTTTATTCAACTAGTCGTTTCGTAGACATGTCGACGTGACACCACCCGAACCGACCTCAACCGACTCGTTCAGATCAGTTCATTTCAGTAGAGTTCAGTTGAGTTGAGTTGTGTTGAGTTGAGTTGCGTTGAGTTGAGTTGAGTTGAGTTCGGTTGAGTTTAGTTCGGTTCAGTTCAGTGGAGATGAGTTGAGTTGTGTTTCGTTTACGTGACGTAACTCTCGCACTTCTAGATCACACCAATTGCTCACATGCGTGTATGTCGGTGATTCTGTGAGGAATGCAACGAACTGTATTTAAAGCGTCTTGCGACTAGTCAGGTGTAAGTGGTTGTAAGTGTGATTCGGCACGATTTTCTGGTTGTAACGATCAGTGTGATGAGCAAGTGTCGGCTGACGTTGTAAGGTTCGGTCGGTTGTGTGCTTGACAGTGTTCGACAAACTTGTGCACAGTGTGCCAAACAGGTGACCGTCTGATCGGTCAGCACATCACAGCTAATTCCACTCACCTCCGTGATCTGTCATGTCTCCCTCCATACAGTCGACAATCATACTCGTACTCGATGTCTCACCCAAACACTCAGACACACACGCAAACAGTGTGATCATTGTGACAGTGATGTGATGAGTTGGTCAATGATTGATTGGTTGATTGATTCACTGAGTGAGTGAGTGATTGATTGATAGATTGAGTGAGTGAGTGAGTGAGTGATTGAGTGATTGAGTGATTGAGTGAATGTTTGATTGTGTTGGTGATTGAGTTTGCGAGTGATCGATAGTTTTGTTGAGTAGTCGAGTGTGTGTGATTGTGTTGGATCGGTGTTTGTTGTTTAAGTGTGGTTGTATATGGATTTGCAATTGTTGGCCTAGTGGTCTAGGGGTATGATACTCGCTTTGGGTGCGAGTGGTCCCGGGTTCGAATCCCGGCTGGGCCCATACTTTCCCAATTTACACACTTCCATTCACCACCTTCACACACATACACACTTGCACGAACACAAACACAAACAAAAACACACAAACCCAAACACACACACACACCATAATCAATCAATCAATCACTCACTCACTCAACCATTCACTCACACACTCTCTCACTCTGCTCGCCCACCAACCACAATATGCTATGCTGTATTCCATCGACTGGTCGATCAGCACTCAGACAACTCTCTGCTCACTAGTCACATGACAGAATCAATCTGCAATCGAGACATACCATACATTGTCCTAACTGATGGCCTATTTGAACACAGTTGTGATGGACAGTCGCCTGTGAAATACCACTACACAAGTGTTACTGCTGCATTACACACATCGGAGAAATAACTCTTCTGGCTTATGTTTGCAGTGTGTTTCGAGATTCAGAGTTGCGATTGCGAGTTCCATTTCACAGGTTATGTGGACTTAACACACATTGGGTTGATATGTTATGAAGACCAACACTGTGGTTTATTCAACTAGTCGTTTCGTAGACATGTCGACGTGACACCACCCGAACCGACCTCAACCGACTCGTTCAGATCAGTTCATTTCAGTAGAGTTCAGTTGAGTTGAGTTGTGTTGAGTTGAGTTGAGTTGAGTTGAGTTGAGTTGAGTTCGGTTGAGTTTAGTTCGGTTCAGTTCAGTGGAGATGAGTTGAGTTGTGTTTCGTTTACGTGACGTAACTCTCGCACTTCTAGATCACACCAATTGCTCACATGCGTGTATGTCGGTGATTCTGTGAGGAATGCAACGAACTGTATTTAAAGCGTCTTGCGACTAGTCAGGTGTAAGTGGTTGTAAGTGTGATTCGGCACGATTTTCTGGTTGTAACGATCAGTGTGATGAGCAAGTGTCGGCTGACGTTGTAAGGTTCGGTCGGTTGTGTGCTTGACAGTGTTCGACAAACTTGTGCACAGTGTGCCAAACAGGTGACCGTCTGATCGGTCAGCACATCACAGCTAATTCCACTCACCTCCGTGATCTGTCATGTCTCCCTCCATACAGTCGACAATCATACTCGTACTCGATGTCTCACCCAAACACTCAGACACACACGCAAACAGTGTGATCATTGTGACAGTGATGTGATGAGTTGGTCAATGATTGATTGGTTGATTGATTCACTGAGTGAGTGAGTGATTGATTGATAGATTGAGTGAGTGAGTGAGTGAGTGAGTGATTGAGTGATTGAGTGAATGTTTGATTGTGTTGGTGATTGAGTTTGCGAGTGATCGATAGTTTTGTTGAGTAGTCGAGTGTGTGTGATTGTGTTGGATCGGTGTTTGTTGTTTAAGTGTGGTTGCATGTGGATTTGCAATTGTTGGCCTAGTGGTCTAGGGGTATGATACTCGCTTTGGGTGCGAGTGGTCCCGGGTTCGAATCCCGGCTGGGCCCATACTTTCCCAATTTACACACTTCCATTCACCACCTTCACACACATACACACTTGCACGAACACAAACACAAACAAAAACACACAAACCCAAACACACACACACACCATAATCAATCAATCAATCACTCACTCACTCAACCATTCACTCACACACTCTCTCACTCTGCTCGCCCACCACCAACAATATGCTATGCTGTATTCCATCGACTGGTCGATCAGCACTCAGACAACTCTCTGCTCACTAGTCACATGACAGAATCAATCTGCAATCGAGACATACCACACATTGTCCTAACTGATGGCCTATTTGAACACAGTTGTGATGGACAGTCGCCTGTGAAATACCACTACACAAGTGTTACTGCTGCATTACACACATCGGAGAAATAACTCTTCTGGCTTATGTTTGCAGTGTGTTTCGAGATTCAGAGTTGCGATTGCGAGTTCCATTTCACAGGTTATGTGGACTTAACACACATTGGGTTGATATGTTATGAAGACCAACACTGTGGTTTATTCAACTAGTCGTTTCGTAGACATGTCGACGTGACACCACTCGAACCGACCTCAACCGACTCGTTCAGATCAGTTCATTTCAGTAGAGTTCAGTTGAGTTGAGTTCGGTTGAGTTTAGTTCGGTTCAGTTCAGTGGAGATGAGTTGAGTTGTGTTTCGTTTACGTGACGTAACTCTCGCACTTCTAGATCACACCAATTGCTCACATGCGTGTATGTCGGTGATTCTGTGAGGAATGCAACGAACTGTATTTAAAGCGTCTTGCGACTAGTCAGGTGTAAGTGGTTGTAAGTGTGATTCGGCACGATTTTCTGGTTGTAACGATCAGTGTGATGAGCAAGTGTCGGCTGACGTTGTAAGGTTCGGTCGGTTGTGTGCTTGACAGTGTTCGACAAACTTGTGCACAGTGTGCCAAACAGGTGACCGTCTGATCGGTCAGCACATCACAGCTAATTCCACTCACCTCCGTGATCTGTCATGTCTCCCTCCATACAGTCGACAATCATACTCGTACTCGATGTCTCACCCAAACACTCAGACACACACGCAAACAGTGTGATCATTGTGACAGTGATGTGATGAGTTGGTCAATGATTGATTGGTTGATTGATTCACTGAGTGAGTGAGTGATTGATTGATAGATTGAGTGAGTGAGTGAGTGAGTGAGTGAGTGATTGAGTGATTGAGTGAATGTTTGATTGTGTTGGTGATTGAGTTTGCGAGTGATCGATAGTTTTGTTGAGTAGTCGAGTGTGTGTGATTGTGTTGGATCGGTGTTTGTTGTTTAAGTGTGGTTGCATGTGGATTTGCAATTGTTGGCCTAGTGGTCTAGGGGTATGATACTCGCTTAGGGTGCGAGTGGTCCCGGTTTCGAATCCCGGCTGGGCCCATACTTTTCCAATTTACACACTTCCATTCACCACCTTCACACACATACACACTTGCACGAACACAAACACAAACAAAAACACACAAACCCAAACACACACACACACCATAATCAATCAATCAATCACTCACTCACTCAACCATTCACTCACACACTCTCTCACTCTGCTCGCCCACCACCAACAATATGCTATGCTGTATTCCATCGACTGGTCGATCAGCACTCAGACAACTCTCTGCTCACTAGTCACATGACAGAATCAATCTGCAATCGAGACATACCACACATTGTCCTAACTGATGGCCTATTTGAACACAGTTGTGATAGACACTCACCTGTGAAATACCACTACACAAGTGTTACTGCTGCATTACACACATCGGAGAAATAACTCTTCTGGCTTATGTTTGCAGTGTGTTTCGAGATTCAGAGTTGCGATTGCGAGTTCCATTTCACAGGTTATGTGGACTTAACACACATTGGGTTGATATGTTATGAAGACCAACACTGTGGTTTATTCAACTAGTCGTTTCGTAGACATGTCGACGTGACACCACCCGAACCGACCTCAACCGACTCGTTCAGATCAGTTCATTTCAGTAGAGTTCAGTTGAGTTGAGTTCGGTTGAGTTTAGTTCGGTTCAGTTCAGTGGAGATGAGTTGAGTTGTGTTTCGTTTACGTGACGTAACTCTCACACTTCTAGATCACACCAATTGCTCACATGCGTGTATGTCGGTGATTCTGTGAGGAATGCAACGAACTGTATTTAAAGCGTCTTGCGACTAGTCAGGTGTAAGTGGTTGTAAGTGTGATTCGGCACGATTTTCTGGTTGTAACGATCAGTGTGATGAGCAAGTGTCAGCTGACGTTGTAAGGTTCAGTCGGTTGTGTGCTTGACAGTGTTCGACAAACTTGTGCACAGTGTGCCAAACAGGTGACCGTCTGATCGGTCAGCACATCACAGCTAATTCCACTCACCTCCGTGATCTGTCATGTCTCCCTCCATACAGTCGACAATCATACTCGTACTCGATGTCTCACCCAAACACTCAGACACACACGCAAACAGTGTGATCATTGTGACAGTGATGTGATGAGTTGGTCAATGATTGATTGGTTGATTGATTCACTGAGTGAGTGAGTGATTGATTGATAGATTGAGTGAGTGAGTGAGTGAGTGAGTGAGTGATTGAGTGATTGAGTGAATGTTTGATTGTGTTGGTGATTGAGTTTGCGAGTGATCGATAGTTTTGTTGAGTAGTCGAGTGTGTGTGATTGTGTTGGATCGGTGTTTGTTGTTTAAGTGTGGTTGTATATGGATTTGCAATTGTTGGCCTAGTGGTCTAGGGGTATGATACTCGCTTTGGGTGCGAGTGGTCCCGGGTTCGAATCCCGGCTGGGCCCATACTTTCCCAATTTACACACTTCCATTCACCACCTTCACACACATACACACTTGCACGAACACAAACACAAACAAAAACACACAAACCCAAACACACACACACACCATAATCAATCAATCACTCACTCACTCACTCAACCATTCACTCACACACTCTCTCACTCTGCTCGCCCACCAACAACAATATGCTATGCTGTATTCCATCGACTGGTCGATCAGCACTCAGACAACTCTCTGCTCACTAGTCACATGACAGAATCAATCTGCAATCGAGACATACCACACATTGTCCTAACTGATGGCCTATTTGAACACAGTTGTGATAGACACTCACCTGTGAAATACCACTACACAAGTGTTACTGCTGCATTACACACATCGGAGAAATAACTCTTCTGGCTTATGTTTGCAGTGTGTTTCGAGATTCAGAGTTGCGATTGCGAGTTCCATTTCACAGGTTATGTGGACTTAACACACATTGGGTTGATATGTTATGAAGACCAACACTGTGGTTTATTCAACTAGTCGTTTCGTAGACATGTCGACGTGACACCACCCGAACCGACCTCAACCGACTCGTTCAGATCAGTTCATTTCAGTAGAGTTCAGTTGAGTTGAGTTGAGTTGAGTTGAGTTGAGTTGAGTTCGGTTGAGTTTAGTTCGGTTCAGTTCAGTGGAGATGAGTTGAGTTGTGTTTCGTTTACGTGACGTAACTCTCGCACTTCTAGATCACACCAATTGCTCACATGCGTGTATGTCGGTGATTCTGTGAGGAATGCAACGAACTGTATTTAAAGCGTCTTGCGACTAGTCAGGTGTAAGTGGTTGTAAGTGTGATTCGGCACGATTTTCTGGTTGTAACGATCAGTGTGATGAGCAAGTGTCGGCTGACGTTGTAAGGTTCAGTCGGTTGTGTGCTTGACAGTGTTCGACAAACTTGTGCACAGTGTGCCAAACAGGTGACCGTCTGATCGGTCAGCACATCACAGCTAATTCCACTCACCTCCGTGATCTGTCATGTCTCCCTCCATACAGTCGACAATCATACTCGTACTCGATGTCTCACCCAAACACTCAGACACACACGCAAACAGTGTGATCATTGTGACAGTGATGTGATGAGTTGGTCAATGATTGATTGGTTGATTGATTCACTGAGTGAGTGAGTGATTGATTGATAGATTGAGTGAGTGAGTGAGTGATTGAGTGATTGAGTGATTGAGTGAATGTTTGATTGTGTTGGTGATTGAGTTTGCGAGTGATCGATAGTTTTGTTGAGTAGTCGAGTGTGTGTGATTGTGTTGGATCGGTGTTTGTTGTTTAAGTGTGGTTGTATATGGATTTGCAATTGTTGGCCTAGTGGTCTAGGGGTATGATACTCGCTTTGGGTGCGAGTGGTCCCGGGTTCGAATCCCGGCTGGGCCCATACTTTCCCAATTTACACACTTCCATTCACCACCTTCACACACATACACACTTGCACGAACACAAACACAAACAAAAACACACAAACCCAAACACACACACACACCATAATCAATCAATCACTCACTCACTCACTCAACCATTCACTCACACACTCTCTCACTCTGCTCGCCCACCAACAACAATATGCTATGCTGTATTCCATCGACTGGTCGATCAGCACTCAGACAACTCTCTGCTCACTAGTCACATGACAGAATCAATCTGCAATCGAGACATACCACACATTGTCCTAACTGATGGCCTATTTGAACACAGTTGTGATAGACACTCACCTGTGAAATACCACTACACAAGTGTTACTGCTGCATTACACACATCGGAGAAATAACTCTTCTGGCTTATGTTTGCAGTGTGTTTCGAGATTCAGAGTTGCGATTGCGAGTTCCATTTCACAGGTTATGTGGACTTAACACACATTGGGTTGATATGTTATGAAGACCAACACTGTGGTTTATTCAACTAGTCGTTTCGTAGACATGTCGACGTGACACCACCCGAACCGACCTCAACCGACTCGTTCAGATCAGTTCATTTCAGTAGAGTTCAGTTGAGTTGAGTTGAGTTGAGTTGCGTTGAGTTGAGTTGAGTTGAGTTCGGTTGAGTTTAGTTCGGTTCAGTTCAGTGGAGATGAGTTGAGTTGTGTTTCGTTTACGTGACGTAACTCTCACACTTCTAGATCACACCAATTGCTCACATGCGTGTATGTCGGTGATTCTGTGAGGAATGCAACGAACTGTATTTAAAGCGTCTTGCGACTAGTCAGGTGTAAGTGGTTGTAAGTGTGATTCGGCACGATTTTCTGGTTGTAACGATCAGTGTGATGAGCAAGTGTCGGCTGACGTTGTAAGGTTCAGTCGGTTGTGTGCTTGACAGTGTTCGACAAACTTGTGCACAGTGTGCCAAACAGGTGACCGTCTGATCGGTCAGCACATCACAGCTAATTCCACTCACCTCCGTGATCTGTCATGTCTCCCTCCATACAGTCGACAATCATACTCGTACTCGATGTCTCACCCAAACACTCAGACACACACGCAAACAGTGTGATCATTGTGACAGTGATGTGATGAGTTGGTCAATGATTGATTGGTTGATTGATTCACTGAGTGAGTGAGTGATTGATTGATAGATTGAGTGAGTGAGTGAGTGATTGAGTGATTGAGTGATTGAGTGAATGTTTGATTGTGTTGGTGATTGAGTTTGCGAGTGATCGATAGTTTTGTTGAGTAGTCGAGTGTGTGTGATTGTGTTGGATCGGTGTTTGTTGTTTAAGTGTGGTTGTATATGGATTTGCAATTGTTGGCCTAGTGGTCTAGGGGTATGATACTCGCTTTGGGTGCGAGTGGTCCCGGGTTCGAATCCCGGCTGGGCCCATACTTTCCCAATTTACACACTTCCATTCACCACCTTCACACACATACACACTTGCACGAACACAAACACAAACAAAAACACACAAACCCACACACACACACACACCATAATCAATCAATCACTCACTCACTCACTCAACCATTCACTCACACACTCTCTCACTCTGCTCGCCCACCAACAACAATATGCTATGCTGTATTCCATCGACTGGTCGATCAGCACTCAGACAACTCTCTGCTCACTAGTCACATGACAGAATCAATCTGCAATCGAGACATACCACACATTGTCCTAACTGATGGCCTATTTGAACACAGTTGTGATAGACACTCACCTGTGAAATACCACTACACAAGTGTTACTGCTGCATTACACACATCGGAGAAATAACTCTTCTGGCTTATGTTTGCAGTGTGTTTCGAGATTCAGAGTTGCGATTGCGAGTTCCATTTCACAGGTTATGTGGACTTAACACACATTGGGTTGATATGTTATGAAGACCAACACTGTGGTTTATTCAACTAGTCGTTTCGTAGACATGTCGACGTGACACCACCCGAACCGACCTCAACCGACTCGTTCAGATCAGTTCATTTCAGTAGAGTTCAGTTGAGTTGAGTTGAGTTGAGTTGAGTTGAGTTGAGTTGAGTTGAGTTCGGTTGAGTTTAGTTCGGTTCAGTTCAGTGGAGATGAGTTGAGTTGTGTTTCGTTTACGTGACGTAACACTCACACTTCTAGATCACACCAATTGCTCACATGCGTGTATGTCGGTGATTCTGTGAGGAATGCAACGAACTGTATTTAAAGCGTCTTGCGACTAGTCAGGTGTAAGTGGTTGTAAGTGTGATTCGGCACGATTTTCTGGTTGTAACGATCAGTGTGATGAGCAAGTGTCGGCTGACGTTGTAAGGTTCGGTCGGTTGTGTGCTTGACAGTGTTCGACAAACTTGTGCACAGTGTGCCAAACAGGTGACCGTCTGATCGGTCAGCACATCACAGCTAATTCCACTCACCTCCGTGATCTGTCATGTCTCCCTCCATACAGTCGACAATCATACTCGTACTCGATGTCTCACCCAAACACTCAGACACACACGCAAACAGTGTGATCATTGTGACAGTGATGTGATGAGTTGGTCAATGATTGATTGGTTGATTGATTCACTGAGTGAGTGAGTGATGATGATTGATAGATTGAGTGAGTGAGTGATTGAGTGAGTGAGTGATTGAGTGATTGAGTGAATGTTTGATTGTGTTGGTGATTGAGTTTGCGAGTGATCGATAGTTTTGTTGAGTAGTCGAGTGTGTGTGATTGTGTTGGATCGGTGTTTGTTGTTTAAGTGTGGTTGTATATGGATTTGCAATTGTTGGCCTAGTGGTCTAGGTGTATGATACTCGCTTCGGGTGCGAGTGGTCCCGGGTTCGAATCCCGGCTGGGCCCATACTTTCCCAATTTACACACTTCCATTCACCACCTTCACACACATACACACTTGCACGAACACAAACACAAACAAAAACACACAAACCCACACACACACACACACCATAATCAATCAATCACTCACTCACTCACTCAACCATTCACTCACACACTCTCTCACTCTGCTCGCCCACCAACAACAATATGCTATGCTGTATTCCATCGACTGGTCGATCAGCACTCAGACAACTCTCTGCTCACTAGTCACATGACAGAATCAATCTGCAATCGAGACATACCACACATTGTCCTAACTGATGGCCTATTTGAACACAGTTGTGATAGACACTCACCTGTGAAATACCACTACACAAGTGTTACTGCTGCATTACACACATCGGAGAAATAACTCTTCTGGCTTATGTTTGCAGTGTGTTTCGAGATTCAGAGTTGCGATTGCGAGTTCCATTTCACAGGTTATGTGGACTTAACACACATTGGGTTGATATGTTATGAAGACCAACACTGTGGTTTATTCAACTAGTCGTTTCGTAGACATGTCGACGTGACACCACCCGAACCGACCTCAACCGACTCGTTCAGATCAGTTCATTTCAGTAGAGTTCAGTTGAGTTGAGTTGAGTTGCGTTGAGTTGAGTTGAGTTGAGTTGAGTTCGGTTGAGTTTAGTTCGGTTCAGTTCAGTGGAGATGAGTTGAGTTGTGTTTCGTTTACGTGACGTAACTCTCACACTTCTAGATCACACCAATTGCTCACATGCGTGTATGTCGGTGATTCTGTGAGGAATGCAACGAACTGTATTTAAAGCGTCTTGCGACTAGTCAGGTGTAAGTGGTTGTAAGTGTGATTCGGCACGATTTTCTGGTTGTAACGATCAGTGTGATGAGCAAGTGTCGGCTGACGTTGTAAGGTTCAGTCGGTTGTGTGCTTGACAGTGTTCGACAAACTTGTGCACAGTGTGCCAAACAGGTGACCGTCTGATCGGTCAGCACATCACAGCTAATTCCACTCACCTCCGTGATCTGTCATGTCTCCCTCCATACAGTCGACAATCATACTCGTACTCGATGTCTCACCCAAACACTCAGACACACACGCAAACAGTGTGATCATTGTGACAGTGATGTGATGAGTTGGTCAATGATTGATTGGTTGATTGATTCACTGAGTGAGTGAGTGATTGATTGATAGATTGAGTGAGTGAGTGAGTGAGTGAGTGATTGAGTGATTGAGTGATTGAGTGAATGTTTGATTGTGTTGGTGATTGAGTTTGCGAGTGATCGATAGTTTTGTTGAGTAGTCGAGTGTGTGTGATTGTGTTGGATCGGTGTTTGTTGTTTAAGTGTGGTTGTATATGGATTTGCAATTGTTGGCCTAGTGGTCTAGGGGTATGATACTCGCTTTGGGTGCGAGTGGTCCCGGGTTCGAATCCCGGCTGGGCCCATACTTTCCCAATTTACACACTTCCATTCACCACCTTCACACACATACACACTTGCACGAACACAAACACAAACAAAAACACACAAACACACCGAATCAATCAATCAATCACTCACTCACTCAACCATTCACTCACACACTCTCTCACTCTGCTCGCCCACCAACAACAATATGCTATGCTGTATTCCATCGACTGGTCGATCAGCACTCAGACAACTCTCTGCTCACTAGTCACATGACAGAATCAATCTGCAATCGAGACATACCACACATTGTCCTAACTGATGGCCTATTTGAACACAGTTGTGATAGACACTCACCTGTGAAATACCACTACACAAGTGTTACTGCTGCATTACACACATCGGAGAAATAACTCTTCTGGCTTATGTTTGCAGTGTGTTTCGAGATTCAGAGTTGCGATTGCGAGTTCCATTTCACAGGTTATGTGGACTTAACACACATTGGGTTGATATGTTATGAAGACCAACACTGTGGTTTATTCAACTAGTCGTTTCGTAGACATGTCGACGTGACACCACCCGAACCGACCTCAACCGACTCGTTCAGATCAGTTCATTTCAGTAGAGTTCAGTTGAGTTGAGTTGTGTTGAGTTGAGTTGCGTTGAGTTGAGTTGAGTTCGGTTGAGTTTAGTTCGGTTCAGTTCAGTGGAGATGAGTTGAGTTGTGTTTCGTTTACGTGACGTAACTCTCACACTTCTAGATCACACCAATTGCTCACATGCGTGTATGTCGGTGATTCTGTGAGGAATGCAACGAACTGTATTTAAAGCGTCTTGCGACTAGTCAGGTGTAAGTGGTTGTAAGTGTGATTCGGCACGATTTTCTGGTTGTAACGATCAGTGTGATGAGCAAGTGTCGGCTGACGTTGTAAGGTTCAGTCGGTTGTGTGCTTGACAGTGTTCGACAAACTTGTGCACAGTGTGCCAAACAGGTGACCGTCTGATCGGTCAGCACATCACAGCTAATTCCACTCACCTCCGTGATCTGTCGTGTCTCCCTCCATACAGTCGACAATCATACTCGTACTCGATGTCTCACCCAAACACTCAGACACACACGCAAACAGTGTGATCATTGTGACAGTGATGTGATGAGTTGGTCAATGATTGATTGGTTGATTGATTCACTGAGTGAGTGAGTGATTGATTGATAGATTGAGTGAGTGAGTGAGTGATTGAGTGATTGAGTGATTGAGTGAATGTTTGATTGTGTTGGTGATTGAGTTTGCGAGTGATCGATAGTTTTGTTGAGTAGTCGAGTGTGTGTGATTGTGTTGGATCGGTGTTTGTTGTTTAAGTGTGGTTGCATGTGGATTTGCAATTGTTGGCCTAGTGGTCTAGGGGTATGATACTCGCTTTGGGTGCGAGTGGTCCCGGGTTCGAATCCCGGCTGGGCCCATACTTTCCCAATTTACACACTTCCATTCACCACCTTCACACACATACACACTTGCACGAACACAAACACAAACAAAAACACACAAACCCAAACACACACACACACCATAATCAATCAATCACTCACTCACTCAACCATTCACTCACACACTCTCTCACTCTGCTCGCCCACCAACAACAATATGCTATGCTGTATTCCATCGACTGGTCGATCAGCACTCAGACAACTCTCTGCTCACTAGTCACATGACAGAATCAATCTGCAATCGAGACATACCACACATTGTCCTAACTGATGGCCTATTTGAACACAGTTGTGATAGACACTCACCTGTGAAATACCACTACACAAGTGTTACTGCTGCATTACACACATCGGAGAAATAACTCTTCTGGCTTATGTTTGCAGTGTGTTTCGAGATTCAGAGTTGCGATTGCGAGTTCCATTTCACAGGTTATGTGGACTTAACACACATTGGGTTGATATGTTATGAAGACCAACACTGTGGTTTATTCAACTAGTCGTTTCGTAGACATGTCGACGTGACACCACCCGAACCGACCTCAACCGACTCGTTCAGATCAGTTCATTTCAGTAGAGTTCAGTTGAGTTGAGTTGAGTTGAGTTGAGTTGAGTTGAGTTGAGTTGAGTTCGGTTGAGTTTAGTTCGGTTCAGTTCAGTGGAGATGAGTTGAGTTGTGTTTCGTTTACGTGACGTAACTCTCGCACTTCTAGATCACACCAATTGCTCACATGCGTGTATGTCGGTGATTCTGTGAGGAATGCAACGAACTGTATTTAAAGCGTCTTGCGACTAGTCAGGTGTAAGTGGTTGTAAGTGTGATTCGGCACGATTTTCTGGTTGTAACGATCAGTGTGATGAGCAAGTGTCGGCTGACGTTGTAAGGTTCAGTCGGTTGTGTGCTTGACAGTGTTCGACAAACTTGTGCACAGTGTGCCAAACAGGTGACCGTCTGATCGGTCAGCACATCACAGCTAATTCCACTCACCTCCGTGATCTGTCATGTCTCCCTCCATACAGTCGACAATCATACTCGTACTCGATGTCTCACCCAAACACTCAGACACACACGCAAACAGTGTGATCATTGTGACAGTGATGTGATGAGTTGGTCAATGATTGATTGGTTGATTGATTCACTGAGTGAGTGAGTGATTGATTGATAGATTGAGTGAGTGAGTGAGTGATTGAGTGATTGAGTGATTGAGTGAATGTTTGATTGTGTTGGTGATTGAGTTTGCGAGTGATCGATAGTTTTGTTGAGTAGTCGAGTGTGTGTGATTGTGTTGGATCGGTGTTTGTTGTTTAAGTGTGGTTGTATATGGATTTGCAATTGTTGGCCTAGTGGTCTAGGGGTATGATACTCGCTTTGGGTGCGAGTGGTCCCGGGTTCGAATCCCGGCTGGGCCCATACTTTCCCAATTTACACACTTCCATTCACCACCTTCACACACATACACACTTGCACGAACACAAACACAAACAAAAACACACAAACCCAAACACACACACACACCATAATCAATCAATCACTCACTCACTCACTCAACCATTCACTCACACACTCTCTCACTCTGCTCGCCCACCAACAACAATATGCTATGCTGTATTCCATCGACTGGTCGATCAGCACTCAGACAACTCTCTGCTCACTAGTCACATGACAGAATCAATCTGCAATCGAGACATACCACACATTGTCCTAACTGATGGCCTATTTGAACACAGTTGTGATAGACACTCACCTGTGAAATACCACTACACAAGTGTTACTGCTGCATTACACACATCGGAGAAATAACTCTTCTGGCTTATGTTTGCAGTGTGTTTCGAGATTCAGAGTTGCGATTGCGAGTTCCATTTCACAGGTTATGTGGACTTAACACACATTGGGTTGATATGTTATGAAGACCAACACTGTGGTTTATTCAACTAGTCGTTTCGTAGACATGTCGACGTGACACCACCCGAACCGACCTCAACCGACTCGTTCAGATCAGTTCATTTCAGTAGAGTTCAGTTGAGTTGAGTTGAGTTGAGTTGCGTTGAGTTGAGTTGAGTTGAGTTCGGTTGAGTTTAGTTCGGTTCAGTTCAGTGGAGATGAGTTGAGTTGTGTTTCGTTTACGTGACGTAACTCTCACACTTCTAGATCACACCAATTGCTCACATGCGTGTATGTCGGTGATTCTGTGAGGAATGCAACGAACTGTATTTAAAGCGTCTTGCGACTAGTCAGGTGTAAGTGGTTGTAAGTGTGATTCGGCACGATTTTCTGGTTGTAACGATCAGTGTGATGAGCAAGTGTCGGCTGACGTTGTAAGGTTCAGTCGGTTGTGTGCTTGACAGTGTTCGACAAACTTGTGCACAGTGTGCCAAACAGGTGACCGTCTGATCGGTCAGCACATCACAGCTAATTCCACTCACCTCCGTGATCTGTCATGTCTCCCTCCATACAGTCGACAATCATACTCGTACTCGATGTCTCACCCAAACACTCAGACACACACGCAAACAGTGTGATCATTGTGACAGTGATGTGATGAGTTGGTCAATGATTGATTGGTTGATTGATTCACTGAGTGAGTGAGTGATTGATTGATAGATTGAGTGAGTGAGTGAGTGATTGAGTGATTGAGTGATTGAGTGAATGTTTGATTGTGTTGGTGATTGAGTTTGCGAGTGATCGATAGTTTTGTTGAGTAGTCGAGTGTGTGTGATTGTGTTGGATCGGTGTTTGTTGTTTAAGTGTGGTTGTATGTGGATTTGCAATTGTTGGCCTAGTGGTCTAGGGGTATGATACTCGCTTTGGGTGCGAGTGGTCCCGGGTTCGAATCCCGGCTGGGCCCATACTTTCCCAATTTACACACTTCCATTCACCACCTTCACACACATACACACTTGCACGAACACAAACACAAACAAAAACACACAAACCCAAACACACACACACACACCATAATCAATCAATCACTCACTCACTCACTCAACCATTCACTCACACACTCTCTCACTCTGCTCGCCCACCAACAACAATATGCTATGCTGTATTCCATCGACTGGTCGATCAGCACTCAGACAACTCTCTGCTCACTAGTCACATGACAGAATCAATCTGCAATCGAGACATACCACACATTGTCCTAACTGATGGCCTATTTGAACACAGTTGTGATAGACACTCACCTGTGAAATACCACTACACAAGTGTTACTGCTGCATTACACACATCGGAGAAATAACTCTTCTGGCTTATGTTTGCAGTGTGTTTCGAGATTCAGAGTTGCGATTGCGAGTTCCATTTCACAGGTTATGTGGACTTAACACACATTGGGTTGATATGTTATGAAGACCAACACTGTGGTTTATTCAACTAGTCGTTTCGTAGACATGTCGACGTGACACCACCCGAACCGACCTCAACCGACTCGTTCAGATCAGTTCATTTCAGTAGAGTTCAGTTGAGTTGAGTTGAGTTGAGTTGCGTTGAGTTGAGTTGAGTTGAGTTGAGTTCGGTTGAGTTTAGTTCGGTTCAGTTCAGTGGAGATGAGTTGAGTTGTGTTTCGTTTACGTGACGTAACTCTCACACTTCTAGATCACACCAATTGCTCACATGCGTGTATGTCGGTGATTCTGTGAGGAATGCAACGAACTGTATTTAAAGCGTCTTGCGACTAGTCAGGTGTAAGTGGTTGTAAGTGTGATTCGGCACGATTTTCTGGTTGTAACGATCAGTGTGATGAGCAAGTGTCGGCTGACGTTGTAAGGTTCGGTCGGTTGTGTGCTTGACAGTGTTCGACAAACTTGTGCACAGTGTGCCAAACAGGTGACCGTCTGATCGGTCAGCACATCACAGCTAATTCCACTCACCTCCGTGATCTGTCGTGTCTCCCTCCATACAGTCGACAATCATACTCGTACTCGATGTCTCACCCAAACACTCAGACACACACGCAAACAGTGTGATCATTGTGACAGTGATGTGATGAGTTGGTCAATGATTGATTGGTTGATTGATTCACTGAGTGAGTGAGTGATTGATTGATAGATTGAGTGAGTGAGTGAGTGAGTGATTGAGTGATTGAGTGATTGAGTGAATGTTTGATTGTGTTGGTGATTGAGTTTGCGAGTGATCGATAGTTTTGTTGAGTAGTCGAGTGTGTGTGATTGTGTTGGATAGGTGTTTGTTGTTTAAGTGTGGTTGCATGTGGATTTGCAATTGTTGGCCTAGTGGTCTAGGGGTATGATACTCGCTTTGGGTGCGAGTGGTCCCGGGTTCGAATCCCGGCTGGGCCCATACTTTCCCAATTTACACACTTCCATTCACCACCTTCACACACATACACACTTGCACGAACACAAACACAAACAAAAACACACAAACCCAAACACACACACACCATAATCAATCAATCACTCACTCACTCACTCAACCATTCACTCACACACTCTCTCACTCTGCTCGCCCACCAACAACAATATGCTATGCTGTATTCCATCGACTGGTCGATCAGCACTCAGACAACTCTCTGCTCACTAGTCACATGACAGAATCAATCTGCAATCGAGACATACCACACATTGTCCTAACTGATGGCCTATTTGAACACAGTTGTGATAGACACTCACCTGTGAAATACCACTACACAAGTGTTACTGCTGCATTACACACATCGGAGAAATAACTCTTCTGGCTTATGTTTGCAGTGTGTTTCGAGATTCAGAGTTGCGATTGCGAGTTCCATTTCACAGGTTATGTGGACTTAACACACATTGGGTTGATATGTTATGAAGACCAACACTGTGGTTTATTCAACTAGTCGTTTCGTAGACATGTCGACGTGACACCACCCGAACCGACCTCAACCGACTCGTTCAGATCAGTTCATTTCAGTAGAGTTCAGTTGAGTTGAGTTGAGTTGAGTTGAGTTGAGTTGAGTTGAGTTCGGTTGAGTTTAGTTCGGTTCAGTTCAGTGGAGATGAGTTGAGTTGTGTTTCGTTTACGTGACGTAACTCTCACACTTCTAGATCACACCAATTGCTCACATGCGTGTATGTCGGTGATTCTGTGAGGAATGCAACGAACTGTATTTAAAGCGTCTTGCGACTAGTCAGGTGTAAGTGGTTGTAAGTGTGATTCGGCACGATTTTCTGGTTGTAACGATCAGTGTGATGAGCAAGTGTCGGCTGACGTTGTAAGGTTCAGTCGGTTGTGTGCTTGACAGTGTTCGACAAACTTGTGCACAGTGTGCCAAACAGGTGACCGTCTGATCGGTCAGCACATCACAGCTAATTCCACTCACCTCCGTGATCTGTCGTGTCTCCCTCCATACAGTCGACAATCATACTCGTACACGATGTCTCACCCAAACACTCAGACACACACGCAAACAGTGTGATCATTGTGACAGTGATGTGATGAGTTGGTCAATGATTGATTGGTTGATTGATTCACTGAGTGAGTGAGTGATTGATTGATAGATTGAGTGAGTGAGTGAGTGAGTGATTGAGTGATTGAGTGATTGAGTGAATGTTTGATTGTGTTGGTGATTGAGTTTGCGAGTGATCGATAGTTTTGTTGAGTAGTCGAGTGTGTGTGATTGTGTTGGATAGGTGTTTGTTGTTTAAGTGTGGTTGCATATGGATTTGCAATTGTTGGCCTAGTGGTCTAGGGGTATGATACTCGCTTTGGGTGCGAGTGGTCCCGGGTTCGAATCCCGGCTGGGCCCATACTTTCCCAATTTACACACTTCCATTCACCACCTTCACACACATACACACTTGCACGAACACAAACACAAACAAAAACACACAAACCCAAACACACACACACACACCATAATCAATCAATCACTCACTCACTCACTCAACCATTCACTCACACACTCTCTCACTCTGCTCGCCCACCAACAACAATATGCTATGCTGTATTCCATCGACTGGTCGATCAGCACTCAGACAACTCTCTGCTCACTAGTCACATGACAGAATCAATCTGCAATCGAGACATACCACACATTGTCCTAACTGATGGCCTATTTGAACACAGTTGTGATAGACACTCACCTGTGAAATACCACTACACAAGTGTTACTGCTGCATTACACACATCGGAGAAATAACTCTTCTGGCTTATGTTTGCAGTGTGTTTCGAGATTCAGAGTTGCGATTGCGAGTTCCATTTCACAGGTTATGTGGACTTAACACACATTGGGTTGATATGTTATGAAGACCAACACTGTGGTTTATTCAACTAGTCGTTTCGTAGACATGTCGACGTGACACCACCCGAACCGACCTCAACCGACTCGTTCAGATCAGTTCATTTCAGTAGAGTTCAGTTGAGTTGAGTTGAGTTGAGTTGAGTTGAGTTGAGTTCGGTTGAGTTTAGTTCGGTTCAGTTCAGTGGAGATGAGTTGAGTTGTGTTTCGTTTACGTGACGTAACTCTCACACTTCTAGATCACACCAATTGCTCACATGCGTGTATGTCGGTGATTCTGTGAGGAATGCAACGAACTGTATTTAAAGCGTCTTGCGACTAGTCAGGTGTAAGTGGTTGTAAGTGTGATTCGGCACGATTTTCTGGTTGTAACGATCAGTGTGATGAGCAAGTGTCGGCTGACGTTGTAAGGTTCAGTCGGTTGTGTGCTTGACAGTGTTCGACAAACTTGTGCACAGTGTGCCAAACAGGTGACCGTCTGATCGGTCAGCACATCACAGCTAATTCCACTCACCTCCGTGATCTGTCGTGTCTCCCTCCATACAGTCGACAATCATACTCGTACTCGATGTCTCACCCAAACACTCAGACACACACGCAAACAGTGTGATCATTGTGACAGTGATGTGATGAGTTGGTCAATGATTGATTGGTTGATTGATTCACTGAGTGAGTGAGTGATTGATTGATAGATTGAGTGAGTGAGTGAGTGATTGAGTGATTGAGTGATTGAGTGAATGTTTGATTGTGTTGGTGATTGAGTTTGCGAGTGATCGATAGTTTTGTTGAGTAGTCGAGTGTGTGTGATTGTGTTGGATCGGTGTTTGTTGTTTAAGTGTGGTTGCATGTGGATTTGCAATTGTTGGCCTAGTGGTCTAGGGGTATGATACTCGCTTTGGGTGCGAGTGGTCCCGGGTTCGAATCCCGGCTGGGCCCATACTTTCCCAATTTACACACTTCCATTCACCACCTTCACACACATACACACTTGCACGAACACAAACACAAACAAAAACACACAAACCCAAACACACACACACACATAATCAATCAATCACTCACTCACTCACTCAACCATTCACTCACACACTCTCTCACTCTGCTCGCCCACCAACAACAATATGCTATGCTGTATTCCATCGACTGGTCGATCAGCACTCAGACAACTCTCTGCTCACTAGTCACATGACAGAATCAATCTGCAATCGAGACATACCACACATTGTCCTAACTGATGGCCTATTTGAACACAGTTGTGATAGACACTCACCTGTGAAATACCACTACACAAGTGTTACTGCTGCATTACACACATCGGAGAAATAACTCTTCTGGCTTATGTTTGCAGTGTGTTTCGAGATTCAGAGTTGCGATTGCGAGTTCCATTTCACAGGTTATGTGGACTTAACACACATTGGGTTGATATGTTATGAAGACCAACACTGTGGTTTATTCAACTAGTCGTTTCGTAGACATGTCGACGTGACACCACCCGAACCGACCTCAACCGACTCGTTCAGATCAGTTCATTTCAGTAGAGTTCAGTTGAGTTGAGTTGTGTTGAGTTGAGTTGAGTTGCGTTGAGTTGAGTTTAGTTCGGTTCAGTTCAGTGGAGATGAGTTGAGTTGTGTTTCGTTTACGTGACGTAACTCTCGCACTTCTAGATCACACCAATTGCTCACATGCGTGTATGTCGGTGATTCTGTGAGGAATGCAACGAACTGTATTTAAAGCGTCTTGCGACTAGTCAGGTGTAAGTGGTTGTAAGTGTGATTCGGCACGATTTTCTGGTTGTAACGATCAGTGTGATGAGCAAGTGTCGGCTGACGTTGTAAGGTTCAGTCGGTTGTGTGCTTGACAGTGTTCGACAAACTTGTGCACAGTGTGCCAAACAGGTGACCGTCTGATCGGTCAGCACATCACAGCTAATTCCACTCACCTCCGTGATCTGTCGTGTCTCCCTCCATACAGTCGACAATCATACTCGTACTCGATGTCTCACCCAAACACTCAGACACACACGCAAACAGTGTGATCATTGTGACAGTGATGTGATGAGTTGGTCAATGATTGATTGGTTGATTGATTCACTGAGTGAGTGAGTGATTGATTGATAGATTGAGTGAGTGAGTGAGTGATTGAGTGATTGAGTGATTGAGTGAATGTTTGATTGTGTTGGTGATTGAGTTTGCGAGTGATCGATAGTTTTGTTGAGTAGTCGAGTGTGTGTGATTGTGTTGGATAGGTGTTTGTTGTTTAAGTGTGGTTGCATATGGATTTGCAATTGTTGGCCTAGTGGTCTAGGGGTATGATACTCGCTTTGGGTGCGAGTGGTCCCGGGTTCGAATCCCGGCTGGGCCCATACTTTGCCAATTTACACACTTCCATTCACCACCTTCACACACATACACACTTGCACGAACACAAACACAAACAAAAACACACAACACACACCATAATCAATCAATCAATCACTCACTCACTCAACCATTCACTCACACACTCTCTCACTCTGCTCGCCCACCAACAACAATATGCTATGCTGTATTCCATCGACTGGTCGATCAGCACTCAGACAACTCTCTGCTCACTAGTCACATGACAGAATCAATCTGCAATCGAGACATACCACACATTGTCCTAACTGATGGCCTATTTGAACACAGTTGTGATAGACACTCACCTGTGAAATACCACTACACAAGTGTTACTGCTGCATTACACACATCGGAGAAATAACTCTTCTGGCTTATGTTTGCAGTGTGTTTCGAGATTCAGAGTTGCGATTGCGAGTTCCATTTCACAGGTTATGTGGACTTAACACACATTGGGTTGATATGTTATGAAGACCAACACTGTGGTTTATTCAACTAGTCGTTTCGTAGACATGTCGACGTGACACCACCCGAACCGACCTCAACCGACTCGTTCAGATCAGTTCATTTCAGTAGAGTTCAGTTGAGTTGAGTTGTGTTGAGTTGAGTTGAGTTCGGTTGAGTTTAGTTCGGTTCAGTTCAGTGGAGATGAGTTGAGTTGTGTTTCGTTTACGTGACGTAACACTCGCACTTCTAGATCACACCAATTGCTCACATGCGTGTATGTCGGTGATTCTGTGAGGAATGCAACGAACTGTATTTAAAGCGTCTTGCGACTAGTCAGGTGTAAGTGGTTGTAAGTGTGATTCGGCACGATTTTCTGGTTGTAACGATCAGTGTGATGAGCAAGTGTCGGCTGACGTTGTAAGGTTCAGTCGGTTGTGTGCTTGACAGTGTTCGACAAACTTGTGCACAGTGTGCCAAACAGGTGACCGTCTGATCGGTCAGCACATCACAGCTAATTCCACTCACCTCCGTGATCTGTCGTGTCTCCCTCCATACAGTCGACAATCATACTCGTACTCGATGTCTCACCCAAACACTCAGACACACACGCAAACAGTGTGATCATTGTGACAGTGATGTGATGAGTTGGTCAATGTTGGTCAATGATTGATTGGTTGATTGATTGATAGATTGAGTGAGTGAGTGAGTGAGTGATTGAGTGAATGTTTGATTGTGTTGGTGATTGAGTTTGCGAGTGATCGATAGTTTTGTTGAGTAGTCGAGTGTGTGTGATTGTGTTGGATCGGTGTTTGTTGTTTAAGTGTGGTTGTATATGGATTTGCAATTGTTGGCCTAGTGGTCTAGGGGTATGATACTCGCTTTGGGTGCGAGTGGTCCCGGGTTCGAATCCCGGCTGGGCCCATACTTTCCCAATTTACACACTTCCATTCACCACCTTCACACACATACACACTTGCACGAACACAAACACAAACAAAAACAAAAACACACAAACACACACCTAATCAATCAATCACTCACTCACTCACTCAACCATTCACTCACACACTCTCTCACTCTGCTCGCCCACCAACAACAATATGCTATGCTGTATTCCATCGACTGGTCGATCAGCACTCAGACAACTCTCTGCTCACTAGTCACATGACAGAATCAATCTGCAATCGAGACATACCACACATTGTCCTAACTGATGGCCTATTTGAACACAGTTGTGATAGACACTCACCTGTGAAATACCACTACACAAGTGTTACTGCTGCATTACACACATCGGAGAAATAACTCTTCTGGCTTATGTTTGCAGTGTGTTTCGAGATTCAGAGTTGCGATTGCGAGTTCCATTTCACAGGTTATGTGGACTTAACACACATTGGGTTGATATGTTATGAAGACCAACACTGTGGTTTATTCAACTAGTCGTTTCGTAGACATGTCGACGTGACACCACCCGAACCGACCTCAACCGACTCGTTCAGATCAGTTCATTTCAGTAGAGTTCAGTTGAGTTGAGTTGAGTTGAGTTGAGTTGAGTTCGGTTGAGTTTAGTTCGGTTCAGTTCAGTGGAGATGAGTTGAGTTGTGTTTCGTTTACGTGACGTAACTCTCACACTTCTAGATCACACCAATTGCTCACATGCGTGTATGTCGGTGATTCTGTGAGGAATGCAACGAACTGTATTTAAAGCGTCTTGCGACTAGTCAGGTGTAAGTGGTTGTAAGTGTGATTCGGCACGATTTTCTGGTTGTAACGATCAGTGTGATGAGCAAGTGTCGGCTGACGTTGTAAGGTTCAGTCGGTTGTGTGCTTGACAGTGTTCGACAAACTTGTGCACAGTGTGCCAAACAGGTGACCGTCTGATCGGTCAGCACATCACAGCTAATTCCACTCACCTCCGTGATCTGTCGTGTCTCCCTCCATACAGTCGACAATCATACTCGTACTCGATGTCTCACCCAAACACTCAGACACACACGCAAACAGTGTGATCATTGTGACAGTGATGTGATGAGTTGGTCAATGATTGATTGGTTGATTGATTCACTGAGTGAGTGAGTGATTGATTGATAGATTGAGTGAGTGAGTGAGTGATTGAGTGATTGAGTGAATGTTTGATTGTGTTGGTGATTGAGTTTGCGAGTGATCGATAGTTTTGTTGAGTAGTCGAGTGTGTGTGATTGTGTTGGATCGGTGTTTGTTGTTTAAGTGTGGTTGCATGTGGATTTGCAATTGTTGGCCTAGTGGTCTAGGGGTATGATACTCGCTTTGGGTGCGAGTGGTCCCGGGTTCGAATCCCGGCTGGGCCCATACTTTCCCAATTTACACACTTCCATTCACCACCTTCACACACATACACACTTGCACGAACACAAACACAAACAAAAACACACAAACCCAAACACACACACACACCATAATCAATCAATCAATCACTCACTCACTCAACCATTCACTCACACACTCTCTCACTCTGCTCGCCCACCACCAACAATATGCTATGCTGTATTCCATCGACTGGTCGATCAGCACTCAGACAACTCTCTGCTCACTAGTCACATGACAGAATCAATCTGCAATCGAGACATACCACACATTGTCCTAACTGATGGCCTATTTGAACACAGTTGTGATAGACACTCACCTGTGAAATACCACTACACAAGTGTTACTGCTGCATTACACACATCGGAGAAATAACTCTTCTGGCTTATGTTTGCAGTGTGTTTCGAGATTCAGAGTTGCGATTGCGAGTTCCATTTCACAGGTTATGTGGACTTAACACACATTGGGTTGATATGTTATGAAGACCAACACTGTGGTTTATTCAACTAGTCGTTTCGTAGACATGTCGACGTGACACCACCCGAACCGACCTCAACCGACTCGTTCAGATCAGTTCATTTCAGTAGAGTTCAGTTGAGTTGAGTTGAGTTGAGTTGAGTTGAGTTGAGTTGAGTTGAGTTCGGTTGAGTTTAGTTCGGTTCAGTTCAGTGGAGATGAGTTGAGTTGTGTTTCGTTTACGTGACGTAACTCTCGCACTTCTAGATCACACCAATTGCTCACATGCGTGTATGTCGGTGATTCTGTGAGGAATGCAACGAACTGTATTTAAAGCGTCTTGCGACTAGTCAGGTGTAAGTGGTTGTAAGTGTGATTCGGCACGATTTTCTGGTTGTAACGATCAGTGTGATGAGCAAGTGTCGGCTGACGTTGTAAGGTTCAGTCGGTTGTGTGCTTGACAGTGTTCGACAAACTTGTGCACAGTGTGCCAAACAGGTGACCGTCTGATCGGTCAGCACATCACAGCTAATTCCACTCACCTCCGTGATCTGTCGTGTCTCCCTCCATACAGTCGACAATCATACTCGTACTCGATGTCTCACCCAAACACTCAGACACACACGCAAACAGTGTGATCATTGTGACAGTGATGTGATGAGTTGGTCAATGATTGATTGGTTGATTGATTCACTGAGTGAGTGAGTGATTGATTGATAGATTGAGTGAGTGAGTGAGTGATTGAGTGATTGAGTGATTGAGTGAATGTTTGATTGTGTTGGTGATTGAGTTTGCGAGTGATCGATAGTTTTGTTGAGTAGTCGAGTGTGTGTGATTGTGTTGGATCGGTGTTTGTTGTTTAAGTGTGATTGCATATGGATTTGCAATTGTTGGCCTAGTGGTCTAGGGGTATGATACTCGCTTTGGGTGCGAGTGGTCCCGGGTTCGAATCCCGGCTGGGCCCATACTTTCCCAATTTACACACTTCCATTCACCACCTTCACACACATACACACTTGCACGAACACAAACACAAACAAAAACACACAAACCCAAACACACACACACACCATAATCAATCAATCACTCACTCACTCACTCAACCATTCACTCACACACTCTCTCACTCTGCTCGCCCACCAACAACAATATGCTATGCTGTATTCCATCGACTGGTCGATCAGCACTCAGACAACTCTCTGCTCACTAGTCACATGACAGAATCAATCTGCAATCGAGACATACCACACATTGTCCTAACTGATGGCCTATTTGAACACAGTTGTGATAGACACTCACCTGTGAAATACCACTACACAAGTGTTACTGCTGCATTACACACATCGGAGAAATAACTCTTCTGGCTTATGTTTGCAGTGTGTTTCGAGATTCAGAGTTGCGATTGCGAGTTCCATTTCACAGGTTATGTGGACTTAACACACATTGGGTTGATATGTTATGAAGACCAACACTGTGGTTTATTCAACTAGTCGTTTCGTAGACATGTCGACGTGACACCACCCGAACCGACCTCAACCGACTCGTTCAGATCAGTTCATTTCAGTAGAGTTCAGTTGAGTTGAGTTGAGTTGAGTTGAGTTGAGTTGAGTTGAGTTGAGTTCGGTTGAGTTTAGTTCGGTTCAGTTCAGTGGAGATGAGTTGAGTTGTGTTTCGTTTACGTGACGTAACTCTCGCACTTCTAGATCACACCAATTGCTCACATGCGTGTATGTCGGTGATTCTGTGAGGAATGCAACGAACTGTATTTAAAGCGTCTTGCGACTAGTCAGGTGTAAGTGGTTGTAAGTGTGATTCGGCACGATTTTCTGGTTGTAACGATCAGTGTGATGAGCAAGTGTCGGCTGACGTTGTAAGGTTCAGTCGGTTGTGTGCTTGACAGTGTTCGACAAACTTGTGCACAGTGTGCCAAACAGGTGACCGTCTGATCGGTCAGCACATCACAGCTAATTCCACTCACCTCCGTGATCTGTCGTGTCTCCCTCCATACAGTCGACAATCATACTCGTACTCGATGTCTCACCCAAACACTCAGACACACACGCAAACAGTGTGATCATTGTGACAGTGATGTGATGAGTTGGTCAATGATTGATTGGTTGATTGATTCACTGAGTGAGTGAGTGATTGATTGATAGATTGAGTGAGTGAGTGAGTGATTGAGTGATTGAGTGATTGAGTGAATGTTTGATTGTGTTGGTGATTGAGTTTGCGAGTGATCGATAGTTTTGTTGAGTAGTCGAGTGTGTGTGATTGTGTTGGATCGGTGTTTGTTGTTTAAGTGTGGTTGCATATGGATTTGCAATTGTTGGCCTAGTGGTCTAGGGGTATGATACTCGCTTTGGGTGCGAGTGGTCCCGGGTTCGAATCCCGGCTGGGCCCATACTTTCCCAATTTACACACTTCCATTCACCACCTTCACACACATACACACTTGCACGAACACAAACACAAACAAAAACACACAAACCCAAACACACACACACACCATAATCAATCAATCACTCACTCACTCAACCATTCACTCACACACTCTCTCACTCTGCTCGCCCACCACCAACAATATGCTATGCTGTATTCCATCGACTGGTCGATCAGCACTCAGACAACTCTCTGCTCACTAGTCACATGACAGAATCAATCTGCAATCGAGACATACCACACATTGTCCTAACTGATGGCCTATTTGAACACAGTTGTGATAGACACTCACCTGTGAAATACCACTACACAAGTGTTACTGCTGCATTACACACATCGGAGAAATAACTCTTCTGGCTTATGTTTGCAGTGTGTTTCGAGATTCAGAGTTGCGATTGCGAGTTCCATTTCACAGGTTATGTGGACTTAACACACATTGGGTTGATATGTTATGAAGACCAACACTGTGGTTTATTCAACTAGTCGTTTCGTAGACATGTCGACGTGACACCACCCGAACCGACCTCAACCGACTCGTTCAGATCAGTTCATTTCAGTAGAGTTCAGTTGAGTTGAGTTGAGTTGAGTTCGGTTGAGTTGAGTTCGGTTGAGTTTAGTTCGGTTCAGTTCAGTGGAGATGAGTTGAGTTGTGTTTCGTTTACGTGACGTAACTCTCACACTTCTAGATCACACCAATTGCTCACATGCGTGTATGTCGGTGATTCTGTGAGGAATGCAACGAACTGTATTTAAAGCGTCTTGCGACTAGTCAGGTGTAAGTGGTTGTAAGTGTGATTCGGCACGATTTTCTGGTTGTAACGATCAGTGTGATGAGCAAGTGTCGGCTGACGTTGTAAGGTTCAGTCGGTTGTGTGCTTGACAGTGTTCGACAAACTTGTGCACAGTGTGCCAAACAGGTGACCGTCTGATCGGTCAGCACATCACAGCTAATTCCACTCACCTCCGTGATCTGTCGTGTCTCCCTCCATACAGTCGACAATCATACTCGTACTCGATGTCTCACCCAAACACTCAGACACACACGCAAACAGTGTGATCATTGTGACAGTGATGTGATGAGTTGGTCAATGATTGATTGGTTGATTGATTCACTGAGTGAGTGAGTGATTGATTGATAGATTGAGTGAGTGAGTGAGTGAGTGATTGAGTGATTGAGTGAATGTTTGATTGTGTTGGTGATTGAGTTTGCGAGTGATCGATAGTTTTGTTGAGTAGTCGAGTGTGTGTGATTGTGTTGGATCGGTGTTTGTTGTTTAAGTGTGGTTGCATGTGGATTTGCAATTGTTGGCCTAGTGGTCTAGGGGTATGATACTCGCTTTGGGTGCGAGTGGTCCCGGGTTCGAATCCCGGCTGGGCCCATACTTTGCCAATTTACACACTTCCATTCACCACCTTCACACACATACACACTTGCACGAACACAAACACAAACAAAAACACACAAACACACCGAATCAATCAATCAATCACTCACTCACTCAACCATTCACTCACACACTCTCTCACTCTGCTCGCCCACCAACAACAATATGCTATGCTGTATTCCATCGACTGGTCGATCAGCACTCAGACAACTCTCTGCTCACTAGTCACATGACAGAATCAATCTGCAATCGAGACATACCACACATTGTCCTAACTGATGGCCTATTTGAACACAGTTGTGATAGACACTCACCTGTGAAATACCACTACACAAGTGTTACTGCTGCATTACACACATCGGAGAAATAACTCTTCTGGCTTATGTTTGCAGTGTGTTTCGAGATTCAGAGTTGCGATTGCGAGTTCCATTTCACAGGTTATGTGGACTTAACACACATTGGGTTGATATGTTATGAAGACCAACACTGTGGTTTATTCAACTAGTCGTTTCGTAGACATGTCGACGTGACACCACCCGAACCGACCTCAACCGACTCGTTCAGATCAGTTCATTTCAGTAGAGTTCAGTTGAGTTGAGTTGAGTTGAGTTCGGTTGAGTTGAGTTCGGTTGAGTTTAGTTCGGTTCAGTTCAGTGGAGATGAGTTGAGTTGTGTTTCGTTTACGTGACGTAACCCTCGCACTTCTAGATCACACCAATTGCTCACATGCGTGTATGTCGGTGATTCTGTGAGGAATGCAACGAACTGTATTTAAAGCGTCTTGCGACTAGTCAGGTGTAAGTGGTTGTAAGTGTGATTCGGCACGATTTTCTGGTTGTAACGATCAGTGTGATGAGCAAGTGTCGGCTGACGTTGTAAGGTTCAGTCGGTTGTGTGCTTGACAGTGTTCGACAAACTTGTGCACAGTGTGCCAAACAGGTGACCGTCTGATCGGTCAGCACATCACAGCTAATTCCACTCACCTCCGTGATCTGTCATGTCTCCCTCCATACAGTCGACAATCATACTCGTACTCGATGTCTCACCCAAACACTCAGACACACACGCAAACAGTGTGATCATTGTGACAGTGATGTGATGAGTTGGTCAATGATTGATTGGTTGATTGATTCACTGAGTGAGTGAGTGATTGATTGATAGATTGAGTGAGTGAGTGAGTGAGTGAGTGATTGAGTGATTGAGTGAATGTTTGATTGTGTTGGTGATTGAGTTTGCGAGTGATCGATAGTTTTGTTGAGTAGTCGAGTGTGTGTGATTGTGTTGGATAGGTGTTTGTTGTTTAAGTGTGGTTGCATGTGGATTTGCAATTGTTGGCCTAGTGGTCTAGGGGTATGATACTCGCTTTGGGTGCGAGTGGTCCCGGGTTCGAATCCCGGCTGGGCCCATACTTTCCCAATTTACACACTTCCATTCACCACCTTCACACACATACACACTTGCACGAACACAAACACAAACAAAAACACACAAACCCAAACACACACACACACCATCAATCAATCAATCACTCACTCACTCAACCATTCACTCACACACTCTCTCACTCTGCTCGCCCACCACCAACAATATGCTATGCTGTATTCCATCGACTGGTCGATCAGCACTCAGACAACTCTCTGCTCACTAGTCACATGACAGAATCAATCTGCAATCGAGACATACCATACATTGTCCTAACTGATGGCCTATTTGAACACAGTTGTGATAGACACTCACCTGTGAAATACCACTACACAAGTGTTACTGCTGCATTACACACATCGGAGAAATAACTCTTCTGGCTTATGTTTGCAGTGTGTTTCGAGATTCAGAGTTGCGATTGCGAGTTCCATTTCACAGGTTATGTGGACTTAACACACATTGGGTTGATATGTTATGAAGACCAACACTGTGGTTTATTCAACTAGTCGTTTCGTAGACATGTCGACGTGACACCACCCGAACCGACCTCAACCGACTCGTTCAGATCAGTTCATTTCAGTAGAGTTCAGTTGAGTTGAGTTGAGTTGAGTTCGGTTGAGTTGAGTTCGGTTGAGTTTAGTTCGGTTCAGTTCAGTGGAGATGAGTTGAGTTGTGTTTCGTTTACGTGACGTAACTCTCGCACTTCTAGATCACACCAATTGCTCACATGCGTGTATGTCGGTGATTCTGTGAGGAATGCAACGAACTGTATTTAAAGCGTCTTGCGACTAGTCAGGTGTAAGTGGTTGTAAGTGTGATTCGGCACGATTTTCTGGTTGTAACGATCAGTGTGATGAGCAAGTGTCGGCTGACGTTGTAAGGTTCAGTCGGTTGTGTGCTTGACAGTGTTCGACAAACTTGTGCACAGTGTGCCAAACAGGTGACCGTCTGATCGGTCAGCACATCACAGCTAATTCCACTCACCTCCGTGATCTGTCGTGTCTCCCTCCATACAGTCGACAATCATACTCGTACTCGATGTCTCACCCAAACACTCAGACACACACGCAAACAGTGTGATCATTGTGACAGTGATGTGATGAGTTGGTCAATGATTGATTGGTTGATTGATTCACTGAGTGAGTGAGTGATTGATTGATAGATTGAGTGAGTGAGTGAGTGAGTGAGTGATTGAGTGATTGAGTGAATGTTTGATTGTGTTGGTGATTGAGTTTGCGAGTGATCGATAGTTTTGTTGAGTAGTCGAGTGTGTGTGATTGTGTTGGATAGGTGTTTGTTGTTTAAGTGTGGTTGCATATGGATTTGCAATTGTTGGCCTAGTGGTCTAGGGGTATGATACTCGCTTTGGGTGCGAGTGGTCCCGGGTTCGAATCCCGGCTGGGCCCATACTTTCCCAATTTACACACTTCCATTCACCACCTTCACACACATACACACTTGCACGAACACAAACACAAACAAAAACACACAAACCCAAACACACACACACCATAATCAATCAATCACTCACTCACTCAACCATTCACTCACACACTCTCTCACTCTGCTCGCCCACCACCAACAATATGCTATGCTGTATTCCATCGACTGGTCGATCAGCACTCAGACAACTCTCTGCTCACTAGTCACATGACAGAATCAATCTGCAATCGAGACATACCACACATTGTCCTAACTGATGGCCTATTTGAACACAGTTGTGATAGACACTCACCTGTGAAATACCACTACACAAGTGTTACTGCTGCATTACACACATCGGAGAAATAACTCTTCTGGCTTATGTTTGCAGTGTGTTTCGAGATTCAGAGTTGCGATTGCGAGTTCCATTTCACAGGTTATGTGGACTTAACACACATTGGGTTGATATGTTATGAAGACCAACACTGTGGTTTATTCAACTAGTCGTTTCGTAGACATGTCGACGTGACACCACCCGAACCGACCTCAACCGACTCGTTCAGATCAGTTCATTTCAGTAGAGTTCAGTTGAGTTGAGTTGTGTTGAGTTGAGTTGAGTTGCGTTGAGTTGAGTTGAGTTCGGTTGAGTTTAGTTCGGTTCAGTTCAGTGGAGATGAGTTGAGTTGTGTTTCGTTTACGTGACGTAACTCTCGCACTTCTAGATCACACCAATTGCTCACATGCGTGTATGTCGGTGATTCTGTGAGGAATGCAACGAACTGTATTTAAAGCGTCTTGCGACTAGTCAGGTGTAAGTGGTTGTAAGTGTGATTCGGCACGATTTTCTGGTTGTAACGATCAGTGTGATGAGCAAGTGTCGGCTGACGTTGTAAGGTTCAGTCGGTTGTGTGCTTGACAGTGTTCGACAAACTTGTGCACAGTGTGCCAAACAGGTGACCGTCTGATCGGTCAGCACATCACAGCTAATTCCACTCACCTCCGTGATCTGTCGTGTCTCCCTCCATACAGTCGACAATCATACTCGTACTCGATGTCTCACCCAAACACTCAGACACACACGCAAACAGTGTGATCATTGTGACAGTGATGTGATGAGTTGGTCAATGATTGATTGGTTGATTGATTCACTGAGTGAGTGAGTGATTGATTGATAGATTGAGTGAGTGAGTGAGTGAGTGATTGAGTGATTGAGTGATTGAGTGAATGTTTGATTGTGTTGGTGATTGAGTTTGCGAGTGATCGATAGTTTTGTTGAGTAGTCGAGTGTGTGTGATTGTGTTGGATCGGTGTTTGTTGTTTAAGTGTGGTTGCATGTGGATTTGCAATTGTTGGCCTAGTGGTCTAGGGGTATGATACTCGCTTTGGGTGCGAGTGGTCCCGGGTTCGAATCCCGGCTGGGCCCATACTTTCCCAATTTACACACTTCCATTCACCACCTTCACACACATACACACTTGCACGAACACAAACACAAACAAAAACACACAAACCCAAACACACACACACACCATAATCAATCAATCAATCACTCACTCACTCAACCATTCACTCACACACTCTCTCACTCTGCTCGCCCACCACCAACAATATGCTATGCTGTATTCCATCGACTGGTCGATCAGCACTCAGACAACTCTCTGCTCACTAGTCACATGACAGAATCAATCTGCAATCGAGACATACCATACATTGTCCTAACTGATGGCCTATTTGAACACAGTTGTGATAGACACTCACCTGTGAAATACCACTACACAAGTGTTACTGCTGCATTACACACATCGGAGAAATAACTCTTCTGGCTTATGTTTGCAGTGTGTTTCGAGATTCAGAGTTGCGATTGCGAGTTCCATTTCACAGGTTATGTGGACTTAACACACATTGGGTTGATATGTTATGAAGACCAACACTGTGGTTTATTCAACTAGTCGTTTCGTAGACATGTCGACGTGACACCACCCGAACCGACCTCAACCGACTCGTTCAGATCAGTTCATTTCAGTAGAGTTCAGTTGAGTTGAGTTGAGTTGAGTTGAGTTGAGTTGAGTTGAGTTCGGTTGAGTTTAGTTCGGTTCAGTTCAGTGGAGATGAGTTGAGTTGTGTTTCGTTTACGTGACGTAACACTCGCACTTCTAGATCACACCAATTGCTCACATGCGTGTATGTCGGTGATTCTGTGAGGAATGCAACGAACTGTATTTAAAGCGTCTTGCGACTAGTCAGGTGTAAGTGGTTGTAAGTGTGATTCGGCACGATTTTCTGGTTGTAACGATCAGTGTGATGAGCAAGTGTCGGCTGACGTTGTAAGGTTCGGTCGGTTGTGTGCTTGACAGTGTTCGACAAACTTGTGCACAGTGTGCCAAACAGGTGACCGTCTGATCGGTCAGCACATCACAGCTAATTCCACTCACCTCCGTGATCTGTCATGTCTCCTCCATACAGTCGACAATCATACTCGTACTCGATGTCTCACCCAAACACTCAGACACACACGCAAACAGTGTGATCATTGTGACAGTGATGTGATGAGTTGGTCAATGATTGATTGGTTGATTGATTCACTGAGTGAGTGAGTGATTGATTGATTGAGTGAGTGAGTGAGTGAGTGATTGAGTGATTGAGTGATTGAGTGAATGTTTGATTGTGTTGGTGATTGAGTTTGCGAGTGATCGATAGTTTTGTTGAGTAGTCGAGTGTGTGTGATTGTGTTGGATCGGTGTTTGTTGTTTAAGTGTGGTTGCATGTGGATTTGCAATTGTTGGCCTAGTGGTCTAGGGGTATGATACTCGCTTTGGGTGCGAGTGGTCCCGGGTTCGAATCCCGGCTGGGCCCATACCTTTCCAATTTACACACTTCCATTCACCACCTTCACACACATACACACTTGCACGAACACAAACACAAACAAAAACACACAAACCCAAACACACACACACACCATAATCAATCAATCAATCACTCACTCACTCAACCATTCACTCACACACTCTCTCACTCTGCTCGCCCACCACCAACAATATGCTATGCTGTATTCCATCGACTGGTCGATCAGCACTCAGACAACTCTCTGCTCACTAGTCACATGACAGAATCAATCTGCAATCGAGACATACCATACATTGTCCTAACTGATGGCCTATTTGAACACAGTTGTGATGGACAGTCGCCTGTGAAATACCACTACACAAGTGTTACTGCTGCATTACACACATCGGAGAAATAACTCTTCTGGCTTATGTTTGCAGTGTGTTTCGAGATTCAGAGTTGCGATTGCGAGTTCCATTTCACAGGTTATGTGGACTTAACACACATTGGGTTGATATGTTATGAAGACCAACACTGTGGTTTATTCAACTAGTCGTTTCGTAGACATGTCGACGTGACACCACCCGAACCGACCTCAACCGACTCGTTCAGATCAGTTCATTTCAGTAGAGTTCAGTTGAGTTGAGTTGAGTTGAGTTGAGTTCGGTTGAGTTTAGTTCGGTTCAGTTCAGTGGAGATGAGTTGAGTTGTGTTTCGTTTACGTGACGTAACACTCGCACTTCTAGATCACACCAATTGCTCACATGCGTGTATGTCGGTGATTCTGTGAGGAATGCAACGAACTGTATTTAAAGCGTCTTGCGACTAGTCAGGTGTAAGTGGTTGTAAGTGTGATTCGGCACGATTTTCTGGTTGTAACGATCAGTGTGATGAGCAAGTGTCGGCTGACGTTGTAAGGTTCGGTCGGTTGTGTGCTTGACAGTGTTCGACAAACTTGTGCACAGTGTGCCAAACAGGTGACCGTCTGATCGGTCAGCACATCACAGCTAATTCCACTCACCTCCGTGATCTGTCATGTCTCCCTCCATACAGTCGACAATCATACTCGTACTCGATGTCTCACCCAAACACTCAGACACACACGCAAACAGTGTGATCATTGTGACAGTGATGTGATGAGTTGGTCAATGATTGATTGGTTGATTGATTCACTGAGTGAGTGAGTGATTGATTGATAGATTGAGTGAGTGAGTGAGTGAGTGATTGAGTGATTGAGTGATTGAGTGAATGTTTGATTGTGTTGGTGATTGAGTTTGCGAGTGATCGATAGTTTTGTTGAGTAGTCGAGTGTGTGTGATTGTGTTGGATCGGTGTTTGTTGTTTAAGTGTGGTTGCATGTGGATTTGCAATTGTTGGCCTAGTGGTCTAGGGGTATGATACTCGCTTTGGGTGCGAGTGGTCCCGGGTTCGAATCCCGGCTGGGCCCATACTTTCCAATTTACACACTTCCATTCACCACCTTCACACACATACACACTTGCACGAACACAAACACAAACAAAAACACACAAACCCAAACACACACACACACCATAATCAATCAATCAATCACTCACTCACTCAACCATTCACTCACACACTCTCTCACTCTGCTCGCCCACCACCAACAATATGCTATGCTGTATTCCATCGACTGGTCGATCAGCACTCAGACAACTCTCTGCTCACTAGTCACATGACAGAATCAATCTGCAATCGAGACATACCATACATTGTCCTAACTGATGGCCTATTTGAACACAGTTGTGATGGACAGTCGCCTGTGAAATACCACTACACAAGTGTTACTGCTGCATTACACACATCGGAGAAATAACTCTTCTGGCTTATGTTTGCAGTGTGTTTCGAGATTCAGAGTTGCGATTGCGAGTTCCATTTCACAGGTTATGTGGACTTAACACACATTGGGTTGATATGTTATGAAGACCAACACTGTGGTTTATTCAACTAGTCGTTTCGTAGACATGTCGACGTGACACCACCCGAACCGACCTCAACCGACTCGTTCAGATCAGTTCATTTCAGTAGAGTTCAGTTGAGTTGAGTTGTGTTGAGTTGAGTTGAGTTGAGTTCGGTTGAGTTGAGTTCGGTTGAGTTTAGTTCGGTTCAGTTCAGTGGAGATGAGTTGAGTTGTGTTTCGTTTACGTGACGTAACACTCGCACTTCTAGATCACACCAATTGCTCACATGCGTGTATGTCGGTGATTCTGTGAGGAATGCAACGAACTGTATTTAAAGCGTCTTGCGACTAGTCAGGTGTAAGTGGTTGTAAGTGTGATTCGGCACGATTTTCTGGTTGTAACGATCAGTGTGATGAGCAAGTGTCGGCTGACGTTGTAAGGTTCGGTCGGTTGTGTGCTTGACAGTGTTCGACAAACTTGTGCACAGTGTGCCAAACAGGTGACCGTCTGATCGGTCAGCACATCACAGCTAATTCCACTCACCTCCGTGATCTGTCATGTCTCCCTCCATACAGTCGACAATCATACTCGTACTCGATGTCTCACCCAAACACTCAGACACACACGCAAACAGTGTGATCATTGTGACAGTGATGTGATGAGTTGGTCAATGATTGATTGGTTGATTGATTCACTGAGTGAGTGAGTGATTGATTGATAGATTGAGTGAGTGATTGAGTGAGTGATTGAGTGATTGAGTGATTGAGTGAATGTTTGATTGTGTTGGTGATTGAGTTTGCGAGTGATCGATAGTTTTGTTGAGTAGTCGAGTGTGTGTGATTGTGTTGGATCGGTGTTTGTTGTTTAAGTGTGGTTGTATATGGATTTGCAATTGTTGGCCTAGTGGTCTAGGGGTATGATACTCGCTTAGGGTGCGAGTGGTCCCGGGTTCGAATCCCGGCTGGGCCCATACTTTCCCAATTTACACACTTCCATTCACCACCTTCACACACATACACACTTGCACGAACACAAACACAAACAAAAACACACAAACCCAAACACACACACACACCATAATCAATCAATCAATCACTCACTCAACCATTCACTCACACACTCTCTCACTCTGCTCGCCCACCACCAACAATATGCTATGCTGTATTCCATCGACTGGTCGATCAGCACTCAGACAACTCTCTGCTCACTAGTCACATGACAGAATCAATCTGCAATCGAGACATACCATACATTGTCCTAACTGATGGCCTATTTGAACACAGTTGTGATGGACAGTCGCCTGTGAAATACCACTACACAAGTGTTACTGCTGCATTACACACATCGGAGAAATAACTCTTCTGGCTTATGTTTGCAGTGTGTTTCGAGATTCAGAGTTGCGATTGCGAGTTCCATTTCACAGGTTATGTGGACTTAACACACATTGGGTTGATATGTTATGAAGACCAACACTGTGGTTTATTCAACTAGTCGTTTCGTAGACATGTCGACGTGACACCACCCGAACCGACCTCAACCGACTCGTTCAGATCAGTTCATTTCAGTAGAGTTCAGTTGAGTTGAGTTGTGTTGAGTTGAGTTGAGTTGAGTTCGGTTGAGTTGAGTTCGGTTGAGTTTAGTTCGGTTCAGTTCAGTGGAGATGAGTTGAGTTGTGTTTCGTTTACGTGACGTAACCTCGCACTTCTAGATCACACCAATTGCTCACATGCGTGTATGTCGGTGATTCTGTGAGGAATGCAACGAACTGTATTTAAAGCGTCTTGCGACTAGTCAGGTGTAAGTGGTTGTAAGTGTGATTCGGCACGATTTTCTGGTTGTAACGATCAGTGTGATGAGCAAGTGTCGGCTGACGTTGTAAGGTTCGGTCGGTTGTGTGCTTGACAGTGTTCGACAAACTTGTGCACAGTGTGCCAAACAGGTGACCGTCTGATCGGTCAGCACATCACAGCTAATTCCACTCACCTCCGTGATCTGTCATGTCTCCCTCCATACAGTCGACAATCATACTCGTACTCGATGTCTCACCCAAACACTCAGACACACACGCAAACAGTGTGATCATTGTGACAGTGATGTGATGAGTTGGTCAATGATTGATTGGTTGATTGATTCACTGAGTGAGTGAGTGATTGAGTGATTGAGTGAATGTTTGATTGTGTTGGTGATTGAGTTTGCGAGTGATCGATAGTTTTGTTGAGTAGTCGAGTGTGTGTGATTGTGTTGGATCGGTGTTTGTTGTTTAAGTGTGGTTGCATGTGGATTTGCAATTGTTGGCCTAGTGGTCTAGGGGTATGATACTCGCTTTGGGTGCGAGTGGTCCCGGGTTCGAATCCCGGCTGGGCCCATACTTTTCCAATTTACACACTTCCATTCACCACCTTCACACACATACACACTTGCACGAACACAAACACAAACAAAAACACACAAACCCAAACACACACACACACCATAATCAATCAATCAATCAATCACTCACTCAACCATTCACTCACACACTCTCTCACTCTGCTCGCCCACCACCAACAATATGCTATGCTGTATTCCATCGACTGGTCGATCAGCACTCAGACAACTCTCTGCTCACTAGTCACATGACAGAATCAATCTGCAATCGAGACATACCATACATTGTCCTAACTGATGGCCTATTTGAACACAGTTGTGATGGACAGTCGCCTGTGAAATACCACTACACAAGTGTTACTGCTGCATTACACACATCGGAGAAATAACTCTTCTGGCTTATGTTTGCAGTGTGTTTCGAGATTCAGAGTTGCGATTGCGAGTTCCATTTCACAGGTTATGTGGACTTAACACACATTGGGTTGATATGTTATGAAGACCAACACTGTGGTTTATTCAACTAGTCGTTTCGTAGACATGTCGACGTGACACCACCCGAACCGACCTCAACCGACTCGTTCAGATCAGTTCATTTCAGTAGAGTTCAGTTGAGTTGAGTTGTGTTGAGTTGAGTTGAGTTGAGTTCGGTTGAGTTGAGTTCGGTTGAGTTTAGTTCGGTTCAGTTCAGTGGAGATGAGTTGAGTTGTGTTTCGTTTACGTGACGTAACTCTCGCACTTCTAGATCACACCAATTGCTCACATGCGTGTATGTCGGTGATTCTGTGAGGAATGCAACGAACTGTATTTAAAGCGTCTTGCGACTAGTCAGGTGTAAGTGGTTGTAAGTGTGATTCGGCACGATTTTCTGGTTGTAACGATCAGTGTGATGAGCAAGTGTCGGCTGACGTTGTAAGGTTCGGTCGGTTGTGTGCTTGACAGTGTTCGACAAACTTGTGCACAGTGTGCCAAACAGGTGACCGTCTGATCGGTCAGCACATCACAGCTAATTCCACTCACCTCCGTGATCTGTCATGTCTCCCTCCATACAGTCGACAATCATACTCGTACTCGATGTCTCACCCAAACACTCAGACACACACGCAAACAGTGTGATCATTGTGACAGTGATGTGATGAGTTGGTCAATGATTGATTGGTTGATTGATTCACTGAGTGAGTGAGTGATTGAGTGATTGAGTGAATGTTTGATTGTGTTGGTGATTGAGTTTGCGAGTGATCGATAGTTTTGTTGAGTAGTCGAGTGTGTGTGATTGTGTTGGATCGGTGTTTGTTGTTTAAGTGTGGTTGCATATGGATTTGCAATTGTTGGCCTAGTGGTCTAGGGGTATGATACTCGCTTTGGGTGCGAGTGGTCCCGGGTTCGAATCCCGGCTGGGCCCATACTTTCCAATTTACACACTTCCATTCACCACCTTCACACACATACACACTTGCACGAACACAAACACAAACAAAAACACACAAACCCAAACACACACACACACCATAATCAATCAATCAATCACTCACTCACTCAAACCATTCACTCACACACTCTCTCACTCTGCTCGCCCACCACCAACAATATGCTATGCTGTATTCCATCGACTGGTCGATCAGCACTCAGACAACTCTCTGCTCACTAGTCACATGACAGAATCAATCTGCAATCGAGACATACCATACATTGTCCTAACTGATGGCCTATTTGAACACAGTTGTGATGGACAGTCGCCTGTGAAATACCACTACACAAGTGTTACTGCTGCATTACACACATCGGAGAAATAACTCTTCTGGCTTATGTTTGCAGTGTGTTTCGAGATTCAGAGTTGCGATTGCGAGTTCCATTTCACAGGTTATGTGGACTTAACACACATTGGGTTGATATGTTATGAAGACCAACACTGTGGTTTATTCAACTAGTCGTTTCGTAGACATGTCGACGTGACACCACCCGAACCGACCTCAACCGACTCGTTCAGATCAGTTCATTTCAGTAGAGTTCAGTTGAGTTGAGTTGTGTTGAGTTGAGTTGAGTTGAGTTCGGTTGAGTTTAGTTCGGTTCAGTTCAGTGGAGATGAGTTGAGTTGTGTTTCGTTTACGTGACGTAACACTCGCACTTCTAGATCACACCAATTGCTCACATGCGTGTATGTCGGTGATTCTGTGAGGAATGCAACGAACTGTATTTAAAGCGTCTTGCGACTAGTCAGGTGTAAGTGGTTGTAAGTGTGATTCGGCACGATTTTCTGGTTGTAACGATCAGTGTGATGAGCAAGTGTCGGCTGACGTTGTAAGGTTCGGTCGGTTGTGTGCTTGACAGTGTTCGACAAACTTGTGCACAGTGTGCCAAACAGGTGACCGTCTGATCGGTCAGCACATCACAGCTAATTCCACTCACCTCCGTGATCTGTCATGTCTCCCTCCATACAGTCGACAATCATACTCGTACTCGATGTCTCACCCAAACACTCAGACACACACGCAAACAGTGTGATCATTGTGACAGTGATGTGATGAGTTGGTCAATGATTGATTGGTTGATTGATTCACTGAGTGAGTGAGTGATTGAGTGATTGAGTGAATGTTTGATTGTGTTGGTGATTGAGTTTGCGAGTGATCGATAGTTTTGTTGAGTAGTCGAGTGTGTGTGATTGTGTTGGATCGGTGTTTGTTGTTTAAGTGTGGTTGCATGTGGATTTGCAATTGTTGGCCTAGTGGTCTAGGGGTATGATACTCGCTTTGGGTGCGAGTGGTCCCGGGTTCGAATCCCGGCTGGGCCCATACCTTTCCAATTTACACACTTCCATTCACCACCTTCACACACATACACACTTGCACGAACACAAACACAAACACACACACACACCATAATCAATCAATCAATCAATCACTCACTCAACCATTCACTCACACACTCTCTCACTCTGCTCGCCCACCACCAACAATATGCTATGCTGTATTCCATCGACTGGTCGATCAGCACTCAGACAACTCTCTGCTCACTAGTCACATGACAGAATCAATCTGCAATCGAGACATACCATACATTGTCCTAACTGATGGCCTATTTGAACACAGTTGTGATGGACAGTCGCCTGTGAAATACCACTACACAAGTGTTACTGCTGCATTACACACATCGGAGAAATAACTCTTCTGGCTTATGTTTGCAGTGTGTTTCGAGATTCAGAGTTGCGATTGCGAGTTCCATTTCACAGGTTATGTGGACTTAACACACATTGGGTTGATATGTTATGAAGACCAACACTGTGGTTTATTCAACTAGTCGTTTCGTAGACATGTCGACGTGACACCACCCGAACCGACCTCAACCGACTCGTTCAGATCAGTTCATTTCAGTAGAGTTCAGTTGAGTTGAGTTGAGTTGAGTTGAGGTTGAGTTGAGTTCGGTTGAGTTTAGTTCGGTTCAGTTCAGTGGAGATGAGTTGAGTTGTGTTTCGTTTACGTGACGTAACCCTCGCACTTCTAGATCACACCAATTGCTCACATGCGTGTATGTCGGTGATTCTGTGAGGAATGCAACGAACTGTATTTAAAGCGTCTTGCGACTAGTCAGGTGTAAGTGGTTGTAAGTGTGATTCGGCACGATTTTCTGGTTGTAACGATCAGTGTGATGAGCAAGTGTCGGCTGACGTTGTAAGGTTCGGTCGGTTGTGTGCTTGACAGTGTTCGACAAACTTGTGCACAGTGTGCCAAACAGGTGACCGTCTGATCGGTCAGCACATCACAGCTAATTCCACTCACCTCCGTGATCTGTCATGTCTCCCTCCATACAGTCGACAATCATACTCGTACTCGATGTCTCACCCAAACACTCAGACACACACGCAAACAGTGTGATCATTGTGACAGTGATGTGATGAGTTGGTCAATGATTGATTGGTTGATTGATTCACTGAGTGAGTGAGTGATTGAGTGATTGAGTGAATGTTTGATTGTGTTGGTGATTGAGTTTGCGAGTGATCGATAGTTTTGTTGAGTAGTCGAGTGTGTGTGATTGTGTTGGATCGGTGTTTGTTGTTTAAGTGTGGTTGCATGTGGATTTGCAATTGTTGGCCTAGTGGTCTAGGGGTATGATACTCGCTTTGGGTGCGAGTGGTCCCGGGTTCGAATCCCGGCTGGGCCCATACTTTTCCAATTTACACACTTCCATTCACCACCTTCACACACATACACACTTGCACGAACACAAACACAAACAAAAACACACAAACCCAAACACACACACACACCATAATCAATCAATCAATCACTCACTCACTCAACCATTCACTCACACACTCTCTCACTCTGCTCGCCCACCACCAACAATATGCTATGCTGTATTCCATCGACTGGTCGATCAGCACTCAGACAACTCTCTGCTCACTAGTCACATGACAGAATCAATCTGCAATCGAGACATACCATACATTGTCCTAACTGATGGCCTATTTGAACACAGTTGTGATGGACAGTCGCCTGTGAAATACCACTACACAAGTGTTACTGCTGCATTACACACATCGGAGAAATAACTCTTCTGGCTTATGTTTGCAGTGTGTTTCGAGATTCAGAGTTGCGATTGCGAGTTCCATTTCACAGGTTATGTGGACTTAACACACATTGGGTTGATATGTTATGAAGACCAACACTGTGGTTTATTCAACTAGTCGTTTCGTAGACATGTCGACGTGACACCACCCGAACCGACCTCAACCGACTCGTTCAGATCAGTTCATTTCAGTAGAGTTCAGTTGAGTTGAGTTGAGTTGAGTTGAGTTGAGTTGAGTTCGGTTGAGTTTAGTTGGGTTCAGTTCAGTGGAGATGAGTTGAGTTGTGTTTCGTTTACGTGACGTAACCCTCGCACTTCTAGATCACACCAATTGCTCACATGCGTGTATGTCGGTGATTCTGTGAGGAATGCAACGAACTGTATTTAAAGCGTCTTGCGACTAGTCAGGTGTAAGTGGTTGTAAGTGTGATTCGGCACGATTTTCTGGTTGTAACGATCAGTGTGATGAGCAAGTGTCGGCTGACGTTGTAAGGTTCGGTCGGTTGTGTGCTTGACAGTGTTCGACAAACTTGTGCACAGTGTGCCAAACAGGTGACCGTCTGATCGGTCAGCACATCACAGCTAATTCCACTCACCTCCGTGATCTGTCATGTCTCCCTCCATACAGTCGACAATCATACTCGTACTCGATGTCTCACCCAAACACTCAGACACACACGCAAACAGTGTGATCATTGTGACAGTGATGTGATGAGTTGGTCAATGATTGATTGGTTGATTGATTCACTGAGTGAGTGAGTGATTGAGTGATTGAGTGAATGTTTGATTGTGTTGGTGATTGAGTTTGCGAGTGATCGATAGTTTTGTTGAGTAGTCGAGTGTGTGTGATTGTGTTGGATCGGTGTTTGTTGTTTAAGTGTGATTGTATATGGATTTGCAATTGTTGGCCTAGTGGTCTAGGGGTATGATACTCGCTTTGGGTGCGAGTGGTCCCGGGTTCGAATCCCGGCTGGGCCCATACTTTTCCAATTTACACACTTCCATTCACCACCTTCACACACATACACACTTGCACGAACACAAACACAAACAAAAACACACAAACCCAAACACACACACACACCATAATCAATCAATCAATCAATCACTCACTCAACCATTCACTCACACACTCTCTCACTCTGCTCGCCCACCACCAACAATATGCTATGCTGTATTCCATCGACTGGTCGATCAGCACTCAGACAACTCTCTGCTCACTAGTCACATGACAGAATCAATCTGCAATCGAGACATACCATACATTGTCCTAACTGATGGCCTATTTGAACACAGTTGTGATGGACAGTCGCCTGTGAAATACCACTACACAAGTGTTACTGCTGCATTACACACATCGGAGAAATAACTCTTCTGGCTTATGTTTGCAGTGTGTTTCGAGATTCAGAGTTGCGATTGCGAGTTCCATTTCACAGGTTATGTGGACTTAACACACATTGGGTTGATATGTTATGAAGACCAACACTGTGGTTTATTCAACTAGTCGTTTCGTAGACATGTCGACGTGACACCACCCGAACCGACCTCAACCGACTCGTTCAGATCAGTTCATTTCAGTAGAGTTCAGTTGAGTTGAGTTGAGTTGAGTTGAGTTGAGTTGAGTTGAGTTGAGTTCGGTTGAGTTTAGTTCGGTTCAGTTCAGTGGAGATGAGTTGAGTTGTGTTTCGTTTACGTGACGTAACCCTCGCACTTCTAGATCACACCAATTGCTCACATGCGTGTATGTCGGTGATTCTGTGAGGAATGCAACGAACTGTATTTAAAGCGTCTTGCGACTAGTCAGGTGTAAGTGGTTGTAAGTGTGATTCGGCACGATTTTCTGGTTGTAACGATCAGTGTGATGAGCAAGTGTCGGCTGACGTTGTAAGGTTCGGTCGGTTGTGTGCTTGACAGTGTTCGACAAACTTGTGCACAGTGTGCCAAACAGGTGACCGTCTGATCGGTCAGCACATCACAGCTAATTCCACTCACCTCCGTGATCTGTCATGTCTCCCTCCATACAGTCGACAATCATACTCGTACTCGATGTCTCACCCAAACACTCAGACACACACGCAAACAGTGTGATCATTGTGACAGTGATGTGATGAGTTGGTCAATGATTGATTGGTTGATTGATTCACTGAGTGAGTGAGTGATTGAGTGATTGAGTGAATGTTTGATTGTGTTGGTGATTGAGTTTGCGAGTGATCGATAGTTTTGTTGAGTAGTCGAGTGTGTGTGATTGTGTTGGATCGGTGTTTGTTGTTTAAGTGTGGTTGCATGTGGATTTGCAATTGTTGGCCTAGTGGTCTAGGGGTATGATACTCGCTTTGGGTGCGAGTGGTCCCGGGTTCGAATCCCGGCTGGGCCCATACTTCAATTTACACACTTCCATTCACCACCTTCACACACATACACACTTGCACGAACACAAACACAAACAAAAACACACAAACCCAAACACACACACACACCATAATCAATCAATCAATCACTCACTCACTCAACCATTCACTCACACACTCTCTCACTCTGCTCGCCCACCACCAACAATATGCTATGCTGTATTCCATCGACTGGTCGATCAGCACTCAGACAACTCTCTGCTCACTAGTCACATGACAGAATCAATCTGCAATCGAGACATACCATACATTGTCCTAACTGATGGCCTATTTGAACACAGTTGTGATGGACAGTCGCCTGTGAAATACCACTACACAAGTGTTACTGCTGCATTACACACATCGGAGAAATAACTCTTCTGGCTTATGTTTGCAGTGTGTTTCGAGATTCAGAGTTGCGATTGCGAGTTCCATTTCACAGGTTATGTGGACTTAACACACATTGGGTTGATATGTTATGAAGACCAACACTGTGGTTTATTCAACTAGTCGTTTCGTAGACATGTCGACGTGACACCACCCGAACCGACCTCAACCGACTCGTTCAGATCAGTTCATTTCAGTAGAGTTCAGTTGAGTTGAGTTGTGTTGAGTTGAGTTGAGTTGAGTTCGGTTGAGTTGAGTTCGGTTGAGTTTAGTTCGGTTCAGTTCAGTGGAGATGAGTTGAGTTGTGTTTCGTTTACGTGACGTAACCCTCGCACTTCTAGATCACACCAATTGCTCACATGCGTGTATGTCGGTGATTCTGTGAGGAATGCAACGAACTGTATTTAAAGCGTCTTGCGACTAGTCAGGTGTAAGTGGTTGTAAGTGTGATTCGGCACGATTTTCTGGTTGTAACGATCAGTGTGATGAGCAAGTGTCGGCTGACGTTGTAAGGTTCGGTCGGTTGTGTGCTTGACAGTGTTCGACAAACTTGTGCACAGTGTGCCAAACAGGTGACCGTCTGATCGGTCAGCACATCACAGCTAATTCCACTCACCTCCGTGATCTGTCATGTCTCCCTCCATACAGTCGACAATCATACTCGTACTCGATGTCTCACCCAAACACTCAGACACACACGCAAACAGTGTGATCATTGTGACAGTGATGTGATGAGTTGGTCAATGATTGATTGGTTGATTGATTCACTGAGTGAGTGAGTGATTGAGTGATTGAGTGAATGTTTGATTGTGTTGGTGATTGAGTTTGCGAGTGATCGATAGTTTTGTTGAGTAGTCGAGTGTGTGTGATTGTGTTGGATCGGTGTTTGTTGTTTAAGTGTGGTTGCATGTGGATTTGCAATTGTTGGCCTAGTGGTCTAGGGGTATGATACTCGCTTTGGGTGCGAGTGGTCCCGGGTTCGAATCCCGGCTGGGCCCATACTTTTCCAATTTACACACTTCCATTCACCACCTTCACACACATACACACTTGCACGAACACAAACACAAACAAAAACACACAAACCCAAACACACACACACACCATAATCAATCAATCAATCAATCACTCACTCAACCATTCACTCACACACTCTCTCACTCTGCTCGCCCACCACCAACAATATGCTATGCTGTATTCCATCGACTGGTCGATCAGCACTCAGACAACTCTCTGCTCACTAGTCACATGACAGAATCAATCTGCAATCGAGACATACCATACATTGTCCTAACTGATGGCCTATTTGAACACAGTTGTGATGGACAGTCGCCTGTGAAATACCACTACACAAGTGTTACTGCTGCATTACACACATCGGAGAAATAACTCTTCTGGCTTATGTTTGCAGTGTGTTTCGAGATTCAGAGTTGCGATTGCGAGTTCCATTTCACAGGTTATGTGGACTTAACACACATTGGGTTGATATGTTATGAAGACCAACACTGTGGTTTATTCAACTAGTCGTTTCGTAGACATGTCGACGTGACACCACCCGAACCGACCTCAACCGACTCGTTCAGATCAGTTCATTTCAGTAGAGTTCAGTTGAGTTGAGTTGTGTTGAGTTGAGTTGAGTTGAGTTCGGTTGAGTTGAGTTCGGTTGAGTTTAGTTCGGTTCAGTTCAGTGGAGATGAGTTGAGTTGTGTTTCGTTTACGTGACGTAACCCTCGCACTTCTAGATCACACCAATTGCTCACATGCGTGTATGTCGGTGATTCTGTGAGGAATGCAACGAACTGTATTTAAAGCGTCTTGCGACTAGTCAGGTGTAAGTGGTTGTAAGTGTGATTCGGCACGATTTTCTGGTTGTAACGATCAGTGTGATGAGCAAGTGTCGGCTGACGTTGTAAGGTTCGGTCGGTTGTGTGCTTGACAGTGTTCGACAAACTTGTGCACAGTGTGCCAAACAGGTGACCGTCTGATCGGTCAGCACATCACAGCTAATTCCACTCACCTCCGTGATCTGTCATGTCTCCCTCCATACAGTCGACAATCATACTCGTACTCGATGTCTCACCCAAACACTCAGACACACACGCAAACAGTGTGATCATTGTGACAGTGATGTGATGAGTTGGTCAATGATTGATTGGTTGATTGATTCACTGAGTGAGTGAGTGATTGAGTGATTGAGTGAATGTTTGATTGTGTTGGTGATTGAGTTTGCGAGTGATCGATAGTTTTGTTGAGTAGTCGAGTGTGTGTGATTGTGTTGGATCGGTGTTTGTTGTTTAAGTGTGGTTGCATGTGGATTTGCAATTGTTGGCCTAGTGGTCTAGGGGTATGATACTCGCTTTGGGTGCGAGTGGTCCCGGGTTCGAATCCCGGCTGGGCCCATACTTTCCAATTTACACACTTCCATTCACCACCTTCACACACATACACACTTGCACGAACACAAACACAAACAAAAACACACAAACCCAAACACACACACACACCATAATCAATCAATCAATCAATCACTCACTCAACCATTCACTCACACACTCTCTCACTCTGCTCGCCCACCACCAACAATATGCTATGCTGTATTCCATCGACTGGTCGATCAGCACTCAGACAACTCTCTGCTCACTAGTCACATGACAGAATCAATCTGCAATCGAGATATACCATACATTGTCCTAACTGATGGCCTATTTGAACACAGTTGTGATGGACAGTCGCCTGTGAAATACCACTACACAAGTGTTACTGCTGCATTACACACATCGGAGAAATAACTCTTCTGGCTTATGTTTGCAGTGTGTTTCGAGATTCAGAGTTGCGATTGCGAGTTCCATTTCACAGGTTATGTGGACTTAACACACATTGGGTTGATATGTTATGAAGACCAACACTGTGGTTTATTCAACTAGTCGTTTCGTAGACATGTCGACGTGACACCACCCGAACCGACCTCAACCGACTCGTTCAGATCAGTTCATTTCAGTAGAGTTCAGTTGAGTTGAGTTGTGTTGAGTTGAGTTGAGTTGAGTTCGGTTGAGTTGAGTTCGGTTGAGTTTAGTTCGGTTCAGTTCAGTGGAGATGAGTTGAGTTGTGTTTCGTTTACGTGACGTAACCCTCGCACTTCTAGATCACACCAATTGCTCACATGCGTGTATGTCGGTGATTCTGTGAGGAATGCAACGAACTGTATTTAAAGCGTCTTGCGACTAGTCAGGTGTAAGTGGTTGTAAGTGTGATTCGGCACGATTTTCTGGTTGTAACGATCAGTGTGATGAGCAAGTGTCGGCTGACGTTGTAAGGTTCGGTCGGTTGTGTGCTTGACAGTGTTCGACAAACTTGTGCACAGTGTGCCAAACAGGTGACCGTCTGATCGGTCAGCACATCACAGCTAATTCCACTCACCTCCGTGATCTGTCATGTCTCCCTCCATACAGTCGACAATCATACTCGTACTCGATGTCTCACCCAAACACTCAGACACACACGCAAACAGTGTGATCATTGTGACAGTGATGTGATGAGTTGGTCAATGATTGATTGGTTGATTGATTCACTGAGTGAGTGAGTGATTGAGTGATTGAGTGAATGTTTGATTGTGTTGGTGATTGAGTTTGCGAGTGATCGATAGTTTTGTTGAGTAGTCGAGTGTGTGTGATTGTGTTGGATCGGTGTTTGTTGTTTAAGTGTGGTTGCATGTGGATTTGCAATTGTTGGCCTAGTGGTCTAGGGGTATGATACTCGCTTTGGGTGCGAGTGGTCCCGGGTTCGAATCCCGGCTGGGCCCATACTTTCCAATTTACACACTTCCATTCACCACCTTCACACACATACACACTTGCACGAACACAAACACAAACAAAAACACACAAACCCAAACACACACACACACCATAATCAATCAATCAATCAATCACTCACTCAACCATTCACTCACACACTCTCTCACTCTGCTCGCCCACCACCAACAATATGCTATGCTGTATTCCATCGACTGGTCGATCAGCACTCAGACAACTCTCTGCTCACTAGTCACATGACAGAATCAATCTGCAATCGAGACATACCATACATTGTCCTAACTGATGGCCTATTTGAACACAGTTGTGATGGACAGTCGCCTGTGAAATACCACTACACAAGTGTTACTGCTGCATTACACACATCGGAGAAATAACTCTTCTGGCTTATGTTTGCAGTGTGTTTCGAGATTCAGAGTTGCGATTGCGAGTTCCATTTCACAGGTTATGTGGACTTAACACACATTGGGTTGATATGTTATGAAGACCAACACTGTGGTTTATTCAACTAGTCGTTTCGTAGACATGTCGACGTGACACCACCCGAACCGACCTCAACCGACTCGTTCAGATCAGTTCATTTCAGTAGAGTTCAGTTGAGTTGAGTTGTGTTGAGTTGAGTTGAGTTGAGTTCGGTTGAGTTGAGTTCGGTTGAGTTTAGTTCGGTTCAGTTCAGTGGAGATGAGTTGAGTTGTGTTTCGTTTACGTGACGTAACCCTCGCACTTCTAGATCACACCAATTGCTCACATGCGTGTATGTCGGTGATTCTGTGAGGAATGCAACGAACTGTATTTAAAGCGTCTTGCGACTAGTCAGGTGTAAGTGGTTGTAAGTGTGATTCGGCACGATTTTCTGGTTGTAACGATCAGTGTGATGAGCAAGTGTCGGCTGACGTTGTAAGGTTCGGTCGGTTGTGTGCTTGACAGTGTTCGACAAACTTGTGCACAGTGTGCCAAACAGGTGACCGTCTGATCGGTCAGCACATCACAGCTAATTCCACTCACCTCCGTGATCTGTCATGTCTCCCTCCATACAGTCGACAATCATACTCGTACTCGATGTCTCACCCAAACACTCAGACACACACGCAAACAGTGTGATCATTGTGACAGTGATGTGATGAGTTGGTCAATGATTGATTGGTTGATTGATTCACTGAGTGAGTGAGTGATTGAGTGATTGAGTGAATGTTTGATTGTGTTGGTGATTGAGTTTGCGAGTGATCGATAGTTTTGTTGAGTAGTCGAGTGTGTGTGATTGTGTTGGATCGGTGTTTGTTGTTTAAGTGTGGTTGCATGTGGATTTGCAATTGTTGGCCTAGTGGTCTAGGGGTATGATACTCGCTTTGGGTGCGAGTGGTCCCGGGTTCGAATCCCGGCTGGGCCCATACTTTTCCAATTTACACACTTCCATTCACCACCTTCACACACATACACACTTGCACGAACACAAACACAAACAAAAACACACAAACCCAAACACACACACACACCATAATCAATCAATCAATCAATCACTCACTCAACCATTCACTCACACACTCTCTCACTCTGCTCGCCCACCACCAACAATATGCTATGCTGTATTCCATCGACTGGTCGATCAGCACTCAGACAACTCTCTGCTCACTAGTCACATGACAGAATCAATCTGCAATCGAGACATACCATACATTGTCCTAACTGATGGCCTATTTGAACACAGTTGTGATGGACAGTCGCCTGTGAAATACCACTACACAAGTGTTACTGCTGCATTACACACATCGGAGAAATAACTCTTCTGGCTTATGTTTGCAGTGTGTTTCGAGATTCAGAGTTGCGATTGCGAGTTCCATTTCACAGGTTATGTGGACTTAACACACATTGGGTTGATATGTTATGAAGACCAACACTGTGGTTTATTCAACTAGTCGTTTCGTAGACATGTCGACGTGACACCACCCGAACCGACCTCAACCGACTCGTTCAGATCAGTTCATTTCAGTAGAGTTCAGTTGAGTTGAGTTGTGTTGAGTTGAGTTGAGTTGAGTTCGGTTGAGTTGAGTTCGGTTGAGTTTAGTTCGGTTCAGTTCAGTGGAGATGAGTTGAGTTGTGTTTCGTTTACGTGACGTAACCCTCGCACTTCTAGATCACACCAATTGCTCACATGCGTGTATGTCGGTGATTCTGTGAGGAATGCAACGAACTGTATTTAAAGCGTCTTGCGACTAGTCAGGTGTAAGTGGTTGTAAGTGTGATTCGGCACGATTTTCTGGTTGTAACGATCAGTGTGATGAGCAAGTGTCGGCTGACGTTGTAAGGTTCGGTCGGTTGTGTGCTTGACAGTGTTCGACAAACTTGTGCACAGTGTGCCAAACAGGTGACCGTCTGATCGGTCAGCACATCACAGCTAATTCCACTCACCTCCGTGATCTGTCATGTCTCCCTCCATACAGTCGACAATCATACTCGTACTCGATGTCTCACCCAAACACTCAGACACACACGCAAACAGTGTGATCATTGTGACAGTGATGTGATGAGTTGGTCAATGATTGATTGGTTGATTGATTCACTGAGTGAGTGAGTGATTGAGTGATTGAGTGAATGTTTGATTGTGTTGGTGATTGAGTTTGCGAGTGATCGATAGTTTTGTTGAGTAGTCGAGTGTGTGTGATTGTGTTGGATCGGTGTTTGTTGTTTAAGTGTGGTTGCATGTGGATTTGCAATTGTTGGCCTAGTGGTCTAGGGGTATGATACTCGCTTTGGGTGCGAGTGGTCCCGGGTTCGAATCCCGGCTGGGCCCATACTTTTCCAATTTACACACTTCCATTCACCACCTTCACACACATACACACTTGCACGAACACAAACACAAACAAAAACACACAAACCCAAACACACACACACACCATAATCAATCAATCAATCAATCACTCACTCAACCATTCACTCACACACTCTCTCACTCTGCTCGCCCACCACCAACAATATGCTATGCTGTATTCCATCGACTGGTCGATCAGCACTCAGACAACTCTCTGCTCACTAGTCACATGACAGAATCAATCTGCAATCGAGACATACCATACATTGTCCTAACTGATGGCCTATTTGAACACAGTTGTGATGGACAGTCGCCTGTGAAATACCACTACACAAGTGTTACTGCTGCATTACACACATCGGAGAAATAACTCTTCTGGCTTATGTTTGCAGTGTGTTTCGAGATTCAGAGTTGCGATTGCGAGTTCCATTTCACAGGTTATGTGGACTTAACACACATTGGGTTGATATGTTATGAAGACCAACACTGTGGTTTATTCAACTAGTCGTTTCGTAGACATGTCGACGTGACACCACCCGAACCGACCTCAACCGACTCGTTCAGATCAGTTCATTTCAGTAGAGTTCAGTTGAGTTGAGTTGTGTTGAGTTGAGTTGAGTTGAGTTCGGTTGAGTTGAGTTCGGTTGAGTTTAGTTCGGTTCAGTTCAGTGGAGATGAGTTGAGTTGTGTTTCGTTTACGTGACGTAACCCTCGCACTTCTAGATCACACCAATTGCTCACATGCGTGTATGTCGGTGATTCTGTGAGGAATGCAACGAACTGTATTTAAAGCGTCTTGCGACTAGTCAGGTGTAAGTGGTTGTAAGTGTGATTCGGCACGATTTTCTGGTTGTAACGATCAGTGTGATGAGCAAGTGTCGGCTGACGTTGTAAGGTTCGGTCGGTTGTGTGCTTGACAGTGTTCGACAAACTTGTGCACAGTGTGCCAAACAGGTGACCGTCTGATCGGTCAGCACATCACAGCTAATTCCACTCACCTCCGTGATCTGTCATGTCTCCCTCCATACAGTCGACAATCATACTCGTACTCGATGTCTCACCCAAACACTCAGACACACACGCAAACAGTGTGATCATTGTGACAGTGATGTGATGAGTTGGTCAATGATTGATTGGTTGATTGATTCACTGAGTGAGTGAGTGATTGAGTGATTGAGTGAATGTTTGATTGTGTTGGTGATTGAGTTTGCGAGTGATCGATAGTTTTGTTGAGTAGTCGAGTGTGTGTGATTGTGTTGGATCGGTGTTTGTTGTTTAAGTGTGGTTGCATGTGGATTTGCAATTGTTGGCCTAGTGGTCTAGGGGTATGATACTCGCTTTGGGTGCGAGTGGTCCCGGGTTCGAATCCCGGCTGGGCCCATGCTTTCACAATTTACACACTTCCATTCACCACCTTCACACACATACACACTTGCACGAACACAAACACAAACAAAAACACACAAACCCAAACACACACACACACCATAATCAATCAATCAATCAATCACTCACTCAACCATTCACTCACACACTCTCTCACTCTGCTCGCCCACCACCAACAATATGCTATGCTGTATTCCATCGACTGGTCGATCAGCACTCAGACAACTCTCTGCTCACTAGTCACATGACAGAATCAATCTGCAATCGAGATATACCATACATTGTCCTAACTGATGGCCTATTTGAACACAGTTGTGATGGACAGTCGCCTGTGAAATACCACTACACAAGTGTTACTGCTGCATTACACACATCGGAGAAATAACTCTTCTGGCTTATGTTTGCAGTGTGTTTCGAGATTCAGAGTTGCGATTGCGAGTTCCATTTCACAGGTTATGTGGACTTAACACACATTGGGTTGATATGTTATGAAGACCAACACTGTGGTTTATTCAACTAGTCGTTTCGTAGACATGTCGACGTGACACCACCCGAACCGACCTCAACCGACTCGTTCAGATCAGTTCATTTCAGTAGAGTTCAGTTGAGTTGAGTTGTGTTGAGTTGAGTTGAGTTGAGTTCGGTTGAGTTGAGTTCGGTTGAGTTTAGTTCGGTTCAGTTCAGTGGAGATGAGTTGAGTTGTGTTTCGTTTACGTGACGTAACCCTCGCACTTCTAGATCACACCAATTGCTCACATGCGTGTATGTCGGTGATTCTGTGAGGAATGCAACGAACTGTATTTAAAGCGTCTTGCGACTAGTCAGGTGTAAGTGGTTGTAAGTGTGATTCGGCACGATTTTCTGGTTGTAACGATCAGTGTGATGAGCAAGTGTCGGCTGACGTTGTAAGGTTCGGTCGGTTGTGTGCTTGACAGTGTTCGACAAACTTGTGCACAGTGTGCCAAACAGGTGACCGTCTGATCGGTCAGCACATCACAGCTAATTCCACTCACCTCCGTGATCTGTCATGTCTCCCTCCATACAGTCGACAATCATACTCGTACTCGATGTCTCACCCAAACACTCAGACACACACGCAAACAGTGTGATCATTGTGACAGTGATGTGATGAGTTGGTCAATGATTGATTGGTTGATTGATTCACTGAGTGAGTGAGTGATTGAGTGATTGAGTGAATGTTTGATTGTGTTGGTGATTGAGTTTGCGAGTGATCGATAGTTTTGTTGAGTAGTCGAGTGTGTGTGATTGTGTTGGATCGGTGTTTGTTGTTTAAGTGTGGTTGCATGTGGATTTGCAATTGTTGGCCTAGTGGTCTAGGGGTATGATACTCGCTTTGGGTGCGAGTGGTCCCGGGTTCGAATCCCGGCTGGGCCCTTACTTTCCCAATTTACACACTTCCATTCACCACCTTCACACACATACACACTTGCACGAACACAAACACAAACAAAAACACACAAACCCAAACACACACACACACCATAATCAATCAATCAATCAATCACTCACTCAACCATTCACTCACACACTCTCTCACTCTGCTCGCCCACCACCAACAATATGCTATGCTGTATTCCATCGACTGGTCGATCAGCACTCAGACAACTCTCTGCTCACTAGTCACATGACAGAATCAATCTGCAATCGAGACATACCATACATTGTCCTAACTGATGGCCTATTTGAACACAGTTGTGATGGACAGTCGCCTGTGAAATACCACTACACAAGTGTTACTGCTGCATTACACACATCGGAGAAATAACTCTTCTGGCTTATGTTTGCAGTGTGTTTCGAGATTCAGAGTTGCGATTGCGAGTTCCATTTCACAGGTTATGTGGACTTAACACACATTGGGTTGATATGTTATGAAGACCAACACTGTGGTTTATTCAACTAGTCGTTTCGTAGACATGTCGACGTGACACCACCCGAACCGACCTCAACCGACTCGTTCAGATCAGTTCATTTCAGTAGAGTTCAGTTGAGTTGAGTTGTGTTGAGTTGAGTTGAGTTGAGTTCGGTTGAGTTGAGTTCGGTTGAGTTTAGTTCGGTTCAGTTCAGTGGAGATGAGTTGAGTTGTGTTTCGTTTACGTGACGTAACCCTCGCACTTCTAGATCACACCAATTGCTCACATGCGTGTATGTCGGTGATTCTGTGAGGAATGCAACGAACTGTATTTAAAGCGTCTTGCGACTAGTCAGGTGTAAGTGGTTGTAAGTGTGATTCGGCACGATTTTCTGGTTGTAACGATCAGTGTGATGAGCAAGTGTCGGCTGACGTTGTAAGGTTCGGTCGGTTGTGTGCTTGACAGTGTTCGACAAACTTGTGCACAGTGTGCCAAACAGGTGACCGTCTGATCGGTCAGCACATCACAGCTAATTCCACTCACCTCCGTGATCTGTCATGTCTCCCTCCATACAGTCGACAATCATACTCGTACTCGATGTCTCACCCAAACACTCAGACACACACGCAAACAGTGTGATCATTGTGACAGTGATGTGATGAGTTGGTCAATGATTGATTGGTTGATTGATTCACTGAGTGAGTGAGTGATTGAGTGATTGAGTGAATGTTTGATTGTGTTGGTGATTGAGTTTGCGAGTGATCGATAGTTTTGTTGAGTAGTCGAGTGTGTGTGATTGTGTTGGATCGGTGTTTGTTGTTTAAGTGTGGTTGCATGTGGATTTGCAATTGTTGGCCTAGTGGTCTAGGGGTATGATACTCGCTTTGGGTGCGAGTGGTCCCGGTTTCGAATCCCGGCTGGGCCCATACTTTTCCAATTTACACACTTCCATTCACCACCTTCACACACATACACACTTGCACGAACACAAACACAAACAAAAACACACAAACCCAAACACACACACACACCATAATCAATCAATCAATCAATCACTCACTCAACCATTCACTCACACACTCTCTCACTCTGCTCGCCCACCACCAACAATATGCTATGCTGTATTCCATCGACTGGTCGATCAGCACTCAGACAACTCTCTGCTCACTAGTCACATGACAGAATCAATCTGCAATCGAGATATACCATACATTGTCCTAACTGATGGCCTATTTGAACACAGTTGTGATGGACAGTCGCCTGTGAAATACCACTACACAAGTGTTACTGCTGCATTACACACATCGGAGAAATAACTCTTCTGGCTTATGTTTGCAGTGTGTTTCGAGATTCAGAGTTGCGATTGCGAGTTCCATTTCACAGGTTATGTGGACTTAACACACATTGGGTTGATATGTTATGAAGACCAACACTGTGGTTTATTCAACTAGTCGTTTCGTAGACATGTCGACGTGACACCACTCGAACCGACCTCAACCGACTCGTTCAGATCAGTTCATTTCAGTAGAGTTCAGTTGAGTTGAGTTGTGTTGAGTTGAGTTGAGTTGAGTTCGGTTGAGTTGAGTTCGGTTGAGTTTAGTTCGGTTCAGTTCAGTGGAGATGAGTTGAGTTGTGTTTCGTTTACGTGACGTAACTCTCGCACTTCTAGATCACACCAATTGCTCACATGCGTGTATGTCGGTGATTCTGTGAGGAATGCAACGAACTGTATTTAAAGCGTCTTGCGACTAGTCAGGTGTAAGTGGTTGTAAGTGTGATTCGGCACGATTTTCTGGTTGTAACGATCAGTGTGATGAGCAAGTGTCGGCTGACGTTGTAAGGTTCGGTCGGTTGTGTGCTTGACAGTGTTCGACAAACTTGTGCACAGTGTGCCAAACAGGTGACCGTCTGATCGGTCAGCACATCACAGCTAATTCCACTCACCTCCGTGATCTGTCATGTCTCCCTCCATACAGTCGACAATCATACTCGTACTCGATGTCTCACCCAAACACTCAGACACACACGCAAACAGTGTGATCATTGTGACAGTGATGTGATGAGTTGGTCAATGATTGATTGGTTGATTGATTCACTGAGTGAGTGAGTGATTGAGTGATTGAGTGAATGTTTGATTGTGTTGGTGATTGAGTTTGCGAGTGATCGATAGTTTTGTTGAGTAGTCGAGTGTGTGTGATTGTGTTGGATCGGTGTTTGTTGTTTAAGTGTGGTTGCATGTGGATTTGCAATTGTTGGCCTAGTGGTCTAGGGGTATGATACTCGCTTTGGGTGCGAGTGGTCCCGGTTTCGAATCCCGGCTGGGCCCATACTTTCCCAATTTACACACTTCCATTCACCACCTTCACACACATACACACTTGCACGAACACAAACACAAACAAAAACACACAAACCCAAACACACACACACACCATAATCAATCAATCAATCACTCACTCACTCAACCATTCACTCACACACTCTCTCACTCTGCTCGCCCACCACCAACAATATGCTATGCTGTATTCCATCGACTGGTCGATCAGCACTCAGACAACTCTCTGCTCACTAGTCACATGACAGAATCAATCTGCAATCGAGACATACCATACATTGTCCTAACTGATGGCCTATTTGAACACAGTTGTGATGGACAGTCGCCTGTGAAATACCACTACACAAGTGTTACTGCTGCATTACACACATCGGAGAAATAACTCTTCTGGCTTATGTTTGCAGTGTGTTTCGAGATTCAGAGTTGCGATTGCGAGTTCCATTTCACAGGTTATGTGGACTTAACACACATTGGGTTGATATGTTATGAAGACCAACACTGTGGTTTATTCAACTAGTCGTTTCGTAGACATGTCGACGTGACACCACTCGAACCGACCTCAACCGACTCGTTCAGATCAGTTCATTTCAGTAGAGTTCAGTTGAGTTGAGTTGTGTTGTGTTGAGTTGAGTTGAGTTGAGTTCGGTTGAGTTGAGTTCGGTTGAGTTTAGTTCGGTTCAGTTCAGTGGAGATGAGTTGAGTTGTGTTTCGTTTACGTGACGTAACCCTCGCACTTCTAGATCACACCAATTGCTCACATGCGTGTATGTCGGTGATTCTGTGAGGAATGCAACGAACTGTATTTAAAGCGTCTTGCGACTAGTCAGGTGTAAGTGGTTGTAAGTGTGATTCGGCACGATTTTCTGGTTGTAACGATCAGTGTGATGAGCAAGTGTCGGCTGACGTTGTAAGGTTCGGTCGGTTGTGTGCTTGACAGTGTTCGACAAACTTGTGCACAGTGTGCCAAACAGGTGACCGTCTGATCGGTCAGCACATCACAGCTAATTCCACTCACCTCCGTGATCTGTCATGTCTCCCTCCATACAGTCGACAATCATACTCGTACTCGATGTCTCACCCAAACACTCAGACACACACGCAAACAGTGTGATCATTGTGACAGTGATGTGATGAGTTGGTCAATGATTGATTGGTTGATTGATTCACTGAGTGAGTGAGTGATTGAGTGATTGAGTGAATGTTTGATTGTGTTGGTGATTGAGTTTGCGAGTGATCGATAGTTTTGTTGAGTAGTCGAGTGTGTGTGATTGTGTTGGATCGGTGTTTGTTGTTTAAGTGTGGTTGCATGTGGATTTGCAATTGTTGGCCTAGTGGTCTAGGGGTATGATACTCGCTTTGGGTGCGAGTGGTCCCGGGTTCGAATCCCGGCTGGGCCCATACTTCTCCACCTTATACACTTCCATTCACCACCTTCACACACATACACACTTGCACGAACACAAACACAAACAAAAACACACAAACCCAAACACACACACACACCATAATCAATCAATCAATCACTCACTCAACCATTCACTCACACACTCTCTCACTCTGCTCGCCCACCACCAACAATATGCTATGCTGTATTCCATCGACTGGTCGATCAGCACTCAGACAACTCTCTGCTCACTAGTCACATGACAGAATCAATCTGCAATCGAGACATACCATACATTGTCCTAACTGATGGCCTATTTGAACACAGTTGTGATGGACAGTCGCCTGTGAAATACCACTACACAAGTGTTACTGCTGCATTACACACATCGGAGAAATAACTCTTCTGGCTTATGTTTGCAGTGTGTTTCGAGATTCAGAGTTGCGATTGCGAGTTCCATTTCACAGGTTATGTGGACTTAACACACATTGGGTTGATATGTTATGAAGACCAACACTGTGGTTTATTCAACTAGTCGTTTCGTAGACATGTCGACGTGACACCACCCGAACCGACCTCAACCGACTCGTTCAGATCAGTTCATTTCAGTAGAGTTCAGTTGAGTTGAGTTGTGTTGAGTTGAGTTGAGTTGAGTTCGGTTGAGTTGAGTTCGGTTGAGTTTAGTTCGGTTCAGTTCAGTGGAGATGAGTTGAGTTGTGTTTCGTTTACGTGACGTAACCCTCGCACTTCTAGATCACACCAATTGCTCACATGCGTGTATGTCGGTGATTCTGTGAGGAATGCAACGAACTGTATTTAAAGCGTCTTGCGACTAGTCAGGTGTAAGTGGTTGTAAGTGTGATTCGGCACGATTTTCTGGTTGTAACGATCAGTGTGATGAGCAAGTGTCGGCTGACGTTGTAAGGTTCGGTCGGTTGTGTGCTTGACAGTGTTCGACAAACTTGTGCACAGTGTGCCAAACAGGTGACCGTCTGATCGGTCAGCACATCACAGCTAATTCCACTCACCTCCGTGATCTGTCATGTCTCCCTCCATACAGTCGACAATCATACTCGTACTCGATGTCTCACCCAAACACTCAGACACACACGCAAACAGTGTGATCATTGTGACAGTGATGTGATGAGTTGGTCAATGATTGATTGGTTGATTGATTCACTGAGTGAGTGAGTGATTGAGTGATTGAGTGAATGTTTGATTGTGTTGGTGATTGAGTTTGCGAGTGATCGATAGTTTTGTTGAGTAGTCGAGTGTGTGTGATTGTGTTGGATCGGTGTTTGTTGTTTAAGTGTGGTTGCATGTGGATTTGCAATTGTTGGCCTAGTGGTCTAGGGGTATGATACTCGCTTTGGGTGCGAGTGGTCCCGGGTTCGAATCCCGGCTGGGCCCATGCTTTCACAATTTACACACTTCCATTCACCACCTTCACACACATACACACTTGCACGAACACAAACACAAACAAAAACACACAAACCCAAACACACACACACACCATAATCAATCAATCAATCAATCACTCACTCAACCATTCACTCACACACTCTCTCACTCTGCTCGCCCACCACCAACAATATGCTATGCTGTATTCCATCGACTGGTCGATCAGCACTCAGACAACTCTCTGCTCACTAGTCACATGACAGAATCAATCTGCAATCGAGATATACCATACATTGTCCTAACTGATGGCCTATTTGAACACAGTTGTGATGGACAGTCGCCTGTGAAATACCACTACACAAGTGTTACTGCTGCATTACACACATCGGAGAAATAACTCTTCTGGCTTATGTTTGCAGTGTGTTTCGAGATTCAGAGTTGCGATTGCGAGTTCCATTTCACAGGTTATGTGGACTTAACACACATTGGGTTGATATGTTATGAAGACCAACACTGTGGTTTATTCAACTAGTCGTTTCGTAGACATGTCGACGTGACACCACCCGAACCGACCTCAACCGACTCGTTCAGATCAGTTCATTTCAGTAGAGTTCAGTTGAGTTGAGTTGTGTTGAGTTGAGTTGAGTTGAGTTCGGTTGAGTTGAGTTCGGTTGAGTTTAGTTCGGTTCAGTTCAGTGGAGATGAGTTGAGTTGTGTTTCGTTTACGTGACGTAACCCTCGCACTTCTAGATCACACCAATTGCTCACATGCGTGTATGTCGGTGATTCTGTGAGGAATGCAACGAACTGTATTTAAAGCGTCTTGCGACTAGTCAGGTGTAAGTGGTTGTAAGTGTGATTCGGCACGATTTTCTGGTTGTAACGATCAGTGTGATGAGCAAGTGTCGGCTGACGTTGTAAGGTTCGGTCGGTTGTGTGCTTGACAGTGTTCGACAAACTTGTGCACAGTGTGCCAAACAGGTGACCGTCTGATCGGTCAGCACATCACAGCTAATTCCACTCACCTCCGTGATCTGTCATGTCTCCCTCCATACAGTCGACAATCATACTCGTACTCGATGTCTCACCCAAACACTCAGACACACACGCAAACAGTGTGATCATTGTGACAGTGATGTGATGAGTTGGTCAATGATTGATTGGTTGATTGATTCACTGAGTGAGTGAGTGATTGAGTGATTGAGTGAATGTTTGATTGTGTTGGTGATTGAGTTTGCGAGTGATCGATAGTTTTGTTGAGTAGTCGAGTGTGTGTGATTGTGTTGGATCGGTGTTTGTTGTTTAAGTGTGGTTGCATGTGGATTTGCAATTGTTGGCCTAGTGGTCTAGGGGTATGATACTCGCTTTGGGTGCGAGTGGTCCCGGGTTCGAATCCCGGCTGGGCCCATGCTTTGCCAATTTACACACTTCCATTCACCACCTTCACACACATACACACTTGCACGAACACAAACACAAACAAAAACACACAAACCCAAACACACACACACACCATAATCAATCAATCAATCAATCACTCACTCAACCATTCACTCACACACTCTCTCACTCTGCTCGCCCACCACCAACAATATGCTATGCTGTATTCCATCGACTGGTCGATCAGCACTCAGACAACTCTCTGCTCACTAGTCACATGACAGAATCAATCTGCAATCGAGATATACCATACATTGTCCTAACTGATGGCCTATTTGAACACAGTTGTGATGGACAGTCGCCTGTGAAATACCACTACACAAGTGTTACTGCTGCATTACACACATCGGAGAAATAACTCTTCTGGCTTATGTTTGCAGTGTGTTTCGAGATTCAGAGTTGCGATTGCGAGTTCCATTTCACAGGTTATGTGGACTTAACACACATTGGGTTGATATGTTATGAAGACCAACACTGTGGTTTATTCAACTAGTCGTTTCGTAGACATGTCGACGTGACACCACCCGAACCGACCTCAACCGACTCGTTCAGATCAGTTCATTTCAGTAGAGTTCAGTTGAGTTGAGTTGTGTTGAGTTGAGTTGAGTTGAGTTCGGTTGAGTTGAGTTCGGTTGAGTTTAGTTCGGTTCAGTTCAGTGGAGATGAGTTGAGTTGTGTTTCGTTTACGTGACGTAACCCTCGCACTTCTAGATCACACCAATTGCTCACATGCGTGTATGTCGGTGATTCTGTGAGGAATGCAACGAACTGTATTTAAAGCGTCTTGCGACTAGTCAGGTGTAAGTGGTTGTAAGTGTGATTCGGCACGATTTTCTGGTTGTAACGATCAGTGTGATGAGCAAGTGTCGGCTGACGTTGTAAGGTTCGGTCGGTTGTGTGCTTGACAGTGTTCGACAAACTTGTGCACAGTGTGCCAAACAGGTGACCGTCTGATCGGTCAGCACATCACAGCTAATTCCACTCACCTCCGTGATCTGTCATGTCTCCCTCCATACAGTCGACAATCATACTCGTACTCGATGTCTCACCCAAACACTCAGACACACACGCAAACAGTGTGATCATTGTGACAGTGATGTGATGAGTTGGTCAATGATTGATTGGTTGATTGATTCACTGAGTGAGTGAGTGATTGAGTGATTGAGTGAATGTTTGATTGTGTTGGTGATTGAGTTTGCGAGTGATCGATAGTTTTGTTGAGTAGTCGAGTGTGTGTGATTGTGTTGGATCGGTGTTTGTTGTTTAAGTGTGGTTGCATGTGGATTTGCAATTGTTGGCCTAGTGGTCTAGGGGTATGATACTCGCTTTGGGTGCGAGTGGTCCCGGGTTCGAATCCCGGCTGGGCCCATACTTCTCCACCTTATACACTTCCATTCACCACCTTCACACACATACACACTTGCACGAACACAAACACAAACAAAAACACACAAACCCAAACACACACACACACCATAATCAATCAATCAATCACTCACTCACTCAACCATTCACTCACACACTCTCTCACTCTGCTCGCCCACCACCAACAATATGCTATGCTGTATTCCATCGACTGGTCGATCAGCACTCAGACAACTCTCTGCTCACTAGTCACATGACAGAATCAATCTGCAATCGAGACATACCATACATTGTCCTAACTGATGGCCTATTTGAACACAGTTGTGATGGACAGTCGCCTGTGAAATACCACTACACAAGTGTTACTGCTGCATTACACACATCGGAGAAATAACTCTTCTGGCTTATGTTTGCAGTGTGTTTCGAGATTCAGAGTTGCGATTGCGAGTTCCATTTCACAGGTTATGTGGACTTAACACACATTGGGTTGATATGTTATGAAGACCAACACTGTGGTTTATTCAACTAGTCGTTTCGTAGACATGTCGACGTGACACCACCCGAACCGACCTCAACCGACTCGTTCAGATCAGTTCATTTCAGTAGAGTTCAGTTGAGTTGAGTTGTGTTGAGTTGAGTTGAGTTCGGTTGAGTTGAGTTCGGTTGAGTTTAGTTCGGTTCAGTTCAGTGGAGATGAGTTGAGTTGTGTTTCGTTTACGTGACGTAACCCTCGCACTTCTAGATCACACCAATTGCTCACATGCGTGTATGTCGGTGATTCTGTGAGGAATGCAACGAACTGTATTTAAAGCGTCTTGCGACTAGTCAGGTGTAAGTGGTTGTAAGTGTGATTCGGCACGATTTTCTGGTTGTAACGATCAGTGTGATGAGCAAGTGTCGGCTGACGTTGTAAGGTTCGGTCGGTTGTGTGCTTGACAGTGTTCGACAAACTTGTGCACAGTGTGCCAAACAGGTGACCGTCTGATCGGTCAGCACATCACAGCTAATTCCACTCACCTCCGTGATCTGTCATGTCTCCCTCCATACAGTCGACAATCATACTCGTACTCGATGTCTCACCCAAACACTCAGACACACACGCAAACAGTGTGATCATTGTGACAGTGATGTGATGAGTTGGTCAATGATTGATTGGTTGATTGATTCACTGAGTGAGTGAGTGATTGAGTGATTGAGTGAATGTTTGATTGTGTTGGTGATTGAGTTTGCGAGTGATCGATAGTTTTGTTGAGTAGTCGAGTGTGTGTGATTGTGTTGGATCGGTGTTTGTTGTTTAAGTGTGGTTGCATGTGGATTTGCAATTGTTGGCCTAGTGGTCTAGGGGTATGATACTCGCTTTGGGTGCGAGTGGTCCCGGGTTCGAATCCCGGCTGGGCCCATACCTTTCCAATTTACACACTTCCATTCACCACCTTCACACACATACACACTTGCACGAACACAAACACAAACAAAAACACACAAACACACACACACACACCATAATCAATCAATCAATCACTCACTCACTCAACCATTCACTCACACACTCTCTCACTCTGCTCGCCCACCACCAACAATATGCTATGCTGTATTCCATCGACTGGTCGATCAGCACTCAGACAACTCTCTGCTCACTAGTCACATGACAGAATCAATCTGCAATCGAGACATACCACACATTGTCCTAACTGATGGCCTATTTGAACACAGTTGTGATAGACACTCACCTGTGAAATACCACTACACAAGTGTTACTGCTGCATTACACACATCGGAGAAATAACTCTTCTGGCTTATGTTTGCAGTGTGTTTCGAGATTCAGAGTTGCGATTGCGAGTTCCATTTCACAGGTTATGTGGACTTAACACACATTGGATTGATATGTTATGAAGACCAACACTGTGGTTTATTCAACTAGTCGTTTCGTAGACATGTCGACGTGACACCACCCGAACCGACCTCAACCGACTCGTTCAGATCAGTTCATTTCAGTAGAGTTCAGTTGAGTTGAGTTGTGTTGAGTTGAGTTGAGTTCGGTTGAGTTGAGTTCGGTTGAGTTTAGTTCGGTTCAGTTCAGTGGAGATGAGTTGAGTTGTGTTTCGTTTACGTGACGTAACCCTCGCACTTCTAGATCACACCAATTGCTCACATGCGTGTATGTCGGTGATTCTGTGAGGAATGCAACGAACTGTATTTAAAGCGTCTTGCGACTAGTCAGGTGTAAGTGGTTGTAAGTGTGATTCGGCACGATTTTCTGGTTGTAACGATCAGTGTGATGAGCAAGTGTCGGCTGACGTTGTAAGGTTCGGTCGGTTGTGTGCTTGACAGTGTTCGACAAACTTGTGCACAGTGTGCCAAACAGGTGACCGTCTGATCGGTCAGCACATCACAGCTAATTCCACTCACCTCCGTGATCTGTCATGTCTCCCTCCATACAGTCGACAATCATACTCGTACTCGATGTCTCACCCAAACACTCAGACACACACGCAAACAGTGTGATCATTGTGACAGTGATGTGATGAGTTGGTCAATGATTGATTGGTTGATTGATTCACTGAGTGAGTGAGTGATTGAGTGATTGAGTGAATGTTTGATTGTGTTGGTGATTGAGTTTGCGAGTGATCGATAGTTTTGTTGAGTAGTCGAGTGTGTGTGATTGTGTTGGATCGGTGTTTGTTGTTTAAGTGTGGTTGCATGTGGATTTGCAATTGTTGGCCTAGTGGTCTAGGGGTATGATACTCGCTTTGGGTGCGAGTGGTCCCGGGTTCGAATCACGGCTGGGCCCATGCTTTCACAATTTACACACTTCCATTCACCACCTTCACACACATACACACTTGCACGAACACAAACACAAACAAAAACACACAAACCCAAACACACACACACACCATAATCAATCAATCAATCAATCACTCACTCAACCATTCACTCACACACTCTCTCACTCTGCTCGCCCACCACCAACAATATGCTATGCTGTATTCCATCGACTGGTCGATCAGCACTCAGACAACTCTCTGCTCACTAGTCACATGACAGAATCAATCTGCAATCGAGATATACCATACATTGTCCTAACTGATGGCCTATTTGAACACAGTTGTGATGGACAGTCGCCTGTGAAATACCACTACACAAGTGTTACTGCTGCATTACACACATCGGAGAAATAACTCTTCTGGCTTATGTTTGCAGTGTGTTTCGAGATTCAGAGTTGCGATTGCGAGTTCCATTTCACAGGTTATGTGGACTTAACACACATTGGGTTGATATGTTATGAAGACCAACACTGTGGTTTATTCAACTAGTCGTTTCGTAGACATGTCGACGTGACACCACCCGAACCGACCTCAACCGACTCGTTCAGATCAGTTCATTTCAGTAGAGTTCAGTTGAGTTGAGTTGTGTTGAGTTGCGTTGAGTTGAGTTGAGTTGAGTTCGGTTGAGTTTAGTTCGGTTCAGTTCAGTGGAGATGAGTTGAGTTGTGTTTCGTTTACGTGACGTAACACTCGCACTTCTAGATCACACCAATTGCTCACATGCGTGTATGTCGGTGATACTGTGAGGAATGCAACGAACTGTATTTAAAGCGTCTTGCGACTAGTCAGGTGTAAGTGGTTGTAAGTGTGATTCGGCACGATTTTCTGGTTGTAACGATCAGTGTGATGAGCAAGTGTCGGCTGACGTTGTAAGGTTCGGTCGGTTGTGTGCTTGACAGTGTTCGACAAACTTGTGCACAGTGTGCCAAACAGGTGACCGTCTGATCGGTCAGCACATCACAGCTAATTCCACTCACCTCCGTGATCTGTCATGTCTCCCTCCATACAGTCGACAATCATACTCGTACTCGATGTCTCACCCAAACACTCAGACACACACGCAAACAGTGTGATCATTGTGACAGTGATGTGATGAGTTGGTCAATGATTGATTGGTTGATTGATTCACTGAGTGAGTGAGTGATTGAGTGATTGAGTGAATGTTTGATTGTGTTGGTGATTGAGTTTGCGAGTGATCGATAGTTTTGTTGAGTAGTCGAGTGTGTGTGATTGTGTTGGATCGGTGTTTGTTGTTTAAGTGTGGTTGCATGTGGATTTGCAATTGTTGGCCTAGTGGTCTAGGGGTATGATACTCGCTTCGGGTGCGAGTGGTCCCGGGTTCGAATCCCGGCTGGGCCCATACTTTCCCAATTTACACACTTCCATTCACCACCTTCACACACATACACACTTGCACGAACACAAACACAAACAAAAACACACAAACCCAAACACACACACACACCATAATCAATCAATCAATCAATCACTCACTCACTCAACCATTCACTCACACACTCTCTCACTCTGCTCGCCCACCACCAACAATATGCTATGCTGTATTCCATCGACTGGTCGATCAGCACTCAGACAACTCTCTGCTCACTAGTCACATGACAGAATCAATCTGCAATCGAGATATACCATACATTGTCCTAACTGATGGCCTATTTGAACACAGTTGTGATGGACAGTCGCCTGTGAAATACCACTACACAAGTGTTACTGCTGCATTACACACATCGGAGAAATAACTCTTCTGGCTTATGTTTGCAGTGTGTTTCGAGATTCAGAGTTGCGATTGCGAGTTCCATTTCACAGGTTATGTGGACTTAACACACATTGGATTGATATGTTATGAAGACCAACACTGTGGTTTATTCAACTAGTCGTTTCGTAGACATGTCGACGTGACACCACCCGAACCGACCTCAACCGACTCGTTCAGATCAGTTCATTTCAGTAGAGTTCAGTTGAGTTGAGTTGTGTTGAGTTGAGTTGAGTTGAGTTGGTTGAGTTGAGTTCGGTTGAGTTTAGTTGGGTTCAGTTCAGTGGAGATGAGTTGAGTTGTGTTTCGTTTACGTGACGTAACACTCGCACTTCTAGATCACACCAATTGCTCACATGCGTGTATGTCGGTGATTCTGTGAGGAATGCAACGAACTGTATTTAAAGCGTCTTGCGACTAGTCAGGTGTAAGTGGTTGTAAGTGTGATTCGGCACGATTTTCTGGTTGTAACGATCAGTGTGATGAGCAAGTGTCGGCTGACGTTGTAAGGTTCGGTCGGTTGTGTGCTTGACAGTGTTCGACAAACTTGTGCACAGTGTGCCAAACAGGTGACCGTCTGATCGGTCAGCACATCACAGCTAATTCCACTCACCTCCGTGATCTGTCATGTCTCCCTCCATACAGTCGACAATCATACTCGTACTCGATGTCTCACCCAAACACTCAGACACACACGCAAACAGTGTGATCATTGTGACAGTGATGTGATGAGTTGGTCAATGATTGATTGGTTGATTGATTCACTGAGTGAGTGAGTGATTGAGTGATTGAGTGAATGTTTGATTGTGTTGGTGATTGAGTTTGCGAGTGATCGATAGTTTTGTTGAGTAGTCGAGTGTGTGTGATTGTGTTGGATCGGTGTTTGTTGTTTAAGTGTGGTTGCATGTGGATTTGCAATTGTTGGCCTAGTGGTCTAGGGGTATGATACTCGCTTTGGGTGCGAGTGGTCCCGGGTTCGAATCCCGGCTGGGCCCATACTTTCCCAATTTACACACTTCCATTCACCACCTTCACACACATACACACTTGCACGAACACAAACACAAACAAAAACACACAAACCCAAACACACACACACACCATAATCAATCAATCAATCAATCAATCACTCACTCAACCATTCACTCACACACTCTCTCACTCTGCTCGCCCACCACCAACAATATGCTATGCTGTATTCCATCGACTGGTCGATCAGCACTCAGACAACTCTCTGCTCACTAGTCACATGACAGAATCAATCTGCAATCGAGATATACCATACATTGTCCTAACTGATGGCCTATTTGAACACAGTTGTGATGGACAGTCGCCTGTGAAATACCACTACACAAGTGTTACTGCTGCATTACACACATCGGAGAAATAACTCTTCTGGCTTATGTTTGCAGTGTGTTTCGAGATTCAGAGTTGCGATTGCGAGTTCCATTTCACAGGTTATGTGGACTTAACACACATTGGGTTGATATGTTATGAAGACCAACACTGTGGTTTATTCAACTAGTCGTTTCGTAGACATGTCGACGTGACACCACCCGAACCGACCTCAACCGACTCGTTCAGATCAGTTCATTTCAGTAGAGTTCAGTTGAGTTGAGTTGTGTTGAGTTGAGTTGAGTTGAGTTCGGTTGAGTTGAGTTCGGTTGAGTTTAGTTCGGTTCAGTTCAGTGGAGATGAGTTGAGTTGTGTTTCGTTTACGTGACGTAACCCTCGCACTTCTAGATCACACCAATTGCTCACATGCGTGTATGTCGGTGATTCTGTGAGGAATGCAACGAACTGTATTTAAAGCGTCTTGCGACTAGTCAGGTGTAAGTGGTTGTAAGTGTGATTCGGCACGATTTTCTGGTTGTAACGATCAGTGTGATGAGCAAGTGTCGGCTGACGTTGTAAGGTTCGGTCGGTTGTGTGCTTGACAGTGTTCGACAAACTTGTGCACAGTGTGCCAAACAGGTGACCGTCTGATCGGTCAGCACATCACAGCTAATTCCACTCACCTCCGTGATCTGTCATGTCTCCCTCCATACAGTCGACAATCATACTCGTACTCGATGTCTCACCCAAACACTCAGACACACACGCAAACAGTGTGATCATTGTGACAGTGATGTGATGAGTTGGTCAATGATTGATTGGTTGATTGATTCACTGAGTGAGTGAGTGATTGAGTGATTGAGTGAATGTTTGATTGTGTTGGTGATTGAGTTTGCGAGTGATCGATAGTTTTGTTGAGTAGTCGAGTGTGTGTGATTGTGTTGGATCGGTGTTTGTTGTTTAAGTGTGGTTGCATGTGGATTTGCAATTGTTGGCCTAGTGGTCTAGGGGTATGATACTCGCTTTGGGTGCGAGTGGTCCCGGGTTCGAATCCCGGCTGGGCCCATGCTTTCACAATTTACACACTTCCATTCACCACCTTCACACACATACACACTTGCACGAACACAAACACAAACAAAAACACACAAACCCAAACACACACACACACCATAATCAATCAATCAATCAATCACTCACTCACTCAACCATTCACTCACACACTCTCTCACTCTGCTCGCCCACCACCAACAATATGCTATGCTGTATTCCATCGACTGGTCGATCAGCACTCAGACAACTCTCTGCTCACTAGTCACATGACAGAATCAATCTGCAATCGAGATATACCATACATTGTCCTAACTGATGGCCTATTTGAACACAGTTGTGATGGACAGTCGCCTGTGAAATACCACTACACAAGTGTTACTGCTGCATTACACACATCGGAGAAATAACTCTTCTGGCTTATGTTTGCAGTGTGTTTCGAGATTCAGAGTTGCGATTGCGAGTTCCATTTCACAGGTTATGTGGACTTAACACACATTGGGTTGATATGTTATGAAGACCAACACTGTGGTTTATTCAACTAGTCGTTTCGTAGACATGTCGACGTGACACCACCCGAACCGACCTCAACCGACTCGTTCAGATCAGTTCATTTCAGTAGAGTTCAGTTGAGTTGAGTTGTGTTGAGTTGAGTTGAGTTGAGTTCGGTTGAGTTGAGTTCGGTTGAGTTTAGTTCGGTTCAGTTCAGTGGAGATGAGTTGAGTTGTGTTTCGTTTACGTGACGTAACCCTCGCACTTCTAGATCACACCAATTGCTCACATGCGTGTATGTCGGTGATTCTGTGAGGAATGCAACGAACTGTATTTAAAGCGTCTTGCGACTAGTCAGGTGTAAGTGGTTGTAAGTGTGATTCGGCACGATTTTCTGGTTGTAACGATCAGTGTGATGAGCAAGTGTCGGCTGACGTTGTAAGGTTCGGTCGGTTGTGTGCTTGACAGTGTTCGACAAACTTGTGCACAGTGTGCCAAACAGGTGACCGTCTGATCGGTCAGCACATCACAGCTAATTCCACTCACCTCCGTGATCTGTCATGTCTCCCTCCATACAGTCGACAATCATACTCGTACTCGATGTCTCACCCAAACACTCAGACACACACGCAAACAGTGTGATCATTGTGACAGTGATGTGATGAGTTGGTCAATGATTGATTGGTTGATTGATTCACTGAGTGAGTGAGTGATTGAGTGATTGAGTGAATGTTTGATTGTGTTGGTGATTGAGTTTGCGAGTGATCGATAGTTTTGTTGAGTAGTCGAGTGTGTGTGATTGTGTTGGATCGGTGTTTGTTGTTTAAGTGTGGTTGCATGTGGATTTGCAATTGTTGGCCTAGTGGTCTAGGGGTATGATACTCGCTTTGGGTGCGAGTGGTCCCGGGTTCGAATCCCGGCTGGGCCCATACTTTCACAATTTACACACTTCCATTCACCACCTTCACACACATACACACTTGCACGAACACAAACACAAACAAAAACACACAAACCCAAACACACACACACACCATAATCAATCAATCAATCAATCACTCACTCAACCATTCACTCACACACTCTCTCACTCTGCTCGCCCACCACCAACAATATGCTATGCTGTATTCCATCGACTGGTCGATCAGCACTCAGACAACTCTCTGCTCACTAGTCACATGACAGAATCAATCTGCAATCGAGATATACCATACATTGTCCTAACTGATGGCCTATTTGAACACAGTTGTGATGGACAGTCGCCTGTGAAATACCACTACACAAGTGTTACTGCTGCATTACACACATCGGAGAAATAACTCTTCTGGCTTATGTTTGCAGTGTGTTTCGAGATTCAGAGTTGCGATTGCGAGTTCCATTTCACAGGTTATGTGGACTTAACACACATTGGATTGATATGTTATGAAGACCAACACTGTGGTTTATTCAACTAGTCGTTTCGTAGACATGTCGACGTGACACCACCCGAACCGACCTCAACCGACTCGTTCAGATCAGTTCATTTCAGTAGAGTTCAGTTGAGTTGAGTTGTGTTGAGTTGAGTTGAGTTGAGTTGAGTTCGGTTGAGTTTAGTTCGGTTCAGTTCAGTGGAGATGAGTTGAGTTGTGTTTCGTTTACGTGACGTAACCCTCGCACTTCTAGATCACACCAATTGCTCACATGCGTGTATGTCGGTGATTCTGTGAGGAATGCAACGAACTGTATTTAAAGCGTCTTGCGACTAGTCAGGTGTAAGTGGTTGTAAGTGTGATTCGGCACGATTTTCTGGTTGTAACGATCAGTGTGATGAGCAAGTGTCGGCTGACGTTGTAAGGTTCGGTCGGTTGTGTGCTTGACAGTGTTCGACAAACTTGTGCACAGTGTGCCAAACAGGTGACCGTCTGATCGGTCAGCACATCACAGCTAATTCCACTCACCTCCGTGATCTGTCATGTCTCCCTCCATACAGTCGACAATCATACTCGTACTCGATGTCTCACCCAAACACTCAGACACACACGCAAACAGTGTGATCATTGTGACAGTGATGTGATGAGTTGGTCAATGATTGATTGGTTGATTGATTCACTGAGTGAGTGAGTGATTGAGTGATTGAGTGAATGTTTGATTGTGTTGGTGATTGAGTTTGCGAGTGATCGATAGTTTTGTTGAGTAGTCGAGTGTGTGTGATTGTGTTGGATCGGTGTTTGTTGTTTAAGTGTGGTTGCATGTGGATTTGCAATTGTTGGCCTAGTGGTCTAGGGGTATGATACTCGCTTTGGGTGCGAGTGGTCCCGGGTTCGAATCCCGGCTGGGCCCATGCTTTCACAATTTACACACTTCCATTCACCACCTTCACACACATACACACTTGCACGAACACAAACACAAACAAAAACACACAAACCCAAACACACACACACACCATAATCAATCAATCAATCAATCACTCACACACTCTCTCACTCTGCTCGCCCACCACCAACAATATGCTATGCTGTATTCCATCGACTGGTCGATCAGCACTCAGACAACTCTCTGCTCACTAGTCACATGACAGAATCAATCTGCAATCGAGATATACCATACATTGTCCTAACTGATGGCCTATTTGAACACAGTTGTGATGGACAGTCGCCTGTGAAATACCACTACACAAGTGTTACTGCTGCATTACACACATCGGAGAAATAACTCTTCTGGCTTATGTTTGCAGTGTGTTTCGAGATTCAGAGTTGCGATTGCGAGTTCCATTTCACAGGTTATGTGGACTTAACACACATTGGGTTGATATGTTATGAAGACCAACACTGTGGTTTATTCAACTAGTCGTTTCGTAGACATGTCGACGTGACACCACCCGAACCGACCTCAACCGACTCGTTCAGATCAGTTCATTTCAGTAGAGTTCAGTTGAGTTGAGTTGTGTTGAGTTGAGTTGAGTTGAGTTGAGTTGAGTTGAGTTCGGTTGAGTTTAGTTCGGTTCAGTTCAGTGGAGATGAGTTGAGTTGTGTTTCGTTTACGTGACGTAACCCTCGCACTTCTAGATCACACCAATTGCTCACATGCGTGTATGTCGGTGATTCTGTGAGGAATGCAACGAACTGTATTTAAAGCGTCTTGCGACTAGTCAGGTGTAAGTGGTTGTAAGTGTGATTCGGCACGATTTTCTGGTTGTAACGATCAGTGTGATGAGCAAGTGTCGGCTGACGTTGTAAGGTTCGGTCGGTTGTGTGCTTGACAGTGTTCGACAAACTTGTGCACAGTGTGCCAAACAGGTGACCGTCTGATCGGTCAGCACATCACAGCTAATTCCACTCACCTCCGTGATCTGTCATGTCTCCCTCCATACAGTCGACAATCATACTCGTACTCGATGTCTCACCCAAACACTCAGACACACACGCAAACAGTGTGATCATTGTGACAGTGATGTGATGAGTTGGTCAATGATTGATTGGTTGATTGATTCACTGAGTGAGTGAGTGATTGAGTGATTGAGTGAATGTTTGATTGTGTTGGTGATTGAGTTTGCGAGTGATCGATAGTTTTGTTGAGTAGTCGAGTGTGTGTGATTGTGTTGGATCGGTGTTTGTTGTTTAAGTGTGGTTGCATGTGGATTTGCAATTGTTGGCCTAGTGGTCTAGGGGTATGATACTCGCTTTGGGTGCGAGTGGTCCCGGGTTCGAATCCCGGCTGGGCCCATGCTTTCACAATTTACACACTTCCATTCACCACCTTCACACACATACACACTTGCACGAACACAAACACAAACAAAAACACACAAACCCAAACACACACACCTAATCAATCACTCACTCACTCAACCATTCACTCACACACTCTCTCACTCTGCTCGCCCACCACCAACAATATGCTATGCTGTATTCCATCGACTGGTCGATCAGCACTCAGACAACTCTCTGCTCACTAGTCACATGACAGAATCAATCTGCAATCGAGATATACCATACATTGTCCTAACTGATGGCCTATTTGAACACAGTTGTGATGGACAGTCGCCTGTGAAATACCACTACACAAGTGTTACTGCTGCATTACACACATCGGAGAAATAACTCTTCTGGCTTATGTTTGCAGTGTGTTTCGAGATTCAGAGTTGCGATTGCGAGTTCCATTTCACAGGTTATGTGGACTTAACACACATTGGGTTGATATGTTATGAAGACCAACACTGTGGTTTATTCAACTAGTCGTTTCGTAGACATGTCGACGTGACACCACCCGAACCGACCTCAACCGACTCGTTCAGATCAGTTCATTTCAGTAGAGTTCAGTTGAGTTGAGTTGTGTTGAGTTGAGTTGAGTTGAGTTGAGTTGAGTTGAGTTCGGTTGAGTTTAGTTCGGTTCAGTTCAGTGGAGATGAGTTGAGTTGTGTTTCGTTTACGTGACGTAACCCTCGCACTTCTAGATCACACCAATTGCTCACATGCGTGTATGTCGGTGATTCTGTGAGGAATGCAACGAACTGTATTTAAAGCGTCTTGCGACTAGTCAGGTGTAAGTGGTTGTAAGTGTGATTCGGCACGATTTTCTGGTTGTAACGATCAGTGTGATGAGCAAGTGTCGGCTGACGTTGTAAGGTTCGGTCGGTTGTGTGCTTGACAGTGTTCGACAAACTTGTGCACAGTGTGCCAAACAGGTGACCGTCTGATCGGTCAGCACATCACAGCTAATTCCACTCACCTCCGTGATCTGTCATGTCTCCCTCCATACAGTCGACAATCATACTCGTACTCGATGTCTCACCCAAACACTCAGACACACACGCAAACAGTGTGATCATTGTGACAGTGATGTGATGAGTTGGTCAATGATTGATTGGTTGATTGATTCACTGAGTGAGTGAGTGATTGATTGATAGATTGAGTGAGTGATTGATTGATAGATTGAGTGAGTGATTGAGTGATTGAGTGAATGTTTGATTGTGTTGGTGATTGAGTTTGCGAGTGATCGATAGTTTTGTTGAGTAGTCGAGTGTGTGTGATTGTGTTGGATCGGTGTTTGTTGTTTAAGTGTGGTTGCATGTGGATTTGCAATTGTTGGCCTAGTGGTCTAGGGGTATGATACTCGCTTTGGGTGCGAGTGGTCCCGGTTTCGAATCCCGGCTGGGCCCATACTTTTCCAATTTACACACTTCCATTCACCACCTTCACACACATACACACTTGCACGAACACAAACACAAACAAAAACACACAAACCCAAACACACACACACACACCATAATCAATCAATCAATCAATCACTCACTCACTCAACCATTCACTCACACACTCTCTCACTCTGCTCGCCCACCACCAACAATATGCTATGCTGTATTCCATCGACTGGTCGATCAGCACTCAGACAACTCTCTGCTCACTAGTCACATGACAGAATCAATCTGCAATCGAGACATACCATACATTGTCCTAACTGATGGCCTATTTGAACACAGTTGTGATGGACAGTCGCCTGTGAAATACCACTACACAAGTGTTACTGCTGCATTACACACATCGGAGAAATAACTCTTCTGGCTTATGTTTGCAGTGTGTTTCGAGATTCAGAGTTGCGATTGCGAGTTCCATTTCACAGGTTATGTGGACTTAACACACATTGGGTTGATATGTTATGAAGACCAACACTGTGGTTTATTCAACTAGTCGTTTCGTAGACATGTCGACGTGACACCACCCGAACCGACCTCAACCGACTCGTTCAGATCAGTTCATTTCAGTAGAGTTCAGTTGAGTTGAGTTGTGTTGAGTTGAGTTGAGTTGAGTTCGGTTGAGTTGAGTTCGGTTGAGTTTAGTTCGGTTCAGTTCAGTGGAGATGAGTTGAGTTGTGTTTCGTTTACGTGACGTAACCCTCGCACTTCTAGATCACACCAATTGCTCACATGCGTGTATGTCGGTGATTCTGTGAGGAATGCAACGAACTGTATTTAAAGCGTCTTGCGACTAGTCAGGTGTAAGTGGTTGTAAGTGTGATTCGGCACGATTTTCTGGTTGTAACGATCAGTGTGATGAGCAAGTGTCGGCTGACGTTGTAAGGTTCGGTCGGTTGTGTGCTTGACAGTGTTCGACAAACTTGTGCACAGTGTGCCAAACAGGTGACCGTCTGATCGGTCAGCACATCACAGCTAATTCCACTCACCTCCGTGATCTGTCATGTCTCCCTCCATACAGTCGACAATCATACTCGTACTCGATGTCTCACCCAAACACTCAGACACACACGCAAACAGTGTGATCATTGTGACAGTGATGTGATGAGTTGGTCAATGATTGATTGGTTGATTGATTCACTGAGTGAGTGAGTGATTGATTGATAGATTGAGTGAGTGATTGATTGAGTAATTGAGTGAGTGAGTGAGTGATTGAGTGAATGTTTGATTGTGTTGGTGATTGAGTTTGCGAGTGATCGATAGTTTTGTTGAGTAGTCGAGTGTGTGTGATTGTGTTGGATCGGTGTTTGTTGTTTAAGTGTGGTTGCATGTGGATTTGCAATTGTTGGCCTAGTGGTCTAGGGGTATGATACTCGCTTTGGGTGCGAGTGGTCCCGGTTTCGAATCCCGGCTGGGCTCATACTTTTCCAATTTACACACTTCCATTCACCACCTTCACACACATACACACTTGCACGAACACAAACACAAACAAAAACACACAAACCCAAACACACACACACACACCATAATCAATCAATCAATCAATCACTCACTCACTCAACCATTCACTCACACACTCTCTCACTCTGCTCGCCCACCAACAACAATATGCTATGCTGTATTCCATCGACTGGTCGATCAGCACTCAGACAACTCTCTGCTCACTAGTCACATGACAGAATCAATCTGCAATCGAGACATACCATACATTGTCCTAACTGATGGCCTATTTGAACACAGTTGTGATGGACAGTCGCCTGTGAAATACCACTACACAAGTGTTACTGCTGCATTACACACATCGGAGAAATAACTCTTCTGGCTTATGTTTGCAGTGTGTTTCGAGATTCAGAGTTGCGATTGCGAGTTCCATTTCACAGGTTATGTGGACTTAACACACATTGGGTTGATATGTTATGAAGACCAACACTGTGGTTTATTCAACTAGTCGTTTCGTAGACATGTCGACGTGACACCACCCGAACCGACCTCAACCGACTCGTTCAGATCAGTTCATTTCAGTAGAGTTCAGTTGAGTTGAGTTGTGTTGTGTTGAGTTGAGTTGAGTTGAGTTCGGTTGAGTTGAGTTCGGTTGAGTTTAGTTCGGTTCAGTTCAGTGGAGATGAGTTGAGTTGTGTTTCGTTTACGTGACGTAACCCTCGCACTTCTAGATCACACCAATTGCTCACATGCGTGTATGTCGGTGATTCTGTGAGGAATGCAACGAACTGTATTTAAAGCGTCTTGCGACTAGTCAGGTGTAAGTGGTTGTAAGTGTGATTCGGCACGATTTTCTGGTTGTAACGATCAGTGTGATGAGCAAGTGTCGGCTGACGTTGTAAGGTTCGGTCGGTTGTGTGCTTGACAGTGTTCGACAAACTTGTGCACAGTGTGCCAAACAGGTGACCGTCTGATCGGTCAGCACATCACAGCTAATTCCACTCACCTCCGTGATCTGTCATGTCTCCCTCCATACAGTCGACAATCATACTCGTACTCGATGTCTCACCCAAACACTCAGACACACACGCAAACAGTGTGATCATTGTGACAGTGATGTGATGAGTTGGTCAATGATTGATTGGTTGATTGATTCACTGAGTGAGTGAGTGATTGATTGATAGATTGAGTGAGTGATTGATTGATAGATTGAGTGATTGAGTGATTGAGTGAATGTTTGATTGTGTTGGTGATTGAGTTTGCGAGTGATCGATAGTTTTGTTGAGTAGTCGAGTGTGTGTGATTGTGTTGGATCGGTGTTTGTTGTTTAAGTGTGGTTGCATGTGGATTTGCAATTGTTGGCCTAGTGGTCTAGGGGTATGATACTCGCTTTGGGTGCGAGTGGTCCCGGGTTCGAATCCCGGCTGGGCCCATACCTTTCCAATTTACACACTTCCATTCACCACCTTCACACACATACACACTTGCACGAACACAAACACAAACAAAAACACACAAACCCAAACACACACACACACCATAATCAATCAATCAATCAATCACTCACTCACTCAACCATTCACTCACACACTCTCTCACTCTGCTCGCCCACCACCAACAATATGCTATGCTGTATTCCATCGACTGGTCGATCAGCACTCAGACAACTCTCTGCTCACTAGTCACATGACAGAATCAATCTGCAATCGAGACATACCATACATTGTCCTAACTGATGGCCTATTTGAACACAGTTGTGATGGACAGTCGCCTGTGAAATACCACTACACAAGTGTTACTGCTGCATTACACACATCGGAGAAATAACTCTTCTGGCTTATGTTTGCAGTGTGTTTCGAGATTCAGAGTTGCGATTGCGAGTTCCATTTCACAGGTTATGTGGACTTAACACACATTGGGTTGATATGTTATGAAGACCAACACTGTGGTTTATTCAACTAGTCGTTTCGTAGACATGTCGACGTGACACCACCCGAACCGACCTCAACCGACTCGTTCAGATCAGTTCATTTCAGTAGAGTTCAGTTGAGTTGAGTTGTGTTGTGTTGAGTTGAGTTGAGTTGAGTTCGGTTGAGTTGAGTTCGGTTGAGTTTAGTTCGGTTCAGTTCAGTGGAGATGAGTTGAGTTGTGTTTCGTTTACGTGACGTAACACTCGCACTTCTAGATCACACCAATTGCTCACATGCGTGTATGTCGGTGATTCTGTGAGGAATGCAACGAACTGTATTTAAAGCGTCTTGCGACTAGTCAGGTGTAAGTGGTTGTAAGTGTGATTCGGCACGATTTTCTGGTTGTAACGATCAGTGTGATGAGCAAGTGTCGGCTGACGTTGTAAGGTTCGGTCGGTTGTGTGCTTGACAGTGTTCGACAAACTTGTGCACAGTGTGCCAAACAGGTGACCGTCTGATCGGTCAGCACATCACAGCTAATTCCACTCACCTCCGTGATCTGTCATGTCTCCCTCCATACAGTCGACAATCATACTCGTACTCGATGTCTCACCCAAACACTCAGACACACACGCAAACAGTGTGATCATTGTGACAGTGATGTGATGAGTTGGTCAATGATTGATTGGTTGATTGATTCACTGAGTGAGTGAGTGATTGATTGATAGATTGAGTGAGTGATTGAGTGAGTGAGTGATTGAGTGATTGAGTGATTGAGTGAATGTTTGATTGTGTTGGTGATTGAGTTTGCGAGTGATCGATAGTTTTGTTGAGTAGTCGAGTGTGTGTGATTGTGTTGGATCGGTGTTTGTTGTTTAAGTGTGGTTGCATGTGGATTTGCAATTGTTGGCCTAGTGGTCTAGGGGTATGATACTCGCTTTGGGTGCGAGTGGTCCCGGGTTCGAATCCCGGCTGGGCCCATACCTTTCCAATTTACACACTTCCATTCACCACCTTCACACACATACACACTTGCACGAACACAAACACAAACAAAAACACACAAACCCAAACACACACACACACCATAATCAATCAATCACTCACTCACTCAACCATTCACTCACACACTCTCTCACTCTGCTCGCCCACCAACAACAATATGCTATGCTGTATTCCATCGACTGGTCGATCAGCACTCAGACAACTCTCTGCTCACTAGTCACATGACAGAATCAATCTGCAATCGAGACATACCATACATTGTCCTAACTGATGGCCTATTTGAACACAGTTGTGATGGACAGTCGCCTGTGAAATACCACTACACAAGTGTTACTGCTGCATTACACACATCGGAGAAATAACTCTTCTGGCTTATGTTTGCAGTGTGTTTCGAGATTCAGAGTTGCGATTGCGAGTTCCATTTCACAGGTTATGTGGACTTAACACACATTGGGTTGATATGTTATGAAGACCAACACTGTGGTTTATTCAACTAGTCGTTTCGTAGACATGTCGACGTGACACCACCCGAACCGACCTCAACCGACTCGTTCAGATCAGTTCATTTCAGTAGAGTTCAGTTGAGTTGAGTTGTGTTGAGTTGAGTTGAGTTGAGTTGAGTTCGGTTGAGTTGAGTTCGGTTGAGTTTAGTTCGGTTCAGTTCAGTGGAGATGAGTTGAGTTGTGTTTCGTTTACGTGACGTAACTCTCGCACTTCTAGATCACACCAATTGCTCACATGCGTGTATGTCGGTGATTCTGTGAGGAATGCAACGAACTGTATTTAAAGCGTCTTGCGACTAGTCAGGTGTAAGTGGTTGTAAGTGTGATTCGGCACGATTTTCTGGTTGTAACGATCAGTGTGATGAGCAAGTGTCGGCTGACGTTGTAAGGTTCGGTCGGTTGTGTGCTTGACAGTGTTCGACAAACTTGTGCACAGTGTGCCAAACAGGTGACCGTCTGATCGGTCAGCACATCACAGCTAATTCCACTCACCTCCGTGATCTGTCATGTCTCCCTCCATACAGTCGACAATCATACTCGTACTCGATGTCTCACCCAAACACTCAGACACACACGCAAACAGTGTGATCATTGTGACAGTGATGTGATGAGTTGGTCAATGATTGATTGGTTGATTGATTCACTGAGTGAGTGAGTGATTGATTGATAGATTGAGTGAGTGATTGAGTGATTGAGTGAGTGAGTGATTGAGTGATTGAGTGAATGTTTGATTGTGTTGGTGATTGAGTTTGCGAGTGATCGATAGTTTTGTTGAGTAGTCGAGTGTGTGTGATTGTGTTGGATCGGTGTTTGTTGTTTAAGTGTGGTTGTATATGGATTTGCAATTGTTGGCCTAGTGGTCTAGGGGTATGATACTCGCTTTGGGTGCGAGTGGTCCCGGGTTCGAATCCCGGCTGGGCCCATACCTTTCCAATTTACACACTTCCATTCACCACCTTCACACACATACACACTTGCACGAACACAAACACAAACAAAAACACACAAACCCAAACACACACACACACCATAATCAATCAATCAATCACTCACTCACTCAACCATTCACTCACACACTCTCTCACTCTGCTCGCCCACCACCAACAATATGCTATGCTGTATTCCATCGACTGGTCGATCAGCACTCAGACAACTCTCTGCTCACTAGTCACATGACAGAATCAATCTGCAATCGAGACATACCATACATTGTCCTAACTGATGGCCTATTTGAACACAGTTGTGATAGACACTCGCCTGTGAAATACCACTACACAAGTGTTACTGCTGCATTACACACATCGGAGAAATAACTCTTCTGGCTTATGTTTGCAGTGTGTTTCGAGATTCAGAGTTGCGATTGCGAGTTCCATTTCACAGGTTATGTGGACTTAACACACATTGGGTTGATATGTTATGAAGACCAACACTGTGGTTTATTCAACTAGTCGTTTCGTAGACATGTCGACGTGACACCACCCGAACCGACCTCAACCGACTCGTTCAGATCAGTTCATTTCAGTAGAGTTCAGTTGAGTTGAGTTGTGTTGAGTTGAGTTGAGTTGAGTTGAGTTCGGTTGAGTTGAGTTCGGTTGAGTTTAGTTCGGTTCAGTTCAGTGGAGATGAGTTGAGTTGTGTTTCGTTTACGTGACGTAACTCTCGCACTTCTAGATCACACCAATTGCTCACATGCGTGTATGTCGGTGATTCTGTGAGGAATGCAACGAACTGTATTTAAAGCGTCTTGCGACTAGTCAGGTGTAAGTGGTTGTAAGTGTGATTCGGCACGATTTTCTGGTTGTAACGATCAGTGTGATGAGCAAGTGTCGGCTGACGTTGTAAGGTTCGGTCGGTTGTGTGCTTGACAGTGTTCGACAAACTTGTGCACAGTGTGCCAAACAGGTGACCGTCTGATCGGTCAGCACATCACAGCTAATTCCACTCACCTCCGTGATCTGTCATGTCTCCCTCCATACAGTCGACAATCATACTCGTACTCGATGTCTCACCCAAACACTCAGACACACACGCAAACAGTGTGATCATTGTGACAGTGATGTGATGAGTTGGTCAATGATTGATTGGTTGATTGATTCACTGAGTGAGTGAGTGATTGATTGATAGATTGAGTGAGTGATTGAGTGAGTGAGTGAGTGAGTGAGTGATTGAGTGATTGAGTGAATGTTTGATTGTGTTGGTGATTGAGTTTGCGAGTGATCGATAGTTTTGTTGAGTAGTCGAGTGTGTGTGATTGTGTTGGATCGGTGTTTGTTGTTTAAGTGTGGTTGCATGTGGATTTGCAATTGTTGGCCTAGTGGTCTAGGGGTATGATACTCGCTTAGGGTGCGAGTGGTCCCGGGTTCGAATCCCGGCTGGGCCCATACTTTTCCAATTTACACACTTCCATTCACCACCTTCACACACATACACACTTGCACGAACACAAACACAAACAAAAACACACAAACCCAAACACACACACACACCATAATCAATCAATCAATCACTCACTCACTCAACCATTCACTCACACACTCTCTCACTCTGCTCGCCCACCACCAACAATATGCTATGCTGTATTCCATCGACTGGTCGATCAGCACTCAGACAACTCTCTGCTCACTAGTCACATGACAGAATCAATCTGCAATCGAGACATACCATACATTGTCCTAACTGATGGCCTATTTGAACACAGTTGTGATGGACAGTCGCCTGTGAAATACCACTACACAAGTGTTACTGCTGCATTACACACATCGGAGAAATAACTCTTCTGGCTTATGTTTGCAGTGTGTTTCGAGATTCAGAGTTGCGATTGCGAGTTCCATTTCACAGGTTATGTGGACTTAACACACATTGGGTTGATATGTTATGAAGACCAACACTGTGGTTTATTCAACTAGTCGTTTCGTAGACATGTCGACGTGACACCACCCGAACCGACCTCAACCGACTCGTTCAGATCAGTTCATTTCAGTAGAGTTCAGTTGAGTTGAGTTGTGTTGAGTTGAGTTGCGTTGAGTTGAGTTGAGTTGAGTTCGGTTGAGTTTAGTTCGGTTCAGTTCAGTGGAGATGAGTTGAGTTGTGTTTCGTTTACGTGACGTAACTCTCGCACTTCTAGATCACACCAATTGCTCACATGCGTGTATGTCGGTGATTCTGTGAGGAATGCAACGAACTGTATTTAAAGCGTCTTGCGACTAGTCAGGTGTAAGTGGTTGTAAGTGTGATTCGGCACGATTTTCTGGTTGTAACGATCAGTGTGATGAGCAAGTGTCGGCTGACGTTGTAAGGTTCGGTCGGTTGTGTGCTTGACAGTGTTCGACAAACTTGTGCACAGTGTGCCAAACAGGTGACCGTCTGATCGGTCAGCACATCACAGCTAATTCCACTCACCTCCGTGATCTGTCATGTCTCCCTCCATACAGTCGACAATCATACTCGTACTCGATGTCTCACCCAAACACTCAGACACACACGCAAACAGTGTGATCATTGTGACAGTGATGTGATGAGTTGGTCAATGATTGATTGGTTGATTGATTCACTGAGTGAGTGAGTGATTGATTGATAGATTGAGTGAGTGAGTGATTGAGTGATTGAGTGAGTGAGTGAGTGAGTGAGTGATTGAGTGAATGTTTGATTGTGTTGGTGATTGAGTTTGCGAGTGATCGATAGTTTTGTTGAGTAGTCGAGTGTGTGTGATTGTGTTGGATCGGTGTTTGTTGTTTAAGTGTGGTTGTATATGGATTTGCAATTGTTGGCCTAGTGGTCTAGGGGTATGATACTCGCTTTGGGTGCGAGTGGTCCCGGGTTCGAATCCCGGCTGGGCCCATACTTTTCCAATTTACACACTTCCATTCACCACCTTCACACACATACACACTTGCACGAACACAAACACAAACAAAAACACACAAACCCAAACACACACACACACCATAATCAATCAATCAATCACTCACTCACTCAACCATTCACTCACACACTCTCTCACTCTGCTCGCCCACCACCAACAATATGCTATGCTGTATTCCATCGACTGGTCGATCAGCACTCAGACAACTCTCTGCTCACTAGTCACATGACAGAATCAATCTGCAATCGAGACATACCATACATTGTCCTAACTGATGGCCTATTTGAACACAGTTGTGATGGACAGTCGCCTGTGAAATACCACTACACAAGTGTTACTGCTGCATTACACACATCGGAGAAATAACTCTTCTGGCTTATGTTTGCAGTGTGTTTCGAGATTCAGAGTTGCGATTGCGAGTTCCATTTCACAGGTTATGTGGACTTAACACACATTGGGTTGATATGTTATGAAGACCAACACTGTGGTTTATTCAACTAGTCGTTTCGTAGACATGTCGACGTGACACCACCCGAACCGACCTCAACCGACTCGTTCAGATCAGTTCATTTCAGTAGAGTTCAGTTGAGTTGAGTTGAGTTGAGTTGAGTTGAGTTGAGTTCGGTTGAGTTTAGTTCGGTTCAGTTCAGTGGAGATGAGTTGAGTTGTGTTTCGTTTACGTGACGTAACTCTCGCACTTCTAGATCACACCAATTGCTCACATGCGTGTATGTCGGTGATTCTGTGAGGAATGCAACGAACTGTATTTAAAGCGTCTTGCGACTAGTCAGGTGTAAGTGGTTGTAAGTGTGATTCGGCACGATTTTCTGGTTGTAACGATCAGTGTGATGAGCAAGTGTCGGCTGACGTTGTAAGGTTCGGTCGGTTGTGTGCTTGACAGTGTTCGACAAACTTGTGCACAGTGTGCCAAACAGGTGACCGTCTGATCGGTCAGCACATCACAGCTAATTCCACTCACCTCCGTGATCTGTCATGTCTCCCTCCATACAGTCGACAATCATACTCGTACTCGATGTCTCACCCAAACACTCAGACACACACGCAAACAGTGTGATCATTGTGACAGTGATGTGATGAGTTGGTCAATGATTGATTGGTTGATTGATTCACTGAGTGAGTGAGTGATTGATTGATAGATTGAGTGAGTGAGTGAGTGATTGAGTGATTGAGTGATTGAGTGAATGTTTGATTGTGTTGGTGATTGAGTTTGCGAGTGATCGATAGTTTTGTTGAGTAGTCGAGTGTGTGTGATTGTGTTGGATCGGTGTTTGTTGTTTAAGTGTGGTTGTATATGGATTTGCAATTGTTGGCCTAGTGGTCTAGGGGTATGATACTCGCTTTGGGTGCGAGTGGTCCCGGGTTCGAATCCCGGCTGGGCCCATACTTTTCCAATTTACACACTTCCATTCACCACCTTCACACACATACACACTTGCACGAACACAAACACAAACAAAACACACAAACACACACTAATCAATCACTCACTCACTCAACCATTCACTCACACACTCTCTCACTCTGCTCGCCCACCACCAACAATATGCTATGCTGTATTCCATCGACTGGTCGATCAGCACTCAGACAACTCTCTGCTCACTAGTCACATGACAGAATCAATCTGCAATCGAGACATACCATACATTGTCCTAACTGATGGCCTATTTGAACACAGTTGTGATGGACAGTCGCCTGTGAAATACCACTACACAAGTGTTACTGCTGCATTACACACATCGGAGAAATAACTCTTCTGGCTTATGTTTGCAGTGTGTTTCGAGATTCAGAGTTGCGATTGCGAGTTCCATTTCACAGGTTATGTGGACTTAACACACATTGGGTTGATATGTTATGAAGACCAACACTGTGGTTTATTCAACTAGTCGTTTCGTAGACATGTCGACGTGACACCACCCGAACCGACCTCAACCGACTCGTTCAGATCAGTTCATTTCAGTAGAGTTCAGTTGAGTTGAGTTGTGTTGAGTTGAGTTGCGTTGAGTTGAGTTGAGTTCGGTTGAGTTTAGTTCGGTTCAGTTCAGTGGAGATGAGTTGAGTTGTGTTTCGTTTACGTGACGTAACTCTCGCACTTCTAGATCACACCAATTGCTCACATGCGTGTATGTCGGTGATTCTGTGAGGAATGCAACGAACTGTATTTAAAGCGTCTTGCGACTAGTCAGGTGTAAGTGGTTGTAAGTGTGATTCGGCACGATTTTCTGGTTGTAACGATCAGTGTGATGAGCAAGTGTCGGCTGACGTTGTAAGGTTCGGTCGGTTGTGTGCTTGACAGTGTTCGACAAACTTGTGCACAGTGTGCCAAACAGGTGACCGTCTGATCGGTCAGCACATCACAGCTAATTCCACTCACCTCCGTGATCTGTCATGTCTCCCTCCATACAGTCGACAATCATACTCGTACTCGATGTCTCACCCAAACACTCAGACACACACGCAAACAGTGTGATCATTGTGACAGTGATGTGATGAGTTGGTCAATGATTGATTGGTTGATTGATTCACTGAGTGAGTGAGTGATTGATTGATAGATTGAGTGAGTGATTGATTGAGTAAGTGAGTGAGTGAGTGAGTGAGTGATTGAGTGAATGTTTGATTGTGTTGGTGATTGAGTTTGCGAGTGATCGATAGTTTTGTTGAGTAGTCGAGTGTGTGTGATTGTGTTGGATCGGTGTTTGTTGTTTAAGTGTGGTTGTATATGGATTTGCAATTGTTGGCCTAGTGGTCTAGGGGTATGATACTCGCTTTGGGTGCGAGTGGTCCCGGGTTCGAATCCCGGCTGGGCCCATACTTTTCCAATTTACACACTTCCATTCACCACCTTCACACACATACACACTTGCACGAACACAAACACAAACAAAAACACACAAACCCAAACACACACACACACCATAATCAATCAATCAATCACTCACTCACTCAACCATTCACTCACACACTCTCTCACTCTGCTCGCCCACCACCAACAATATGCTATGCTGTATTCCATCGACTGGTCGATCAGCACTCAGACAACTCTCTGCTCACTAGTCACATGACAGAATCAATCTGCAATCGAGACATACCATACATTGTCCTAACTGATGGCCTATTTGAACACAGTTGTGATGGACAGTCGCCTGTGAAATACCACTACACAAGTGTTACTGCTGCATTACACACATCGGAGAAATAACTCTTCTGGCTTATGTTTGCAGTGTGTTTCGAGATTCAGAGTTGCGATTGCGAGTTCCATTTCACAGGTTATGTGGACTTAACACACATTGGGTTGATATGTTATGAAGACCAACACTGTGGTTTATTCAACTAGTCGTTTCGTAGACATGTCGACGTGACACCACCCGAACCGACCTCAACCGACTCGTTCAGATCAGTTCATTTCAGTAGAGTTCAGTTGAGTTGAGTTGAGTTGAGTTGAGTTGAGTTGAGTTCGGTTGAGTTTAGTTCGGTTCAGTTCAGTGGAGATGAGTTGAGTTGTGTTTCGTTTACGTGACGTAACTCTCGCACTTCTAGATCACACCAATTGCTCACATGCGTGTATGTCGGTGATACTGTGAGGAATGCAACGAACTGTATTTAAAGCGTCTTGCGACTAGTCAGGTGTAAGTGGTTGTAAGTGTGATTCGGCACGATTTTCTGGTTGTAACGATCAGTGTGATGAGCAAGTGTCGGCTGACGTTGTAAGGTTCGGTCGGTTGTGTGCTTGACAGTGTTCGACAAACTTGTGCACAGTGTGCCAAACAGGTGACCGTCTGATCGGTCAGCACATCACAGCTAATTCCACTCACCTCCGTGATCTGTCATGTCTCCCTCCATACAGTCGACAATCATACTCGTACTCGATGTCTCACCCAAACACTCAGACACACACGCAAACAGTGTGATCATTGTGACAGTGATGTGATGAGTTGGTCAATGATTGATTGGTTGATTGATTCACTGAGTGAGTGAGTGATTGATTGATAGATTGAGTGAGTGAGTGAGTGATTGAGTGATTGAGTGATTGAGTGAATGTTTGATTGTGTTGGTGATTGAGTTTGCGAGTGATCGATAGTTTTGTTGAGTAGTCGAGTGTGTGTGATTGTGTTGGATCGGTGTTTGTTGTTTAAGTGTGGTTGTATATGGATTTGCAATTGTTGGCCTAGTGGTCTAGGGGTATGATACTCGCTTTGGGTGCGAGTGGTCCCGGGTTCGAATCCCGGCTGGGCCCATACTTTTCCAATTTACACACTTCCATTCACCACCTTCACACACATACACACTTGCACGAACACAAACACAAACAAAAACACACAAACCCAAACACACACACACACCATAATCAATCAATCAATCACTCACTCACTCAACCATTCACTCACACACTCTCTCACTCTGCTCGCCCACCACCAACAATATGCTATGCTGTATTCCATCGACTGGTCGATCAGCACTCAGACAACTCTCTGCTCACTAGTCACATGACAGAATCAATCTGCAATCGAGACATACCATACATTGTCCTAACTGATGGCCTATTTGAACACAGTTGTGATGGACAGTCGCCTGTGAAATACCACTACACAAGTGTTACTGCTGCATTACACACATCGGAGAAATAACTCTTCTGGCTTATGTTTGCAGTGTGTTTCGAGATTCAGAGTTGCGATTGCGAGTTCCATTTCACAGGTTATGTGGACTTAACACACATTGGGTTGATATGTTATGAAGACCAACACTGTGGTTTATTCAACTAGTCGTTTCGTAGACATGTCGACGTGACACCACCCGAACCGACCTCAACCGACTCGTTCAGATCAGTTCATTTCAGTAGAGTTCAGTTGAGTTGAGTTGTGTTGAGTTGAGTTGCGTTGAGTTGAGTTGAGTTGAGTTCGGTTGAGTTTAGTTCGGTTCAGTTCAGTGGAGATGAGTTGAGTTGTGTTTCGTTTACGTGACGTAACTCTCGCACTTCTAGATCACACCAATTGCTCACATGCGTGTATGTCGGTGATTCTGTGAGGAATGCAACGAACTGTATTTAAAGCGTCTTGCGACTAGTCAGGTGTAAGTGGTTGTAAGTGTGATTCGGCACGATTTTCTGGTTGTAACGATCAGTGTGATGAGCAAGTGTCGGCTGACGTTGTAAGGTTCGGTCGGTTGTGTGCTTGACAGTGTTCGACAAACTTGTGCACAGTGTGCCAAACAGGTGACCGTCTGATCGGTCAGCACATCACAGCTAATTCCACTCACCTCCGTGATCTGTCATGTCTCCCTCCATACAGTCGACAATCATACTCGTACTCGATGTCTCACCCAAACACTCAGACACACACGCAAACAGTGTGATCATTGTGACAGTGATGTGATGAGTTGGTCAATGATTGATTGGTTGATTGATTCACTGAGTGAGTGAGTGATTGATTGATAGATTGAGTGAGTGAGTGAGTGATTGAGTGATTGAGTGATTGAGTGAATGTTTGATTGTGTTGGTGATTGAGTTTGCGAGTGATCGATAGTTTTGTTGAGTAGTCGAGTGTGTGTGATTGTGTTGGATCGGTGTTTGTTGTTTAAGTGTGGTTGTATATGGATTTGCAATTGTTGGCCTAGTGGTCTAGGGGTATGATACTCGCTTTGGGTGCGAGTGGTCCCGGGTTCGAATCCCGGCTGGGCCCATACTTTTCCAATTTACACACTTCCATTCACCACCTTCACACACATACACACTTGCACGAACACAAACACAAACAAAAACACACAAACCCAAACACACACACACACCATAATCAATCAATCAATCACTCACTCACTCAACCATTCACTCACACACTCTCTCACTCTGCTCGCCCACCACCAACAATATGCTATGCTGTATTCCATCGACTGGTCGATCAGCACTCAGACAACTCTCTGCTCACTAGTCACATGACAGAATCAATCTGCAATCGAGACATACCATACATTGTCCTAACTGATGGCCTATTTGAACACAGTTGTGATGGACAGTCGCCTGTGAAATACCACTACACAAGTGTTACTGCTGCATTACACACATCGGAGAAATAACTCTTCTGGCTTATGTTTGCAGTGTGTTTCGAGATTCAGAGTTGCGATTGCGAGTTCCATTTCACAGGTTATGTGGACTTAACACACATTGGGTTGATATGTTATGAAGACCAACACTGTGGTTTATTCAACTAGTCGTTTCGTAGACATGTCGACGTGACACCACCCGAACCGACCTCAACCGACTCGTTCAGATCAGTTCATTTCAGTAGAGTTCAGTTGAGTTGAGTTGAGTTGAGTTGAGTTGCGTTGAGTTGAGTTGAGTTGAGTTGAGTTCGGTTGAGTTTAGTTGGGTTCAGTTCAGTGGAGATGAGTTGAGTTGTGTTTCGTTTACGTGACGTAACTCTCGCACTTCTAGATCACACCAATTGCTCACATGCGTGTATGTCGGTGATTCTGTGAGGAATGCAACGAACTGTATTTAAAGCGTCTTGCGACTAGTCAGGTGTAAGTGGTTGTAAGTGTGATTCGGCACGATTTTCTGGTTGTAACGATCAGTGTGATGAGCAAGTGTCGGCTGACGTTGTAAGGTTCGGTCGGTTGTGTGCTTGACAGTGTTCGACAAACTTGTGCACAGTGTGCCAAACAGGTGACCGTCTGATCGGTCAGCACATCACAGCTAATTCCACTCACCTCCGTGATCTGTCATGTCTCCCTCCATACAGTCGACAATCATACTCGTACTCGATGTCTCACCCAAACACTCAGACACACACGCAAACAGTGTGATCATTGTGACAGTGATGTGATGAGTTGGTCAATGATTGATTGGTTGATTGATTCACTGAGTGAGTGAGTGATTGATTGATAGATTGAGTGAGTGAGTGAGTGAGTGATTGAGTGATTGAGTGATTGAGTGAATGTTTGATTGTGTTGGTGATTGAGTTTGCGAGTGATCGATAGTTTTGTTGAGTAGTCGAGTGTGTGTGATTGTGTTGGATCGGTGTTTGTTGTTTAAGTGTGGTTGTATATGGATTTGCAATTGTTGGCCTAGTGGTCTAGGGGTATGATACTCGCTTTGGGTGCGAGTGGTCCCGGGTTCGAATCCCGGCTGGGCCCATACCTTTCCAATTTACACACTTCCATTCACCACCTTCACACACATACACACTTGCACGAACACAAACACAAACAAAAACACACAAACCCAAACACACACACACACCATAATCAATCAATCAATCACTCACTCACTCAACCATTCACTCACACACTCTCTCACTCTGCTCGCCCACCACCAACAATATGCTATGCTGTATTCCATCGACTGGTCGATCAGCACTCAGACAACTCTCTGCTCACTAGTCACATGACAGAATCAATCTGCAATCGAGACATACCATACATTGTCCTAACTGATGGCCTATTTGAACACAGTTGTGATGGACAGTCGCCTGTGAAATACCACTACACAAGTGTTACTGCTGCATTACACACATCGGAGAAATAACTCTTCTGGCTTATGTTTGCAGTGTGTTTCGAGATTCAGAGTTGCGATTGCGAGTTCCATTTCACAGGTTATGTGGACTTAACACACATTGGGTTGATATGTTATGAAGACCAACACTGTGGTTTATTCAACTAGTCGTTTCGTAGACATGTCGACGTGACACCACCCGAACCGACCTCAACCGACTCGTTCAGATCAGTTCATTTCAGTAGAGTTCAGTTGAGTTGAGTTGAGTTGAGTTGAGTTGAGTTGAGGTTGAGTTTAGTTGGGTTCAGTTCAGTGGAGATGAGTTGAGTTGTGTTTCGTTTACGTGACGTACACTCTCGCACTTCTAGATCACACCAATTGCTCACATGCGTGTATGTCGGTGATTCTGTGAGGAATGCAACGAACTGTATTTAAAGCGTCTTGCGACTAGTCAGGTGTAAGTGGTTGTAAGTGTGATTCGGCACGATTTTCTGGTTGTAACGATCAGTGTGATGAGCAAGTGTCGGCTGACGTTGTAAGGTTCGGTCGGTTGTGTGCTTGACAGTGTTCGACAAACTTGTGCACAGTGTGCCAAACAGGTGACCGTCTGATCGGTCAGCACATCACAGCTAATTCCACTCACCTCCGTGATCTGTCATGTCTCCCTCCATACAGTCGACAATCATACTCGTACTCGATGTCTCACCCAAACACTCAGACACACACGCAAACAGTGTGATCATTGTGACAGTGATGTGATGAGTTGGTCAATGATTGATTGGTTGATTGATTCACTGAGTGAGTGAGTGATTGATTGATAGATTGAGTGAGTGAGTGAGTGATTGAGTGATTGAGTGAATGTTTGATTGTGTTGGTGATTGAGTTTGCGAGTGATCGATAGTTTTGTTGAGTAGTCGAGTGTGTGTGATTGTGTTGGATCGGTGTTTGTTGTTTAAGTGTGATTGTATATGGATTTGCAATTGTTGGCCTAGTGGTCTAGGGGGTATGATACTCGCTTTGGGTGCGAGTGGTCCCGGGTTCGAATCCCGGCTGGGCCCATACTTCACCTTAAACACTTCCATTCACCACCTTCACACACATACACACTTGCACGAACACAAACACAAACAAAAACACACAAACCCAAACACACACACACACCATAATCAATCAATCAATCACTCACTCACTCAACCATTCACTCACACACTCTCTCACTCTGCTCGCCCACCACCAACAATATGCTATGCTGTATTCCATCGACTGGTCGATCAGCACTCAGACAACTCTCTGCTCACTAGTCACATGACAGAATCAATCTGCAATCGAGACATACCATACATTGTCCTAACTGATGGCCTATTTGAACACAGTTGTGATGGACAGTCGCCTGTGAAATACCACTACACAAGTGTTACTGCTGCATTACACACATCGGAGAAATAACTCTTCTGGCTTATGTTTGCAGTGTGTTTCGAGATTCAGAGTTGCGATTGCGAGTTCCATTTCACAGGTTATGTGGACTTAACACACATTGGGTTGATATGTTATGAAGACCAACACTGTGGTTTATTCAACTAGTCGTTTCGTAGACATGTCGACGTGACACCACCCGAACCGACCTCAACCGACTCGTTCAGATCAGTTCATTTCAGTAGAGTTCAGTTGAGTTGAGTTGAGTTCGGTTGAGTTTAGTTGGGTTCAGTTCAGTGGAGATGAGTTGAGTTGTGTTTCGTTTACGTGACGTAACACTCGCACTTCTAGATCACACCAATTGCTCACATGCGTGTATGTCGGTGATTCTGTGAGGAATGCAACGAACTGTATTTAAAGCGTCTTGCGACTAGTCAGGTGTAAGTGGTTGTAAGTGTGATTCGGCACGATTTTCTGGTTGTAACGATCAGTGTGATGAGCAAGTGTCGGCTGACGTTGTAAGGTTCGGTCGGTTGTGTGCTTGACAGTGTTCGACAAACTTGTGCACAGTGTGCCAAACAGGTGACCGTCTGATCGGTCAGCACATCACAGCTAATTCCACTCACCTCCGTGATCTGTCATGTCTCCCTCCATACAGTCGACAATCATACTCGTACTCGATGTCTCACCCAAACACTCAGACACACACGCAAACAGTGTGATCATTGTGACAGTGATGTGATGAGTTGGTCAATGATTGATTGGTTGATTGATTCACTGAGTGAGTGAGTGATTGATTGATAGATTGAGTGAGTGAGTGATTGAGTGATTGAGTGATTGAGTGAATGTTTGATTGTGTTGGTGATTGAGTTTGCGAGTGATCGATAGTTTTGTTGAGTAGTCGAGTGTGTGTGATTGTGTTGGATCGGTGTTTGTTGTTTAAGTGTGGTTGTATATGGATTTGCAATTGTTGGCCTAGTGGTCTAGGGGTATGATACTCGCTTTGGGTGCGAGTGGTCCCGGGTTCGAATCCCGGCTGGGCCCATACTTTCCCAATTTACACACTTCCATTCACCACCTTCACACACATACACACTTGCACGAACACAAACACAAACAAAAACACACAAACCCAAACACACACACACCATAATCAATCAATCAATCACTCACTCACTCAACCATTCACTCACACACTCTCTCACTCTGCTCGCCCACCACCAACAATATGCTATGCTGTATTCCATCGACTGGTCGATCAGCACTCAGACAACTCTCTGCTCACTAGTCACATGACAGAATCAATCTGCAATCGAGACATACCATACATTGTCCTAACTGATGGCCTATTTGAACACAGTTGTGATGGACAGTCGCCTGTGAAATACCACTACACAAGTGTTACTGCTGCATTACACACATCGGAGAAATAACTCTTCTGGCTTATGTTTGCAGTGTGTTTCGAGATTCAGAGTTGCGATTGCGAGTTCCATTTCACAGGTTATGTGGACTTAACACACATTGGGTTGATATGTTATGAAGACCAACACTGTGGTTTATTCAACTAGTCGTTTCGTAGACATGTCGACGTGACACCACCCGAACCGACCTCAACCGACTCGTTCAGATCAGTTCATTTCAGTAGAGTTGAGTTGAGTTGAGTTGAGTTCGGTTGAGTTTAGTTCGGTTCAGTTCAGTGGAGATGAGTTGAGTTGTGTTTCGTTTACGTGACGTACACACTCGCACTTCTAGATCACACCAATTGCTCACATGCGTGTATGTCGGTGATTCTGTGAGGAATGCAACGAACTGTATTTAAAGCGTCTTGCGACTAGTCAGGTGTAAGTGGTTGTAAGTGTGATTCGGCACGATTTTCTGGTTGTAACGATCAGTGTGATGAGCAAGTGTCGGCTGACGTTGTAAGGTTCGGTCGGTTGTGTGCTTGACAGTGTTCGACAAACTTGTGCACAGTGTGCCAAACAGGTGACCGTCTGATCGGTCAGCACATCACAGCTAATTCCACTCACCTCCGTGATCTGTCATGTCTCCCTCCATACAGTCGACAATCATACTCGTACTCGATGTCTCACCCAAACACTCAGACACACACGCAAACAGTGTGATCATTGTGACAGTGATGTGATGAGTTGGTCAATGATTGATTGGTTGATTGATTCACTGAGTGAGTGAGTGATTGATTGATAGATTGAGTGAGTGAGTGATTGAGTGATTGAGTGATTGAGTGAATGTTTGATTGTGTTGGTGATTGAGTTTGCGAGTGATCGATAGTTTTGTTGAGTAGTCGAGTGTGTGTGATTGTGTTGGATCGGTGTTTGTTGTTTAAGTGTGGTTGTATATGGATTTGCAATTGTTGGCCTAGTGGTCTAGGGGTATGATACTCGCTTTGGGTGCGAGTGGTCCCGGGTTCGAATCCCGGCTGGGCCCTTACCTTTCCAATTTACACACTTCCATTCACCACCTTCACACACATACACACTTGCACGAACACAAACACAAACAAAAACACACAAACCCAAACACACACACACACCATAATCAATCAATCAATCACTCACTCACTCAACCATTCACTCACACACTCTCTCACTCTGCTCGCCCACCACCAACAATATGCTATGCTGTATTCCATCGACTGGTCGATCAGCACTCAGACAACTCTCTGCTCACTAGTCACATGACAGAATCAATCTGCAATCGAGACATACCATACATTGTCCTAACTGATGGCCTATTTGAACACAGTTGTGATAGACACTCACCTGTGAAATACCACTACACAAGTGTTACTGCTGCATTACACACATCGGAGAAATAACTCTTCTGGCTTATGTTTGCAGTGTGTTTCGAGATTCAGAGTTGCGATTGCGAGTTCCATTTCACAGGTTATGTGGACTTAACACACATTGGGTTGATATGTTATGAAGACCAACACTGTGGTTTATTCAACTAGTCGTTTCGTAGACATGTCGACGTGACACCACCCGAACCGACCTCAACCGACTCGTTCAGATCAGTTCATTTCAGTAGAGTTCAGTTGAGTTGAGTTGAGTTGAGTTGTGTTGAGTTGATTGGTTGAGTTTAGTTGGGTTCAGTTCAGTGGAGATGAGTTGAGTTGTGTTTCGTTTACGTGACGTAACTCTCGCACTTCTAGATCACACCAATTGCTCACATGCGTGTATGTCGGTGATTCTGTGAGGAATGCAACGAACTGTATTTAAAGCGTCTTGCGACTAGTCAGGTGTAAGTGGTTGTAAGTGTGATTCGGCACGATTTTCTGGTTGTAACGATCAGTGTGATGAGCAAGTGTCGGCTGACGTTGTAAGGTTCGGTCGGTTGTGTGCTTGACAGTGTTCGACAAACTTGTGCACAGTGTGCCAAACAGGTGACCGTCTGATCGGTCAGCACATCACAGCTAATTCCACTCACCTCCGTGATCTGTCATGTCTCCCTCCATACAGTCGACAATCATACTCGTACTCGATGTCTCACCCAAACACTCAGACACACACGCAAACAGTGTGATCATTGTGACAGTGATGTGATGAGTTGGTCAATGATTGATTGGTTGATTGATTCACTGAGTGAGTGAGTGATTGATTGATAGATTGAGTGAGTGAGTGAGTGAGTGATTGAGTGATTGAGTGATTGAGTGAATGTTTGATTGTGTTGGTGATTGAGTTTGCGAGTGATCGATAGTTTTGTTGAGTAGTCGAGTGTGTGTGATTGTGTTGGATCGGTGTTTGTTGTTTAAGTGTGGTTGTATATGGATTTGCAATTGTTGGCCTAGTGGTCTAGGGGTATGATACTCGCTTTGGGTGCGAGTGGTCCCGGGTTCGAATCCCGGCTGGGCCCATACCTTTCCAATTTACACACTTCCATTCACCACCTTCACACACATACACACTTGCACGAACACAAACACAAACAAAAACACACAAACCCAAACACACACACACACACCATAATCAATCAATCAATCACTCACTCACTCAACCATTCACTCACACACTCTCTCACTCTGCTCGCCCACCACCAACAATATGCTATGCTGTATTCCATCGACTGGTCGATCAGCACTCAGACAACTCTCTGCTCACTAGTCACATGACAGAATCAATCTGCAATCGAGACATACCATACATTGTCCTAACTGATGGCCTATTTGAACACAGTTGTGATGGACAGTCGCCTGTGAAATACCACTACACAAGTGTTACTGCTGCATTACACACATCGGAGAAATAACTCTTCTGGCTTATGTTTGCAGTGTGTTTCGAGATTCAGAGTTGCGATTGCGAGTTCCATTTCACAGGTTATGTGGACTTAACACACATTGGGTTGATATGTTATGAAGACCAACACTGTGGTTTATTCAACTAGTCGTTTCGTAGACATGTCGACGTGACACCACCCGAACCGACCTCAACCGACTCGTTCAGATCAGTTCATTTCAGTAGAGTTCAGTTGAGTTGAGTTGTGTTGAGTTGAGTTGCGTTGAGTTGAGTTGAGTTCGGTTGAGTTTAGTTCGGTTCAGTTCAGTGGAGATGAGTTGAGTTGTGTTTCGTTTACGTGACGTAACACTCGCACTTCTAGATCACACCAATTGCTCACATGCGTGTATGTCGGTGATTCTGTGAGGAATGCAACGAACTGTATTTAAAGCGTCTTGCGACTAGTCAGGTGTAAGTGGTTGTAAGTGTGATTCGGCACGATTTTCTGGTTGTAACGATCAGTGTGATGAGCAAGTGTCGGCTGACGTTGTAAGGTTCGGTCGGTTGTGTGCTTGACAGTGTTCGACAAACTTGTGCACAGTGTGCCAAACAGGTGACCGTCTGATCGGTCAGCACATCACAGCTAATTCCACTCACCTCCGTGATCTGTCATGTCTCCCTCCATACAGTCGACAATCATACTCGTACTCGATGTCTCACCCAAACACTCAGACACACACGCAAACAGTGTGATCATTGTGACAGTGATGTGATGAGTTGGTCAATGATTGATTGGTTGATTGATTCACTGAGTGAGTGAGTGATTGATTGATAGATTGAGTGAGTGAGTGAGTGAGTGATTGAGTGATTGAGTGAATGTTTGATTGTGTTGGTGATTGAGTTTGCGAGTGATCGATAGTTTTGTTGAGTAGTCGAGTGTGTGTGATTGTGTTGGATCGGTGTTTGTTGTTTAAGTGTGGTTGTATATGGATTTGCAATTGTTGGCCTAGTGGTCTAGGGGTATGATACTCGCTTTGGGTGCGAGTGGTCCCGGGTTCGAATCCCGGCTGGGCCCATACTTTCCCAATTTACACACTTCCATTCACCACCTTCACACACATACACACTTGCACGAACACAAACACAAACAAAAACACACAAACCCAAACACACACACAGACCATAATCAATCAATCAATCACTCACTCACTCAACCATTCACTCACACACTCTCTCACTCTGCTCGCCCACCACCAACAATATGCTATGCTGTATTCCATCGACTGGTCGATCAGCACTCAGACAACTCTCTGCTCACTAGTCACATGACAGAATCAATCTGCAATCGAGACATACCATACATTGTCCTAACTGATGGCCTATTTGAACACAGTTGTGATAGACACTCACCTGTGAAATACCACTACACAAGTGTTACTGCTGCATTACACACATCGGAGAAATAACTCTTCTGGCTTATGTTTGCAGTGTGTTTCGAGATTCAGAGTTGCGATTGCGAGTTCCATTTCACAGGTTATGTGGACTTAACACACATTGGGTTGATATGTTATGAAGACCAACACTGTGGTTTATTCAACTAGTCGTTTCGTAGACATGTCGACGTGACACCACCCGAACCGACCTCAACCGACTCGTTCAGATCAGTTCATTTCAGTAGAGTTCAGTTGAGTTGAGTTGAGTTGAGTTGAGTTGAGTTGAGTTCGGTTGAGTTTAGTTGGGTTCAGTTCAGTGGAGATGAGTTGAGTTGTGTTTCGTTTACGTGACGTAACACTCGCACTTCTAGATCACACCAATTGCTCACATGCGTGTATGTCGGTGATACTGTGAGGAATGCAACGAACTGTATTTAAAGCGTCTTGCGACTAGTCAGGTGTAAGTGGTTGTAAGTGTGATTCGGCACGATTTTCTGGTTGTAACGATCAGTGTGATGAGCAAGTGTCAGCTGACGTTGTAAGGTTCAGTCGGTTGTGTGCTTGACAGTGTTCGACAAACTTGTGCACAGTGTGCCAAACAGGTGACCGTCTGATCGGTCAGCACATCACAGCTAATTCCACTCACCTCCGTGATCTGTCGTGTCTCCCTCCATACAGTCGACAATCATACTCGTACTCGATGTCTCACCCAAACACTCAGACACACACGCAAACAGTGTGATCATTGTGACAGTGATGTGATGAGTTGGTCAATGATTGATTGGTTGATTGATTCACTGAGTGAGTGAGTGATTGATTGATAGATTGATTGAGTGAGTGAGTGATTGAGTAATTGAGTGAGTGAGTGATTGAGTGATTGAGTGAATGTTTGATTGTGTTGGTGATTGAGTTTGCGAGTGATCGATAGTTTTGTTGAGTAGTCGAGTGTGTGTGATTGTGTTGGATCGGTGTTTGTTGTTTAAGTGTGATTGTATATGGATTTGCAATTGTTGGCCTAGTGGTCTAGGGGTATGATACTCGCTTCGGGTGCGAGTGGTCCCGGGTTCGAATCCCGGCTGGGCCCATACTTTCCCAATTTACACACTTCCATTCACCACCTTCACACACATACACACTTGCACGAACACAAACACAAACAAAAACACACAAACACACACCTAATCAATCAATCACTCACTCACTCAACCATTCACTCACACACTCTCTCACTCTGCTCGCCCACCACCAACAATATGCTATGCTGTATTCCATCGACTGGTCGATCAGCACTCAGACAACTCTCTGCTCACTAGTCACATGACAGAATCAATCTGCAATCGAGACATACCATACATTGTCCTAACTGATGGCCTATTTGAACACAGTTGTGATAGACACTCACCTGTGAAATACCACTACACAAGTGTTACTGCTGCATTACACACATCGGAGAAATAACTCTTCTGGCTTATGTTTGCAGTGTGTTTCGAGATTCAGAGTTGCGATTGCGAGTTCCATTTCACAGGTTATGTGGACTTAACACACATTGGGTTGATATGTTATGAAGACCAACACTGTGGTTTATTCAACTAGTCGTTTCGTAGACATGTCGACGTGACACCACCCGAACCGACCTCAACCGACTCGTTCAGATCAGTTCATTTCAGTAGAGTTCAGTTGAGTTGAGTTGAGTTGAGTTGAGTTGAGTTGAGTTGAGTTCGGTTGAGTTTAGTTGGGTTCAGTTCAGTGGAGATGAGTTGAGTTGTGTTTCGTTTACGTGACGTAACACTCGCACTTCTAGATCACACCAATTGCTCACATGCGTGTATGTCGGTGATACTGTGAGGAATGCAACGAACTGTATTTAAAGCGTCTTGCGACTAGTCAGGTGTAAGTGGTTGTAAGTGTGATTCGGCACGATTTTCTGGTTGTAACGATCAGTGTGATGAGCAAGTGTCAGCTGACGTTGTAAGGTTCAGTCGGTTGTGTGCTTGACAGTGTTCGACAAACTTGTGCACAGTGTGCCAAACAGGTGACCGTCTGATCGGTCAGCACATCACAGCTAATTCCACTCACCTCCGTGATCTGTCGTGTCTCCCTCCATACAGTCGACAATCATACTCGTACTCGATGTCTCACCCAAACACTCAGACACACACGCAAACAGTGTGATCATTGTGACAGTGATGTGATGAGTTGGTCAATGATTGATTGGTTGATTGATTCACTGAGTGAGTGAGTGATTGATTGATTGATAGATTGAGTGAGTGAGTGATTGAGTGATTGAGTGATTGAGTGAATGTTTGATTGTGTTGGTGATTGAGTTTGCGAGTGATCGATAGTTTTGTTGAGTAGTCGAGTGTGTGTGATTGTGTTGGATCGGTGTTTGTTGTTTAAGTGTGATTGTATATGGATTTGCAATTGTTGGCCTAGTGGTCTAGGGGTATGATACTCGCTTCGGGTGCGAGTGGTCCCGGGTTCGAATCCCGGCTGGGCCCATACTTTCCCAATTTACACACTTCCATTCACCACCTTCACACACATACACACTTGCACGAACACAAACACAAACAAAAACACACAATCAATCAATCAATCACTCACTCACTCAACCATTCACTCACACACTCTCTCACTCTGCTCGCCCACCACCAACAATATGCTATGCTGTATTCCATCGACTGGTCGATCAGCACTCAGACAACTCTCTGCTCACTAGTCACATGACAGAATCAATCTGCAATCGAGACATACCATACATTGTCCTAACTGATGGCCTATTTGAACACAGTTGTGATAGACACTCACCTGTGAAATACCACTACACAAGTGTTACTGCTGCATTACACACATCGGAGAAATAACTCTTCTGGCTTATGTTTGCAGTGTGTTTCGAGATTCAGAGTTGCGATTGCGAGTTCCATTTCACAGGTTATGTGGACTTAACACACATTGGGTTGATATGTTATGAAGACCAACACTGTGGTTTATTCAACTAGTCGTTTCGTAGACATGTCGACGTGACACCACCCGAACCGACCTCAACCGACTCGTTCAGATCAGTTCATTTCAGTAGAGTTCAGTTGAGTTGAGTTGAGTTGAGTTGAGTTGAGTTCGGTTGAGTTTAGTTGGGTTCAGTTCAGTGGAGATGAGTTGAGTTGTGTTTCGTTTACGTGACGTAACACTCGCACTTCTAGATCACACCAATTGCTCACATGCGTGTATGTCGGTGATACTGTGAGGAATGCAACGAACTGTATTTAAAGCGTCTTGCGACTAGTCAGGTGTAAGTGGTTGTAAGTGTGATTCGGCACGATTTTCTGGTTGTAACGATCAGTGTGATGAGCAAGTGTCAGCTGACGTTGTAAGGTTCAGTCGGTTGTGTGCTTGACAGTGTTCGACAAACTTGTGCACAGTGTGCCAAACAGGTGACCGTCTGATCGGTCAGCACATCACAGCTAATTCCACTCACCTCCGTGATCTGTCGTGTCTCCCTCCATACAGTCGACAATCATACTCGTACTCGATGTCTCACCCAAACACTCAGACACACACGCAAACAGTGTGATCATTGTGACAGTGATGTGATGAGTTGGTCAATGATTGATTGGTTGATTGATTCACTGAGTGAGTGAGTGAGTGATTGATTGATAGATTGAGTGAGTGAGTGAGTGAGTGATTGAGTGAGTGTGTGAGTGAGTGATTGAGTGAATGTTTGATTGTGTTGGTGATTGAGTTTGCGAGTGATCGATAGTTTTGTTGAGTAGTCGAGTGTGTGTGATTGTGTTGGATCGGTGTTTGTTGTTTAAGTGTGATTGTATATGGATTTGCAATTGTTGGCCTAGTGGTCTAGGGGTATGATACTCGCTTCGGGTGCGAGTGGTCCCGGGTTCGAATCCCGGCTGGGCCCATACTTTCCCAATTTACACACTTCCATTCACCACCTTCACACACATACACACTTGCACGAACACAAACACAAACAAAAACACACAAACACACACCTAATCAATCACTCACTCACTCACTCAACCATTCACTCACACACTCTCTCACTCTGCTCGCCCACCACCAACAATATGCTATGCTGTATCCCATCGACTGGTCGATCAGCACTCAGACAACTCTCTGCTCACTAGTCACATGACAGAATCAATCTGCAATCGAGACATACCATACATTGTCCTAACTGATGGCCTATTTGAACACAGTTGTGATAGACACTCACCTGTGAAATACCACTACACAAGTGTTACTGCTGCATTACACACATCGGAGAAATAACTCTTCTGGCTTATGTTTGCAGTGTGTTTCGAGATTCAGAGTTGCGATTGCGAGTTCCATTTCACAGGTTATGTGGACTTAACACACATTGGGTTGATATGTTATGAAGACCAACACTGTGGTTTATTCAACTAGTCGTTTCGTAGACATGTCGACGTGACACCACCCGAACCGACCTCAACCGACTCGTTCAGATCAGTTCATTTCAGTAGAGTTCAGTTGAGTTGAGTTGAGTTGAGTTGAGTTGAGTTCGGTTGAGTTTAGTTGGGTTCAGTTCAGTGGAGATGAGTTGAGTTGTGTTTCGTTTACGTGACGTAACACTCGCACTTCTAGATCACACCAATTGCTCACATGCGTGTATGTCGGTGATACTGTGAGGAATGCAACGAACTGTATTTAAAGCGTCTTGCGACTAGTCAGGTGTAAGTGGTTGTAAGTGTGATTCGGCACGATTTTCTGGTTGTAACGATCAGTGTGATGAGCAAGTGTCAGCTGACGTTGTAAGGTTCAGTCGGTTGTGTGCTTGACAGTGTTCGACAAACTTGTGCACAGTGTGCCAAACAGGTGACCGTCTGATCGGTCAGCACATCACAGCTAATTCCACTCACCTCCGTGATCTGTCGTGTCTCCCTCCATACAGTCGACAATCATACTCGTACTCGATGTCTCACCCAAACACTCAGACACACACGCAAACAGTGTGATCATTGTGACAGTGATGTGATGAGTTGGTCAATGATTGATTGGTTGATTGATTCACTGAGTGAGTGAGTGATTGATTGATAGATTGAGTGAGTGATTGAGTGAGTGAGTGATTGAGTGATTGAGTGAATGTTTGATTGTGTTGGTGATTGAGTTTGCGAGTGATCGATAGTTTTGTTGAGTAGTCGAGTGTGTGTGATTGTGTTGGATCGGTGTTTGTTGTTTAAGTGTGATTGTATATGGATTTGCAATTGTTGGCCTAGTGGTCTAGGGGTATGATACTCGCTTCGGGTGCGAGTGGTCCCGGGTTCGAATCCCGGCTGGGCCCATACTTTCCCAATTTACACACTTCCATTCACCACCTTCACACACATACACACTTGCACGAACACAAACACAAACAAAAACACACAAACACACACCTAATCAATCATCACTCACTCACTCAACCATTCACTCACACACTCTCTCACTCTGCTCGCCCACCACCAACAATATGCTATGCTGTATCCCATCGACTGGTCGATCAGCACTCAGACAACTCTCTGCTCACTAGTCACATGACAGAATCAATCTGCAATCGAGACATACCATACATTGTCCTAACTGATGGCCTATTTGAACACAGTTGTGATAGACACTCACCTGTGAAATACCACTACACAAGTGTTACTGCTGCATTACACACATCGGAGAAATAACTCTTCTGGCTTATGTTTGCAGTGTGTTTCGAGATTCAGAGTTGCGATTGCGAGTTCCATTTCACAGGTTATGTGGACTTAACACACATTGGGTTGATATGTTATGAAGACCAACACTGTGGTTTATTCAACTAGTCGTTTCGTAGACATGTCGACGTGACACCACCCGAACCGACCTCAACCGACTCGTTCAGATCAGTTCATTTCAGTAGAGTTCAGTTGAGTTGAGTTGAGTTCGGTTGAGTTTAGTTGGGTTCAGTTCAGTGGAGATGAGTTGAGTTGTGTTTCGTTTACGTGACGTAACACTCGCACTTCTAGATCACACCAATTGCTCACATGCGTGTATGTCGGTGATACTGTGAGGAATGCAACGAACTGTATTTAAAGCGTCTTGCGACTAGTCAGGTGTAAGTGGTTGTAAGTGTGATTCGGCACGATTTTCTGGTTGTAACGATCAGTGTGATGAGCAAGTGTCAGCTGACGTTGTAAGGTTCAGTCGGTTGTGTGCTTGACAGTGTTCGACAAACTTGTGCACAGTGTGCCAAACAGGTGACCGTCTGATCGGTCAGCACATCACAGCTAATTCCACTCACCTCCGTGATCTGTCGTGTCTCCCTCCATACAGTCGACAATCATACTCGTACTCGATGTCTCACCCAAACACTCAGACACACACGCAAACAGTGTGATCATTGTGACAGTGATGTGATGAGTTGGTCAATGATTGATTGGTTGATTGATTCACTGAGTGAGTGAGTGATTGATTGATAGATTGAGTGAGTGATTGAGTGATTGAGTGAGTGAGTGATTGAGTGATTGAGTGAATGTTTGATTGTGTTGGTGATTGAGTTTGCGAGTGATCGATAGTTTTGTTGAGTAGTCGAGTGTGTGTGATTGTGTTGGATCGGTGTTTGTTGTTTAAGTGTGATTGTATATGGATTTGCAATTGTTGGCCTAGTGGTCTAGGGGTATGATACTCGCTTCGGGTGCGAGTGGTCCCGGGTTCGAATCCCGGCTGGGCCCATACTTTCCCAATTTACACACTTCCATTCACCACCTTCACACACATACACACTTGCACGAACACAAACACAAACAAAAACACACAAACACACACCTAATCAATCACTCACTCACTCACTCAACCATTCACTCACACACTCTCTCACTCTGCTCGCCCACCACCAACAATATGCTATGCTGTATCCCATCGACTGGTCGATCAGCACTCAGACAACTCTCTGCTCACTAGTCACATGACAGAATCAATCTGCAATCGAGACATACCATACATTGTCCTAACTGATGGCCTATTTGAACACAGTTGTGATAGACACTCACCTGTGAAATACCACTACACAAGTGTTACTGCTGCATTACACACATCGGAGAAATAACTCTTCTGGCTTATGTTTGCAGTGTGTTTCGAGATTCAGAGTTGCGATTGCGAGTTCCATTTCACAGGTTATGTGGACTTAACACACATTGGGTTGATATGTTATGAAGACCAACACTGTGGTTTATTCAACTAGTCGTTTCGTAGACATGTCGACGTGACACCACCCGAACCGACCTCAACCGACTCGTTCAGATCAGTTCATTTCAGTAGAGTTCAGTTGAGTTGAGTTGAGTTGAGTTGAGTTGAGTTGAGTTCGGTTGAGTTTAGTTGGGTTCAGTTCAGTGGAGATGAGTTGAGTTGTGTTTCGTTTACGTGACGTAACACTCGCACTTCTAGATCACACCAATTGCTCACATGCGTGTATGTCGGTGATACTGTGAGGAATGCAACGAACTGTATTTAAAGCGTCTTGCGACTAGTCAGGTGTAAGTGGTTGTAAGTGTGATTCGGCACGATTTTCTGGTTGTAACGATCAGTGTGATGAGCAAGTGTCAGCTGACGTTGTAAGGTTCAGTCGGTTGTGTGCTTGACAGTGTTCGACAAACTTGTGCACAGTGTGCCAAACAGGTGACCGTCTGATCGGTCAGCACATCACAGCTAATTCCACTCACCTCCGTGATCTGTCGTGTCTCCCTCCATACAGTCGACAATCATACTCGTACTCGATGTCTCACCCAAACACTCAGACACACACGCAAACAGTGTGATCATTGTGACAGTGATGTGATGAGTTGGTCAATGATTGATTGGTTGATTGATTCACTGAGTGAGTGAGTGAGTGATTGATTGATAGATTGAGTGAGTGATTGATTGAGTAAGTGAGTGAGTGAGTGAGTGAGTGATTGAGTGAATGTTTGATTGTGTTGGTGATTGAGTTTGCGAGTGATCGATAGTTTTGTTGAGTAGTCGAGTGTGTGTGATTGTGTTGGATCGGTGTTTGTTGTTTAAGTGTGATTGTATATGGATTTGCAATTGTTGGCCTAGTGGTCTAGGGGTATGATACTCGCTTCGGGTGCGAGTGGTCCCGGGTTCGAATCCCGGCTGGGCCCATACTTTCCCAATTTACACACTTCCATTCACCACCTTCACACACATACACACTTGCACGAACACAAACACAAACAAAAACACACAAACACACACCTAATCAATCACTCACTCACTCACTCAACCATTCACTCACACACTCTCTCACTCTGCTCGCCCACCACCAACAATATGCTATGCTGTATCCCATCGACTGGTCGATCAGCACTCAGACAACTCTCTGCTCACTAGTCACATGACAGAATCAATCTGCAATCGAGACATACCATACATTGTCCTAACTGATGGCCTATTTGAACACAGTTGTGATAGACACTCACCTGTGAAATACCACTACACAAGTGTTACTGCTGCATTACACACATCGGAGAAATAACTCTTCTGGCTTATGTTTGCAGTGTGTTTCGAGATTCAGAGTTGCGATTGCGAGTTCCATTTCACAGGTTATGTGGACTTAACACACATTGGGTTGATATGTTATGAAGACCAACACTGTGGTTTATTCAACTAGTCGTTTCGTAGACATGTCGACGTGACACCACCCGAACCGACCTCAACCGACTCGTTCAGATCAGTTCATTTCAGTAGAGTTCAGTTGAGTTGAGTTGTCGGTTGAGTTTAGTTGGGTTCAGTTCAGTGGAGATGAGTTGAGTTGTGTTTCGTTTACGTGACGTAACACTCGCACTTCTAGATCACACCAATTGCTCACATGCGTGTATGTCGGTGATACTGTGAGGAATGCAACGAACTGTATTTAAAGCGTCTTGCGACTAGTCAGGTGTAAGTGGTTGTAAGTGTGATTCGGCACGATTTTCTGGTTGTAACGATCAGTGTGATGAGCAAGTGTCAGCTGACGTTGTAAGGTTCAGTCGGTTGTGTGCTTGACAGTGTTCGACAAACTTGTGCACAGTGTGCCAAACAGGTGACCGTCTGATCGGTCAGCACATCACAGCTAATTCCACTCACCTCCGTGATCTGTCGTGTCTCCCTCCATACAGTCGACAATCATACTCGTACTCGATGTCTCACCCAAACACTCAGACACACACGCAAACAGTGTGATCATTGTGACAGTGATGTGATGAGTTGGTCAATGATTGATTGGTTGATTGATTCACTGAGTGAGTGAGTGAGTGATTGATTGATAGATTGAGTGAGTGATTGATTGATAGATTGAGTGAGTGAGTGAGTGAGTGAGTGATTGAGTGAATGTTTGATTGTGTTGGTGATTGAGTTTGCGAGTGATCGATAGTTTTGTTGAGTAGTCGAGTGTGTGTGATTGTGTTGGATCGGTGTTTGTTGTTTAAGTGTGATTGTATATGGATTTGCAATTGTTGGCCTAGTGGTCTAGGGGTATGATACTCGCTTCGGGTGCGAGTGGTCCCGGGTTCGAATCCCGGCTGGGCCCATACTTTCCCAATTTACACACTTCCATTCACCACCTTCACACACATACACACTTGCACGAACACAAACACAAACAAAAACACACACACACCATAATCAATCACTCACTCACCCAACCATTCACTCACACACTCTCTCACTCTGCTCGCCCACCACCAACAATATGCTATGCTGTATCCCATCGACTGGTCGATCAGCACTCAGACAACTCTCTGCTCACTAGTCACATGACAGAATCAATCTGCAATCGAGACATACCATACATTGTCCTAACTGATGGCCTATTTGAACACAGTTGTGATAGACACTCACCTGTGAAATACCACTACACAAGTGTTACTGCTGCATTACACACATCGGAGAAATAACTCTTCTGGCTTATGTTTGCAGTGTGTTTCGAGATTCAGAGTTGCGATTGCGAGTTCCATTTCACAGGTTATGTGGACTTAACACACATTGGGTTGATATGTTATGAAGACCAACACTGTGGTTTATTCAACTAGTCGTTTCGTAGACATGTCGACGTGACACCACCCGAACCGACCTCAACCGACTCGTTCAGATCAGTTCATTTCAGTAGAGTTCAGTTGAGTTGAGTTGAGTTGAGTTGAGTTCGGTTGAGTTTAGTTGGGTTCAGTTCAGTGGAGATGAGTTGAGTTGTGTTTCGTTTACGTGACGTAACACTCGCACTTCTAGATCACACCAATTGCTCACATGCGTGTATGTCGGTGATACTGTGAGGAATGCAACGAACTGTATTTAAAGCGTCTTGCGACTAGTCAGGTGTAAGTGGTTGTAAGTGTGATTCGGCACGATTTTCTGGTTGTAACGATCAGTGTGATGAGCAAGTGTCAGCTGACGTTGTAAGGTTCAGTCGGTTGTGTGCTTGACAGTGTTCGACAAACTTGTGCACAGTGTGCCAAACAGGTGACCGTCTGATCGGTCAGCACATCACAGCTAATTCCACTCACCTCCGTGATCTGTCGTGTCTCCCTCCATACAGTCGACAATCATACTCGTACTCGATGTCTCACCCAAACACTCAGACACACACGCAAACAGTGTGATCATTGTGACAGTGATGTGATGAGTTGGTCAATGATTGATTGGTTGATTGATTCACTGAGTGAGTGAGTGAGTGATTGATTGATAGATTGAGTGAGTGATTGATTGAGTAATTGAGTGAGTGAGTGAGTGAGTGAGTGAGTGAGTGATTGAGTGAATGTTTGATTGTGTTGGTGATTGAGTTTGCGAGTGATCGATAGTTTTGTTGAGTAGTCGAGTGTGTGTGATTGTGTTGGATCGGTGTTTGTTGTTTAAGTGTGATTGTATATGGATTTGCAATTGTTGGCCTAGTGGTCTAGGGGTATGATACTCGCTTCGGGTGCGAGTGGTCCCGGGTTCGAATCCCGGCTGGGCCCATACTTTCCCAATTTACACACTTCCATTCACCACCTTCACACACATACACACTTGCACGAACACAAACACAAACAAAAACACACAAACACACACCTAATCAATCACTCACTCACTCAACCATTCACTCACACACTCTCTCACTCTGCTCGCCCACCACCAACAATATGCTATGCTGTATCCCATCGACTGGTCGATCAGCACTCAGACAACTCTCTGCTCACTAGTCACATGACAGAATCAATCTGCAATCGAGACATACCATACATTGTCCTAACTGATGGCCTATTTGAACACAGTTGTGATAGACACTCACCTGTGAAATACCACTACACAAGTGTTACTGCTGCATTACACACATCGGAGAAATAACTCTTCTGGCTTATGTTTGCAGTGTGTTTCGAGATTCAGAGTTGCGATTGCGAGTTCCATTTCACAGGTTATGTGGACTTAACACACATTGGGTTGATATGTTATGAAGACCAACACTGTGGTTTATTCAACTAGTCGTTTCGTAGACATGTCGACGTGACACCACCCGAACCGACCTCAACCGACTCGTTCAGATCAGTTCATTTCAGTAGAGTTCAGTTGAGTTGAGTTGAGTTGAGTTGAGTTGAGTTCGGTTGAGTTTAGTTGGGTTCAGTTCAGTGGAGATGAGTTGAGTTGTGTTTCGTTTACGTGACGTAACACTCGCACTTCTAGATCACACCAATTGCTCACATGCGTGTATGTCGGTGATACTGTGAGGAATGCAACGAACTGTATTTAAAGCGTCTTGCGACTAGTCAGGTGTAAGTGGTTGTAAGTGTGATTCGGCACGATTTTCTGGTTGTAACGATCAGTGTGATGAGCAAGTGTCAGCTGACGTTGTAAGGTTCAGTCGGTTGTGTGCTTGACAGTGTTCGACAAACTTGTGCACAGTGTGCCAAACAGGTGACCGTCTGATCGGTCAGCACATCACAGCTAATTCCACTCACCTCCGTGATCTGTCGTGTCTCCCTCCATACAGTCGACAATCATACTCGTACTCGATGTCTCACCCAAACACTCAGACACACACGCAAACAGTGTGATCATTGTGACAGTGATGTGATGAGTTGGTCAATGATTGATTGGTTGATTGATTCACTGAGTGAGTGAGTGAGTGATTGATTGATAGATTGAGTGAGTGATTGATTGAGTAATTGAGTGAGTGAGTGAGTGAGTGAGTGATTGAGTGAATGTTTGATTGTGTTGGTGATTGAGTTTGCGAGTGATCGATAGTTTTGTTGAGTAGTCGAGTGTGTGTGATTGTGTTGGATCGGTGTTTGTTGTTTAAGTGTGATTGTATATGGATTTGCAATTGTTGGCCTAGTGGTCTAGGGGTATGATACTCGCTTCGGGTGCGAGTGGTCCCGGGTTCGAATCCCGGCTGGGCCCATACTTTCCCAATTTACACACTTCCATTCACCACCTTCACACACATACACACTTGCACGAACACAAACACAAACAAAAACACACAAACACACACCTAATCAATCACTCACTCACTCACTCAACCATTCACTCACACACTCTCTCACTCTGCTCGCCCACCACCAACAATATGCTATGCTGTATCCCATCGACTGGTCGATCAGCACTCAGACAACTCTCTGCTCACTAGTCACATGACAGAATCAATCTGCAATCGAGACATACCATACATTGTCCTAACTGATGGCCTATTTGAACACAGTTGTGATAGACACTCACCTGTGAAATACCACTACACAAGTGTTACTGCTGCATTACACACATCGGAGAAATAACTCTTCTGGCTTATGTTTGCAGTGTGTTTCGAGATTCAGAGTTGCGATTGCGAGTTCCATTTCACAGGTTATGTGGACTTAACACACATTGGGTTGATATGTTATGAAGACCAACACTGTGGTTTATTCAACTAGTCGTTTCGTAGACATGTCGACGTGACACCACCCGAACCGACCTCAACCGACTCGTTCAGATCAGTTCATTTCAGTAGAGTTCAGTTGAGTTGAGTTGAGTTGAGTTGAGTTCGGTTGAGTTTAGTTGGGTTCAGTTCAGTGGAGATGAGTTGAGTTGTGTTTCGTTTACGTGACGTAACACTCGCACTTCTAGATCACACCAATTGCTCACATGCGTGTATGTCGGTGATACTGTGAGGAATGCAACGAACTGTATTTAAAGCGTCTTGCGACTAGTCAGGTGTAAGTGGTTGTAAGTGTGATTCGGCACGATTTTCTGGTTGTAACGATCAGTGTGATGAGCAAGTGTCAGCTGACGTTGTAAGGTTCAGTCGGTTGTGTGCTTGACAGTGTTCGACAAACTTGTGCACAGTGTGCCAAACAGGTGACCGTCTGATCGGTCAGCACATCACAGCTAATTCCACTCACCTCCGTGATCTGTCGTGTCTCCCTCCATACAGTCGACAATCATACTCGTACTCGATGTCTCACCCAAACACTCAGACACACACGCAAACAGTGTGATCATTGTGACAGTGATGTGATGAGTTGGTCAATGATTGATTGGTTGATTGATTCACTGAGTGAGTGAGTGAGTGATTGATTGATAGATTGAGTGAGTGATTGAGTGATTGAGTGATTGAGTGATTGAGTGATTGAGTGAATGTTTGATTGTGTTGGTGATTGAGTTTGCGAGTGATCGATAGTTTTGTTGAGTAGTCGAGTGTGTGTGATTGTGTTGGATCGGTGTTTGTTGTTTAAGTGTGATTGTATATGGATTTGCAATTGTTGGCCTAGTGGTCTAGGGGTATGATACTCGCTTCGGGTGCGAGTGGTCCCGGGTTCGAATCCCGGCTGGGCCCATACTTTTCCAATTTACACACTTCCATTCACCACCTTCACACACATACACACTTGCACGAACACAAACACAAACACACACCTAATCAATCACTCACTCACTCAACCATTCACTCACACACTCTCTCACTCTGCTCGCCCACCACCAACAATATGCTATGCTGTATCCCATCGACTGGTCGATCAGCACTCAGACAACTCTCTGCTCACTAGTCACATGACAGAATCAATCTGCAATCGAGACATACCATACATTGTCCTAACTGATGGCCTATTTGAACACAGTTGTGATAGACACTCACCTGTGAAATACCACTACACAAGTGTTACTGCTGCATTACACACATCGGAGAAATAACTCTTCTGGCTTATGTTTGCAGTGTGTTTCGAGATTCAGAGTTGCGATTGCGAGTTCCATTTCACAGGTTATGTGGACTTAACACACATTGGGTTGATATGTTATGAAGACCAACACTGTGGTTTATTCAACTAGTCGTTTCGTAGACATGTCGACGTGACACCACCCGAACCGACCTCAACCGACTCGTTCAGATCAGTTCATTTCAGTAGAGTTCAGTTGAGTTGAGTTGAGTTGAGTTGAGTTGAGTTGAGTTCGGTTGAGTTTAGTTGGGTTCAGTTCAGTGGAGATGAGTTGAGTTGTGTTTCGTTTACGTGACGTAACACTCGCACTTCTAGATCACACCAATTGCTCACATGCGTGTATGTCGGTGATACTGTGAGGAATGCAACGAACTGTATTTAAAGCGTCTTGCGACTAGTCAGGTGTAAGTGGTTGTAAGTGTGATTCGGCACGATTTTCTGGTTGTAACGATCAGTGTGATGAGCAAGTGTCAGCTGACGTTGTAAGGTTCAGTCGGTTGTGTGCTTGACAGTGTTCGACAAACTTGTGCACAGTGTGCCAAACAGGTGACCGTCTGATCGGTCAGCACATCACAGCTAATTCCACTCACCTCCGTGATCTGTCGTGTCTCCCTCCATACAGTCGACAATCATACTCGTACTCGATGTCTCACCCAAACACTCAGACACACACGCAAACAGTGTGATCATTGTGACAGTGATGTGATGAGTTGGTCAATGATTGATTGGTTGATTGATTCACTGAGTGAGTGAGTGATTGATTGATTGATAGATTGAGTGAGTGATTGATTGAGTAATTGAGTGAGTGAGTGAGTGAGTGATTGAGTGAATGTTTGATTGTGTTGGTGATTGAGTTTGCGAGTGATCGATAGTTTTGTTGAGTAGTCGAGTGTGTGTGATTGTGTTGGATCGGTGTTTGTTGTTTAAGTGTGATTGTATATGGATTTGCAATTGTTGGCCTAGTGGTCTAGGGGTATGATACTCGCTTCGGGTGCGAGTGGTCCCGGGTTCGAATCCCGGCTGGGCCCATACTTTCCCAATTTACACACTTCCATTCACCACCTTCACACACATACACACTTGCACGAACACAAACACAAACAAAACACACAAACGCACACCTAATCAATCACTTACTCACTCACTCAACCATTCACTCACACACTCTCTCACTCTGCTCGCCCACCACCAACAATATGCTATGCTGTATCCCATCGACTGGTCGATCAGCACTCAGACAACTCTCTGCTCACTAGTCACATGACAGAATCAATCTGCAATCGAGACATACCATACATTGTCCTAACTGATGGCCTATTTGAACACAGTTGTGATAGACACTCACCTGTGAAATACCACTACACAAGTGTTACTGCTGCATTACACACATCGGAGAAATAACTCTTCTGGCTTATGTTTGCAGTGTGTTTCGAGATTCAGAGTTGCGATTGCGAGTTCCATTTCACAGGTTATGTGGACTTAACACACATTGGGTTGATATGTTATGAAGACCAACACTGTGGTTTATTCAACTAGTCGTTTCGTAGACATGTCGACGTGACACCACCCGAACCGACCTCAACCGACTCGTTCAGATCAGTTCATTTCAGTAGAGTTCAGTTGAGTTGAGTTGAGTTGAGTTGAGTTGAGTTCGGTTGAGTTTAGTTGGGTTCAGTTCAGTGGAGATGAGTTGAGTTGTGTTTCGTTTACGTGACGTAACACTCGCACTTCTAGATCACACCAATTGCTCACATGCGTGTATGTCGGTGATACTGTGAGGAATGCAACGAACTGTATTTAAAGCGTCTTGCGACTAGTCAGGTGTAAGTGGTTGTAAGTGTGATTCGGCACGATTTTCTGGTTGTAACGATCAGTGTGATGAGCAAGTGTCAGCTGACGTTGTAAGGTTCAGTCGGTTGTGTGCTTGACAGTGTTCGACAAACTTGTGCACAGTGTGCCAAACAGGTGACCGTCTGATCGGTCAGCACATCACAGCTAATTCCACTCACCTCCGTGATCTGTCGTGTCTCCCTCCATACAGTCGACAATCATACTCGTACTCGATGTCTCACCCAAACACTCAGACACACACGCAAACAGTGTGATCATTGTGACAGTGATGTGATGAGTTGGTCAATGATTGATTGGTTGATTGATTCACTGAGTGAGTGAGTGAGTGATTGATTGATAGATTGAGTGAGTGAGTGAGTGAGTGATTGAGTGAATGTTTGATTGTGTTGGTGATTGAGTTTGCGAGTGATCGATAGTTTTGTTGAGTAGTCGAGTGTGTGTGATTGTGTTGGATCGGTGTTTGTTGTTTAAGTGTGATTGTATATGGATTTGCAATTGTTGGCCTAGTGGTCTAGGGGTATGATACTCGCTTCGGGTGCGAGTGGTCCCGGGTTCGAATCCCGGCTGGGCCCATACTTTCCCAATTTACACACTTCCATTCACCACCTTCACACACATACACACTTGCACGAACACAAACACAAACACACACCTAATCAATCACTCACTCACTCACTCAACCATTCACTCACACACTCTCTCACTCTGCTCGCCCACCACCAACAATATGCTATGCTGTATCCCATCGACTGGTCGATCAGCACTCAGACAACTCTCTGCTCACTAGTCACATGACAGAATCAATCTGCAATCGAGACATACCATACATTGTCCTAACTGATGGCCTATTTGAACACAGTTGTGATAGACACTCACCTGTGAAATACCACTACACAAGTGTTACTGCTGCATTACACACATCGGAGAAATAACTCTTCTGGCTTATGTTTGCAGTGTGTTTCGAGATTCAGAGTTGCGATTGCGAGTTCCATTTCACAGGTTATGTGGACTTAACACACATTGGGTTGATATGTTATGAAGACCAACACTGTGGTTTATTCAACTAGTCGTTTCGTAGACATGTCGACGTGACACCACCCGAACCGACCTCAACCGACTCGTTCAGATCAGTTCATTTCAGTAGAGTTCAGTTGAGTTGAGTTGAGTTGAGTTGAGTTGAGTTCGGTTGAGTTTAGTTGGGTTCAGTTCAGTGGAGATGAGTTGAGTTGTGTTTCGTTTACGTGACGTAACACTCGCACTTCTAGATCACACCAATTGCTCACATGCGTGTATGTCGGTGATACTGTGAGGAATGCAACGAACTGTATTTAAAGCGTCTTGCGACTAGTCAGGTGTAAGTGGTTGTAAGTGTGATTCGGCACGATTTTCTGGTTGTAACGATCAGTGTGATGAGCAAGTGTCAGCTGACGTTGTAAGGTTCAGTCGGTTGTGTGCTTGACAGTGTTCGACAAACTTGTGCACAGTGTGCCAAACAGGTGACCGTCTGATCGGTCAGCACATCACAGCTAATTCCACTCACCTCCGTGATCTGTCGTGTCTCCCTCCATACAGTCGACAATCATACTCGTACTCGATGTCTCACCCAAACACTCAGACACACACGCAAACAGTGTGATCATTGTGACAGTGATGTGATGAGTTGGTCAATGATTGATTGGTTGATTGATTCACTGAGTGAGTGAGTGAGTGATTGATTGATAGATTGAGTGAGTGAGTGAGTGATTGAGTAATTGAGTGAGTGTGTGAGTGAGTGAGTGAGTGAGTGAATGTTTGATTGTGTTGGTGATTGAGTTTGCGAGTGATCGATAGTTTTGTTGAGTAGTCGAGTGTGTGTGATTGTGTTGGATCGGTGTTTGTTGTTTAAGTGTGATTGTATATGGATTTGCAATTGTTGGCCTAGTGGTCTAGGGGTATGATACTCGCTTCGGGTGCGAGTGGTCCCGGGTTCGAATCCCGGCTGGGCCCATACTTTCCCAATTTACACACTTCCATTCACCACCTTCACACACATACACACTTGCACGAACACAAACACAAACAAAAACACACAAACACACACCTAATCAATCACTCACTCACTCACTCAACCATTCACTCACACACTCTCTCACTCTGCTCGCCCACCACCAACAATATGCTATGCTGTATCCCATCGACTGGTCGATCAGCACTCAGACAACTCTCTGCTCACTAGTCACATGACAGAATCAATCTGCAATCGAGACATACCATACATTGTCCTAACTGATGGCCTATTTGAACACAGTTGTGATAGACACTCACCTGTGAAATACCACTACACAAGTGTTACTGCTGCATTACACACATCGGAGAAATAACTCTTCTGGCTTATGTTTGCAGTGTGTTTCGAGATTCAGAGTTGCGATTGCGAGTTCCATTTCACAGGTTATGTGGACTTAACACACATTGGGTTGATATGTTATGAAGACCAACACTGTGGTTTATTCAACTAGTCGTTTCGTAGACATGTCGACGTGACACCACCCGAACCGACCTCAACCGACTCGTTCAGATCAGTTCATTTCAGTAGAGTTCAGTTGAGTTGAGTTGAGTTGAGTTGAGTTGAGTTCGGTTGAGTTTAGTTGGGTTCAGTTCAGTGGAGATGAGTTGAGTTGTGTTTCGTTTACGTGACGTAACACTCGCACTTCTAGATCACACCAATTGCTCACATGCGTGTATGTCGGTGATACTGTGAGGAATGCAACGAACTGTATTTAAAGCGTCTTGCGACTAGTCAGGTGTAAGTGGTTGTAAGTGTGATTCGGCACGATTTTCTGGTTGTAACGATCAGTGTGATGAGCAAGTGTCAGCTGACGTTGTAAGGTTCAGTCGGTTGTGTGCTTGACAGTGTTCGACAAACTTGTGCACAGTGTGCCAAACAGGTGACCGTCTGATCGGTCAGCACATCACAGCTAATTCCACTCACCTCCGTGATCTGTCGTGTCTCCCTCCATACAGTCGACAATCATACTCGTACTCGATGTCTCACCCAAACACTCAGACACACACGCAAACAGTGTGATCATTGTGACAGTGATGTGATGAGTTGGTCAATGATTGATTGGTTGATTGATTCACTGAGTGAGTGAGTGAGTGATTGATTGATAGATTGAGTGAGTGAGTGATTGAGTAATTGAGTGAGTGAGTGAGTGAGTGAGTGAGTGATTGAGTGAATGTTTGATTGTGTTGGTGATTGAGTTTGCGAGTGATCGATAGTTTTGTTGAGTAGTCGAGTGTGTGTGATTGTGTTGGATCGGTGTTTGTTGTTTAAGTGTGATTGTATATGGATTTGCAATTGTTGGCCTAGTGGTCTAGGGGTATGATACTCGCTTCGGGTGCGAGTGGTCCCGGGTTCGAATCCCGGCTGGGCCCATACTTTCCCAATTTACACACTTCCATTCACCACCTTCACACACATACACACTTGCACGAACACAAACACAAACAAAAACACACAAACACACACCTAATCAATCACTCACTCACTCACTCAACCATTCACTCACACACTCTCTCACTCTGCTCGCCCACCACCAACAATATGCTATGCTGTATCCCATCGACTGGTCGATCAGCACTCAGACAACTCTCTGCTCACTAGTCACATGACAGAATCAATCTGCAATCGAGACATACCATACATTGTCCTAACTGATGGCCTATTTGAACACAGTTGTGATAGACACTCACCTGTGAAATACCACTACACAAGTGTTACTGCTGCATTACACACATCGGAGAAATAACTCTTCTGGCTTATGTTTGCAGTGTGTTTCGAGATTCAGAGTTGCGATTGCGAGTTCCATTTCACAGGTTATGTGGACTTAACACACATTGGGTTGATATGTTATGAAGACCAACACTGTGGTTTATTCAACTAGTCGTTTCGTAGACATGTCGACGTGACACCACCCGAACCGACCTCAACCGACTCGTTCAGATCAGTTCATTTCAGTAGAGTTCAGTTGAGTTGAGTTGAGTTGAGTTGAGTTCGGTTGAGTTTAGTTGGGTTCAGTTCAGTGGAGATGAGTTGAGTTGTGTTTCGTTTACGTGACGTAACACTCGCACTTCTAGATCACACCAATTGCTCACATGCGTGTATGTCGGTGATACTGTGAGGAATGCAACGAACTGTATTTAAAGCGTCTTGCGACTAGTCAGGTGTAAGTGGTTGTAAGTGTGATTCGGCACGATTTTCTGGTTGTAACGATCAGTGTGATGAGCAAGTGTCAGCTGACGTTGTAAGGTTCAGTCGGTTGTGTGCTTGACAGTGTTCGACAAACTTGTGCACAGTGTGCCAAACAGGTGACCGTCTGATCGGTCAGCACATCACAGCTAATTCCACTCACCTCCGTGATCTGTCGTGTCTCCCTCCATACAGTCGACAATCATACTCGTACTCGATGTCTCACCCAAACACTCAGACACACACGCAAACAGTGTGATCATTGTGACAGTGATGTGATGAGTTGGTCAATGATTGATTGGTTGATTGATTCACTGAGTGAGTGAGTGAGTGAGTGATTGATTGATAGATTGAGTGAGTGAGTGAGTGATTGAGTAATTGAGTGAGTGTGTGAGTGAGTGAGTGAGTGAGTGAGTGAGTGAGTGATTGAGTGAATGTTTGATGGTGTTGGTGATTGAGTTTGCGAGTGATCGATAGTTTTGTTGAGTAGTCGAGTGTGTGTGATTGTGTTGGATCGGTGTTTGTTGTTTAAGTGTGATTGTATATGGATTTGCAATTGTTGGCCTAGTGGTCTAGGGGTATGATACTCGCTTCGGGTGCGAGTGGTCCCGGGTTCGAATCCCGGCTGGGCCCATACTTTCCCAATTTACACACTTCCATTCACCACCTTCACACACATACACACTTGCACGAACACAAACACAAACAAAAACACACAAACACACACCTAATCAATCACTCACTCACTCACTCAACCATTCACTCACACACTCTCTCACTCTGCTCGCCCACCACCAACAATATGCTATGCTGTATCCCATCGACTGGTCGATCAGCACTCAGACAACTCTCTGCTCACTAGTCACATGACAGAATCAATCTGCAATCGAGACATACCATACATTGTCCTAACTGATGGCCTATTTGAACACAGTTGTGATAGACACTCACCTGTGAAATACCACTACACAAGTGTTACTGCTGCATTACACACATCGGAGAAATAACTCTTCTGGCTTATGTTTGCAGTGTGTTTCGAGATTCAGAGTTGCGATTGCGAGTTCCATTTCACAGGTTATGTGGACTTAACACACATTGGGTTGATATGTTATGAAGACCAACACTGTGGTTTATTCAACTAGTCGTTTCGTAGACATGTCGACGTGACACCACCCGAACCGACCTCAACCGACTCGTTCAGATCAGTTCATTTCAGTAGAGTTCAGTTGAGTTGAGTTGAGTTGAGTTGAGTTGAGTTCGGTTGAGTTTAGTTGGGTTCAGTTCAGTGGAGATGAGTTGAGTTGTGTTTCGTTTACGTGACGTAACACTCGCACTTCTAGATCACACCAATTGCTCACATGCGTGTATGTCGGTGATACTGTGAGGAATGCAACGAACTGTATTTAAAGCGTCTTGCGACTAGTCAGGTGTAAGTGGTTGTAAGTGTGATTCGGCACGATTTTCTGGTTGTAACGATCAGTGTGATGAGCAAGTGTCAGCTGACGTTGTAAGGTTCAGTCGGTTGTGTGCTTGACAGTGTTCGACAAACTTGTGCACAGTGTGCCAAACAGGTGACCGTCTGATCGGTCAGCACATCACAGCTAATTCCACTCACCTCCGTGATCTGTCGTGTCTCCCTCCATACAGTCGACAATCATACTCGTACTCGATGTCTCACCCAAACACTCAGACACACACGCAAACAGTGTGATCATTGTGACAGTGATGTGATGAGTTGGTCAATGATTGATTGGTTGATTGATTCACTGAGTGAGTGAGTGATTGATTGATAGATTGAGTGAGTGAGTGAGTGAGTGATTGAGTAATTGAGTGAGTGAGTGAGTGAGTGAGTGAGTGAGTGAGTGAATGTTTGATGGTGTTGGTGATTGAGTTTGCGAGTGATCGATAGTTTTGTTGAGTAGTCGAGTGTGTGTGATTGTGTTGGATCGGTGTTTGTTGTTTAAGTGTGATTGTATATGGATTTGCAATTGTTGGCCTAGTGGTCTAGGGGTATGATACTCGCTTCGGGTGCGAGTGGTCCCGGGTTCGAATCCCGGCTGGGCCCATACTTTCCCAATTTACACACTTCCATTCACCACCTTCACACACATACACACTTGCACGAACACAAACACAAACAAAAACACACAAACACACACCTAATCAATCAATCACTCACTCACTCAACCATTCACTCACACACTCTCTCACTCTGCTCGCCCACCACCAACAATATGCTATGCTGTATCCCATCGACTGGTCGATCAGCACTCAGACAACTCTCTGCTCACTAGTCACATGACAGAATCAATCTGCAATCGAGACATACCATACATTGTCCTAACTGATGGCCTATTTGAACACAGTTGTGATAGACACTCACCTGTGAAATACCACTACACAAGTGTTACTGCTGCATTACACACATCGGAGAAATAACTCTTCTGGCTTATGTTTGCAGTGTGTTTCGAGATTCAGAGTTGCGATTGCGAGTTCCATTTCACAGGTTATGTGGACTTAACACACATTGGGTTGATATGTTATGAAGACCAACACTGTGGTTTATTCAACTAGTCGTTTCGTAGACATGTCGACGTGACACCACCCGAACCGACCTCAACCGACTCGTTCAGATCAGTTCATTTCAGTAGAGTTCAGTTGAGTTGAGTTGAGTTGAGTTGAGTTGAGTTCGGTTGAGTTTAGTTGGGTTCAGTTCAGTGGAGATGAGTTGAGTTGTGTTTCGTTTACGTGACGTAACACTCGCACTTCTAGATCACACCAATTGCTCACATGCGTGTATGTCGGTGATACTGTGAGGAATGCAACGAACTGTATTTAAAGCGTCTTGCGACTAGTCAGGTGTAAGTGGTTGTAAGTGTGATTCGGCACGATTTTCTGGTTGTAACGATCAGTGTGATGAGCAAGTGTCAGCTGACGTTGTAAGGTTCAGTCGGTTGTGTGCTTGACAGTGTTCGACAAACTTGTGCACAGTGTGCCAAACAGGTGACCGTCTGATCGGTCAGCACATCACAGCTAATTCCACTCACCTCCGTGATCTGTCGTGTCTCCCTCCATACAGTCGACAATCATACTCGTACTCGATGTCTCACCCAAACACTCAGACACACACGCAAACAGTGTGATCATTGTGACAGTGATGTGATGAGTTGGTCAATGATTGATTGGTTGATTGATTGGTGAGTGATTGATTGACTGATTGATTGAGTGAGTGAGTGAGTGAGTGATTGAGTGAATGTTTGATGGTGTTGGTGATTGAGTTTGCGAGTGATCGATAGTTTTGTTGAGTAGTCGAGTGTGTGTGATTGTGTTGGATCGGTGTTTGTTGTTTAAGTGTGATTGTATATGGATTTGCAATTGTTGGCCTAGTGGTCTAGGGGTATGATACTCGCTTCGGGTGCGAGTGGTCCCGGGTTCGAATCCCGGCTGGGCCCATACTTTCCCAATTTACACACTTCCATTCACCACCTTCACACACATACACACTTGCACGAACACAAACACAAACAAAAACACACAAACACACACCTAATCAATCACTCACTCACTCACTCAACCATTCACTCACACACTCTCTCACTCTGCTCGCCCACCACCAACAATATGCTATGCTGTATCCCATCGACTGGTCGATCAGCACTCAGACAACTCTCTGCTCACTAGTCACATGACAGAATCAATCTGCAATCGAGACATACCATACATTGTCCTAACTGATGGCCTATTTGAACACAGTTGTGATAGACACTCACCTGTGAAATACCACTACACAAGTGTTACTGCTGCATTACACACATCGGAGAAATAACTCTTCTGGCTTATGTTTGCAGTGTGTTTCGAGATTCAGAGTTGCGATTGCGAGTTCCATTTCACAGGTTATGTGGACTTAACACACATTGGGTTGATATGTTATGAAGACCAACACTGTGGTTTATTCAACTAGTCGTTTCGTAGACATGTCGACGTGACACCACCCGAACCGACCTCAACCGACTCGTTCAGATCAGTTCAGTTCAGTAGAGTTGAGTTGAGTTGAGTTGAGTTCGGTTGAGTTTAGTTGGGTTCAGTTCAGTGGAGATGAGTTGAGTTGTGTTTCGTTTACGTGACGTAACACTCGCACTTCTAGATCACACCAATTGCTCACATGCGTGTATGTCGGTGATACTGTGAGGAATGCAACGAACTGTATTTAAAGCGTCTTGCGACTAGTCAGGTGTAAGTGGTTGTAAGTGTGATTCGGCACGATTTTCTGGTTGTAACGATCAGTGTGATGAGCAAGTGTCAGCTGACGTTGTAAGGTTCAGTCGGTTGTGTGCTTGACAGTGTTCGACAAACTTGTGCACAGTGTGCCAAACAGGTGACCGTCTGATCGGTCAGCACATCACAGCTAATTCCACTCACCTCCGTGATCTGTCGTGTCTCCCTCCATACAGTCGACAATCATACTCGTACTCGATGTCTCACCCAAACACTCAGACACACACGCAAACAGTGTGATCATTGTGACAGTGATGTGATGAGTTGGTCAATGATTGATTGGTTGATTGATTCACTGAGTGAGTGAGTGAGTGATTGATTGATAGATTGAGTGAGTGATTGAGTGAGTGAGTGATTGAGTGAGTGATTGAGTGAATGTTTGATTGTGTTGGTGATTGAGTTTGCGAGTGATCGATAGTTTTGTTGAGTAGTCGAGTGTGTGTGATTGTGTTGGATCGGTGTTTGTTGTTTAAGTGTGATTGTATATGGATTTGCAATTGTTGGCCTAGTGGTCTAGGGGTATGATACTCGCTTCGGGTGCGAGTGGTCCCGGGTTCGAATCCCGGCTGGGCCCATACTTTCCCAATTTACACACTTCCATTCACCACCTTCACACACATACACACTTGCACGAACACAAACACAAACAAAAACACACAAACACACACCTAATCAATCACTCACTCACTCACTCAACCATTCACTCACACACTCTCTCACTCTGCTCGCCCACCACCAACAATATGCTATGCTGTATCCCATCGACTGGTCGATCAGCACTCAGACAACTCTCTGCTCACTAGTCACATGACAGAATCAATCTGCAATCGAGACATACCATACATTGTCCTAACTGATGGCCTATTTGAACACAGTTGTGATAGACACTCACCTGTGAAATACCACTACACAAGTGTTACTGCTGCATTACACACATCGGAGAAATAACTCTTCTGGCTTATGTTTGCAGTGTGTTTCGAGATTCAGAGTTGCGATTGCGAGTTCCATTTCACAGGTTATGTGGACTTAACACACATTGGGTTGATATGTTATGAAGACCAACACTGTGGTTTATTCAACTAGTCGTTTCGTAGACATGTCGACGTGACACCACCCGAACCGACCTCAACCGACTCGTTCAGATCAGTTCATTTCAGTAGAGTTCAGTTGAGTTGAGTTGAGTTGAGTTGAGTTGAGTTCGGTTGAGTTTAGTTGGGTTCAGTTCAGTGGAGATGAGTTGAGTTGTGTTTCGTTTACGTGACGTAACACTCGCACTTCTAGATCACACCAATTGCTCACATGCGTGTATGTCGGTGATACTGTGAGGAATGCAACGAACTGTATTTAAAGCGTCTTGCGACTAGTCAGGTGTAAGTGGTTGTAAGTGTGATTCGGCACGATTTTCTGGTTGTAACGATCAGTGTGATGAGCAAGTGTCAGCTGACGTTGTAAGGTTCAGTCGGTTGTGTGCTTGACAGTGTTCGACAAACTTGTGCACAGTGTGCCAAACAGGTGACCGTCTGATCGGTCAGCACATCACAGCTAATTCCACTCACCTCCGTGATCTGTCGTGTCTCCCTCCATACAGTCGACAATCATACTCGTACTCGATGTCTCACCCAAACACTCAGACACACACGCAAACAGTGTGATCATTGTGACAGTGATGTGATGAGTTGGTCAATGATTGATTGGTTGATTGATTCACTGAGTGAGTGAGTGATTGATTGATAGATTGAGTGAGTGAGTGAGTGAGTGATTGAGTGAATGTTTGATTGTGTTGGTGATTGAGTTTGCGAGTGATCGATAGTTTTGTTGAGTAGTCGAGTGTGTGTGATTGTGTTGGATCGGTGTTTGTTGTTTAAGTGTGATTGTATATGGATTTGCAATTGTTGGCCTAGTGGTCTAGGGGTATGATACTCGCTTCGGGTGCGAGTGGTCCCGGGTTCGAATCCCGGCTGGGCCCATACTTTCCCAATTTACACACTTCCATTCACCACATACACACACATACGAACACAAACACAAACAAAAACACACAAACACACACCTAATCAATCACTCACTCACTCACTCAACCATTCACTCACACACTCTCTCACTCTGCTCGCCCACCACCAACAATATGCTATGCTGTATCCCATCGACTGGTCGATCAGCACTCAGACAACTCTCTGCTCACTAGTCACATGACAGAATCAATCTGCAATCGAGACATACCATACATTGTCCTAACTGATGGCCTATTTGAACACAGTTGTGATAGACACTCACCTGTGAAATACCACTACACAAGTGTTACTGCTGCATTACACACATCGGAGAAATAACTCTTCTGGCTTATGTTTGCAGTGTGTTTCGAGATTCAGAGTTGCGATTGCGAGTTCCATTTCACAGGTTATGTGGACTTAACACACATTGGGTTGATATGTTATGAAGACCAACACTGTGGTTTATTCAACTAGTCGTTTCGTAGACATGTCGACGTGACACCACCCGAACCGACCTCAACCGACTCGTTCAGATCAGTTCATTTCAGTAGAGTTCAGTTTGAGTTGAGTTGAGTTGAGTTGAGTTGAGTTCGGTTGAGTTTAGTTGGGTTCAGTTCAGTGGAGATGAGTTGAGTTGTGTTTCGTTTACGTGACGTAACACTCGCACTTCTAGATCACACCAATTGCTCACATGCGTGTATGTCGGTGATACTGTGAGGAATGCAACGAACTGTATTTAAAGCGTCTTGCGACTAGTCAGGTGTAAGTGGTTGTAAGTGTGATTCGGCACGATTTTCTGGTTGTAACGATCAGTGTGATGAGCAAGTGTCAGCTGACGTTGTAAGGTTCAGTCGGTTGTGTGCTTGACAGTGTTCGACAAACTTGTGCACAGTGTGCCAAACAGGTGACCGTCTGATCGGTCAGCACATCACAGCTAATTCCACTCACCTCCGTGATCTGTCGTGTCTCCCTCCATACAGTCGACAATCATACTCGTACTCGATGTCTCACCCAAACACTCAGACACACACGCAAACAGTGTGATCATTGTGACAGTGATGTGATGAGTTGGTCAATGATTGATTGGTTGATTGATTCACTGAGTGAGTGAGTGAGATGATGATTGATAGATTGAGTTGAGTGATGATTGAGTATTGAGTGAGTGAGTGAGTGAGTGATTGAGTGAATGTTTGATGGTGTTGGTGATTGAGTTTGCGAGTGATCGATAGTTTTGTTGAGTAGTCGAGTGTGTGTGATTGTGTTGGATCGGTGTTTGTTGTTTAAGTGTGATTGTATATGGATTTGCAATTGTTGGCCTAGTGGTCTAGGGGTATGATACTCGCTTCGGGTGCGAGTGGTCCCGGGTTCGAATCCCGGCTGGGCCCATACTTTCCCAATTTACACACTTCCATTCACCACCTTCACACACATACACACTTGCACGAACACAAACACAAACAAAAACACACAAACACACACCTAATCAATCACTCACTCACTCAACCATTCACTCACACACTCTCTCACTCTGCTCGCCCACCACCAACAATATGCTATGCTGTATCCCATCGACTGGTCGATCAGCACTCAGACAACTCTCTGCTCACTAGTCACATGACAGAATCAATCTGCAATCGAGACATACCATACATTGTCCTAACTGATGGCCTATTTGAACACAGTTGTGATAGACACTCACCTGTGAAATACCACTACACAAGTGTTACTGCTGCATTACACACATCGGAGAAATAACTCTTCTGGCTTATGTTTGCAGTGTGTTTCGAGATTCAGAGTTGCGATTGCGAGTTCCATTTCACAGGTTATGTGGACTTAACACACATTGGGTTGATATGTTATGAAGACCAACACTGTGGTTTATTCAACTAGTCGTTTCGTAGACATGTCGACGTGACACCACCCGAACCGACCTCAACCGACTCGTTCAGATCAGTTCATTTCAGTAGAGTTCAGTTGAGTTGAGTTGAGTTGAGTTGAGTTCGGTTGAGTTTAGTTGGGTTCAGTTCAGTGGAGATGAGTTGAGTTGTGTTTCGTTTACGTGACGTAACACTCGCACTTCTAGATCACACCAATTGCTCACATGCGTGTATGTCGGTGATACTGTGAGGAATGCAACGAACTGTATTTAAAGCGTCTTGCGACTAGTCAGGTGTAAGTGGTTGTAAGTGTGATTCGGCACGATTTTCTGGTTGTAACGATCAGTGTGATGAGCAAGTGTCAGCTGACGTTGTAAGGTTCAGTCGGTTGTGTGCTTGACAGTGTTCGACAAACTTGTGCACAGTGTGCCAAACAGGTGACCGTCTGATCGGTCAGCACATCACAGCTAATTCCACTCACCTCCGTGATCTGTCGTGTCTCCCTCCATACAGTCGACAATCATACTCGTACTCGATGTCTCACCCAAACACTCAGACACACACGCAAACAGTGTGATCATTGTGACAGTGATGTGATGAGTTGGTCAATGATTGATTGGTTGATTGATTCACTGAGTGAGTGAGTGAGTGAGTGATTGATTGAGTGAGTGTGTGAGTGAGTGAGTGAGTGAGTGAGTGAGTGAATGTTTGATGGTGTTGGTGATTGAGTTTGCGAGTGATCGATAGTTTTGTTGAGTAGTCGAGTGTGTGTGATTGTGTTGGATCGGTGTTTGTTGTTTAAGTGTGATTGTATATGGATTTGCAATTGTTGGCCTAGTGGTCTAGGTGTATGATACTCGCTTCGGGTGCGAGTGGTCCCGGGTTCGAATCCCGGCTGGGCCCATACTTTCCCAATTTACACACTTCCATTCACCACCTTCACACACATACACACTTGCACGAACACAAACACAAACAAAAACACACAAACACACACCTAATCAATCACTCACTCACTCAACCATTCACTCACACACTCTCTCACTCTGCTCGCCCACCACCAACAATATGCTATGCTGTATCCCATCGACTGGTCGATCAGCACTCAGACAACTCTCTGCTCACTAGTCACATGACAGAATCAATCTGCAATCGAGACATACCATACATTGTCCTAACTGATGGCCTATTTGAACACAGTTGTGATAGACACTCACCTGTGAAATACCACTACACAAGTGTTACTGCTGCATTACACACATCGGAGAAATAACTCTTCTGGCTTATGTTTGCAGTGTGTTTCGAGATTCAGAGTTGCGATTGCGAGTTCCATTTCACAGGTTATGTGGACTTAACACACATTGGGTTGATATGTTATGAAGACCAACACTGTGGTTTATTCAACTAGTCGTTTCGTAGACATGTCGACGTGACACCACCCGAACCGACCTCAACCGACTCGTTCAGATCAGTTCATTTCAGTAGAGTTCAGTTGAGTTGAGTTGAGTTGAGTTGAGTTGAGTTCGGTTGAGTTTAGTTGGGTTCAGTTCAGTGGAGATGAGTTGAGTTGTGTTTCGTTTACGTGACGTAACACTCGCACTTCTAGATCACACCAATTGCTCACATGCGTGTATGTCGGTGATACTGTGAGGAATGCAACGAACTGTATTTAAAGCGTCTTGCGACTAGTCAGGTGTAAGTGGTTGTAAGTGTGATTCGGCACGATTTTCTGGTTGTAACGATCAGTGTGATGAGCAAGTGTCAGCTGACGTTGTAAGGTTCAGTCGGTTGTGTGCTTGACAGTGTTCGACAAACTTGTGCACAGTGTGCCAAACAGGTGACCGTCTGATCGGTCAGCACATCACAGCTAATTCCACTCACCTCCGTGATCTGTCGTGTCTCCCTCCATACAGTCGACAATCATACTCGTACTCGATGTCTCACCCAAACACTCAGACACACACGCAAACAGTGTGATCATTGTGACAGTGATGTGATGAGTTGGTCAATGATTGATTGGTTGATTGATTCACTGAGTGAGTGAGTGAGTGATTGATTGAGTGAGTGAGTGAGTGAGTGAGTGAGTGAGTGAGTGAGTGAGTGAGTGATTGAGTGAATGTTTGATGGTGTTGGTGATTGAGTTTGCGAGTGATCGATAGTTTTGTTGAGTAGTCGAGTGTGTGTGATTGTGTTGGATCGGTGTTTGTTGTTTAAGTGTGATTGTATATGGATTTGCAATTGTTGGCCTAGTGGTCTAGGGGTATGATACTCGCTTCGGGTGCGAGTGGTCCCGGGTTCGAATCCCGGCTGGGCCCATACTTTCCCAATTTACACACTTCCATTCACCACCTTCACACACATACACACTTGCACGAACACAAACACAAACAAAAACACACAAACACACACCTAATCAATCAATCACTCACTCACTCAACCATTCACTCACACACTCTCTCACTCTGCTCGCCCACCACCAACAATATGCTATGCTGTATCCCATCGACTGGTCGATCAGCACTCAGACAACTCTCTGCTCACTAGTCACATGACAGAATCAATCTGCAATCGAGACATACCATACATTGTCCTAACTGATGGCCTATTTGAACACAGTTGTGATAGACACTCACCTGTGAAATACCACTACACAAGTGTTACTGCTGCATTACACACATCGGAGAAATAACTCTTCTGGCTTATGTTTGCAGTGTGTTTCGAGATTCAGAGTTGCGATTGCGAGTTCCATTTCACAGGTTATGTGGACTTAACACACATTGGGTTGATATGTTATGAAGACCAACACTGTGGTTTATTCAACTAGTCGTTTCGTAGACATGTCGACGTGACACCACCCGAACCGACCTCAACCGACTCGTTCAGATCAGTTCATTTCAGTAGAGTTCAGTTGAGTTGAGTTGAGTTGAGTTGAGTTGAGTTCGGTTGAGTTTAGTTGGGTTCAGTTCAGTGGAGATGAGTTGAGTTGTGTTTCGTTTACGTGACGTAACACTCGCACTTCTAGATCACACCAATTGCTCACATGCGTGTATGTCGGTGATACTGTGAGGAATGCAACGAACTGTATTTAAAGCGTCTTGCGACTAGTCAGGTGTAAGTGGTTGTAAGTGTGATTCGGCACGATTTTCTGGTTGTAACGATCAGTGTGATGAGCAAGTGTCAGCTGACGTTGTAAGGTTCAGTCGGTTGTGTGCTTGACAGTGTTCGACAAACTTGTGCACAGTGTGCCAAACAGGTGACCGTCTGATCGGTCAGCACATCACAGCTAATTCCACTCACCTCCGTGATCTGTCGTGTCTCCCTCCATACAGTCGACAATCATACTCGTACTCGATGTCTCACCCAAACACTCAGACACACACGCAAACAGTGTGATCATTGTGACAGTGATGTGATGAGTTGGTCAATGATTGATTGGTTGATTGATTCACTGAGTGAGTGAGTGAGTGATTGATTGATAGATTGAGTGAGTGAGTGAGTGAGTGATTGAGTAATTGAGTGAGTGTGTGAGTGAGTGAGTGAGTGAGTGATTGAGTGAATGTTTGATTGTGTTGGTGATTGAGTTTGCGAGTGATCGATAGTTTTGTTGAGTAGTCGAGTGTGTGTGATTGTGTTGGATCGGTGTTTGTTGTTTAAGTGTGATTGTATATGGATTTGCAATTGTTGGCCTAGTGGTCTAGGGGTATGATACTCGCTTCGGGTGCGAGTGGTCCCGGGTTCGAATCCCGGCTGGGCCCATACTTTCCCAATTTACACACTTCCATTCACCACCTTCACACACATACACACTTGCACGAACACAAACACAAACAAAAACACACAAACACACACCTAATCAATCACTCACTCACTCACTCAACCATTCACTCACACACTCTCTCACTCTGCTCGCCCACCACCAACAATATGCTATGCTGTATCCCATCGACTGGTCGATCAGCACTCAGACAACTCTCTGCTCACTAGTCACATGACAGAATCAATCTGCAATCGAGACATACCATACATTGTCCTAACTGATGGCCTATTTGAACACAGTTGTGATAGACACTCACCTGTGAAATACCACTACACAAGTGTTACTGCTGCATTACACACATCGGAGAAATAACTCTTCTGGCTTATGTTTGCAGTGTGTTTCGAGATTCAGAGTTGCGATTGCGAGTTCCATTTCACAGGTTATGTGGACTTAACACACATTGGGTTGATATGTTATGAAGACCAACACTGTGGTTTATTCAACTAGTCGTTTCGTAGACATGTCGACGTGACACCACCCGAACCGACCTCAACCGACTCGTTCAGATCAGTTCATTTCAGTAGAGTTCAGTTGAGTTGAGTTGAGTTGAGTTGAGTTGAGTTGAGTTCGGTTGAGTTTAGTTGGGTTCAGTTCAGTGGAGATGAGTTGAGTTGTGTTTCGTTTACGTGACGTAACACTCGCACTTCTAGATCACACCAATTGCTCACATGCGTGTATGTCGGTGATACTGTGAGGAATGCAACGAACTGTATTTAAAGCGTCTTGCGACTAGTCAGGTGTAAGTGGTTGTAAGTGTGATTCGGCACGATTTTCTGGTTCTAAACTCAGTGTGTTGAGCGATTGGAATTTGCGTTTTGGAAATGTGGTTGTTTTTATCTCGTTCCTCTCCTTATTTTTATTACGTTATATGGTATTTATTTTTATTCTATTCATTTGTTGACTCTTTTAGCCTTCTCGGTTTTGCGATGTTTCTCTTATTTAACCTCACGTTCGATATTTTCATCAATCTGTCCCTCGTCATCCTGTACTTTTTGAAATATTCGTCTGTTTTGTGTAGTTTTTTAACATTTTTCCGTTCACGATTTTTAAAAAAGCACTTGACAATATCTACAACCCAATGTCGTGACATTTATTACTGCCTAATCGTTTATTTTTCTAGACATTTATTTAACTTCTATTAACTGATCACTAAACCATGTCAACTTTCTTTACTACATTAAACCAACATCTGTGTTGTATGTTCTGTTTTTATTTTTATCTTACATCAAACATATTTTATTGTATAATTATATAAATCTAAGTTATATCTTAAATGTTTCCTATCAGTTATATGCAAAATCATATGGACTTATAGATGGAATTTTTTATCTTTGAAATTCTAAATGTTTGTTTGTTTGTTTTGAAACTGATGATTTAGATCTTTTTAATGATTTTCTTTTACGTATGTAGATCATTAGTTTGAGATTTATTTCACTAATTGAAATCATGAGTCAATTGAAGGTAGATCACCATGGAAAATCTGGAAGCACTGTATAACCGTTTCATCCTAGAATGGGACTCCTCAGCAGTGCGCATCCACGATCCCGCCCATTCGCGAAACTCGAACCCTGGACCTATCAGTTTCGCGCGCGAGCACTTAACCACTGGACTACCGAGCCGGAATCCAACGGTGTCATTTGAGCGACACATCTACGATTGTCTTCAGTGAGTTACTATCTCACAACGGAACTCCACTGAGGAGTCCCACAATAATACGAAACGGCCGTCCAGTGCTTCCATGGTAGTCTAGCTTCAACTTTATGAATTTTCTAAAATCCTCACAAAACCCTTTCTGTTATTAAGATTTATTTACAATTTAAGATGGAATGAAGAGAAAAGAAATTTTGAAGAAAAACACCGGAAATTGATTCTTTATTTCATTCCTCTTCTTTTTTTCTTCTCCTTTTAAGTCATTTATGAACAATTCATCTGATATTATTTCATTTATTAGATATTCATAGGCTTTCTAAATCATACACATGTGTATACATATATAAAAAGACTAATAATCAAATAAGTATATATATATATATATCCCCATTGGCTACATTGTTGAATATCAGTACTTGAAGGATGTATGACAGTAAGTTAAGTAATCATCAGCGAATAAATAAATAAATAAGACAACAAAAAAAAACAATCAAAAACTAACGGAAATATCGAACACAATTGATGAACAAAAAGAACCCAACTCAATGAATTTCATCAATTTATCTTATCTAAAATGATTATGGTTAGGATGTTGTTGTTATTGTTGTTGTTTTGTCTCGTATTTTTTGTTGTTTCTTTTATGAACCACCGGTCATTTAATAATCTTGTCACTAGCTTATATTGTTATCACTATTATTATAAATAATTTATACATAAACTAATAATAAATAAAAGCTCCATTATCAATGTGTATGGTACAATGTTAAATAGGATTTAATTTGATTGACAATTAATTTCTTGTTTATTACCTTATTTGATAATCACTTTTATTTACTGCTTTTATATTTTGATTTTCTTTCAGAACATTCAATAGATAGCAGCTAAAAATGTATATACATATATAAAATAGATTATGTTATTTTTAATTAAAAGCTTACTGAAACTGAAATTCTTTATTAGATTCCTTGAAATATTATCTGATGGTTTGATGCTCTTCCAATGATAAATGAGATTTGTGTGAATTATATATATGTATATGGAAGAACAGAGACAACATTGAATGATAGAAAAGGTTAGGTAAGTCTTTAAACCTCTTGAATATTAGACAGGAAATCAGGATAAACTATTAGTTTATAGTGGATGTATCAAACAATGATTGTGAATTCATGAGTGAATTGATAATAAACTTATTAGATTCTCTATGAGTTGAATCATTTAAAAACTAGTCAATTTCAAAAGAGTTTTTAAATGTTCTTAATAGATTGTCAGTGTCCTGTCTATTGGCATGGATTCTGAGAACTAGGATGAAACCTCCAGAGACCTTAAAGGAGCTAAAGAATTTCCATTCAATCAAAACGTGATAGAGCTTTCTAGAATATCAACGTGGTATGCTACTACTAGACAGTAGCATAACATGCCTCTTTGTGATTTGGCTGAATTATAATATTAATGTAACAAATGCTATTATTTATAAATACCCATGATTTTTTATACATTTTGATTCGTACCCAACAAGCGATTCTTCAGCCCTCTTCTGTATACTGATTTGCGACTGTGTGGGTTCTATACTTTCGAGTGCCGTAGCTGTAGTTCGTATACTGCGTTAATCAAGTAGAAAACTCAACACTACGATATATATATATATATATATATATAAGTGGTAACTAATGTCGTGTTTGTCTATTCGATGGTGCTGATCAGATTTTATCGATAAACTTACAGACTAGTGGCCACATTACAACTCGTTAATTAGAATACAATCAGCACTAAAGAATAGATGTAAATATTCCAGTCTTAAGGAAGGTGAGTCACTATTCGAATATTTAACTGGTGACCTCACAGATTATTAAATTGGATGATATTGATTTTAATCCATGAGAAACATCAATTTCCTCAAGAATACACATATACCTTCCAGGTGAATGGCAACTAGTATGAAACCCATGTCCATAGTTTCATATCAACTACCTTCAACCATCTAACATATATCGATAATTTTTCCGATAACATAACTTGCACTTCAGTGCTAACAGTTATTTTTTGACCGGATCAGGAACAGATTATGATTGTGTAATGATAGGTTTCGTTAATTGTTATAATGTATTTCCTTGTGATTTGTGGTTTATAAGTATAAAATTCAAAATCCTGCGATCGATATAATTTTTTTGTGTGATTTCCCTACTTTTATGCTTAGGAATAGGATCCTTGACAGGGCAACACAATATTGTCTTTATTTCTATGTTCATCACAATGAATTCCTTTAATAAGTTCTCAATAGAAAGAAACATTTATTCTTTACTTCACTTCCAGCAACTATCTAATATATAAATATCAATTAATTTTCTGTTCATATTACAAATACCGATATTGTACATTTTTCAACCTTATTAACAGTTGGTTTCCTATTCATACTTGATTCTGTTTATCTATATATTCAACAATTGATAAAATGATTATTCCCATTAAAATTATTTTAAGTAAATGAATTGATCAAAATAATAGGTAGGTATAGACTGTTGGTTAATAATAAGTATATAAAGCTGAAATGGTTGTGAATTCTAAATAATGAATATCATTTACTGAATGATTAAACTTCTTTCAAACCATTAAATCAAATCTTGATTTCAATATGTAGATATTTTATTGTAATTTATTATTACTATAAGGTTAATGTGTCCTAATTTTATCAAATGTTGAATTTGAGAATGCAAATTATGAGGACGGCCCACGGGTGAACTTCAGGAAGCTCTAAGAAGCTTAGAAAGAGCCGAAAATATTTCATCCAATCATCTTGTGGAAGAACATTCCAGAATCTCTACGTGTAACTTTCCTATTAAACAAATGCTAAACACCCCGTGTATGCAGAATGAATGACTATAATCATGAGTTCGTTTTTACTAAAAATTATAAATACCTGAGAGTTTTGTACCATATTTGACAATGTTTAAAATAGCATTCCTTTGACTTGTCTTCTACCTTCTGATTTGCTACTTAGATGGTTCTAGCATTCGAGTGCTCAAGTTGTACGCGGTATATCAAGAATCTAACCTCTAGATATAACACAAATGAAAAAAAAATCAGAAATTGTCATCATATTTACTTCCATGAATATTCTATATATAGATCTATGTAATACTGTAGATCTGGCATTAATAACTTTTTGAAGAATAGAACCAAAATAATTGAAAAAACAATAACATTAAAACGTTCCATTTAAAATCAGTCAATAATTAGTTAGATTAAAATTAGGTTCCAATATTTATAGTTTATTAACTGACATTAGGTTTCTTATTTCAGAGAAAACAATTATACACAGTTGAAATGATTGATTGACTTAAAAAAGTAGCCTGTTGTCTGAAATAATCATATGCGTTAACTTTATGATATTGTCATAATTACACGTTCATTTAATTACCATTGTCTTACATTCGATACTGAATAGAAAGTGATACTAAAGACTATGAACAGATCACAGTGTTGTTTAGATACAGAATAAAAGATAGTTCAACTAGATACTTATCAATAGTGAACTAGAGATCTTCAATATTATCTAATGTTTTATCTTATAACTTTTTTTGTGGTGAATAATAATTTGTTTTCAGATTGGGGTTTTTTTTGTAGAGATTGTAGTAATTTAATGGTTGAATTTATGAGTTGATTAAAGCTAGACCAACATGGAAAACCTGAAAGCACTGGACAGCCGTAGCATCCAAGCGCACCCGATTAGGGTTCGTCGCGAGTTTCAACCCAACAAGATGCATTGGTGAGCATCTATCCGGGATCAGAGCATTCCTGATCACTCTGAACCTGGCACCAGGTGCTTCCAGGTTTCTTATGAATTCAACTATTAAATTACTACATTCTCCACAAAAACCCTCAATTTGATAATAATAATAATCATGTGCTCACTAGTGACTGACTTCAAGAGGTATTTCCTGGAGTTCTAATGAGAAACAGTGACCAGTGGAGTTCAACCGGGTCTGTTGTGAGATATTAACTCACTGAAAACAATGGTAGATGTGTCGCTCAATTTCGTGGATTGGTTGAAGTTAGACATTTACATCGTTGGATCCCGGCCGGCTCAATGGTCTAGTAGTTAAGCGTTCACGTGCGAGACCGATAGGTCCTATGTTCGAACTTCTTTAGGTGGTGTCGTGGGGAGGAGTCCCACGAAAGGATGAAACGGCTTTCCAGCGCTTCCAGGTTTTCCATGGTGGTCTAGCTTTAATCGACTCATGAATTCAAATATTAAATAATTTATTTCATAGACTAAAGTGCTTTACTTGATAATCAGATGGTGTTGACTAGGATGTTTAGAAAACATTGTAACGTATAATAAACACATATTTATTTCATGTATTCATCTTATTTTTATTCTATATAATTAGATTGTAATTTCCCTTTATTGTTTAAGTGTATACTTCTAGGTATTAGTGAAATAAAATCTAAGCTATTTGTTATTGTAAACAATTAACTAAAGCTCATACAATAAATGTAATTTAATCTAACTTTCATGACGTTGATTTACCAGTTGATTAAACAAGAATTTCCAAAAGTAGCATCACCGTAAAACCACAAGACACATAACAATGTCTATTTTTACGATTCATTTAAGTAGTATGTTTTCAGTAACGGTGTAATATGCAAAATAATTATGTATGCATTAATTGTTGCTCTCTCTCTCTTTAAATATATATGTTAACATAGAAGTTATAGTAATATGACAATGAGACAAGGTGACAGATTAAATAGCTTTCAGTTTTTACTGAATCATATTTACTCATAAGTATGTACGTGACTGATGCACATGTTGAATGCCAACTTAATACGTGTGATTTACACGTTTGTTTTTTTCTTCATCAAAAAACAGAATACTAAAAGTGTCAGTTTGTTTACTGATTTGTTCGCATATTTTTCCTTCTGATTGATGAATGTAATAGTTGTCTAGTGATGTATTCAAATCGCCAAGAAAAAATAAAGGAAGACACCAAATTTATCATTTCACTTGTCTACAGGAATTCTATTTTATAGATAAATGATATATCTAATAATGGAGTTTATTAGCATAGATTTACAAGGATACTTAAACAGGATATCACAGTTCCTGATAAAAGACTTTTAACTATATGTGCTGAAATGTTAGTAGATTTTTTTTAGTTTTCAGGTATCAACTATTTTGAGATTATTCATTAGTTTACTGGAAATTAAAAGTTGAATGTATTCTAGATTTTATTGTTAGATACTGTGACGTGGGTTACTTATATCCATATAAGTAGTATATAATTGTGGCCAAGCATAGAATGTATTTCAGCAGAAAATCGATAAGGAAAGAACAGAAACAGAACACAATTGGTATGAAAATGCATGAACAATGAAATCTGAGACAATGAACTGATATTTGCAAAAATAACCGTGAAGTTTTGAGACAATGGATTGATATTTTTGAAAATTAACTATTTACTATATGGTTCTCAGATTTTGTTGAGATACTCTGTAATTTCGTGTCAAATACATTCGATTGTCCCCACTCATGTTCTTGTTCACTAAAAAACTACTGAACTATTACTAAAAAATTGTATAAAATCTCAAACAATCAATTGGATTATAAGCAAAGATGGATAGTGGCTAGTAGTAGAACCCAGTTTGGGACTAGTCAGCTGGATGTACCTGCATCTCGAAATTGATGTCCACCCCAGGACTCGAACCCAGTACCATTTACTCCAAACTACCCACTCAGCCACTGAGTCCTGTTAGTCACTTGCTTGTGCGATGGGGTGAATTCACATTCACTTGGTATTGTTTTGCTTGTACCTTCCCGTTGAGGACGAAACGCGCGTCCTGGATTCCACTACTAGCCACTATACATCTTTGTTTATAAAACGTTGTGAATTAAGGCAATATCAAGGCATATGCACAGTATGTACGTATGCTAATAACAGACTGATCAATTGGAGTCTTAAATCTCAATGGGAAGATACAAGCAAAACAATACCAAGTGAATTAATTGGATTAGTTTAAATTTTTTGAATTAATTAAATGTATGTTAAACATAAAATTTAAGTTTGACATTGTAAGAGCTTTTTTTTCTTTTTCTTATCTGTCACTCCGGTAATGTCTTGTGAAACTTCTTATAGTTCAATTTGAGACGACTCATTTCAAAATGGAGTCAGATCTTTTAAACTATTTTTAAGTGGTTAAGATCATGAGTTAATTGAAGCTAGACCACCGTGGAAAGCCTGAAAGCACTGGATGGCCGTTTCGTCCTCTTGTAGGACCCCTCAATGGTGCGCATCTACTGATGTTTCTCATTTTCGTCTGAATACTATCGATTATTTAGAATATTAAAAAATATTAAAAATTTAGTAACATGACAAACATGCTAACTTGTATTACTTATTAAATGTTTGGAAGTTTCTATAAACCACCTAATAACACTGTCTTTCAAGTACGTTCAATGTAATAATGTATATTAATCACCATTAAAATTAGAAAAGAAGTAATTGATTGCAAACTTAAAGTTGTAGGATAGCACTATTTCAATTTCCTTATACTAACCAACCAATATTATATGCATTGGAAATAGTTTGTGCGAGTATATTAGTATCTGGATATTTATATTGTTAAATCAATATTGTTTGTAAGGTGCTTCCAGGTTTTCCATGGTGGTTTAGCTTCGATTGAATCATGATTTCAACTTATGAATTTTCTAAAATCTTCACAAAACCTCTTCTGATAATAATCATCTGCTCACTAGTGACTGACTTCAAGAGATACTCCTGCAGTTCTAGTGAGAAGCCGTTACGAGTAGAGCCCAACCAGGTCTGTTGTGAGAAATCAACTTACTGAAGGTAATGATGTACGGTGGCGCAACTTCGTGGATTGGTTGAATTTAGACATTAACACCGTTGGACGCCGGCCATCTCAGTGGTCTATTTGGTTAAGCGCCTGGCGTGAGACTGACAGGTCCTGGGTTCAAATCTCGCGGGGTGCGGGATCGTGGATACGCACTGCTGAGGAGTCCAATACTAAGGCGAAATGGCCATCCAATGCTTTCAGGTTTTCCATGGTGGTCTAGCTTCAATTGACTAATGATTTCAATCAGTGAACGTTTAATTAAAAGTCAGAATTAGTTTCTTTTTTAAACTTAAATACTTCGGTTCGACTTGAAGTTATTTATAATAGTCATTTAAAAATCACCTGTTGAAATTATTTTCATCAGTAAACTTTAAAGCTATTTTTTCTTCATGACTGTAGGGAAGAAACTTGACCACTTAACAGCTCAGCTTATCATTTCTTATTTTGGGCAATTTTCATTGAAATGTATAGTTTACTTCACCGATCTACAAATTATTACCATAAGTCAATTACGGATACTGATTTGTAGTGTTCTGGATTGAAATATTTATGTATGATAGGCAAAGCAAACTGCTTTCCAAGTTCCTATGTAGATGTCATAGGGTGGGATCATATTTTTGAAGAACTTGTGCATTTAAAACTATAGTTACATTGTTTGTAAAGCAACACTTCATAATCATATCGTTTGAGAAGTTAACCTTCAGCAAATCACCTACACAAATTTAAAAGATAATCTAACAACTTAACCTAGTAATAAACAATAAATGGCTTATCTAAGTCTCTTTCTTCGATAGCAGAATTTAATAAACGCGGTACATCTTAAACAGTACTATCTAACTGGGTCTATGTATTCATTGACTACTTTGGAATAGTCAATTTCTAGAGAGCGATCTTGAAAATACCACAATTCTCATTTCACCGGTTAGAGTTTAGAGATTCGGTGCACCTAGAGCCTAACTTCTGAAACGACTCTAGGACTTAAAAAAAGGGAATATTCAACTCAGGAAATTTTCTTTTCGATTAGGACTTAGTACCCCAGTTCAATCGTTGTCTATGTGTCTCTGAGACGTAGTAAATCATTTTGTAAGTCTTTTATACTTGAATATATTTCTTTTTTATCTAGAAAAGGATTTCAGATGAAGGCTAAATAGTATCACCATATTTATATGTCTTTTTAAATGTGTGACTAAATCAATTACTGTATAGTCACTATTTGTAAAGTCGTCCATAATTCTGTCTCAGAAAAACCAGTTTGACATTCCTTGAGTGAATAATTTGAAATTACCCACGAATTGCAGTTCTTTAAGATAATTCTCATACCTATTTAGTTTGCTCAGTCACATCAATTTGTAGTCAGCAGTTTCCATTGAAAACCGTTCAGTGAGGGATACAAGTTGTAGTTTCTGGCAGCAACTACCGTTAAATAATCAGTTTTACTGTTGAATATCTCATTGGCTGATCTGGGTATCTCTCAAGCCACATAATGTGATTTTATTTATGATTTTTTCTTGAAAGCTAGTCTGAGCAAATATATTTTGCCTGAACAGTTCAGCCGTTGTCCGGGTATACTTCTGAAGATCTCATTTCTATACAGATCTAACGGTTGTTCCTTATGGTGACTGATCGACCGACCAGTCAGATGTAGGTGGCAATCGAATCGTTAGTTGTTATGTCCATATTAAAGATCATAAACTGAAGCCCTGGTAGGATAGCTTTCAATAAGAACCTACATTACGCTACACATGATTAGTTGAATCGACAAATGAACTAATCAAAGACCTGTCTATGAATTATAATTAATAAGAAGTTTCATATACAGTCTATGAATTAATCATCTACATCTATGAAAAACATTCAAAATATAGTTTTCAAAAATCAAAATCAATCTTACATTACTTGATTTTCGTAAATGTAATTTGTTGATAACTTTGTAATTCCTTTTTAGCCTTTTTTTTTCTATTATATTTACATATTTTAACTTTTGTCTACATTTTCATCATGGTCAGAGTCGAAAGGATTATCTTTCTAGCTTATCTCTCTATCTCTTTCTTATATATACACACACATACATTGTTCACTAAGACCATTAGAATCAACATCACTATAGTCATTAATGCTGAAATTTAAAATGAATTAGCATGTGTCCAAACAATTTCCTTCTATTCTTGTATAATTATCACATTTTTGAAATTTAGAATAGTATTTTAGCCTCAACAAATTTATCAACACAATTAGCATAAACTGATAACAGAATAAGAGTAAATGAGGAGAAGTGGAAAAATAGAGTGAGTAAGAACAAAAACATCTAGTTTGTTTTCTTTTTATCTATCTTGTTCTATTTTTTTTAGCGTAAATTGTCCATTGGGAGGGGGTACGTTTATAAAATCAGAAATTACTGTTATATTGAAGTATATCATCTCTATTCTTTTACTTAAGGTATCCATTATCATTTAATCACTCTAAGATAGTATATGTTAAGTCCAGTTTAGTGGTTTCACTTTCTTCACACCTTAGATTTACACACACACACACACATACTATCACAATTACTAATAGTGTTATTAGCACTGGCATCCATTTTGCCAGGTATCTAAGTGTTTATCCGGTAAATAATATGTTTCATCATATACACACATACACATACAGTTATAACAAAGTGAGAGATGAATAGAAGAGAGAAGAAATGGAAGGATTTAAAGTCAGTGAACATATAATAAAATTATTTTTAACAAGATGAAATAAGTAGGGTTTCCTTTTTTAAGTTTGTTTTTATGTTTATTTATTTTTAAAAAATAGGTTAATACCTGAGCTTAACATTTGAGTAAGTTAGAGTAGACACCATGAATACATTATCTAAGAACTAATTAAAAAATTTCCTCTGATTTTCTATCATCCTCTTTTTTTACACATTAAACACTAGATGGTTTTATTCTTAATGAATATCTACAATAACATTGTTCGTTAGTTTATAGGTAGTGAAATGATGTATGATTGTATTTGACATTAGTAGATATTAGATACCCAAGAGAATAATACATTATTGTTGGTTTCATTTCATTTTTCTGGATAATGCAATCAGAGAACGTTTCTTAGGGAAAAAAGCTATATATAGGTATATACATATTTCGCATTGACCTATTTTTAGAAACAGGTTTATGTTCATTGTAAGCAAGTGTGAATATATGATCTCTGTAAGAAACTAATCTATTCCAGTAATATAAGATCATCTATTTTTTTGGTAGCTAAATAGTTACCAAAGTATTTGAGAGGATAAATTTCGCTTTGTTACATTTTAGATGGATTAGTTCCCTAAAATGTAGAAGCTGTGATTAGAAATATAAAAGAAACCATTCTTTTTATGTCATACTAAAATAGAAATTCTACGATTGTTTACATTCAGTCAGATAAACATATTGAATGAATTCAAAAATTCTCTGAAATGAATTTCATTTTAGTTATTTTATTGAATGGTCATTTTGATAACCAACAGTTTACATCAAACTCTCTGATTATAAGGTTACTAGAATTAAATAAACCGCTATAATTTTCAAACTTTAACTCCTATACGCTTCAGTATAAGAATAGAACTGATTAGGACTCAAATTAGAAAGTAATGGTAATACATTTACGATGGGTATCCAATAGAGAAGAGCTACACAGTCAAATATACCCATTCATAGGGAATTCCGTATTAAAGTACATGAGTTCTCATATGGTATTGTAATCAGTCTCAAAGGTTTAATGTGACTGAGACACATAGTTACTAGTTTTTCCTTATTTTACTTCTTCATCTGTTATAAACTGCTTGGTGGATTATTGGTTACGAATAACAATCCTCTGAATGATCAGTTGAAAGAATTTGTAAACAACAGGTTGGTAAGTGATGAACATGATTCCGAATATTGTAATTCATTGTTTACAGTTTAATGATCAAACAGCAAACACACCGGGGCTCACTAAATGTATGTTACTTTGACAAAATATCTTTTTATATAGAACCTATGAGTTTAGAAATTATCATCGTACAACGTTTATGAGCAAGCCATATACTAAAAATGGTGTATCAAAAGCAGTCAGTGATCTATTTGTAATGAACAATTCTAAGTAGTTATTAAGGTTAGAAGATACAAAGATGTATTTAGTTACCACTGTCTTTAAAACTTTTCTAAAGCTTTGTTTCTCTGTACTTGGTTATGTCCGGAATTGTATTATTACAAACTTAAATCCTATAAAACATGTGGATGCATCCAACTGATGGGTCACATTTAAGACGAAACGCGCGTTCTGAATTCCATTTATAGCCACTAACCGACTCTACTGGATTTCCATAATGAACTTTTGAATTAGATTGTTAAGTAAAAAAAAGAATACTAAGAGTTGTTGCTATCAATTTCTTGTTTTTAATTCTTAAGTGTCTTTCTGGTAGACCAGTTATGATAGAAAATAACATACTACTGTTAATTAGATTAAATCTTGATAGGGCATCTCTGAATAATTTTAGAATCTAATATAAATATCTATCAGTGATGGAAACGGAATTCTTTCTAAAAAGTGAGTTTTTGAGAGGATCCAAAACAGACTTTGTTTTTTTTGGATGAAAAATTAAGAAAATATCACCGAATAATAATTTCATAAGGAAGAGTGTATTAAATGAATAAGATCTGGGGATCACAATGTGACAAACCTGTCCAATAGCTTTGACGAAAATCAACAAATCATAACAATAGGACTCAAACATTATAATACTGAACCTCTCATGAAATAAATCAATATCTTTTCTCATCTATATAAACTGTTTGTACAAAGTTAATCAAACAGAAATCTATGTATATTGAATGGGTTAATGAAATCATTTCATTTTTATGTTCTAATCATTAATTCAGTGTTCTAGAACTTTCCCTCCCAAACTTTATTTATCCAAAACAAACAATTTTTAATGAACTTATTGAACTCTATTTAAATCTTTGGTACATCATGATACACATTTATATTCATCTTTAATCACCCTCGTATATATATAAGTATGTCATTATGTGTAATAACGTTGATTTTCAAATAGTTTAGGCTATAAACAGCTGATGTGAAACCAATGAAATAAAATGACTTCATATTATTCTGTATCAATCTTCATTCTTGCTCTCTTTGAAGATAATAAAGGGAATTATGTGTATGGAAAAAAACAACAACAGTAAAAAATTCACTTGGTGTTGTTTTACTTGTATCTTCTGATTGTTATTTGGGACTGCAATTGATCAGTCTCATGCTGGCATATATGCATCCTGTATGGATTGCCTCGATATAGACTTAAGTTTGAAGCGAACGGTACTGGATTCGAGTCCCGGAGTGAATATCAACTCTGCGATACAATTACATCCAGCTGATGAGTCCCAAATAGGACGAAATGCACTTCCTGGATTCCATGACTAGTCGCTATCCATCTCTGCTTAATAACAACAATAGTTTATGATCAATAAGTGATAATTAGTATTTGTGTAGAATCATTTCTATTATTTCTTAGATCTTATAAAGTTCTATATAAAATCATAAATAGATAGATTTCATTTAGTTTATCTTGCTACTTACTAATACCTATCTATCTAACTATTTATATAAATTAATTAACTAGATTTCTAAATCACTATTGTAATTTCACTTTCTCTCAATAACTAAACCACCTGGACAGATACAAAATTATTTGCACAATTCATAGTTGAATGATTTGGCGAATATTTAATTTCTATATTATATAAATGTATATAATAAGTTTTATTTATTCACTTGTTTAATACAAGTTACTACACCTGCGTTATACAGTAAATAAAGTTGATTGTTATATATATATATATATATATATATATATATTTATATTTATGTTAGTTTACCGTCAATCTATTTACTTGTTTTGTTCTAAACTAACTTATATGAATTAATATCAGTTGTATCTATGTATGTATGTAGGTAGGTAGGTATGTATATATATCTTCTTCCAATTATAACTCATACTTCTATAATGGAAAATAATAATAAGCATATAATCGAAAAATAGTTTCTAATAGTTTGAAGAAAGAAATTTATACACCTTCTTTTGTGGTTACAGTCAATCACTCACACACACACACATATATATGTATACACCTACATATACACAAACACTCATATTTTATCGGATGAGATTCTGGTAGTGTATTCATTTGCTTGTTTGTTCAATAAGGGACAATGTCTATCTGTGAGCACATAACTAATTATGGATGAAAATATAGAGATGTTATTGATGAAATATCTATTAAAGAGATTATTAATAATAATAATAATAATCTTATATTGTTATACACGCAATCCCTTTGTTTTCTATAAGTTCTCTTGTCCTAAAATACTTTTAATTATTTATGAGAAGAAGAAGAAGAATCGAAAATTAACTTTCTACAGGTGTTAGTAGGATAATTTACCTGATTCATTATGATAGACAAATACTAAATTTGTGTTAATATGCACAGATTAATTATATGTAGATTGTCAAATATTATACAGAAAACAAAAGCGACAGTGTGGAGAGAACAGAAAGAAGTTCCATTTGAGCAAGTTTATTTAGTTATTTAAACACATAACCATTGATACAAGGAGGCACTAAATACATGTGCGTTACGTAAAATCATTCGATTTTTGAGGGTTGGACGGCCGAACTGAAGCAGGTGGTTTTCACAGGGGGCCAACACCTGGAGCCTTTGACCTAAAGGTCTGATCCACAAGGCAGTGGAGTAACCTTGGGAGATGCAGTCCCATGGTAGTCGGCGACCAGTAACTGTTTCATATGCCATTTGCTTCCTCAGGACCCTGGAGACCATGTGCACCATTCGTTTTACAACTCCCGTAGGTGGATTCTCCATATCCATCAACCAACCCGATTAAAGTTCCGGACATTCTCTTTTCGTCCTCTTAATTTTGTAAACAACACTCCGACAGCGAGAATGGATTGAGTAGGATGTCTCTGACAATAAAGATATACACGTGGCCATGTCAGAGCATTTGGAGAGAGAGAGTTGACTCTCCCCACTCTCGGCCGTACCAGGGCATTTTAAGGCCTGTAATTAATTTCGAATTTGATTTTTATGTAGTAAGACAAATTAATAATGGAATTCGAAGAAGCGATAATTCATTAATTTAGTCTTATTAGAAATGAAAGGTGGAATTTTTCGTTAACTTTCGTCCTAATATTGTTAGTTTGTTAACTGTCCTTATAGATCATATCTTTTTCAACAAAATAGGAGACTTCTATGATTTTAGAACAGCCTAGTTAAAATTTCTTTTGGAACGTCCATTCTATTTAGCCATTATTAGTATAATATTCTAATTTACGAATTACTATTTCTGATACTTAGATACTACAGGAATTCGATGACAGAGTCATATGGACATTACCTTTATAAGTTGTATTCATCATAGATTGATATCATTTGGGGATCCCTTTAAAAACCATGTAAAACTTGACGACCAATTCATTCTTGTTTAGGACTTACATTCACTTCAAACCAACTAGATAATGTTGTTTAGATTGTATTTTGGTGATTATAAAATTGCATTGTAATGCATTTTTCAGTGTAACATATGAGTGTAAACTTCTTTTGAACAATTAAAATAATTGATGACGGTGAAATCCATTGATATATGCTTGATTACACCTGAAACTTGTAAATTGTATATCTAACATTAATAATTCATGTCAATTTAAATCTGAAGTTAATTTCTTCTTAAACTAATGAGAAGTGGATATTGTATAGAACTACTCAAAAGCTCTCTGCTCTAATTTCACTAATACATTCACTTTTTATAGAACGAAGTGTTATGAATAACCTGAGTCTTTGGAAACCCTGAGAATTTTATTGTCACTATTACTTGAAAAAGGTGCTTATTTATCATTTTCCCCTTTATATGATAATTACAATCCTACTATTACTGATAATAACAACAAAAACAACAACCGAAAGTCTTTAAAAATTAATTTTATATTTCACATAAGTAGATTATAATCATGACGGGTTTTTTTGTATCTGTACATTGATAAAAAGTAAATGAAGCAGAATTTTTTCTCTTCATATGTAATATAATGAAACAACTTAAGTACAATTAGCTCTCTAAGAAAAAAAAGGTCCACAATTTCTTGTAATGAGGTTAAAATGGGAAACAAAGGAGGAAGAGGAGGAGGAGGAGGAGGAGGAGGAGGAGGAGGAGGGGTAAACCTCAGATATACATGTGTACACATATTACTTATAGACTAATTGAAAATATATCTACAAATCTACTTTATACATTTTATCTTATGATAAGCTTATCTAAGTTTATGTGTTTAACAGTGAATAGAGGTATTCATATAAGTGTTTAGTAAAGTATTTTATCTAATTGTAAATTGTTCATTGTATAAATAAAATATTGACAATTAAATTAGATATCTGGATCAGGAAAATTTGATAGGAAGATAACAATTTGATAGTTTCATTGTGTTGTTATTTTTTCGATTGTTAATACTATTGTTTGATTCGATATTTTGAGTACATTGTATCATATGTTTATTTAATAGACCCATTCGTGAAAATGAACGTGGACAATGTGGACATGAATAACGTTTTTCACGTTGATGTGTTTGCATATGCGCTCTTAGATTTGATCGATCTGCAAATGATCGACTACAAACACTACATGAATATGGTCTTTCACCAGTATGTGTACGTTCATGTCCTTTAAGGAGCCATTTACGTGAAAATGATTTACCACAATGTGTACATCGACATGGTAATGTGTGTGTACGTACATGCATTTTTAATGCGGATGCTTGTGAATAAACTTTTGAACAAAGTTTACAAGCATAACTATTAGGTCCATTGATAATTAATGTACGATCAGTACTTTTTGTGTTAGAATATTTTGAAATTATTGGATTTCCAGAATAGCTCTTTGATTTCATATTACAAATATTTGTTAACTTTGAAACATCTTTTGTCATTGATTGAAGGCCAGACTTGGTAATTCGTATTGGTGAATAAGATGGTAATGAATGTGTTGTTGATGTAATCGTTGAAAGACGATTTAACAAAGCATTTTGATGATTATTCAATGAGAAATTAGACTGTAAGTTACAAGGAAAATTAGTTAAATCATATGATGAATAAGTTGATCCTAAAATATCTGAATTAATTGAAAGAGGTTCGTTAGAATGATGAAATGCTAATCTATCTATATTTTGAACATCTTTTAAAGAGTGGTTACTTCGAAAAGTATTGTTAACATTATTTAAACTATTAAAATCACAGGATTTATCATTGTTTGGATAATAAATATTGTTATTTTGAATTAAATGGGGAATAGGACTTGAGGTAGAAGAATTTCCTGTTATTTGTGGTGACTGACAAACGAGATATCTAAACCATTCAATATAACTAAGTTGCATTAATCTAGTATAATATTCATAAACTGCTGGATTTGACAATGAATGATCATTTGTTTCTGTATTATGATGAATCATTTCAGATTGTGAAGTAGGTAGTGTTTGATTTAGATTTGCCTTTTTCATAGATAAATTAATAGCATATTGTTCAGTATTTGATTGTTCATGATCATATTTCAAAGAATTTTCATATTGATAGGGCAAATGATTTGTTAGGTTTTCAATAGGGGATCTATAATCTTGTCTTATATTACTATTTATATTAAATATATTGTTTAATCCTGTATCACATGGTACAGTAGTATATAAACTATTTATTTTATTCATTTTAATATGATCTAATGTACAATTGAATTCATTGACTTCATTACTATTCTGAAGTTTTTCTTCTTTATCCAATTTATTATGATAATCATTAGGATCTTCAATTTCATGATCATTCATTTGATGATTCATTTGTTGATAACATAAACTAGAATCATATGGACTAGATTTTTCTGATGGACTTGGTAATGTACCTAATGTTGTATTACTACAATTAAAATCAGATATATTTAAATCATATTGTCCATTACGATTCATTGTTAAATCTTGTATAGATCTTTCTGAAGATGTTTCATGATTGTTTATTGATTTTTGTAATAGATCAAATTGTGGAAATATTTTTAAAAATTTATAAACTATTTCTTGAACATTTTGTAAATGATTCTCTTGTAAAGTTTGTTCTTTAGTTATATTATTATTCATTACTGTTTGATTTAAATAATTAGTAGTATATAAATGTGAATCATTAGATTTTGTAGAAATGAATGGATTTATTTCAGATGAATAAAACTTATTAAATACGTTTGAAAATTGTTGTATAACATTTATATTGAATAATGATGATGATGATGATGATGATGATGATGATGATGATAATGATGGTGATGATGAGATAGTTGATGATGACGATGATGATGGTGCCCTATCAGTAAGATGATTAAGTTCACAATGTGAAGATATCCATGTATCTGCAGACATTCGTTTCAATATATAATATTAATCTAATCAATAATTATGTTTGAATGAAGATAGTAGATTACTTATTAAAGATCACGATTCAAAATACAATGCTGTAAAACGAATATATATTACATTGATTAATATAATAATTTGAGAAGTGATGAAACGTGCTATTAACATAAAAGTAGAAAGAAATCTTATGTTAAAACTTTCAAGTCATTTAATATTTGACTTAATCATCTATTATTTGACTGATTTATATATTTCAATGGTTGAGATCATGAGTCAATTGAAGCTAGACCACCATAGAAAATCTGGAAGCACTGGACGACCGTTTCTTCCTAGTATGGGACTCCTCAGCAACGTGCATCCACGATTCTATGTGACCAGTGGAGTTCAACGGGGTCTGTTGTGAGGCAGTAACTCACTGAAAACAATAATAGACGGTGGTGCAATATCGTGGATTGGTTGAAGTTGGACATTGACACCACTGAATGCCAGCTCATTGGTCTAATGGTTAAGCGTTTGCTCGCGAGACTGATAGCTCCTGGGTTCGAATGTTGCAGGGGGTGAGATCGTGAATACTCACAGCTGAGGAGTCTCATACTAGGATGAAACGGCCATCCAGTGCTTCCAGGTTTTCCATGGTGGTTTAACTTCAAATGACTCATGATTTCAACTAGTGAACTTACTAAAATCTCCACAAAACCCCTTCTGATAAAAGTAATTTTGTTTATACTACTAACTTCTACACTTTCCTTACTTAAATGTATCAATGCTATGGTTAGACTTGATAGTTTCAAAGTAACTGAATATTGGGTAGAAAGTTAGTAACAAATATATTTTCATTATATCTCAATGACTAAACCTTAATATATTTATAAAGTTACCTATTTAAGTATATTCCACCATTAATAAACCATTCAATACCATCTTTATAATAAAGTCTGTTGTGATAAAAATGGGTACACTGTTATATAACTACTGACATTTCGTAATTTTCAATCAACTGTAAAGATATCAGAATTCTTATTCTTAATGAAAATTAAACATTTAGTTGGTAGTTTAATTATTAATTTCTTATTGAATAATTACTTTTATGATTTTAACTTCAATGATCAATTTGAAGTTATTTATATTCTGTATATTCCATAAATTAGAATTATTACAAGTTAAATCTATTTTTAATAGTTGAGTCACGACCAAACCATCCAGCTCAGAGAACAAAACTCCACCAAAATCATCCACCTGAGCTACAAATCTTCTCCACCATCTCAATAGTTGAGTCAGTCAATTGAAGTTGGACCATCATGAAAAACCTGTAAGCATTAGATGACCGTTTCGTCCTAGTATGGGAATTCTCATCAGTGCACATCTACAATCTATAACTAGCAAAATAATTAGTTTATCCATATGAGAGTACATTTTAAAAAAATCTATTTATATAAGTAGTTGAAGAGTTAGTAACTAATTTTAAGGAATAAAATAACTAATTCATTTACTTTTTAGAAGTTTGAAGTATAATCGATTACACTGAATTTTGGAATTGGAATTTTTGCTTATGTATCAGTTACTAATAAACATTTTGGATTATAATCTTTAATTCAATTCATTTTAAAACATTAAATAGAAGGCAATATATTCACCTTGAATGGATGACTAATATATGAAGCCTCATAATTTCAGTTTCCCTAATATTGGTAAGGATTCAATAAAGTACCATTAGTATATAATGCGATTTTCCTGCAACCGTTAATTATAATGTTCAATAATTAACACATAATCATACCTAAGAAATAAAGTGAGAGGTATTTTCACTATAATTCGGTGATATATCAGACATCATGACGTTGGGAAGTACACTATTCAGTAAAACAGTTATCTAGTCCATTTTTTTTTTCAGGAGATGCAAGCAGCTTTAAACTGAGTATCCGAACACTTCCAGAAGTAATAACTTTATGCAATTTTCATTTATTCTACTACTGTCAAAACAAAAAACTGACATAAAATGCTATAGAAAGATTTCAACTTGAATTGTACTGCTAAATGCAGATCGTCATCATTATATTATAACCTTTGGATATCTTGGCAAACCAGTTAATCACTTAATTGATATATTGTGGTTCATATTTTCAATTTTGGCCAATATGTAGTGTAATAAGATCCTCATCTATTATCACTAGTCTTTTGTTATCTCATTTTTGACTTGATTGAATCAACCCGTCAACGTTTACCGTGAAACTTTAGAAGATCAACGCACAAGTTTATTGAAAGTCAACAAATAATTATGATTTAGTTGTAGACATTTAGGAAGACTATGGGGTCATTCGTTGAGAAGATTGGGTAAGAAACGAAATAAGGAATAATGTTGATCTATCTCCTAAGTTATGTCTAAATACAAACAAATGGTTTTAATGTATGGTTTATTATTTTTTTAAAAGAGACCGTCTTTAAAAACAATTGTTTTAGATACAGTTCTCTATAATGAAATGAATTATAGTATCAAATAGGTTCACTCAACAAATATTATAACATTTTCAAGTAATTGGTTTTGGTCATTAAATCAAAAGTTATAACAGTACCGATTGTTATTCACCTAATATCCTCACCATATTACCCTAGATACTTATCACAAAGTCATTGTCAACCTAACGATTAATGATTGGAAAATAGTGCATTAGCATTGTGAATAGTTAACGTTCCTTACTTTTACTCCTTTTATTATTATTTCGATTGATTTATGACTATTCAACTGGCCATTAAAACTGTTCATATAAAGAGAAATTCGATTAAGTTTTATATTTCCTTTTTTTAGTTAACTCATTAAAACACACACACACCCTGAAATTATGTAATACAGATTTCAATTGACTACAGTCATAAAACATGAATCAAAATATTTTCAAAGTGAAATAATTAATTCACCCAGATGTTTGTGTTAGTGACACGTGTCCATTCGAATTCATTATGAAAGTCAAAAGTAATTGCTATTTAACTTTTCATTGTAATTCTTTATTATTATTATTATTATTATTACGAATTTATTTACAAAAGGGACTGATAAACTAAAAAAGATTTTAATGGATAATTAAATTAAGTGTTTCGTTGGTCTTGTAGTACTTGTCTCTAGATGATCAAAAAAGAACACTGATACTATTACTTTAAGGATCTTATTATGGTTTTAAAGCATCTGATACTGAGATGATACGTGAATATCAGTGTTAATGCTTATATATATATATATATATATATATATATATATATATATATATATATATATATATATATATATAATAGTGAAGTCTTGATGAAGTAGTTTGTGCTACTTAATTATTAAATATGGTTTTTTTGAAGATTTATACTACATTCTTAAATGATACACTGCTTCTCTAACCATGACAAAGTTTTAATTTCAATGGTTGTGATCATGAGTCAGTTGAAGCTAAACCACCATGTATCGCTCAATTTCGTGGATTGGTTAAAGTTAGAAATTAACACCGTTAGATGCCGGGCAGCTTAGTGGTCTAGAGGTTAAGCGTTCGCGTGAGAGGCTGATAGGTCTTGGATTGGAAGTTCGCGGGGGGGCGGGATCGTGGATGCGCACTGCTGAGGAGTCCCACAATAGAACGAAACGGTCATCCAGTGCTTCCAGGTTCCCAATGGTAGTCTAGCTTCAGTTGACTCATGATTTCAACCATTGAAATTACTACAATATCCACAAAAACATTTAATTGTTAAATCTTCATACAATCTACTTCTATTTAGGTCTCAAAGCTGTTTGTATACGTAGTGATGAAAATATTATGAATTATTCGCTTAATAAATCCTTATTCAAACCAATCCAACTCTAGAATAAAGTACACTACTGTGTAGTCGGCTTTAAACATTACTTCTTATTTTGAGACTGAGATAACACATTAAAAAAACTGAGTTAAGTAGATCATGATAATTGTTAGCAATTCGTCATTTCAAATGTATCAATAAACAGTTTAGTGAAGATGGAATTAACACTTCTAAATGTTCTAGCTTAATCATTTGTAGAAATAATTTATTGTTTATTTATTTGAACACATAAATATTAGTACAAAGGGGTATCGAATACATATGCACCACACAAGTCACTTGATTTGTGTGTGGGTTGTGGTACTTCCCGAGCCTTTGATCTAGATGTCTAATCCGCAAGGCAGTGGAGTAACCTCGAGAGATGCAGTCCCGTGGTAGTCGGTGACCAACAACTGGTCCATACGCCATTTTTTCCCTCAGGATGTGCACTATTTGTTTGGAATCAGGGTTTTACAACTCCCCTGTGTGGATCCTCCATATCTACCAACCAATCCGATTAAAGTTCTGGACATTCTCTTTTCGTCCTCTCAATTTCGTAAACAACAGTAATGCTGAGAGAATGGATTGAGTAGGACCTCTCTGGTAGTGGCTGCATATGCGTGGCCATATGAGAGCATTTGGAAAGAGAGAACTGACTTTTCCCACTCTCCACCGTACCAGGGCATTTGGGGGTCATTTGTAAAAACAAAGGAACTACTAATATGGGAGCCCATTCTAACCAATCATAAATCACTTAATATAACAGGAGGCCAGATAATCCACTTTTCTCTTGAGTTGACTTATTAAAATAATTTTCTTTTTAAGATCAGTAAATCAGTAGAATAAAAGATATAAATGCGATAATTATTGAGCATACAACAAAGATCTAGTAAGCAAATATCATTCAAGTTAACATTAATTGAAAAACAGAAAGATTTCAATTTTTAATAAAAATAATATCTTGAATGAAATAATCTTAGAGCTCATTAATCATTCAAAACTGTTCTTTATTACATGCGTACTGAGTGATCTATTTTTCATTTACTATAAATTTAAGAATAAATCTTTAAATAAAGCTCAACAACGAAACATTAAATCTTGGCTTAACACTAGAACAGAAATGATAAATGGTCTCACAGAAATTATCGACAGTCCTAATTACAGAATGAAATCAATTTCAGTGTTCACATCGTTACAATTCAAAGTATGTGATAAATATTTAGCTTGAAGAGAAGAAAAATGAAATAAAAAAATTATGCCTAATTCGCAAATTTATGCCACTTGTACAGCTGCACACAGCAGACAAAAATGAAAAGTGTTCTCCGTCAAAAGTGAAGAATACGTGAAATGAACCAAAAACAATATCACAGTCTTATCAATGTTGTCACGGGAGGATACCGCATCATTTTATGGAAAAATGATATGATAGGAAAGTGAATAACCTACAAACTAATCACGTTTATGATTATGATTATTTTGTTTATAAGGATGTTATTTTATTACATAAAATATCCATTATACTGGGTACTTGTCTTATCACCTGATATCAGTTCAATTGGTAGCTTATATAATTAATCTGATTTAGTTAGAAGTTATCACTCCGCATCATGGTATTATTTGCATGCTATTAGTCAGTCAGCGTATTTGGCCGGTTAACTTATAGTCCTCAAACGTCTTTTATTGAAAACCTTCAGATTTCAATTCATAGTCGTTTTAAACTGGATTTTACTGTTAAATTCATTAATATTAGTTGACGTATTGCAAGATTTAAGAGTGAGTCAGACAACTGACCTCATCTGATAAGGATTATGAGTACCTCAAAATAACTTTTGTAGACTGTTGTAAATAGTATGTAAACTCAATATCTACAACTAAACGATTGCTCATAAAAGATCATAGTTATTTGTTTATCACCTGAATGACTAATTTAATTCAATCTTTTGAATAAATAACATAATGAGTACATTCATTTCCCTATTTCAACATTATTTTACCTTATCATTTAAATCACCCAGTTTTAAAAAAGGTGAACATATTGGTTTGAAAGTCTACTAATCTTATTACACTTCTACATTGAAAAGTTTACAATGACATCGGGTTTACGGCAATTGTATAGGATAGGTAAAATAAGACCCTTTGCAGTGTCCAGTATGTAGTTAATGAATCCCAACAGTCAACTTGAAAATGATGCATAATATTCAGGTTTTAGTTTCACTTTTCCTCAGAGAGTGTCAGTCATTCCTTCAAGTTTAAACATGTTAACATAAATTTTGAACATCAAGAGATTTTTTTTTCAAACATTTGCATTCTATTAATGGATAAGTGTGAAATTGGGAAAATGTATTCTATTATCGAAAGAAACAATACTTGAAATCTTGTCATCAGAATTACTGAATGAATAATTGGTTTTAAGAAAACCTACTGTAATGTAACGGAAAATCATCTGGAACAGAAAATTTATAGATATCCTAGTAAAATATATTTGATTCATTGGGATGGAAAGTTTTTAAAAAAGGGTATGCAGATCTTGGTAACATCAGACAACTGTCGTGTTACTTTAAGCTCACTGGCGCTAACCACTGACTTTCATTCAATTAAGGCAGTTAAGTGATGTATGGAAGATATATTGTCAAACAAGTTTCTTAATTTCATGAGTACGTGTATTTCCATGGGATTTCTTAATTACTATTACGTATTCTGACAGATTTGTACATCGAACTGCAATAATCTTTAGTATTCACATTAAAAAATGGGAATATAAAGTTTATATACCATACAGAACAGATCGTTTGACTTGCCTATTTTATGTGTGGTAGTCAGTTAGCAGTTCCAACAACTTTGAATTAGATTTATGAAATAGAAATAGAAATTTTACGAGTTTTAAGAAGACTGAATAATGAAGTTCTACTTGAAAGATTTAATTCTGACCCACAAGTTACAATTGATTTAAAGTTACAAGGTCTTATCTCATTTTTATATATGGACGCGAGTGGATGATTTCTTCAGAAAAAAAAGTACAAAAGATATGTATGTAGTAAATTTTGAATGTAATGTTAACTAACAAAGTCATAGGATACTCTGAAATTCATTCTAAGACGCTTGATGGATAATAATCATACTATTTATTTTCATTTCAGTAGTTCAGCTGCTCCTATAGAATCAGTTATATTGGACATGTAATCAGGCAGTTACACCATCGGATTTTTGAAAACCATTCTTATAACTGACCAAATGACAAAATAAAATAATAAGGAGCTCTGTTCTGGGATATTAAGTCCGTAATGGTCACCACATTTAAAAAATTAGCCTTCAAGGTTATCTGTAGAATTCTGTTCAACTTGCCTTATGCTTTCAGAATCAGTCTCCGAAGTACAGAGAAACCCATGGCAATAGGTATGAATATACTTGAAACCTGTGTATAGTAAAAGTTTATACAATTTTTCCGGCTATCCTGATCTGCTACTTAATTACTATTATGTCGCTCAAAATATTTTTTTTCAATATTTTCAATTTTATGTTATCTTCTATTTGTATTCTTACGTAATCTATCTGAAAAAACCATATCATCAACTACTAATTATCGCTTTTAGGGAAGATACGGAGGTAGATAGCGAGATTGATTACAATCTTATTTATTTGTCATTTAATCTATATTTAATTTAAAAATCTATTTATTAGTGTAGGACCACGATAAGGAACTAATTTAATAGAGAACTTTCAGATTATCAACATGTTTTTGTAAATATTATCTAGCCGATATTTTCTTATACACTTTAATTACTTTAACAGTCGAGTTTATGAGTCGATCTAAACTGGACTACTATCAAAAACCTGAAAGCATTGCACATCCGTTTCATCTTAGTATGGGACTCTTCAGAAATACGCATCCACGATCCCGTGGGACTCGAACTCAAGACCTTCGATCTCGCAAGCGAACGCATAACCTCTAGACCACTGAGCTAGCATCCAATTAATATATCTCATAAATTTATTCATCATACAACAAATTGTAAGTTGTCTAGAATGTTCTTCCCTATTTTCTACTTTTCATTGAAATCTTTTGTAAATGGTCAATATTAATAAAAATGATCTTTAATATAAAGCTGGTATTATTTAATGAAATTAAAAAGAAATCTATTGACTGATCCAATGCAAATACACTATTCAACTTACCTAAGAAAAAGTTAAATTGTCATATCAAGTCATTTCAATTGTAATCGTATTTATTTTGAACGTTTATATCACATTAGTAAACAGTTGTATAGTAATTTCCTAGCTAGTTATATACATTTTAAATCCATATATAAAAATGTATTTAAAAAAAAGGAAACCGTAACTGACTTAGTAACTGTCTATTATATATAGCTACTTGCCCCTCCTCCTCCCCAAAAAAATTTGTTAATACACATGTATGGACATATATATATTGTTGATTTATTTCTCTTCAAAGTGTAATACATAAACATGTGATATGTTCATATAATGTACGTGTGTGTATTTACCAGTTCACATAATATGGTTGAACGGTTGATGTTGATGTGTGCACACGTGTTTGTCTATTTTTTTTCCTCCTCCTTCATTGAAAATGATGAATTTTCAAGTGAGTACATGTAGAAATCACAAAATGTAAATGGAATGACAATGATAACAACTACCATTTACAGTGTATATGATGACTGGATATTTCTGTATTTTGTTTTTCTCTTTGTGTCATAAATATAAATACCACATTTTTGGTAAATGTGCTATTGATGTCATCAATAATAAGTGTCAAGTGGTAACTAAAAATGGCATTTTAAGAAAATCAGTGAGTAAAATCAATGATGGATAGTGAAAACAAGGAATGAACCAATCAATAAAATGAGACGTGGTCATGATTGTATAATTATGCCACACAAAATAATAACAATAATAATATGAACAGAGTAAGATGGGAGCATATTGTTTGAGATTCTCATATGTATTTACTATATTTAATTATTATCACTAGTAATTTACATTAAATGTGAAGTTTAATGAAAAATGAGTTGGTTTCACGTGGTTTTACTGTTTTTTTTTCATTTCTTAACTGTTTACACTTCAATATGACAAGACAAATCAAATTTAAGCGTAATACATACACAATGAATAATCACGTTTAAAAAAACAAGTTGCATATTAGTTTTTTTAAAATGATCTATCAATTTGAGATTCTAACCTAACTAAAATAAATGTTCAGCAGAAATCTTGATTTGACCGTTATGAAGTTAGTATCAGAAGGAGTTTTGTGGAGATTTTAGTAATTTTAATAGTTGAGATCATGAGTCAATTCAAGCTAGACCGCCATGGAAAACCTGGAAGCACTGGACGGCCGTTTCGTCTTATTGTGGGACTCCTCAGCAGTGCGTATCCATGATCTCGCCTCACGAGATTCGAACCCAGGACCTATCAGTTTCTCGAGCGAACGCTTAACCTCTAGACCACCAAGCTGGCCGGCATCCAACGGTGTTAATTTCTAACTTTAACCAATCCACGAAATTGAGCGATACACTCACCATTGTCTTCAGTGAGTTACCACATCACAATAATTGAACATCATTGGTCACTACTTCCCATTAGAACTCCAGGAAATACCTTTTGAAGCCAGTCGCTAGTATTTTGTGGACATTATAGTAATTTAAATAGTTGAAATTTCTATGGAGAGATCAGGTTATCTCTCCTTTTGTTCAAATCTATATATCTGCCATAACTTTAGCTATCATCTAATTGATTGTTGATCATTAACTTTGTTATGCTCCAACTTCATCACATTTTACTATGTATACACTGTTGTTCATTTCAATTTTTGACTTTTATTCGAAAAATAAATCTATCCTGATTATCCTATCCTCTCTATCTCATATTAGAATGTGAATTATTAACGTTGAAGTATTGCTGTATGTCAGATTTCCGGTCTATTAGAGTGCATATTCCTTCTCGTTCATACAACAACAAAAACAACAAATCCTCAATTATTCGTAAACAGAATTGATAATAATCCAGAAGGGAACTATAAATACTTAATTGTTTTTACCAACATTTAACAAAAATATTAGAAGTCTACTTATAACTAGAAACATAAATCCTAATAACCAAGTACATGTTTCTATGGGTTTTTTTTCTCGTAGAAACTATCAAAAATGAATTTCAACCTTGATAGAAATGACCAGAAATGTTAATTTAGAATTATAGAAAGAATTCTATTACAGACTTACATTAATAATTAAAATTTTAAATTAAGTAAATACTTTAGTTTCAATAGTTGAGATCATGAGTCAATTCAAGCTAGACCACCATGGAAAACCTGGAAGCACTAGATGACTGTTTTGTCTTATCGTGGGACTGCTCAGCAGTGAGTATCCACGCACTTTAGTATTCAACAATTATATTCATTGTATACTATTCTTATGTAAACTTTAGTTAATAAGTTCTAAAAAAAGAGACTACAATATATCAGTGTATAAATTACATTTATCATCAGTGTATAGGTTAAACTGTTACTATATAACTTTCGAATAAGAATACTTATGATAAGAGTAGGTAAAAAAATATATATGAAAATTAACTACTCTTTGATAAATTATCTTGTAGATTTTTTCGTTTGTTCCGGAACCATTGAACAGTCAGTCACTCTGAAGAAGTGGCTTATATTAGGTCACGAAACATCGAAAATATAATTTTTCTACTCATTAGGATATAACAGAAAATATATTTATTATTAGCTCTCTACCTAATGTTCACTTTATCTGAATGGTATTTAATGCCAACTATTATTTGTACACTTTTTTGTAAAATTCATTGATTAGTTTCAGTATGATGTTTTGGAGATTGTTGAGTTCTTATTGAGACCATGAATGGATCAATGTCTAATCACATGAATAACATATTACACTGTTGAACAGTGATTATAGCAAATCAAATAGTTTTATTTCATTCTAACTGTTCGTTTATGGAAGTGAGATGTTAAATCTATCATTTGTAATAAATAATACAGAAATGGAAATAGATGAATTGAATGTTAGTAACTTAGATCATATAACAAGTAATTACAATGAAAATATACTTTTCTTGATGCATGAGATCATTAACAGTTTACAAAAAGAAAGTGAGTATTTAAAGATTATCATCAGAAGGGGGTTTTTTGGAGATTTTAGTAATTTTAATAGTTGAGATCATGAGTCAATTAAAGCTAGACCATCATGAAAAATCTGGAAGCACTGGACAGTCGTTTCATCCTAGTATCGGTCTCTTCAGCAGTGCATATCTATGATCCCGCGGGACGTGAACTCGAAACCTTTGGCCTCACGTGCAAACGCTTAACCTTATCAATTAAAAATCTCTGAATTTATTGAAGTAGCCTTTTCAATCAAATTAGCATAATTCTTAGTGGATAAAATTCATTTTTGTACATTAAATAATTTTACTAAACAGTCAAAATATGATAACACCTAAAAAAATTTATGGTTTATTTTTAGTAACACTTCTATCGCAACTTTACGTTCTGAATAAAGACGTTCATTTTCAGAGACAGTTTAATATCCATCTTAATATTTACTATGCATTGTAAAATAAAACTTTAAAAACATTGCTGAGACCTTCACAGATATAAAAACCTGAAATCACTGGATAGTCATTTTTAATCTTAATATAGGACCCTTTCAGTTTGCGTAGTCATGAGTAAGGAGTCCTGAACGAAATGAACATTCAGTGTTTCCAGGTACTTAATAACTGTTTAACTTCTATCATTTCATAATCTCTTGCAAGTCAAAGTTATGAAAATCACCATTCTTGTTCCGTTTTCTTTCTCACATATAAATAAGTAGTATATAATTAATCAAGATATGTATAAGGCTAAAGAAACTATCAGAATAACTCAAAAAAGTCAATTAACATATAATAACTTACTTGAATATATATAGAAGTATTTTAATATAATTTCTTTTTATAATAAGATTGAAATTCTATTCTTATTTTAAAGATCCAAATGGAATAGTTATACATGTACAGATTCTCATCAAAGGAATTAATATTACCAACTAGTTTCAAGTAAAACAATAACAAGTTATTATTATCTCTGAAAATGGCTTTTATTTTATTTTATTTTTTTAAAAAGGGAGGGGGAAAGGATTTTGAAGGGGTTTGAAATGAGCAAATAATTCCCCTTTTTTGATTGGTTCAACCTGTTTTAACTTGTCGGTATGTAATGCATAGATTGTTAAAACATCATTTGAACTTATCAACTCAAAACATACAATTTCATTTTATTGTCTTTTTTTATATTTTTAACAAGAAAGTATGTTCTATTCTGTACAATCTGACTTTTGTAGAAAAAAAAGAGCAAATATGTCAAGCTCTATGGTCCCTTTTCACTTCACTTTACGATTCATGTGAAGTTGAATTTGTGTGTATGTGTGTGTTTAACTCTCAATCTCCTTTCCTATTTCTATTACTTCAGATTTCATTTGTATTTTCATATCTATTTCATGCATTCATAATTGTATACATTAACTTGTCGCTATTGGGCAGAGAAAAAGGACGACTGTGAATAGTAAAATAACCAATAGAAATTCGAATCTGAAACAGGTTAGAAGGAACGAAGTTCTGTGTTTTACAACATTCATAAAATTTATTTAAAAGGGAGAAAAATTTCCCGAGTAGCTCTACTTTAACAGTTTACGCGATATTCAAATTTGATTGTCAAAATAATCCTGCATAGAAACTGTATACAGAATTTAATTTTTCCAGTTAATTATAGTAAATCACAGGTTATTGATCGATCACATGGTGACTGCTGATTGCAAAGAATGGATTGGGAAAACTTTGAACTATCATCTGTTGACTGACATTGAGAAAGAGTACCAATGATCTTGAAAACCATTTCCCATTGAAGATTCAATCTTGTATCATTCAATATCATAATAAGAAATGGTTAACCCAAAAACAACTCTGGAATATTCTATTCATAGAGGGATACAAAAGTATATTTCAATTTGTGGGCAGTACTTTGAGAGGAAATTAGTTAGCTGGAGAACAGGATAATTACTTCTATTTTCCGTATCAGTCGGTGAACTAGGGAAATACTCTATTATCAGTTAGTAATTTTATTCAAAAATCAGACAATAACTGAAACTAGGGAGTACTACAAAGTCAGTACTCTCTGGCGATTTCAATTCTGTGTTACTCAGCTTCATGGTTAGAGATGTTGCTACTGAACCATTTGGGCTCCAACTTACCTCGTGTAGGACTAACATGTATTTAAAATAAAATAATTACTGAGTAGTGACCAATGTCGAGTAACTTAGACTAATGGCCACACTAGAACTTGACCGATAAAATGTGATCAACACTAAAAAAGACTTGATGTACATAAGATTTATCGTTACTTAGTAATGAATAATTTATAAACGACAATATAATTTCTGCCGATTAAATAAGTAGAAATTATGATCATTCAAACAAATTTACAAATACAGGTTAACAGAAAGAATAAAGAAATAATGAATTTTAATTACAATAATCAATTGTTTATTTTCATATTCTGAGTATAATGTAGGAATTCGTGATCTAATATATCTGTAATTGTCTTCTGATTGTAAAGAGATATTATGTATGAAGGTTGATTGAATATTTGGTTACTACACCCTAAACAAAAGGAATATACATCACTAGTATTGAAACATATAACTCAGTAATTTAGTTTTATTATTTAGTTAGAGCAATGAATTATTCAAAGTTTTACAATCAGAAATCGACATTAAGTGTGTGAGATAGTCATCTATTGCACATCAACGCTATCTAAACGAATACAAAGCATTCCAGTGCCTAACTATTAGTTCATTCTACTGTGAGGGTCACGACAGTTACTCACTGAAGACAATGGCGAGTAGTGACGCAATATCGTGGATTGGTTGAAGTCAGACATCAACAGCATTGGATACGGGCTCAGTGGTTTAGAAGTCAAGCGTTGATGTACGAGATTGAAGGTCTCAGGTGCGGGGTTGTGGATGAGCACTGATGAGTAGTCCAATACTAAGAAGAAACGGTCGTCCACTACTTCTAGGCTCCCTATGGTGATCTAGCATACATCAACTCATGAATTCAATTAATAAATTACTACAATCACTACAAACTCCCATTCTGATAATACATTAATATTTGGATTATTTAATCGCTTATCATTTAATGTTATGGTTAGTTTTAATATCTAATTATATCAGTTTTCTACAATGTCTGACTGAATTTACATCTAAAATCGTAATTACACTCTAATACTTAAAAGTACAGTTGTGAAGGTTGTTTTAACTCGTTTATAAAATTGTGATTACTAGTACATAACAATAAGAGAATTTTCAACAAAAACATACAATGAATTCATCTAATATCTATTTTAAACCGTCATTATGTTAAGTGATGCTGTCATTTATCTGTTAAGTAAAAACAACAACCTGTAACTTGACTTAAAATGGGCGTATTGAATATGTATAATATGCAAAATAGTTATGGCAGTTAAAGCATATTTCAATACATTGTACAACCAGTATATACCTGTGTATTCGTATATAGCAATATTATTTAGTTGTTATTTACTATTATTACATTACACCTAACATTTCAATAAAAAAGGATGTTTATACAAACAATGATAATGATATCTATGCAATTATATTGTCAGAACAGACTAAATGTGTTTAGTAATTGTAACTGTCATAATAACAAGTAATGTTATTACTTATTAGATATTCTCTATTATACACTATACTTTTTATTTTGAGAGTATTCTCAACAATGTTTTGTCGGTGATTGACGTCACTTATTTCTCTTTTATTTTATTCTCTATTGTCTTCTGTAAATCATTCTATTTCCTTTCAATAATTAACTAGTATCTAAAGTAGATCGGTTTGTAGTGGATAATTTACAAAGATGTTTAGACATATTAACATATTCTTTTTTTGTTTTAGTCACGAAGTGATCCCTTAGATCATAATTGGTTATATCTAGGATCAACTAGTTATTATCTTAATGCTTAGTTTTTGAGTATGGTTTCATGTTTTATATCTTATGTTCGTTTAGAGATCTAATCACCTTGAGTACATTTCTACTTGTTTATTTTTTATAGTGTCTATAGCATTATCTCAATCAGTCGAAGTCATTAGATCAGTCACGCTAAGACTAATGGTTAAAGACTGTTAAGTAGCTAGAATTTTGGTCAGTTTAACTTATCCTACACAAAGAAGTTATTTTCAGACACATGGTTCAGATGTACAACTAAAAAGTGATAAAAAGTAATCGAGTTCTTTTGATATCAGAATAAAACATAAATATCCGCCATGAAGTTAAGGATTCATATCTGCCATTATATGTAGACCGGTAGACCTGTAGTGTCAGTCATTATTTTAAGCCCATATATCTTATTCTAGTTTTTGGACAAACCATTCTATTCATTCTACTTGAGTCATATTTTGACCTTTTCAATTATTCGCTTGTCAGTCTTGACTGTTTTTATATGAGCGTATATGTGTGTGCCCTTCGACTTCCATTAATCACATGTCTGTAGCTTTATTTTGTCTGACTATAAATACTGAGTAAGGCTTGACTAAAATGGAGTTGGCTTCCCAGCCATCTTCCCTGCGTGTCATTTTGCTTTGCTATATTTCATTCGATTCATATACAAAATATATGTATTCACAAATCAGTTCTCGTTATTCGACTTATTTAATTCCGTTATTGACTAACGCGATTCAAGTCGACGATGATATACGAGAATAGGCGATAACAATCATTTATACGATCTAAATAGGAGTCAGATGCTCGGGCCACCAAAGACCATTAGGACAGTAAATTAATATTGTAATTCTAACTACCGTTTGATTGTTTGTTACAGGCTAGGTTTCTTTTAAACTTTCCAAGGTTGACATATTTAATCAAGCAAATTCAAATTCTGTGGTATAAAGCAACTAACTTCAGCATCGTTCTAGTTCTTTATTTGTAGTAAAGAATAGCACCCACGAACATGTTAATTGCTTACTTATTAAAAGAAAATCTACGAATATTTAATGAATGATTAATGCTATAAGTGTAACATAGTTTGAAAAGTTTCATTTCTTTATTGTAATACATCTACAATAAAGATGATAATAATGGGAAATGTTTATTTGCCTTTCTTTGTAGATATTGAGTATAGACCATTGTGTCTGAGAACATCTCAATGGAAAGTTCACAAATTAAAGTATTTTCATGGCTTTTTTGTCATACTAAAAAAGCTATTCGAAAATACGGTAATGTTTAATTTACTGATCATTTTACAAATGTATGAATCCAAATGATGATAAGGTCTTTATTCACAACAACAACAACAACTTAGTATTTCTTAAACTCTACAATGTAAACATTCAATTGTTTCAAAAACATCAAGTCTAGTGTTTTCAAATATTCTATGTCCGATGAAATTCAATTTTACTAGAATTCATTTATGGTTATTTAAGCCATAGCTCACCGATAGTCATTTTACATCAGTGTCTGTGCCATGAGTAATTTAGTGATACTACCTTAAAGAATACCTAACAATGAACACTTTTAATGCAATCAATAAGGTAAAAAAAATATACACTTTGATTTCTGCTTCATATTACTGTGATTTCACTGACAGTTTAATTTACCGGGAGTGTAAAGCTATCAAAGTGTACCACTTTCAAAAATTTCTTAAGTTGACCCATTATAATGTAGATAACAACTTATTGGTTGATTGCTGCATAATTGAAATGATTCTTACGGTTGACAGATTAAAAACGTTTCCGAAGAAGCTTTTGATGTGGATTATTTAAGCAATAAATAACTATTGAAACAATCTTGTATTTGTTGTTTGTATATGGTTATATTGACTGTTTTCTTTACTGGGAGGTAAAACAGACTGTCATTTAGTTGTAAACAGTCTTGAAGTAGTAAATTTCTCTGGGGTTTGCCCTTTACAACAAGGATTGTCAAGAAGTATTGTTTTGCTTTTTCAAAAACATTGCTGATACTGTACACTAAACGTGATCTGTTTTACTTCATCTCTTAGAAACTGCATTCGTTATGGTTCTAAACATCTGGACCGATATCTTAACTTGAATAAATTTTTCGATATAACTTGACTTGCTCAAACTACTCAGCTATTATTAATTTAAAATGAAAAGTGTTCATCAAAAATCCTTCATAATTAGAGAGATCCGAGAGATTCGCTTGATGTGAGATAGTTTTAGCTATGAAGTGATAATATGTATATGACCACTTGAAATTATGAAGCCTTGAACAATTAAATCTTTCTACTTCAGAATGTGATAAGAAAAATACTATTTAGTTAGTGATCCATTTTGAATGTTTCTCATTTTACAATTACGATGAAGCACCCATCCAATGATTTCTAGTTTTCAATTATTCCCCTAGTGGAAATTTCGTAAAGTTAATTGTCTGCAGACTACAATTCCTTGAAATTAATCCTTAGCATACCTTAACAACTATAAAGAGGATAAAAGCTCAAAGTAATTCTAGTAACTTTCAGTCTTGAAAATCGGTTGACTATTGTGCAATGAAACTAACAGTGATGATCTCAAGATTTAATAGATCATATAGTGACTGAAACTAGAAGTACTGAACTTCTTGGTTGAGATGACAGCGTCAAAACATGTTGGAGAACTGAGTTCTACGATCAGCTATATTTGGTTATAAATGCTTTATCACAAGCTCAAATAATCTAGGCAATGTTTACCCAAATCACAAGTTTAATTAATAAGACTAAGTACTAAAGGTTGAAAAATATACTTTTGTATCATAAAATGTAAGAAAAGAGATTGATCAATTGCAGTCTTAAGCACCAGTGAGAAGATTTAAACAAACAATAAAAATGAATTAAAATTAAACTTATCGTACAAGCCAGTGGTTATCGGAAGTCATTAGCTAAATGGATAACGCGATAGCGTTCAAAAAGGTACGAAACTAGATACAAGTCCCGAAGTGAACGTTAACTCTAGAATGCATGTAGACATCCAGCTGACGACTAATGAATAGCACGAAATATACGTCCTGGATTTCACTACTAGTCATCATTCATGCTTATGAAATAACTGATAGGCTCTTTCACATTTAAACATTATCAAAGCGATAACCAAATGGGTTTATAATTGTCAATATTTGATGTCATACTTATTTCACTTTTGCTATATGTACTTCCTATTGTTTATACGTTGACTTGTTCAAAATCATGATTAGATAATAATTAGAAAAAAGTTAGTCGTAATTACGGTGATAAATATTTGTTGGTCATCTAGTAATTTTTGATGATTGTCTGTCATAAATGTTCATTCATCTTTGAGTAAACTGATAACGTGAAATAAAAATTACTTTAGATATATACAGGATTATGCGGTTACATAATTGTTTATAAATACATACATTCATGGACTTGTAAATGTAGGTGGTTCTGTGCATCTGATCGTTCAATCGAATTATGAATAATACTTCATTTACTCAACCCTTCAATATAATTATAAATTATCAGTATGGGGTTGTGGAGTTTGTTAAGTTTTTGATTGAGATCATGAATCAATTGATGTTAGACCACCATTGAAAACCTGGAAGTACTGGATGGCCGTTTCGTCCTGGTGTGGGACTCATCAGTAGTGCGCGTACATGATCCCGCTCGTGGGATTCGAAAGCAGGGCCTTCAGTCTCGCGTGCGAATGCTCGACTTACTAGACCACTGAGCCGGCATCCAACAGTGTTAATGTCTTAATTCAACCAATCCACGAAATCACGCGACCATCTTCGATTGTCTGAGGTAGATACCTGTCTCTACCCGAACTGGATTAGCTCCACTAGTCACGGCTTCTCACTAGAACTCCCAGAATTCCCTCACGAAACCTTATCCTAAAGTAAAAAGAAAAAAAACTTTACAGATATAAAACAACAAAACTATCTCTTTAACTGAATTGGTTTACTGTTTACTAATCAAGATTAGTTGGGTATTTGATTAGTAAAATTCGAATTCATTGTTAGTTGCTTTTAGAGTCTAAATAAAACGATGATTTTTAATGATAATTTGTACAAGTTAGCTTCATGAACACCAATTGTATAATCACATTATAACATTTGGAAGTTATAACATGTATGATTTGATCTTATGGAGGTTTATAATTAAGTAACGACAGAATCATTAACATCTATTCACTTTAATGTGAGTCTAATTAAGGATCAAATCAAGACTTCAATTCATTGTTTAAAATACTGGAAAGTAATCTATTGAAGTATTCACCGCTTACATATGATGTTAGTATTTAAAATTTGATTTCTCACTAATTCTGATTTACTTGAGTATAGATGAATTTACAAAATACTTTTGTCCTGTTTTTATGATAAAGGTTTTTTAAGGGGTGACCAGAGGTAAAGTTATTGTTAAATTGATCTAAAGATGTCAAATTAATGTAAGTAGAAAACACTAAATTATACCTAATTCTCCTATATTTTCTTATAGATTAACATAGTTTACATGTTCAAATCAAACGCGACATGTTTAATTTTTGTTCAAGTCCATTCGTATTTTCGTGTGAGATTTTTTTGGGTTATTAATAAAATGTAATTTCCATATAAATTATGATGCTGTTTGCTGGAATATACTACTATTATATGTAAATATATTTACAAGTTTGTTACTACAATTAGTGTGAATAGTTTAGCTATAAAAAGGTTGATTTAATTATAAATAATTAAAATAATAAACACGTTGTACTTAATTTTGTAACCTAGATTTCTACTGAGTAAGTTTATGTTTAATAGGATTCACTTGGTATTGTTCGCTTGTATCTTTTCTCATTGTTGTTTAGGACTGCAATTAATCAGTCTCTTGTTGGTATATGTGCATCCTGTGCGGACTGCCTCAAGGTTGTCGTAAGTCACAAGCTTTATATGCAAAGACAGATTGTGGTTAGCAATGGAATCCGGGACGAGCGTTTCGTCCCATTTGGGACTCGTCAGCTAAATGTACATGAATACTGGAGTTCTTGTTCATTCCGAGACTCAAATCCAATACCGTTCGCTTTAAACGCCATCACGTTATGCACTTAGCTACAATATATATATTTACTTGACCCCATGAAATAGGTCTTGGGACTTTAAATATCCTTCACTTAGTTGTCATGCTCTGTTCATATTTAGATGTATATATGTTTAGATACCACGAAAACAATCATTATTAGTTTTATCTATATTATTAAGGGATGGAAAAGCTATTTTTTGGATGATTTAATAAAAACCCTTTTTAAGTGCAAAAATATTTGTCAGATAATTGCTACTGATAGAATAGTCTTTGATAAGATGTGACCACAAGTTTCCTCATTAAACATTATAATGGAGTGATGGTTGCATTATTACTGAGAGACTTGGTCAATTATAGGAGCCTGTATAAGTGTTGGAAAATTACTGAGTGGTAATGTGCTGATCATAAGATCTGGACATCGCCAATTTGGTCATGTAGATTGTCAAGAGTATATATTGTTCATGTATCATAAGCTATAATTAAAACGACCACATAATACTTCTTATTCTTTAGTGATTCCGCTGGTGATGTCAGTCAATGGCGCAAACCATATTTAAATCCTCAATAAAGCATTCATTGAAAATAATAGGTCCTTGAGTTAATATATTAGTGATTTCCTTCTTTTCCTAAATCTGAATCTGCTGGAGAATTATGGAAGACGTTAAGGTACAAAGCTATTTGATTGCACTTTGTAGTCCTTCAGAGAAACATATTTTCGAACTTCTTACTTAACTGAAGGCCTGCATCTGTCACACACATACAAATAATACATTTTCCATTGAAATCATAAACTAATCCAAGTTAGACGACCACAGAAAACATGGAAGGATTAGATGGCCATTTCGTTCTACTATGGGACTGTTCATTAAATTTCAACCATTCTAAATTATGTCGATAAGTTCTTTGAAAATCGTTTAGTATAGTCATACAATCAGAAAAAGTTATTCACTTAAATAATATTTTTTCATCCTATAAAAACAGTTGTCAATCGGTGTCACTCAAAGAACCTATTATCAAATTTTATTGATCTTAAGTTGTATACTCTGATAAATGTCAAATTATACTAAGATAAGAGAATTCGAATCACTTCCTTCTAACTGATAACATGGTTATGTCATTTGTAACGCGTGCTGAAATTCATTTCTTTTCATTTTTTTTCGTTTTGTTTTCGGTGATACTCTTTATCTTAATTTTATAGTATTCGTGATGATAAACCTCAAGTTATGAAGATATAAAAAAAGGTGTGTAGTTGTATACTAATATGTCTAGGCAAAACATAAAAAAACTGACAAAGTGAATAGGGAGAAAAGATAATGTCAACAACAGCAATCGTAAAATGAAATTTTGATAATGAAATCAATACAAATATGAAAGTTTCCACGTGAATCATTTTGTTGGAAAAGTCAAAGTTCATTGTGTTTTTTTCTTTCCAACTTTTAAAGTTCATTTGTTGACATGTTTAATTAATAATGGGATGACTAATTTCTTATTTTCTTAAACACTGTGTTTGTATCAGTTGATTATGAACTCTTCATCTATTCACAACAATTTCTAATCATGAATGGTATACAATTGTC